>NC_077238.1:79070728-79718478 GCF_947179165.1 Solanum dulcamara
CACATATTTCCACTTGAATCATCTTTTCTTCATTGTCCTCCCATTACATTATCACCGCCCACTTATTCCTTTTTAACTGAAAATACATTATATTTTGACCTTTATAGTGGAGAATAAACAAGAAAAATATTTACATAAACAATGTTTGTGTTGAATTTGACTACAAAATAACTTATATCTTGCATATCATATAAGGAGGGAGGGCTTCTTTTTTAAGTTTTTAAGTCAAATCCTTAAAAGTAAAATGATAAAAAATTAAATTATGAAAAATACATAACGAGAAATGGTTTCATTAGTAGTATTATTCTTAACCCAAGTTTTCCACTCATCATTCATCAAATTAATTAAGCCTAATACCAATATATTAACTTAAAAAAATTTATCAATAAATTTAATTAAATATTATAATTGAGTTCTGTATTCATTGTGTGGGGTTTGGGGGGTGCGCGGGTAGTGTGTGCATTACACATTTCTTATCAACTTTGAGCCAGCTGTTGCCCAGTAATTGTGATAATAATAAACAAAAATAAAATAGGATTTTGTATTTTCTATATTTCACATAAAATCTTTGGACAGTTGGAGAAAAGATCCACCTCTTTACAATTTCTATGTCCATTTCTCTAAAATATAATTAGCATTACTAATCATCAACATAGGCAGCAAAATCAAAAGATCTTTAATCTAAGCTTCATTAGCAAAACCCATGTTAATTAAAAACCTAAAATTAGAGTTTCCCTTCTTCAAGAAAAACCCTCTAATTAAAATCAATAACAAAATTATACACTTAATTAACTAATTAATTAATTAAAATTACTTAAATCATAATGTTATAGATCTTTCCTTAAATCCACCACAACGACGCTAACATTATCAGTACTCCGCCTAGCCAAGGCTAATTTCGTCAATAAAATGGATGCATCAGAACAAGCCTTGTCGGAGCTTTCTCCGTCACCGGTCACCGTGTTGTCATTTTCCGGCGAACCCGCCGGAGACGGTGGCCTCCTTGATTGCAAGCACATACGAGCCACGCCACATGCGGTCTCGTTCGATACGACGTCCCATAATCCGTCGCTGGCGAGTATCAAACACTCGTCTTCATCGGTTCGTTCTGTTATGGTCACCTCTGGTTCTGATATAACATATGGTTTCAAATAATTGTCCCCTGTATTTAAAAAGTTCAAACAAATGTTATTTTATGCTTTCCAAATTTTGGTAAATGTAGTATAGATGCAATTATTATGCATACCAATTGCTCGAGACATTGCCAAAACGCCGAGAACTCTAGCACCATCCCAATATATAACACGGCCACCAGCTTCTTGTATTCGATTCAATTCATCGGGTCGATCAGGCTGTAAGGCACAATTTCAAGGTTATTTATCTGGAAATAAATTAAAATTTGGGGAATACCAGATTTTGAAGAATTGAATATTTCAAAGCACCTTATGATCGATTGAAAGAGGGATAGCGACGCCGTTTCTGCAGAGAACAGCACGAGAATCACCGCAATTAGAGACGACGATTTTGTCCGGGGTGACTACAGCAACAACAGCAGTTGATCCAACGGCATCACACTGTGGAGTCTGAAGTTCACACCTACATTCGGAACTAGATGTAGAAGATCCGTTGGAAAATTTCACAACTTCTTTATCCATTAGAGAAAAGCTCTGTATCATTGCTTCTTTCCATGGGGTTTCTTCCTTTTCAACCTCGTTTTTCACTATCTCATGCATTCGATCTTTACATTTCATCGCCACCTACATAAATCAAACGAAGTTCAGCAAAAATTGACGCAAAAAAAAGAAGAAAGAAAGATAACAGAACAGTATTAGTTCAGTCAATTTGTGGGTATTTACATGTGAACAGCCATGACCATCGTATACACCGAAGAAATGTAAATTGCTTGAGTTTTCACTTTTCTCCTTGCAAAAGGAAGGATGAATCGCTACGGCATCTTCCATATCTCTTCTTCTTCCACATACAGACGTCATACCAAATTTAGGTAAATCAGGCTCAATTTCAATCGATTGAGAACCAGATTCAGACAGATCAGGCACTTTAGTTTCAGTTTCATCAGCCACCACCAACGCTGGTGGTGGCAACAACGAAATCGTTACACTAGTTTCCAATTTCTGTCTCTTATTATCAACAACTTTTTCAATCTTATGCCTTTTCCTTCCATTTTCCTGTACCGCAACCGATGCTTCAGCATCGGTTGGTACAAAACGGAACTGATGAATTTCCATTCTTCTTCTCCTTACAGATTCTGAACTTGGCTCTACTCGTGTAGTAGCCTCTGTTTCAGCTATATTAACACCACAGCACATACCAGCCATTATAATCAATTATAACTTGAAGATTTTTATAGCAAAAAAGAAGGTGAAGACACTAACAAAATTTGAGGAATGCTAGAAATATTTCTGATTAGTTATGAAGACTGAATTATAGTGGGGCTAATTTCGGGCAGATGCTGCCCCCTATTGCCCGTCACCGTCTATGGGCAGAATGAGACACGTATTGTTGTTGTGACGTAAGATTCTTAATATAAAGATCCATAGATCATGACCGTCCATTTGTTTCACAGATACAAACCACGTGTGAAGCAGATTCTATTGTTTTGAATTTACGTGGGCCAATGACAAGGAGACACGATATAGTTTGCTGGTCTGACACGCATGTGGCCCTTAAAGACAACCACACGCCGATTATTCGACTTTCTAAGGAGAAACACAATACGTGGCAACATCTTAGAATACCAGATCTGTGTTTGTTCCACTCGCCTTTTTTAGCGTTTGTACGTCACCTTCTTAGTTTAAGCCATCTCCCGCATTTAGTGTAAAATATGGTGCAAAGTTACTCCAACCCACTCCAAATTTTACATCAAATTTGATGTTATACTATTGATCACACCAATTATACTTTTTAAATATTTTATTATATAATACTTTTAATTAAACATTATATAAATTATATGTTTTAATTAAATTTTATTATTTATACGTAATATATTTATAATATTAATTTTAGATTAAAAATTTAATATTTTTTATAAATTATTTTCCTTTACTTAAATTTTTTAAAATTAAATTTATGAGAGCACCATTGTGATCTTGAAGTTGAATATTCATGTAGAACTTAAAATAAAATTTTTAATTGCGTAATATTTATTTAATTATATTTCGTTAATGATTTCACTTTTATTTGTGTTATCCATTATTATGTATAATATGTAATATTTGCTAGCAATTTATATAATTTGAAAAATTATGATATAAAATAATTTTATATTAAACGACTATAATTTAAAACAATATGAAAATTATATATAGTGAATGTTTTTTAGAAAGAATTTTGTTTTATGAAATAAGAAATAATAGTATAATAATGAAAAGGAAAAGAGAATCTTTTTGGTATAAAATTTGATGCAGTGGGTTGAAGTTGGTTCACACCAAATTTGGAGATGCCCTAAAGGTCTACTCAGTTATCCATGCAATGTTCTTTTAATACGGGAGATGAGATATATATATATTTTTATCGTCTAACAAATACTGGCATATAATTGCCGTGGGCTTTAATGTTACTAATATTTAGTTGAGAAATTTTCAAAACAGTAATTTTTTAGTATTTAATAGGATTCAATAGCTATATTTTAGCATTTATTGAAAATGACAATAATTTGACTTGCTATTTAGACACTTTTTGTACTTTTTTATTTTTTTACTTAATAGAATACAAGTAATTAAAAAAAGATTGAAGAAAATTATAGGAGAATATCTTTCAAATATGGTAAATGCTAATTGCGTTACTTATTAGGAGATCAAAATAGGAGAATTCTCAACGTCAAACTTTGTTGTATTCGAATTTGATATTTGCTTCACCCCCTTCTAGATCGTTTCTGAATATTTTTACGAACAATCATGACAAAATATACCGTCACTAAATTTTACTATTCACATGAATAGTACTTTTTACCAAATTTTACTATTCACAAAAATTTACTATTAACAGATAGTACCTTTACATAAAATAGACAGAATAATCGAGGGCTCTGATACCACTATTCAGGGAGAAAGCATCACAACTAAAGTTTGATATGATAATAAATAATAAAAATAAATTTGACAAGATAATTTTATGTGAAAACCCCTCAAATAGATAGAGGGGAAAAATCATGGGGTAGAAGGATCGTACTATGATAATATGGGAGTACACTGCTCTCAAATACAAGGAGAAACCAATAATTAACACTTCTTTCTTGTAAAAGAAACAACTACTAAAGAGGACATTCAAGACTACAATATTTATCTTGGTGTATAATTCTCTTTGTATTTTTACTCTCTTTTTCAAAATGAATCAAATGAGGGCAAGAGGCCCTCTATTTATAGTAGAATTAAAACGCGTAAAAAGAATGAGTATATGCGTTTTCGTGTTTTAAAACGCATAAGGAAAGTGTAAGGAAAGTCTGGCAGTTGAAAATGTGTAAAAGGAGGTTGCTGCCTACCTTTTACTTTTCCTTCTTTTATTACTTTCTCTAGCCTCTTTGTTTGACTTTCTATCACTCCCCCACTTGAAGATTTAATTGAGAATCAACTAAGTCTCCACACTATCCTTTCTACCCAATTACTGCAATGTTACGTTTCTACTAGGCCAATAGAAGATCGACACTATTTAAACTTGTTACTGTTGATCGGCTTTGTAAACATATTTGTTAGGTTTTCATTAGTGTGAATTTTCTGAATATCCACACTGCCTTCTTCCACCTTCTCACGAACAAAGTGATACAGAACTGGTATGTGTTTTGTCCTTGAATGAAATGCCGGATTCTTTGCAAGATGCAAAGAGCTCTGACTATCACAAAACAAAGCAACTTTCTCTTGTTTGTGTCCGAGCTCCTCTAGTAACATCTGCATCCATATTGCCTCTTTGCTAGCTTGTGTAGCTGCTACATATTCTGCTTCCGTCGTAGATGTAGCCACGATAGATTGCAGTTTTGAAAACCAGCTTACAGCTCCTCCAGCAAGAGTAAACACATATCTGTGGTGGACTTGCTTTTAGCAAGATCACCTGCATAATCTGAATCAACATAACCTTTAACAGTAAAGTCTGATCTTCTATAACACATTGCAATATCTGAGGTACCCCTGATGTAACTCAGGATCCTCTTAACAGTATTCTAATGCTCTCTACTAGGATTAGCCATGTATCGACTGATTTCTTCCACTGCTTGTGCAATGTCAGGTCTAATACATACCACGGCGAACATTAAACTTTCCATTGCTGATACATACGGTACTCGAGACATCTCCATCCTCTCTGCTTCATTGCTAGGACTCATACTTGAGGATAACTTGAAATTAATAAGAAGTGGGGTAGAAATAGACTTACAATCTTACATCTTGAAGCGTCGCAAGATTTTCTTCAAGTAGTTCTTTTGTGAAAGCCAAATCTTTCTATTATTTTTGTCCTGGTAAATTTGCATCCGTAAATCTTGTTTGTTGGTCCCAAGTCCTTCATTTCAAATTCCCTAGCCAACTGTGCCTTTAAATTCGTAAGACGATCTTTGTTGGGGCTTGCTACCAATATGTCATCAACATACAACAACAAAATAATAAAATCATCATCACCAAATCTCTTATAATAAACACAAGGATCTTAATTATGTCTGTTGTATCCAAGGCCTATAATGAAGGAATCAAATCTTTTATACCAACACCTCGACTCCTGTTTGAGACCATATAGAGATTTGTTTAACCTGCAAATCAAGTTCTCTTTTCCCTGTTTTTCAAAACCTTCTGGTTGGAGCATGTAATTTTTTTCTTCAAGTTCTCCATTAAGAAGTACAGTTTTGACATTTAACTGCTCCAATTACAAGTCAAATGTTGCACACATCGCTAGTACCACTCGAATTGTTGTGAGTCGAACCACCGGAGAAAATATCTCATTGAAGTCTATACATTCTTTCTGAGCGAATCCTTTTACCACCAATCTTGCACGATACTTCTCCACTTGATCATTACCATTACGTTTGATCTTGTAGATCAATTTGTTTCTAATGGCCTTCCTTCGTTATGGTAATTGAACAAGATCCCATGTTTTATTTTTATAAAGAGCTTCAATTTTTTCTTGCATTGCTGCCATCCACAGAGATGATTCTTGGCCTTTCATAGCCTCGTGAAAGGTTGAAGGCTCTCCATCTTCTGTTAATAGACAGTATGCAACATTACTCTCCATAAAATAATCTGAGTGCCAAGCTGGTCTCTCCCTGGTTGACCGTCGAACTTGTGGAGTTTCGATCTCAGCTTGCTCTTGTTCTTCGTACTCTAGTGCTGCTTTAGAAGAAACTAAAAATTCTTTTATTTCTTCAACTTCAACTGTAGTAGTCTCTGATTTTTCTTTTGAAGTGCTACATTCTTTTGCTTGTATTTTGTTTTCAACAAACACAACATTCCTGTTGATGACCATCTTGCGGGTAGTGGGATCCCACAAACGATACCCCTTGACTCTATCAGCATACCCTAAGAAAATGCATTGCCTAAATTTTGGGTCCAACTTTAATTTTTCTTGGGTGTTGTACATAACATAAGCAGGACTTTCGAATATATATAAGCGAGAATAATCAGCTGATTTTTCTATCCACATTTCCATTGGCGTTTTCAGTTCAATTGCAGTTGATGGTAAATGATTGATCACATAACAAAGTTTTTGACTGCTTCTGCCCAAAATGGTTTTTTCAATCCTGCAGTTGCCAACATAGCTCTTGTCCATTCCGAAAAGATTCTGTGAATTGTATTTTAATACCTTCTTGTTTACAGAAGTTATCAAATTCATCACCAGTGTATTCTCCTCCATATCTATCCTTAAATACTTGATCTTTTTTTCTCAGATTCAAGTTCTACCCGCGCTTTGAACTCTTTGAAGACTGAAAAAACATCTGTCTTTCTCTTGATTGGATACACCCAACTTTTTCTAGAGTAATTGTCGATAAATGACATGAATTATTTTGCTCCTCCTAAGGACTCCAGCGGTGCTTGCCAGACATCAGAGTGGACCAAATTTAATATTTTCTTGCTTTTAACAGAGAAACAGCTAAACTTCAGTTTATTTTGCTTACTGGTAACACAATGCTCACAAAAGGGTAGTGAAACCTTTTTGAGTCCTGGAAGAAGCTTTTGCTCAGCAAGAATCTTCAAACCTTGTTCCGATATATGGCCAAGTTTACGATGCCATATCATCGTTGATTCTTCAAATAAACTTGCTTACGCGGTTGATGCTTCTCCTTCTTGGTGTATTTCACCTTTAAGCACATATAAATTTGCAACAAGTTTTTCTGCTTTCATCACTAGAAGTGCTCCTTTGGATATTTTCATGAGTTCACCATGAGTCTTATATGAACATCCATTATCATCTAATTTCCTCAAAGACAATAAATTCTTCCTCAAGTTTTTTACATGTCGTACATCCTAGATGGTGCGTATCGTGCTATCATACATCTTTGTTTTAATAAAATCAATACAAATAATATCCAAAGCATGATCATCTCTCATGAACACAGATCCTCCAGAGATAGGTTTATATTGATGGAACCATTCTCTTCGAGAAGTCATGTGCCATGTTGCTTCTGTGTCCATGATCCAGACATCACTGAAATATTTTCCGTCTTCATTATTTGATATTGCTTCACTACATAAAATATCGCCATCATCCGAGGATACTTGCAACATTCCCTTAATCATTTGATAACTCAGGATGTTCACTCTTCTTCTTGAACCGACAATCTTTCTTGAAGTGCCTTTTCTTGCCACAGTTGTAACACTTGATATTCTTCTTACTTCTTGATTGAGATCAACCATGATTGTGACTCCCATTGGGGCCATGTTTCGTTGGTTTTCCTCTCGCCATCATCAAAGCTTCAGCTTGCTGCGAACTTACTTGTCTGTCTTCCTTATTTTTGCGCCGATTTTCTTCTTCTAAGACGGCGGCTGCAATTTTATCGAAAATTAGACTGTCTGTATTATTCGTCAGATTGATGATGAGTTGATCATACGAGTCAGGTAGACTTTGAAGTAGAAGCTCCGCACGTTCAGTCCCCTCTATTTTGCAACCCATTATTGTAAGTTGCGAAAATAGAGTATTCAAAGTGTTGATGTATTCAGTAACCGACATTGACTCTTCCATTTGAAGAGTATACAATCTTCTTTTTAAGAAAATTTTATTATGCAAAAACTTGGCCTCATATAATCCCATAAGAGTATCCCATATTTTCTTCGCCGTCCGATTTTCAGCCACACTAGGTAACACTTGATCAGCTAGTGCCAAGTGTAGATCAACAACTGCATTGTTGTCTATGTCGTTCCACTTGCTATAATCAGTGAAGTCTGTGGGCCTGCCTTCAATTGCAGCTAAGCAATTGTCCTTTCTCAATATCGCTTTTATTTTCATTTTCCACAATGAGAAATTAGTTTCATTGAATTTATCAACATCAAACTTTGTTGTATTCGACATTGTTATTTGCTTCACACCCTTCTAGATCATTTTTGAATATTTTTGCGAACAATCGTGATAAAATATACCGTCACCAAAATTTACTATTCACGTGAATAGTACTTTTCACTGAATTTTACTATTCGCAAAAATTTACTATTCACAGATAGTACCTTTGCATAAAATAGACAGAATAACTGAGGGCTCTAATACCACTATTGGGGGAGGAAGCACCACAACTAAAATTTGATATGATAATAAATAATAAAAATAAATTGGACACGATAATTTTATGTGAAAATCCCTCAAACAGATAGAGGAGAAAAATTATGGGGTAGAAGAATCTTACTGTGATAATATGGAAGTACACTGCTCTCAAATAGAAGGAGAAAACAACAATTAACATTTCTCTCTTGTAAAAGGAACAACTACTAAAGAGGACATTCAAGACTACAATATTTATCTTGGTGTATAACTCTCTTTGTATTTTTACTCTCTGTTTTTCTGAATGAATCAAATGAGGGCAAGAGACCCTCTATTTATAGTAGAATGAAAACGCGTAAAAAGGAGTATACGTGTTTTCGTATTTTAAAACGCGTAAGGAAAGTGTAAGGAGAGTCTGGCAATTGAAAATGTGTAAAAGGAGGTTGCTGCCTACCTTTTACTTTTCCTTCTTTTATTACTTTCTGTAACCCCTTTGTTTGACTTTCTTTCAATGTCTACTTATGATTTATTTGTCCTAGTTTATATAGGAATAGATTTTTTAATCCCAATTTAATTTGATTTTTTACTATTATAAATAGGAATGTTATTAGATTATTTTTAATACACAGATATACATAAGATACACGAAAAAATATAAATAGAAAGATCAAGAGAGATCTTGTAGTAAGATTCAAGAATTCTTGAGTTTATAAATAAAATATTTACCTTCAAATTAATATTAGAACTTTTACGATCTTGGTAGAGAATCAAAGAGTTTCGTTGCCGGCGAGAGGTTATGACCCATATATGTCGTCTGTCTGGCCAATGATCATGATGAAAACACTGGACGAATGATATATGCATGAAAACATAATGCTAGGAGGAAGGACTTACAAAATATTGCAGAGTTAAAGAAGTGTAAGCAAACATGGTACAAGAGCAAAAAACTTTTGTCTAATTAAAAGTTAGAGAAAGTTAAAAAACAAAAAAAATGAGTTGGTGAGAAGAACATCAACGAGAGTTGGAGATAAGGTGCTTTAACGCTATATCGTACTTACGGGCCGAATAGATTGGACATACAGTCCGGGTAGATCGAGCCTTCGAGCCGGGTAGACTGTGCCTTTGAGCAGGATAAACCGAGCCTACTGGCCGGGTAGACCGTACATATAGTTCGGATAAATTGTGCCTTCGGATCGGGTAGATCGAACATATAGTTCGAGTAGACCGAGCCTACTGGCCAGATAGACCGGATATATAGTCCGGGTAGACCGAGCCTTCGGGCATGATAGATCGAGCCTATGAGCCGGGTAGATTGATCCTACGGATCGAGTAGACCATATCTATGGGACGGGCAGAAAAAAATTGAGGATTAAATAGAAGTTCTCCAAAACAACAACGACAACAAGAATGAATTTGAAGATTGAAGAAAAAGACTTTCCAATACAACAACAATGACAAGAAGAAAAAGGCAAGAGTATACAACTTTGAATTACGGGAGAATGTTGAAATAATAATTCAAAGTTCGTAGGATTTGTTATTTGCTATTTATTTAATTTATGTCTACGTATGATTTATTTGTCCTAGTTTATATAGGAATAAATTTTCTAGTCGTACTTTAATTTGATTTCTTACTGTTATAAAAAAGGATGTTGTTAGGTTATTTTCAATAACAGAAATACACAAGAATATACAGAAAAATACAAAATAGAAAGATCAAGAGAGATCTTGTAGTAAGATTCAAGAATTCTTGAGTTTATAAATAAAATATTTTCCTTCATTATTTAATTGGGAAAAAAGTCAAAATTACTCCTAAACAATGTGAAATAGACTATTTATATCCTTTGTTACGTTTTGGTATCAAAAATACCTTCGCCGTTATTCCAAGAGACCACAAATATTGTCAAGAGTTAACAAATCAATTTTTTCTGATGTGGCAATCCATGTAGGAGTAATCCTTCTACCTAAGTGTTGCCAACTAGGATTCGCTACAAGAAACTAGACATTTAGTTTTGTCTCCACAAATCCCAGAATATTGTCATTAAACTAAAGGTTCTCGCTGATTTTTAGTGACAACTAAAAATTACAATAGCCACAGATTTTTAGTGGCAATTATTACCAATTAAAGTGGTATATTTTGAAGCTCAAAATTTCATTGCAATTCTCAATTAAAAATTCTTTTCGCTTAAAGATATTAGATTATTTTATTAGAAGATGGTCAAAATTGCCTCTAAACTATATGAAATTGGTCTCTTATACCTTCTATTATATTTTGGCGTCAAAAATTACCTTTGATGTTATTTCAAAAAACCTCAAATATCATTAACAGTTAACAATTCAAATTTTTCGTGAAAACTTTTAACGGTGATATTCTAAATTTTATGGTGATTTTTATCGCGGCTAAAGATTCAATTTCTTATAGTGAATCTTGAGAGTATTTATATTTTTATAATGATTGAGGTATTTTTTTATTTTAAAATATAATAAAAGACATAAGGGATCTATTTCACATAAATGAGAAGCAATTTAATTTAAACCCTTTCCCATTATTTTATTACTTTTTCATAAAATTCAACAACATATCAATACCATCTTGATTTCAATTTGCTGTGTGCTACAAGGAAGTAGTTTTACACATTTAGCTGAATACCAGTGCGTGACGAACACGTCCATAGAACTACAAGTGGGGGAAACAGAAATTAAAAATGTTGCATTAATTCTTTTGTTCCATCCACTCCAGTTGTGAAACACTTTAAAAAGCGTCTACGTAACAAACGGACATATTGACATAGAGCCCGTTTGGATGGATCAACATAAAGCCTCTTTTTAGCTTTTGGATGTTTTTGTCTAATATTAATTTTAAGCCATAAAGTTTTTAAAGTCAGTTAAAAATGAAAAATTAGGATTTCTAATTAATTTTTTCTAAGCGCTTAAAGTCATCTTCTTTGATTATATAAATTACTTTTATATTCTTTATATTTTAACTAAATTCTCAAACTACATTTTTTATTCTTTTAACCCTAAAATTCACATCATTTTTCTCATTTAAGTACTTTTATCCAAATGCTCAACTGCTTATTTATAAAAATAACTTTCAGCACTTTAAACTTCTAAAGCACTTCATACATAAAAGTTATTTTTTTTAAGTTCATCCAAACGAGCTTATAGTCTCATCGAATGATTGAGATATTTCTATCTTTAATTAAATATTTCATAATTTAGCTTACGGAAAATCAAAAAACTCTTATGGTAAGCAACGCTTTTTAAATTGAATATAAATTTAAATTTAAATTTAATTAAATTTTAATATAAAATCAAGAAAAAATGTGTGTGGAGACTAGATATGTCAACATTAAATTGACGCTTGCGGACTATCTGAAGTTTGATTAACCCAGGATGACAACACGTGTCTCAATGTTACGTGTCAATGAAGCTGCAAATTAGAAATTTAAAAAACCAAATTAGAAATTGTCAAAAAAAATTAAAAAAAATTTAGGAGGATGTATCTCTCACCCAACCACCTCCTTGATATTCAATTAGTTCGAGGCCTCTTACGTGTCTTAATTTGTGGCGTTTTTCATCAGGAAAAAACGATTCTTTTTATTATGTTCAACTCCTTAAATACGTATTTAAGTTTGAGTAAAACGAGTAAACCAATCAATATAAATTGTAGTATAATGGTGAAATTATTTTATTCTTTATTAAAAATTTTGAATTTAAGTTTTGGAAATGGAAAAATGTTAGGTTGAGAGCGTTACTCCCGAATGAGCTTTGTAATAGACGATTTAAATTAAATCGGAGTTCCACAAATTTCGAACTGAAAAATCAAAATAAAAATAAAAATGAGCAAATAGCTATGTCTTTTCAAAAGCTATGTTCGTTCAACTCATTTCATTCAACTCCTTTGATTAAAACTTGAAATATGAAAAAGATTTTGGTATTCTCTTTTTAAAAATTATTAAGAGCAGGGAAAGAAAAAATGAGAAGGAGATTACGATGTGTGAATTGAACCCTTATCACATTTTGATATTCTCTTTATTTTAAAATAAGTTGTGTTTTTATTGTTTTTATTTGTCTCAAAATTAGTGGTGTTTTGCATAATTAAAAAGATATTAATATTGTTTTTTTCAATTTTATCATTATTTAAATAAAGTAAATTTTACATAATCAAGAATTAATTATTTTTTTTCATTCATATTTATTTGTCCATTAATGACTTGCATTGTCCTTTAAAAATAATAAAATAGAATAACAATTTTATTGTATCACCTTTTAAATATAAAAAAATCATTACTTTGAAAATTGCATTAGGAAATGAGTATAGTTAATAGCAAGGGTAAATTTATCTTTTGATTTGTCAGAAATGAATAGTATTTTTTAATATAGTGGACAAACAAAAATGGATTGAAAGAGTATTTAAGAGTTGCATATTTTTCAAAGTATTTATTAAAGCAAATTAGTAAAGATAATTATACTTTTTAAAAATGAATGATTTTTTTAAGGGGTTGTGTCCAAATTAAAAATATCATTTATTTTAAAATGGAGATAATAATACTCCCTTCGGGCAATTTTACTTATCTTCCTTTCTAAAATTAGAAGGTTTAAAATCGTTGCAATATTAGAAAATTAAAATATAATCGAGTATATTCTTTTCATTTTATCCCCAATAATACTTATTCTTTGAAAAAATAAACATTAAATAATTAACACAGAAAATTTAACTGAAGATGACACATATATATGCTCCAAGATTGTGATTGTCTAATTTAAAATCTCTTTTTATTTATTGAAGAGAAATTTTAAAAAATCATTAAAGAGAGATTATTACTTTAAATTATTAAAAATAATTTTAAAATTGACATAATGGTCAAAACGTATAGCTTTTTAAGAGGCATATAAATAAAAAATATGACATGTAAAATGGTCTATAGAAAATAATATTTTATAGAATTTATATTTTTTATAGAAAATATACTGCATTGTGGACGTTCATTGAATTAATCCTATGATTTTTTAAAGAAATTTACAATCAAGCACACAACTTAAAAGTAGCTCAAACAAACATATTACAAGTAGCTTAAGTAAGCGCTTGCACGCAATTTTTAAAATGTCTTACAATACTTCCTCAAAAGCCTTGCAATAACTTCTTTTCCTCGTAAATAAAAAGCTAACTAAGTATATTTGTACAACAATTTATATATATATAGATATGCGCTATCTTCTTTAGCTATGTATGTTATTGTCTTGTATTTTTGTCATTATTATCTCATAATATGCTATCAATATGAGATTCTTCATCTCGAGCAAATATTTGAAAGCTGTGAATTAGATATTTTTTTTCCTGATTAATATAAATTTTTCGAGCTTGAATTTATAGTCGGCAAAAACTACATCTCTTGATCATATGGTATTGGAATTTATGCTCGTGCGGTGGATCTGATAAGTACCATAAAAAATAAACAACATGCATCAAATCAAGACGGTGTCAAAGCAATGATATTTTTATGCTATTACTTTGATGAAAGTTTGAAATTAGAATTTCTCATATTTAAAGATCTTCTTTCTTCATATTTATCACTTATGCATGTGTTAAAGGAGAAATTTTTTAACAGTACCACTCTCAACAATTAGAGTAGTAGAGCTATCAACAAGCTTTAGCTTACCCAATGATATTGATGAATTAAGTGAAGATAAAATAATATTCATATCAGCGTAATAATCAATAACACCATTATCAATGGCACACTGTCCACCACTTAAAAAATAATTTAAAATATAGATATGATCATCTGAAAATGATCAGCTTTCACAAGCACGATTTGATTGGATCCATTATGGTCATACGATTTTGAACCTATCCATAGGTACAATTCTTCAATGTTTAGAATTGTACTCTTAGTTAATTATGTGGTGAAAATATCACTAATTGATATGCTAATTTTTTAAATCATTAATTTTTCATGCCTTTAAATATGCTTTAACACAACGAATATCGAGAGATAAGATTCAAAAAATGTTCTAAAGTACTTACACATTTTCTTGCGTCCAAAACAACATATTATGTTTGAAAAAATCATTGCAGTCAAATTACTTGTTCTAATTTATTCTCGGAAATAAATCATAGGCTTGTTGTAGTTGCAATTAAAGATATATTAACCTCCATTTGTTTTTGTAGAAGCAACATCTTAAACAAGGTGCTAAACCATCATATTGACATACTTATACATTCAAATGATTATTTCATGTTCATCAAAAATATTTTTTTCGATAAATGTTATAAATATTAGATCTATTCTCTAAAGTAAATGTAATAAAAGCATAAAAAATTAAATGTACATTTAATTGTGAATATATCACGATTCATTGCTTCCAAAGAGGTAAATGATTAAGAAGAAATATTCTGAATTTTTAATATTTTATTTTGTGAAATAGTAAAAAAAATAATATTTTTTGAAGTAGTAAGATCTTAAATCTAATTTCGAATTAATAGAACTTTAAACTCTATTTCCAAAATAGTAGCACTTTCAACTTTGGATTAAATCCTAAAAAGTGTAACGTTGTAAAACAAATTCTTAAATAATTTATTTTTAGGAGAATGCAAATTTCTTATTGACTAGAAAAGTAAAATGGAGGGAATATCATAAATCTTTATTGATATACTTTCTCCATTCTATTTTAATTATCGGGATTACAAAAAATATTTGACTCAAAATATGTTTCATTCTAAAAATTAAGATAGAATTATCAAAAAAATTCTACTTTGTATTTAAAAATAAATAAAATAAAAGAGTATAATTTATTTTTTCAAAATAATAATAAATTATTTTTAATTTTTTTAATTTATATATTTTTTAAAATATGTAAAAAATAAATATGATTATACAAATACTAGATAAAAAGTTATGGGGTCAACGTCAAGTCTTTAAGTCAATAAATACAAAATACAAGTTTGTACATACTTTTTTTTTAGTATTTAACTATGATTACTTAACATATATTCTCACTTCATAAAATACTTAATAATAGAAATTTTACATGTTTTGATGTAAATTCTTTATTAGGGTGAGTACTTACCATCCAACTAAAACACATATTTTAAGATCAAATGATTTCAACTAAATTCTTTGCTTCTTCGATATACATACGTATTTGGAGGAAAAATTGAAACAATATCTATAAAATAAGGTCACACTTGTTAATATATAAATAATTTTATCTATTTAGTATAGACTTACGTGTTAAAATCATTAAGCTTTTAACCTAAAGTAGGATTACTTCATATTTTAAAAAAAAAATCATATAAATTTCTCATGTTACGGTTCTTGTAATTTGTTGTTCTTTTTAGCAAATTATTAGACTTGTCCTTTTCCAATTTATGTTCGTGCATTTATCTAATAAAACGAAAGGAGTATCTAGCTGACTTGTTTTATGAAATCCATAAATATACTGCATCCGTTTTATGTTATTTGGCCAATTAGGATCAAAAAAATATATTGCATTTTATCTGTCCATTTTAATAAATTAAGAAACTTTTTTTTTGGTTCATACTATTCTCAATAATAAATGACTATACAAAGTAATAATAATCAAATTTAAAATTTTAAAATATAATTAAAAAAATCAATGTAATATTTATAAGTTAATTTGTTAAAACATAC
Organism: Solanum dulcamara; assembly: GCF_947179165.1. Classification (NCBI taxonomy): domain Eukaryota; kingdom Viridiplantae; phylum Streptophyta; class Magnoliopsida; order Solanales; family Solanaceae; genus Solanum; species Solanum dulcamara. The sequence continues at coordinate 79,087,069 of NC_077238.1, forward strand.
CTCTAATTTTTTGTATTATTATGAAGCACGATAGATCATCAGGGATTGAATAAGATAAAACGGATGAGCATAAGAGTAATTTATTACTTTAATCTATTCACTATTTATATATGATGCTGTTATTTAGAGGTTAGGATTTAGTCGGGGCTCCACGATCTTTGAACATCGAGTGGAAATCAAAAAAAAATATGATGCCATTATTACTTAGGAAATCAAAACACATTTTTTATTTTTAAAATAATTAATACCTTTGTAAGAAGGTGAAAATATACATATTGTTTTTGGTTAGTGTCAACACAGCTGGTTGCACGTCGACCTGTCAACCAGTTGGGACCTAATTTACGGTGACACATACTTGTATAGGAACACCGTCTCCAAAAATAATTCATGAAATAAGTCGTATTTTAATTAAAGATTTAAAATTTAAAATTTTAAAATAGGATAAAATTATATTAATAGAATCGTCTTTAAAAATGAGTTATGTAGTATGTAAATTTGAATCATACCAATATACATGCAACCTCATTTTAAGAAAAAAAAGTATTTAAATTTTTGTTGATCAACAAACATGAAATATCAAAATATATTTTTTAGGAAAATGTGTTCCCCAAATATCAAACACACCCTAAATGGAGAAGCATCAATTTATCGAACACACATTAAAGGGTCGTTTAGTAGCTGATTTGAAAATGAGTTATGTAAGTATTAAATTTTTCATAAGTAATATCATGTTTGGTAGTTGATTAGGAGGTAAGCTATTCATATATAAAATTAATACGGTGTTTGATTTGTAATTTCATATAACTAATAGATGTATAATTTATGAGAAAGTTTACCACTTAAATGCATTTTTTTTCATTTTTTCTCGTTTCTGTGTAAATAAGAGGGGAAATAAGTTGGCCACTGAGAAACCGACACGTGGCACTCCGTTATACTCAAGGGCATATTTGGCCCAAAGTATAATGGTAAGGGTATAATTGGCCCTAAAGTATAACGAAGGGCATGAATAAACTATTTTTCAAAGTTCAGGGGTAATTTTGGCCCTTTTCCGTATAATATATTTTAAAACACTTATAATACATTTATATTGCATGCATAATTCAATTTTAATACATGGCAGATATATCATAATATTGCTATATATTGCTATAAATGATAATAAATAAAAAGTATCACTAAAATCAGTAATTATTTATTAAAAAATGTTTTTCCTAGTAATTTTTCCTTTACCTTATTATGTAATTTTTCCATTTTCATTCTATAATTCTATGTATATGGGCCATTCATTATCCATGAATGATAAATTGTGAAAATAGATTTGGGCTTTAAACTTGTATAAAGGCAGATGTCTACAACTTTGGCCCAGATAGATGACCACAAAGATTGTAGTAAGAGGTACACAAAACTTCATCAATAATGTCCATTAGTCCATTTTGTCTTAAAGAGTACTTTTATTTTAGAGTAACATAACACTTCTGTTTTGCATAGTTTGCACAGTTATAAGCTATAACACTTGTTTGAACGGTTCAAATAGAAGTGAATACAGAATAGGTAAGAAGTAGAAACCCTTATCAATTATCTTATTATAATTACAAGAGACAATTATCTTATTATAATTATGTTATGTATCGGAACATACATAATGAATCAGGACGTTGAGTGATGTATTCGAAATCGAGATGAGATGTATCGGGACGTTGAGGGATATATTCGAAATCGAGATGCGATACATTAAGATATTTTGGAATGTATTCGGATTCTACTAAATTTAAGGAATTTTTTTAATTTGAAAAAGAGTAGGGATAAAATGTAACTAACTCTTAATACTATGTGATATGTGTAATCCCTACTAATACTTTTAATAAGAGAAATTGACTCAAATTTGAGACTTTTAATTAATGATAGAGACAATAATATTCATTACATCTCTAAAGAAAATATTTAAATTGAGGTCAAGAAAGTTCATTTATCTAATGAGAGGGAGTTGCTCGGATGATAAACATTCCTTTGTATCAACGATAAAATTGTAAGTTCGAGTCAATAAAGTGGTCAAAAAAGTGGAAGTCCTTGTCCAGCGAGGGGTAAAAAATAAAATAAAAAATAATTAAAAAGGAAGTTAATTTATCTTTTTTGACGTTTGTATCCCTGTTAATTTTAAATAATTCCAATATTACCCTCAATTACAAAAATCCCTAAATCTAAGTTTACTTTTCCTTTTTCTTCAGATCTCTGTCTCCTCTTTCCTTTCCTCCATTTCTGCACACATTTTCTGCGTTTTCTTCTCCGCGATTTCAGTGGCTAACTGTAAGTTTACTTTGTTTTTTTCCCTCTTTTTCTATGCGATTTTAGTTATCTTCTCAGATTATCTGTTTTTTTACTTTTTTATTTGCTTTTGTTTCTGCTATAAATCTTCAAATGTTGGTGATGATTGAACTGTTTAGGCTGTTATTATTCATAAATTCTGTGAAATCAATGTCAGAAATGTATCATTTCCCATATGTGAATTTAAAATTCTCAATATGAATATCGGACACACAGCAGAAATCGCAAAAAAAAAGACAGGAAATAATCATATAACAAATTAGGATATAGCGATTAGATCTATGAGTGAATGACAAAAATGGTATCATATTTTTTATAGTAAGTTCAAAATAGTCTCTTTTAAGTGTTATATGTGTAGTTTTGGTCCTTTAAATTTATTAAAGTTAACATTTCTGATCCTGTCAAATATTTACCAAATTTTAATTGTGAAAATAAATGTATTTTTTTAATGTACGTAATATACAATACATTAACTTATAATATCTTATAAAAATAATATATACGCATATGCATTCCATTTTCTTAATGTTGTTATAGGAGCAATGTGTTATGTATAATTATTTGCAAAGACCTATTCAAATTTAAGTATTAATATTTTAAAGCTTCAGTCGTGCAAAATCCTTGAATTGAGTTATTCATGAATTCAATAGCTTTTAATCAAATTTTGTATATATATATATATATATAAATTTATCAAATGTATAAATATTTGAGTGGAAACTTAGTTATTGGGGTCGTATTAACTTTAGGTGGTTGTAGGATAAACTTTAAATCCTGAATCCTCATCTGATTGATTCGGAGAGAAAAAAATGTGTGAGGGAGCTGTCCCAAAACTCGGCACCACCATACACATCTCAGCGCTCGATGGGATCATCAATGTCAACTCCCTTTTCACGCTAGCCGTGTTCATCGGGCTAGCTTGGAATCCGCATGATCAAGGCAACAGTCTCTCCCAAGACCCGAGCTGTTTCGCGGAGCCCAAGGTCGCGGAGGACCTTGTAGCATTCCACGTTTACTCATTTAGTTGTTTCCTTTTTTCTAGCCTCATTGCGTTGTGCCTTAAGCAGGCAATTCGACTGGCTAAGTCAGCTCACTTCTCCACTGTCTTAAATCTTGACTTAGCCCTAATCAACAAAAACGCTCTACGGGTCGGGTACTTGGTCTCGGCTGCGGGTTCAGTTGTCGGGTCGGTGTTTTTGATGCTTGGTCTGATCAATGTGGTTCAAATCAAGCTTGGAACTTTGGGATGTGGGAGTATGCATACTTATGGAGCTGTTATTCCACTTGTAATTTTTGTTACATTAGGGCTCCTTATTTATGTTTGTACTGTTTTTTATGCTTTCACTCGTTAATTTAATCAATGTATACTTATTAACAACTTAATATATCAAGAAAACATTAAGTATATTTTCTATTATCCCTACATGCAAACTTCGACACGGTATAAATATCTAAATTTGATATTTTAAAATATTTTTTAAAGTTTATTAACTCCATTTATTGCATGTTTACATTTTTATTAGAAAATTTTGATGAACCAACTATTAGGAAAAATGAAGGGAAGCCTTGGAGCAACTCTAAAGTTATTTCTATGTAAGTTATGAGTTTGAGTTCTATGTTTACATCTTTATTAGAAATTTTTAATGGACCAACTATTAGGAAAAATAAAGGAAAGTCTTAGAACAACTATAAAGTTATCTATATGTGATTTATAAGCTATGAATTTGAATCATAGAATAAGCTACTGATGCTTGCATTAAGGTTTAGATGGGCGGCCCTTCTCTAAACTTTATGTAAATACGAATTGTTTAGTGCACCGAATTATTTTGTCCTAACTATTAGGAAAAACGTGTTGTTTCAGAGAAATAAACTTAAAACAATTGTGTTTGTTTTGAATTCGTCATAAATATGGAAAACACAATTTTTCATGATTGAAGAAAATTGTAACAAGGGTCCCAAATTGACAAGAGTTGTATTTCGTAGGAATTACACAAGTCTCATAGTTTTAAGAGCTAATTATATTCTATTTTTATTATTTTTTAAATAAATTTTTCAAAAATTTTTTTGATAAAATTCGAATACATCATGTACGTTTCGATACATCACGTAAAGTGATATATTCAACGTTCGAAACATCATGTAAAGTGATGTATTTTACGTTTCGAAACATCATGTAAAGTGATGTATTCGATTGATAAATTGTGTAAAGTGATGTATTCCAGGGGCGGACTTCGTTAAAAAATTACACCGTATATATAAGATAATTTTTTTAATTTATGTGTATATATTTAACATTGAACCCCCTGAACATAAGCCAAAGGACTAGCTTAGTGGCAAATGTGGTTCAATATTTTGCTTTAGCTTGTCTTAGCTCGCGAGTTCGAATCCGAATAAGCACATTTTTTTTGATTAGCGTGTTTAATTTTTTTTGAACCCCCTTCATAAAATTCCTGGGTCCGCCACTGATGTATCCGATCGATACATTGTATAAAGTGATGTATCCGAGAATAGGAGAGAATAGAGATTTTTATAATTTTTTCAAATGGTTAAATTTTTTAGAGAATATAATAAATAAATTGTTTTTCTAATTTTGTGGGACCAAGGAAACTGCACCGATTAATGACCCAATCCTTTTTTACCTGCATGAAATATAAGCGAGTTGAATTTTAATTTGTTTTATTCGGTTCCCAACTATAATATTTAGGGTTCGTTTCGACATAGTTTGAAATTAAAATTTTATTTAGATATACAATTTGAATTTTTTAAGTTGTAATTTTTTTTATAAGCATGAAAATCTGTTAATTGTAAAAATTGTCAAAACTACCTCAATTCTTATACAATCATACTAAATGAGCAAATCATAGTTTATAATTAAAGTATCAAAATATAACAATGTACCAAATTATTAAATCACATATAGAATTTCACAACTATTCATTGGTCCAATAAATCAACCATAATAGTAACTAATATTATTTTTTTGTTAAAACCCCTCCACATGAAATAATCAATCTCTTCACGTTCAAAATAAATCTTTTTTATTGAGATTTTATGATTTGAAATTGAAATTTTAATGCATATTTCATAAACAAGCGATAATTTTAAATGAGACTTTTAAATTTTATGACCTTTTTAAGTGTACTTACTAGGTGATGATGGATCAAAACTAGTTGAGAAATATTTGTGTTGGGCGATGGAAAATGGAAAAGGGGGATGTTTAGACATTAATCGATACCTTGTGTCGAAACTTGTCGATGGTGATGGCCCATCAACTGCACTAACATGCAAACTTTGTCCCCACGAAAACACACATCCCTAGAATGTTTGGAAGGGGTGAAAGTCCAACTTTTACCAAATACAAGAGCTACCCTAGACCTTCATGCAACCAACCATCAAATGACACATCATTGTGTTCAATTGTCATTAAAAACAAATCAATACCTAATTTCATCACTACAAACAGTGATTTTTCCATTGTAAATTAATGAAAAATTTATGTTATAACATCTGATTTTTTTTTTTTGCATTGAATTAGTTTATCGAAAAATGTAAAATAAAAAATAGATTCTCATGAGATTTGGATGTGTTGCAATGCTGACACTATTTCATCTTTAATCAACGCTCTTAGATTTGAGTCTTAGATATAATAAAAAAATAATCTGTGGGAGTACCACCCTTGAATAGATCTTGTAGTGCGTAATCTAAATTTAATCGAGGTTCTAATGCGGACTCCAAATATCTGGTGAGAAACCAATAGTGAAAGTTGGGGGAAAAACTATTATTCTCACCGTTTTGAAATATTTATCCTTTCAAGAGTCGAATTATTGGAATGCTGATCTATATTTTGATATATATTGAATTAAAAAAAATCTACTGTTTATAATGTTTTTTATCTAATTTTTAAATATCTAAATTATAATTTTAATATATTATATTAATTTAATTTCAAAAATTAATTAAATTGACTCAAAAAATGAAACATGACAATAGATGAAAGGAATATCTTGAAACATTCGTGACAATCTCATTTAATTTAACCTCAATCTAGAAAGAGAGTTTAATATTTTCCCGTAAATTAGCATAATATCGTCTCCACATACACATATTAATAGTGAGACTAGATGGCTAATAATTAATCTCATTCAATTTAACTTCAAATAATTAATTAAATCATCTGTCAAAAAATAAAACATGTCAATTACTCTAAAATGAATGAACTACTATTTTCTATTTTAATACAACATATTTATTTAATATAATAAATCAAATAAATAATATAAAATAATATCAACATAACTAATATCATACATTATATTCTAACCATCATCATCATAATTCAACTTGTCAATGGACTTTCTAGGGAGAAAAAAGAAGAAGAAGGTTGAATGCACATTGGAAAGCATATATGTGGAGTTTTTGGTCGAAAATATTCTTAAATTATACCTCAAATTTAAATTACATTTTTAAAATATATTTTTTAACAGAAAACATCCTTCAAATATTTAAAAATTAACAATTTTCATCCTTTAATTAAATATTATCAGGAAATTAAAAAATTCTACGAAAATATGTGCAATTCGTGTGGATTTATTTTTTTCTACATAAGATTAAAAATAGGGAGCTTGACAGCACAAATATTATTACATTTCTATTTGACAACAAATTAACATATGAACCACTGCCTTTTTGCACAACCGTTAAAAAATGAAAGTTATTTTCTCCGTTCTCAATTTATATAAGTTATCAAACTAACTTATATCAATTGAAACGGAAGAAGTATAAATTATAAGTGAAATATTAAAAAATTAAATTTACATTAATTTTATTTTTATTTTTATTAAAAAATAGAAAAAACTATTTTTTTTTTATAGATCTTCCACTTAAAATAAAACAAAGCTCAAAATTAAAAACAAAAAAAGGAAAAAACTTTATTCAGAACCAAGAAAGGAAAATCTGTGATGTACTTATAAATGAAAAACAACTCACCGACAAATATTGCGGTAAAGTAATAAATATTCATTCATTTTCAATCAAAAATTTTAGATTTGAATTTCAATAAATACAAATTCGTATTTGTTAGGAAGCTCTTACCGATATAGGTCTTTTTAGTGTAATTGAAGAAAGCACAGAGTTGCACAGGAACCCAAAAAACCTAGGCACCCCTTACCCACCACAGTACCAACTGAATATATCGTGTTAAGGTTAGTACAACTAGGAAAAAAAAAAAAAGAAGAAGCTTTTGCTTCATAGTATCTTTTTCTGCTTCCACAAAACTCAGAACCAAACAAAAAAATAAAAAATAAAATTCACTGAGGTTCAAATTTCCTAGAAAATGAAATGGGTTGTTGTTTTTCTCCCTCTTTATTATTTCAATGTAGCTGAAGAGAGCTGGGTTTTTTTGCCTCCAAGAAGACTACTTTTTTGGCTGTTTCTGATATTAAAAACAATATATATATATATATATATATATATATATATATATATATATATTCACTTTGTTTAATTTATTTATCACAAATAATATTACAAAATAAAAAAATTTAGCAATGAGTAAAATTTCATAGTTTAAAAATATTTTTTAAAATTTTTAATCCCATTTAGATAATTAGTGGTATATTATAAAAAGATTTAAGATATAATATACAAATATAACTTTTAATTTAACATCAAATAACATTTATGCTTTTCAAATTTGAATGTTCATCAGTAGACACTTTAACTTATATAAAATTGAACAAATAAATGCATGCATCATATTTGGCGTCCAACGTGAAGTCATAAGTGTATTATGTCACGTAGAATTAATGTGTCTATTTGTTCAATTTTATACAAATTAAAATGCATACTTATGCACACCCAAGTTAGATGAAATATATATATATATATATATATATCAGTTAAAGTCAAATTAAAAAACATATTTATATATTATGTCAAAATTTAATTAGCCAAAAGCTTTTTATCAACTAATTAACTCAAAATTATGGATACATTTCATTACTAATGTTTTCTTGTAATGAAAGTTCAAGATTTTTTTTTTTTTTTTGATTTTAAAGTAAAATGATATAGAATATATTCAAATATTTTTTAATTTTTTAAATATTAAATATATCATATAAAAAATTAAAATTAAAAAATTATAAAAAATGAAAAGAGACACTCCTCTTCAAATACAGACCAAAAAAGAAAAATAAGAAAATCAATTTAAGCCAAGAGAGTATTTTCTTTAAAATTATAAAAGGGAGAGAGAAATAGTTTTAGAGAGAGAAAAACAGTAGATTAGATAACTTCTGGTGAATTTTTCTTCCTTGGTTAGTGAGAATTTTAGGTGAAAAAAGTGAAGAAAGAAGAAAAAAAAATATGTCTAACCCATGGTGGACTGGAAATATAGCAATGAATCCAATGGTTTCATCAAGGAGTAACCCAGAAGAAGAAGAAAAAATCGGATCAAACCGACTCCACTCTGGAAGAGAGCAAGAGTTTATGAATACGACAATTGAACCTATCATCACCACTACCATCACGACCACCAATAGTAGCGAAAACCCAAACGAAATGAGTCATGAAGGAGATGAGAATATACAGAGTTCGAAAGGTCTTTTCTCCTCTGGACCGTCCAGTTCGAATAGAGCTGGACGGCGTAGACCCAGAGGAAGACCTATGGGCTCAAAAAACAAGCCCAAACCACCAATAGTGATAACTAAGGAAACCCCAAATTCCCTTAAGAGTCACGTTTTGGAAATTAAAACCGGAAGCGACATAATCGAAAGCATAGCCGCTTTCGCGAATCGCTGCGGCCGTGGCGTATCTGTTTTGAGCGGCAGTGGCATAGTAACGAACGTTACGTTGCGCCAGCCGGCCGCGGTAACCGCGGCCGGAGGCGTAATCACGCTTCATGGGAGGTTCGAGATTTTATCACTTTCCGGCGCGTTTTTACCCGCACCGAATTCCCCAGTTGGATCTCCAACTGGGTTAACAGTGTACTTGGCAGGAAGCCAAGGACAAGTTGTTGGAGGAAATGTTGTAGGTGAATTAATTGCATCAGGACCCGTTATGGTTATTGCTGCATCTTTTACAAATGCAACATTTGAAAGGTTACCATTAGTGGAGAATGATGGAGAAGAAGAAGAGAATAATGTAAATGAAGGGATGCAAATGCAATTACCTACAACTTCAGGGGTTGGTAATGTAAATTCTGATAGTTTGCAAGTTGATGATCCATCTCCTACTACTTCTATGTCTATGTACAATTTACCCACTAATGTTTTGCCTAATGACCAAATGCACCATGAAGTTTTTTGGGCTCATCCTCCTCCTCCTCCTTCAAGGCCTACTCCATATAATTAGTTAGTTGAAACTTTTAGTAGATTATTACAATGCTGTTAACTTTTTGTGACCCTATTTGTATCTCTTGTGAATCTTTTCCTTTTAATTAGGTTTTAGGTTATGTTTGTAACTTTGTATCCCTAGAAGTTTTATCAATTTGGTTTGTTCTCTAAGCTACTCTCTTTTTTGTAGAAATTGTTGAATTTTCCTTGATGTAGGTAAGACAATCTTGTCTAGACATGGGAGAACAATCAGATACATTTATCTTGTGTGATTCAGGTATCATTTACCGCCTTGATTTATAATTCTTTTTTTAATAAATGTAGATGGATATAGAATTTAAATTTGATGGTTCAATCTTTAGGTAATTGTATAAGTTCAGAATTTAATATTGGTTGAAATCCTAGTAATTTTTCTCTTATTTAAGTTTGTTAGTCCTAGTTGAACCCATATGTAGTCTAGTCCTTAGTACAACAACAATATACCTAGTAGAGTTTCATTAGTGCGGTTAGATGTATGCAAAACTCATTCTTAGTTTTGCATACTCGATTCGAACAGTCTTGTTCCTAGTGAACCTTCTATTTTGGTTGACTAATTATATCTTGTTAGAATTATATCTTTAATAGCTAGCCATCTAGGTAGAATTATAAATTCAACACCTACTTATATAGGTTGAAAACTTGGTACTGAGGTGTTAGTTTTAGCCTTTGTTGATGTTGCTGAAATTCTTGCCCTACTTCAACTAAATTTGAAATTTTTTTCAATCATTTTGTATAACATTCATTCAAATTTGAGTTGCATAGAGCTCATTTAGAAAGGAAACACTCCTACCTACTAGAAATTTATCTACTCTTAGGGCTCGAATTGAAGTTTTTGAATTAAAATGAAAGTGCAACCTACTCGATTTTCTTTCATTTTTTTAGGGTTCGAGACTTCTGATTAATGATGCGTAAATCTCTATTCATCCCACAAACGCTCCTACCTGCTAGAAATTCATCTATTCTTAGGGCTCGAATTGAAGTTTCTGAATTAAAATGAAAGTGCTACCTACTCGAATTCTTTTTCATTTTTTTAGTCTTCGAATCGAAGACTTTTAATTAATGATGGATTACTATCTTTTTGTTCCACATTTTAATGTGATTAATCATTGTAGCATTTATTCTGCCACTTCATTTGTAGTATTGATTTAAGGCTGGGGACTAGTCATGGTTGTTCTTCACAAAGTGTTGTGGTAATTTGTTATATTTAGGTAATACTGTTTTTTTCCTCAAATGGTGAGGGTGGGGGTGTATGTTTTTTCAATCGAGCTCGTCGCACATAATTTGTCACATAATTTTTCTAGTGAGATGTACCTTTTTGTATGATTTCTGAGGCTATTACATTAAAGCGAGCTTTATCTTGTACTTACCCGGAAAAACAACAAAACCTAGCTCATTTACTTTTGATCTGGTTAAGGGAAAAATATGTTTTGTGTCTGACTATTAATTGGTAGTACTAATGTCTTGCTACATCGGAAGGAAGAAAATGTTTGATTTGTGTGTCAATTAAATTGGCTTTATCTGTCAATCTGTATATGGGACGTTGGGAGGTTCTAGTGCTAATGTCAGTAATCTCATTCAATGCGACCAATTGTTCCTTAGGGCTGTTATATACTCTCTATCCGTCTTTCCGTGCGATGAGCTTAATCCAAAAAAATACAGATAAATAATATCAATAATTTCCTACTCAACCAACTTGAACATCATCCGATTAATGATTTTTCTGAGGGGTGTAAGATTAATAAATGTGGCGTTTCACTATTTATTTGACCTACGCCACTAAATTACAATTGTCATAAATCTTGTTGACCCTTAATTTGTCCTCTTTATGGGACATGGAATTGACTTTTTAAAAAAATAATAATGGCATAGTCAATATTGCCAACTACTACTTGAGGGTTAAAGAGGAAAATTAAAGTAAAAAACAATCTTGTTTTTTCATAGATAAAACTTTGGTCTAGTGTGAAAATATGAGTTAAAAGAGAAAGTCAAACATTCTTATTTTTTTGTTAATTTAAAATAATTACCTAAATATTTTTATTATATTTGCTAATTTTCTTGATAGTTTAAAATAATTACATATTATCTTATCAATTAATAATTTCATACTAGGTTTTAAATCAGATATACTTAGATAAATGTATTTTATTACATGATATAGTGAAATAAGGAAAGAAGCGAGTAAGGGAAGGAGAGAGGCTAGCGAAATAGTATATATATCCTAAATAAATGCAAATTATAGTAGGTATTTGGGATATCAGAGAGATATATTTTGAAATACAGATACATAGGAAGAGACGCGATCGAGAGAGTCGGATATATGCGAATCCACTTGGATAGAGTGTATCTGGAACAAAATGCATTTAATTTTGATATCATGTATTTAAAATACATGTATCTGAACGTGCGAGATACATGTATTCAAAGTCCAAATTCTGATAAGATTCGTAATATATATATATTTATGTTTCATTATTGAGAAGGTTTTGAAAAATATTCTAAAAAAAAATTAAGTCTTTAAAATAAGAAAAGTGATTTTCCTGATTAAAGCAAGAAAAACAAGTTTCAAGAAAGAGGGAAAAACGGGTCTTTGAATAATGGACAAGGAAAGCCACTGAAAGAGCCAAGAGAGGAACTAAAGTACTAAACATGTACACACATGCACAAAGGAAAAAAAAATAGAAGCTCAACTGATTAAATTAAAAATAATCGATATATATATAAATTCATGTATAGTATGTGTATAATTGTGTATAATGAGTAAATTTGCCAGTTATTCATGTAAAGATCCCAAAAAAATAAGAAGACAGACTCGTTCGAATAAAAAAAAACTTCAGATATTGCTTCAAAATAAGATCCTTGCAAAATACATACATGCAACTATATAAGGGTGAAAGAGATTGGATAGGACACATAGCAGTCAAAAATATCCTTTGTTATATTTTTGGCTCAAAATTGACGTCGCCACAACTTTTTTGGCCAAATCAAAACTGCCTCATTTCTAACAGTTCAAGCGCAAAATTGCCTCATTTAGTAAAGGTACCTTCGAGCTATTTGGCTAATTGGAGGGTGTTTTTTAGCCAAAAATATAACAACGAGGACATTTTTTAGCCAAAAGTTAACAAAAGATAAAATTAATCTATTGAAAATAGTTCACAAGTACAAAAGACGAACATTATAAAAAAGAATAGATTGGATTTAGGTAATTTAAAGCAAACTTTACCTAAATCCCATAATGGAAAAGTTTAATTACTATACATCCCTCATTGTATCAAAATTACCCGATATCTCCTTTTTTTCAACTTTTCTGATACATTAGATTTGTATCTGATACATCAATTATCCAATCAGTAATTAATGAAGATCATCTATTTATGGATAGTATCTTAATATAAGGAATGATTGGTTCTTCAAATCAATTAGTGATCTAATTAATGAGATTAATTTGGTTAAAAAAAGAACGGTTGTGCAGTTGAAGATTTAAGCCAAAAAAAAAACAGAGCATAAATTCAAACCAACTTCGTTTCCATTTTTTTTTCAGTTTGGGTTATGTATCTGATAGATCAGTTATGTATATGATACATCAATTGTAAAAAAAAAAACAATTGTTATGTCCATGAAGATTCAAGCCAAAAAACATAGCGTCGTCTCGAATGGAAAAAACAGAGCATCAATTCATACTGAAGTTGATTTCAATTATTTTTCAACTTTTGCTGATACATAAGTTATGTATCTGATACATAACTTTAGCTATAGAATAGTTAATGCACATCAGCTATTTATGGATAAAAGATTGGCTCTTTATATCAATTACTGATCTATTAAAGAAGGCGACAGTTATGTAGATGAATTTTGAAGCCAAAAGTCAGAGCATCGACTACAAGGAAAACAACAGAGCATCAATTCAAAGCAAACTTCGAGTTTCATCAATTAATCGATATGAATATTCCGATACTACTGAGACATTCTGGAGTTTGGCAATCCGATATTACTTATGAACAATACAAAAGTGATGGAATCGTTGTCGGTGACAATGTATCTTACTCGAATTTAAAAGCAGCAATCGCTGCTGAATTGAGTGTGGATGAATCAGAGAAAGAAATTGAAATTCGATACATAGTTGAAGGTAACTCGTCGCCAATATATATTCGTAATGATATGGGTGTTAATCTTTACATAGAGTTGAAGAAGAAAGAGCCTGGTTTCGTGAATTATCCCCTGTGCATATCAAGCTTTGATATAAAAAGATGTGAGATAAAATCATTCGACAGTACATCTGGAGCAATCGTTTGTGCCGAATCAAATGTGAATGAGTCCCACAATTTTGGTTTAGAAGAATCTGGTAAAGTTGCAAGTTGTTATATAGCAGAATTGGAGTTGACGAACTACATAGATGATACAAATGGTGCGGAAGTGAAGGAGAATCAATTCTATAAGGATAAAGCAACTCTAGTTGATGTAATGGCCAAATACAAAATCAATAATGAATTTAATTTCAAGGTTAAAAGATCCGACAGTAAAAGGTATGCGCATAATCTGCATTTGGAAATTTTGATGTTGGATAGTATCCAACAGTATGTATCAGATACATATTACTGTGTGTATCTGATACATTCTTAAAATAAAATAATTTTTCATGTCATGATACATCAAAACTCCATTTCTGCATTTGGAAATTTTGATGTTGGATAGTATCCAACAGTATGTATCAGATACATATTACTGTGTGTATCTGATACATTCTTAAAATAAAATAATTTTTCATGTCATGATACATCAAAACTCCATTTCTGCATTTGGAAATTTTGATGTTGGATAGTATCCAACAGTATGTATCAGATACATATTACTGTGTGTATCTCATACATTCTTAAAATAAAATAAATTTTCCTGTCATGATACATCAAAACTCCATTCCTGTAACTCAGTTAAAAAATGATAATAATGCTGTCAGTATGTATCAGATTCATAATACTCTATGTATCAGATGTTTTTTTTTAACAATACATACAAAGAAACATGTATCAAGTACATTGGTTGACACACTTCCTATCAGTATGTCACTGTATTTGTTGATATTATAAATGAAAAAATATTGATATGATACATGTCATTTTTTTAATACAAATGCAGTTATGTGTTAGTATGCCTTTCAGAAGGATGTTGTTGGAGAATGAAAGCTTCATGTTGGAAAAAATCGGATATATTCAAAGTTAGATATTTCAATGGTGAACATTCATTTGCACTGAGAGATAGGATTTTCAACAAAGTTCATGCTACAAAGGCTTTTGTTAGTGCATTCACAGCCCTTAAATTGGTTAATCATAAGAGAATTGTCACCCCTAATGATATACGAGAGGATATTAAATCAGCGTATGGAATTGATATTATCTATCAACAGGCATGGCGTTCAAAAGAGCATGCTTTGCAGATGTTAAGGGGAAAACCTGCTGATGGATATAGACAGCTGTCTGTATACATACATATTCTAAAAACCGTATATCCAAATTCGTACATAAGTATGCACAAGTCATCAACTGATGAATTCATGTATTTGTTCATAGCGTTAAGGCCATTGATGAGGGGGTTTCAGTTTTTTCGACCAGTAGTTGTTGTTGACGGTGCACATCTTGATGGACCTTATAAAGGGACGTTTGTATCAGCTAGCACACTTGATGGGGCAGGTATTGCTTTCTTATATTGTTTCTTATTGAATAACAGTGTGTCATCTCATTTTTCACGTTTGTTGTGATTCTGATGAATTCTAATAACTATTGTATCGCTATTATTGATTTATTAGGTTGCATATTGCCGTTGGCGTATGGTATTGTTGATACGGAAAATGATTCATCATGGACGTGGATTTTTCAGAATTTCAAGAATGCATTTGGAGAGAGGGACAATATGTGTGTTGTATCAGATAGGAACGAAAGCATAATCAAGAGTGTAAGCATGGTATTTCCCAATGTTCCTCATTTTGCATGCATATGGCATATATGGAAAAATGTGTGTACTAAATACAGAAGGAGCAAAGCTGTACTAAGTGATATCTTCTATTCAATGGCCAAGGCATACCGAAAAGATGAAGTCGATAAATTAATGGCCAAAGTTGAAAGAATCGATCAACGGGTGGCACAATATTTAAAAAATGCAGGATACGAAAAGTGGTCAAGGGTTCATGCCACTGTCAACAGGGGTAGAATGATGACTTCTAACATCGCAGAATGTATCAATGGATGTCTTGTTGAAGCACGAGAGCTGCCTATAATTGACTTTTTGGAGCAAACGAGAATGTTTTTTGGTTCTTGGATTTTGCAAAAATAGAGAAATAGCATCTTATACAAAACATACTTTGGGTAGAAAATTCGAAGATATCCTAGTTTCAAACACGATCAAGTGTTCGAGAATGAAGGTACACGATACATACTTTCTGACACATATATACTGATACATCAGTTCTGGTACATGATAGATACTTTCTGATACATATATATTGATACATCAGTTCTGATACATCATTTTTGTAATTGAATCATACTTTATGATACATATATGTGATATTTATTTCTTGGTGGCTGATGATTCATCAGTTATGTATAACATGTGCTAATTAAATAATGAAACTTCAATTATGATACATAAGTTCTACATTTGATACATAAGTTCTGATACATATATGTAAAGATTATTTTCCTTCAGGCTGATGATTAATCAGTTATGTATAAATTGTTCTAAATATATACTGATACATCAGTGTAGATACATTATTTGTGTAGATGATACATAAGTACTATTAGATATATGTGAAGTTTATTTATATCAGTTTGTTGCTTCGTCATTCAAGTATAGCCTGTGCTCATTATACACTGATATATCAATTCGGATACATCAAATGTGTAGTTGATACATAAGTACCGACACATATAAACATAACATGTTTAAAATACATACTGATACATCAGTTCTGATACATCATTTCTGTATTTGATACGTACTTTCTGATACATATATGTGAAATTTATTTCTTGCTGGCTGTTGATTCATCTGATATGTATATCCTGTGATAATTATTACCCTTTTACTTCAGTTCTGATACATAGTTGTGTATGTGAGGAAGCAGTACTGATACATAAATTTGAAATATAATTCCTGCAGGTTGTTGCTTCATCAGAGTATCTTTATTCTGTTTACGAATTAGGTATAAGATACATTGTGTGTCTAGAGAGAAAAACATGCACTTGTGGTAGATTTCAACTAGACGAGATACCATGTCCACATGCAATTGCAGTGTTGAAGAGCAAGAACATTACTGACCTGCACCCATATTGTTCTGATTACTACAAACCAGAGGCGTTGGCAAATACTTATGAATTACCAATGGTTCCAATGCCAGATAAGAAAGACTGGACTGCTCCGAAGGAAATTTTGGAAGAAATTGTCTTGCCGCCAATATACAAAAGGATGCCAGGAAGACCAAAGAAAGGGAGAAAAAAGTTCGCTAATGAGAAAATAACAAGTAGCACAAATTCTTGTGGACGTTGTGGCCACGAAGGCCACAACAGAAAGACTTGTAATTTCATTCCTAAATAGATATGATGTTTGTGGTATCTCGGTATACATTCTAATTGAATCATAAAATAACATCTATTATTATATTTTATATTTGAGTTTGACACGTGACATAAATATAAAAATCTTTTTTCAGTTGATATGTATCAAGATTAGAACATTATATTGCTACAATTTTTTTTAAAATAAAATACAGGACGTCCATCGGTTCGCCTTGACTTGGATTAATGAAATCTCACATGGTTTATTTTTTGGATCGTTATTTTCCCAAACATAAACATTCTTGTCTTTTCGACAACCATAATTACACAAGAGTTGTTGGTGATACATAAGATCCTATTTGATATAGGTTGTAGATTATCATATGCAGTAAATCTTGATAAATGAGAATCTGATACATAAGCAAGATGTATCATATACGTTAAATCTTGAGACATAGAATTCTTATGCAAAAAATTAATGTATCAGAATAATTAAATATTGAGAAATGAGAATCTGATACATGTGCATGATGTATCATAATAAAATAAAACTTATCTCATGTATCAGAATTCACAAAATGTGACACTTATGAATATTATACTCGATACAAGTTTGATACAGTAGAATATAAAAACATAAACTTTGATTTTATATTTGATTTTGACACCAGAGAAAAACATAGTAAATCTGGTGTATGGAAATATTAAAACATATTAAATCTGATACAATCATTAAATCTTGAGAAATGAGAATCTGATACATGTGCATGATGAATATTATACTTATAAAAAAAACTTGATTCATGTATCAGAATTCAAAAAATGTGACACTTATGAATATTATACTCGATACAAGTTTGATACAGTAGAGTATAAAACATAAACTTTGATTTTATATTCCATTTTGACACCAGAGAAAAACATAGTAAATCTGAGGTATGGAAATATTAAAACATACTAAATCTGATACATTACAGTTTATGTATCAGACACATTGGAAGAATCAGAATCACCTAAAATGTTTACTATCAAAAAAAAATTATTGGACATCAATCAGTTCTCCTTGGTTTGGAGATATGTCTCTCCTAGGTTTTTTTGGATCGTCGTTATCGCTAACATAACCATCAATGGCCTTCTGACAACCATATCTCCATAAGAGTGCGGCATATCTTGAATGGAAGAATTCAACATTTAGTCCGGTATTTGAAATAGAAATTCCATCACTAAGATATTCAGCAAACATGGCCAGGAAAACTCCACAATCCCTGCAAATAAAGGAATACAGGAATTTAAAAAAAAGTAAAATTGACATATGAATGATTTAGGTATACATAGCCGATGTTAATACTCACAAGCTGCCACTTCCCTGTTGCGCAATTCCTTCAACATACTCAACTGCAAATGGGTGATGTGGTTCAAGCATGTTACCGGTTGATTTGTCCTTGTATGAATCAAGAGACGACCAATCAGTACGTTCGTTGTTGTCAAAGAAACCACTGTCTTGCAGGTATGTTGGTAGCATTGCTGCTATCTTTTGGATCTCTTGGGAAAGATTGCTACTTCTTCGTCTAGGCGATGAATCATACACACGTATCAACCTCTCTTTCAACACAACTACCGCAAGAACCCAATGAAAATCCCTGTCGCAGTTTACTGGAATGTATACCTCATCTACCAAATGCCAGGGCAAACCGGCTGGTATTGAGAAACCTCTTATTATGTTCTTCACGGATCTCTCTTGATGAGCTGTAACAGTGGCCCTTGCCATATCTTCTTGTGTAGAAATGTTAGGTGGAAGGTGATAGTAGCGTGTGTGTGCATATTCGATGTAATTTTTGAAAATGCAGTTTGTCATTGTGTATCGATACTGATTGCTCAACTGCATCTTCGATTTCTTCCGAAGGTAGTAAAATATTACATCGATGTGCTGCACATTTTAAGAAAGTATTAGTTATATAACAACTAGCATCATGTATCAGATTATGAATGTATCAGATACATTTATCTATCTATGTATCAGATACATTAATATGTATGTATCAGGTAGTTAGTATGAGTTGTATCATATTATTTATGATGAAATTTTTACCTCATCGTTCCAGCATCTGTCCGGATGTGACATTAGGTAGAACCAGTTCTTATCTTTAGGAAATGCCACAACAAAGTCCATTTTTTCAAAGCCGAATGAAGAGCACTTAGATCTGTAATGATCCTCCTTCGAATTCCTGAATGGAAACTTGTAGTTTAATAACATAACAAATATAATACACGACTTGTATGGGTATAAGTTGAATATGTCATACTTACTTGTTGCCATGTGATTTTAGAAATCCTTTATCTATCCATTGAGAGTAGTCTGTGACAAGCTCGGAAGGGGGTTGATAGCATATACCAAAACCTTCAAAAGGGTGTGTCTGATGCATAACATCTGACAAATTTTCCTTTCCCTTTTCACTCGACCTAAAGTTTGAAAGATACGGCGACTGTAAGATCTTCGAAGGAATCCTGCTTCTTCGAGATGGTGTCTTCGCATCGTCAGACAATACATTAGCTTTTGATGGAAGAGTGGTTGGTAGCTGGATATCGCGTAATAGACATTCATCCTGAACTTGCTCATGACTAACAACTGTCAATGGCATGGCTGGTAATGAAAGTCCGTATATTAGAGCATCTATCACATCCAGAGTTTCGGTCGAAAATGGTGCTGAAGTATTGGATTCTGATGTGCTTGGTTTGATTTTTTCTTTTTCAATCTCCTCGACTTGCTCTTCTACTTTGTCAGATTTATCATCGGCTACTCTTCCATCTTTCTTTCCAGTGTTCTACACGTAATGTATAACGTCATTAAAAAAATTAATAATGTTGACTTTATCTCAGTAAAGAATCTGATACATTACCTGTAATGTATCAGAATCAGCAATAAGCTTATCAGTATCTGCTCTTTGTGGTTCCATTTGGTGTGCTGATACATCCTTCAATTGTGGTGTAAAATTTAATGTTTTCGGTTCATACAAATGTTAAAAAAATAATTACTAAATAAAAAACTGTGGATATAATACATTATCTTAAAAAACCAATTACTTCATAAAAAATGTGCAGATATCATACATCATCTACTACAATGCTATGTTGTGATATATCATCCACCTTTTGTATCTTGATGGATGGTTCATCTTCCTGGAAACATAATAACATTTACTTATGATATATATGTACTAAATGTCTAGATATATATATATATTTAAAGAGGTTGAGCTTATACAAAATATATATATAGAATCAAATTGTTCATCAATTTGTTTCTGATACATTACCTTTAATGTATCAGAATAAACTTGCTGATCAAATAATTCAGAAACATCTGCTGAAATGCTTTGTTCCGATATGTTGTCCACCTGATTTATCATGGTGGATGGTTCAGGTCCCTGAAAACATAATAACATTTACATTTGATACATGACAATGAAAAGTATCCAGAAGTTTAAAAGCATAAATATCAAATATTACATGATGTATGTACCTTAATATCTTCCTGGACATTAGATTTGTCATTTTTTTGGGGTGGATCAGATTTATTTGCAAAATTGTTCACCTCCAATCCAGTAGGTGCTTCTTGTTGTTCAACCACATGGAATGATTGATCAAAATCATTTTTTTTAACTTGAGATGATGTGTCAGTCATTCGGTTCGCCATATTGTCGATGGCTTTCAAAAGATCAATGTGATTTGAATCCATTTTGTTCTCCAAACGCTTGAACTTCCGGTCAACCTTGATACATGTATATGAAAAATCAGATTGTATCACCTAATTAAAAGTATATTGTACGTGATACATCTTAAAGTAATAACTTACGTATCTATTTAGAGACTTCTTTATGGATTTCTTCAATGCTTTGAATTACATATGAATAATTTGATCCGAATGACCGGAAGATTCACCTCCTACAGCTGACTTCGCCCCTGGTACATTGTTAGGAGAAACAGGCTTTTCTGATTCCTTTGGTGACTTTGCCCCCGGTTCATTGTCAGGAGAAACAAGATTTTCTGATTCATTTGGTGGTATGAAATCCTTGTGCATGTTGGCTGTTTCTACTTGAATTGGCTTTTTAGCAGGGGAAGTCTTCATTCTCTTGGAAGGAGGTGGAGAAGATGTCTCAGCGACATCCCTGGATCTCTTTAAAAATTCAGTGGGTGGTGTTGTTGAAAAGTCCTCAAATCCAGTGACTTCATGAGGTTTTCTGAAATTGACCTTGACAGCCGATGTTGAATCTTCAGGTTTCTGTTGGCTGTCATGAACGACAATAGATTCCATTTCATATTGAGATTGGACAATGTTGGAGCATGGATACTGCAAAAAAATTGAATAATTGATACATGTTAATGCTGATACATAAACATGATGTATCAGAAACATTAATCCTTCATACATGCTAAACTGATAGAAAAACAACATTATCTGATAGATACATGCAGATGTATCATGAGATGTAATTCTTGATACATTATAATTTGATACATAAGATAGAGTTTTAATGAGCTGTAAATACTGATAAATGAGTTTTCATGAGATGTAAATACCTTTCTGATACATACAATTATATGTATCAGAAAGGTTATATAAAGTATATGTATAAGATACATTATATCTTGATACATTTATATCCTGATACATAAATATATGAGCTGATACATCTACTTTATGAATCAAATTATATTGTATCAAGGTCATGGATATATAATGTATCTTAGATTTTATGTATAATGAATCAGTGCATAAACGAATAATATTCAAAGCATGTACCTCACTGAAGATGGTAGACATGAAGGTCTCAAATTTTGGTTTCACGGCGACAACACGCCAGTTAAGAATTCTGGGAATTTTATTACCCACTCTTACAGCAATTTCAGAGGAAACTTGAGATGCACATTTATATATCCAAACATTCAGAGCGTATGGCATGCCGCCTAGACGATACATTTGTTTGGCATTTGGAAACTCCTAACGCATTCCTTTTATCAATTTTGAATATGCTAATTTCCCCCATGGATATTGCTCATAACTACCAACTTCTACCATCTTGAAATCATCAACTGATATAGGTGCATCACCTAGTTGAGAAAAAACAAAAGTATGAATAAAATAAAGAATGGCCATCTGAACGCGAGTTGCCAATAGGCGAAAGCGAGTTGCACTAAACATTTTAAACGGAAATTTGACTACTATTTTTGGAGTTGGATTGTGGGGAGAGGGGCCAATGAAAATAACTTCCATTGTTGTGAATTTATTTTAGATTTTTCAGAATATTATTCTTACGAAGCAAATAGCATTTCCTATTGATTTGTCCCCTGGACTGGACCTATTCTGATTCTGAATTATCCAGGGACTGATCAGGACTGGACTGAACTGTCCTACCCTACCTACGGGTTAAGACTGTTTTCTCGTTGTTCTATCTAAGATCTTCCCTATACAAATAAGGTGACTTCACTGGAGAAGAAAGAGGAGTCTTCAAGGTTGACCTCTCGAGCTGGGACATCATCCACAACGTCATCATCCTTTAGGAAGTTTATCGAAATCATTCCAACTTCTGATTAAATACTCCAGTTAGACACTTTTGATAATTTATTTTTATTTTTAAAAAAAATTACACATATTTTCTTTCATTTATTGGATAGTTAAATTAGCCATATATGGCATCTTATTTAATTATATGCATCATATCAGGGGTTTACACCTTATTAAGGTAAATAACTATCTTACAGACAAAGGATAACATACAAAAAGATAATAATCAAAATTTGAACCAAATGGGTGTTAGAATTCTCTGATGAATCATATGATTATAACAAAGATTTAGTTATATACCTTGGAAGAAAGTGCAATTGTGTTTTTCCCATCGTCAATCGTTTCTGTTCAATTTTATGTATTATTGATTTTCAATTTTAAAATATACTAAATCAATAATAAATTAATACAAAATATTTTTTTATTGGTTTTCGATTTATGAGTTTTGATTTTTAACGGTTTGGTTTTCAGTTTAATCAAAAAAAATGCTCATAAAATAATTATATGACTTCTCCAACAATTTGGCGCGATAAAACAATAATATAACTTTACAGAATCCTCATAATATAGAAACAATAGTGACTAAGAGCCCGTTTGGATGGGCTTTAAGTTGGTCAAAAACAACTTAAAGCCTTTTTTTAGTTTTTGGACGTATTTGCCTAATGCTAACTTTAAGCCATAAAGTTCTTAAAGTCAGTCAAAAATGAAAAGTTAGGATTCTTAACTTTTTTTTCTAAGTGCTTAAAGTCATTTTCTTTGACCATGGAAATTACTTTTATATCCCTTATATTTTAACTAAATTCTCAAACTACCCTTTTTATTCTTTTAACCCTAAAATTCACATCATTTTCCTCATTTAAGAACTTTTATCCAAACACTCAACTGCTTATTTATAAAAATAACTTTCAGCACTTCAAAGTTCTAAAAGCACTTCATACATAAAAGTTACTTTTTTTAAGCCCATCCAAACGGGCTCTAATATGAAAAAAACTCTACAAGTGAAACATAAATAAAAAAACTAGGACAATAATGTGAATTGAAGGCTAAATGACAAAGGTAGTAATCAATAAAGTATTTATATTAATATTTAATATTTATTTAGGGATAAAGAAGTAAATTACTATTGTTTTAATGAGTTATCGATTTACTCAATAACCCAATATTAAAAATCAATATCGAATCAATAACCCGATTTTTTTTAATAAAACCAGTAAAAATCCATTAACCCAATAACCCAAGAGCAATAGCCCAATAATATTTTTTTTGATTCGATTTTTGCACACCCTATTTAACACGCCAAATAAGAATTAGTATAATAAAAATCTACAAACCTATAGTTTTAAGTAATTAATTGTTACCAACAAGGATTGTGGTGGTGGTAAGTACTTCCTCAACCTTAATCAAGAGGTTTCGGGTTCGAATCCTCTTAGGTACGGAGTCTTCTTTGTTAGAGAGCGTTTTACCCCTAATATGGAATTTTTCGACGCAAATTCAAATTTAATTGGGCTCTAATGTGGATACCGTACCGAACACCGGTTGAAAAAAAAGGTAATTAATTGTTTAATAGAGTACTTTAATTCAGCTTCCTCTCATTATTTCAATTATTTTTTTATGGATAAAGATACATAACTAATTTATGAGGGACCAGATAATAAATTAATGGGTAAAGGTAGTGAATAAGTCAAAGAAATTCACACATCAATATTAAATGGCGGTATAACCTGGGAGACTTCTATACTTGATTTTATTTATCAGTTGAACCCTCTTATTTATTACTTTGTCAATTAAATTCTTAAAATCATCATAACACAATATTTTAAATCTCTCTGACCATTGACCAAGCTTATATGACATTAATTTTGTTGAGTTGAAAATATGCATGATTACACACGTTTAAAAGCGAGTTAGAACAATATTTTACTTTAAAAATTCAATTAAACAATTTTTTTTTAAAAAAAATCTTCTTCATCCTCTCTCACCCACCCACCCAACTACACCTTTCTTCTTCTCCACCAGCCCTCTTTCCTCCGCCCCTCACCCTAGCCCCCAACTTTCTTCTTTCTTCAGCACTTTCTTTTTTTAATCATCGAATTTACCCACCACATCCACTCTTCTCCTCCTCTTCTTCTTTTTCATTCCATTCTTATTTTTTGATACAAATCATTCACCTCTAATCTCTTTTTTCTGCCCCTACCCCCACCCTTGTCCCTTCTGAAATTTTTATTTTTTAGGTTTTAAAAATATTGAGGTCACTATTTTGTTCGTTGGTTTTAAAGAGAAGATATGGATAATGTGAATGTGATTATGAGTATTGAAAGTTATAAAACTACATTGATAAGTTTGAAAAGGCTTGAAAAATAACAAATGGGTCTTGCTAATTTGTAAAATTAATTAAAAAAAATTGATTGGAGTTCCTTGGGTTGAACTTGTAGTTAAATTTACAAGTT
This sequence comes from Solanum dulcamara, assembly GCF_947179165.1. Classification (NCBI taxonomy): domain Eukaryota; kingdom Viridiplantae; phylum Streptophyta; class Magnoliopsida; order Solanales; family Solanaceae; genus Solanum; species Solanum dulcamara. The sequence continues at coordinate 79,112,315 of NC_077238.1, forward strand.
AAATCGAATTTTTTAAAATTTATTGTGTATGAATTTGATGCTCAATTTGTTATCAAATATGAAGAAGATGGCTATTTGAAATTTTTCAGAAATTACAAAATTGATATTTTTTTATTTTTTTAACACCTAATTTCTTATACGGCATTAAGAAATGACATGAAATTTCACGTGTAATCGAGTTTATTACACGCGCACTGACCAGAGGAGAAAATGACTTAAAATATTGTGTTCTGATGTGTTTAAGGGTTTAATTGGCAAAATGAGAAGTAGGAGGGTTCAACTGATAAACGAAGCCAAGTACAGGGGTTGCCAAATCATTTCGCCATACTAAATTACAAAAATCTCAAAGAACATCTTTGCACCTCAATGAAACTAAGGATATTTCATTGATTCCGAATCAATATAAACGTTTTTGATATACCAAAAAAGGATGTGATGCAATGAATGAAACTGCTTTTTTTTAAATTAAAGATCTAATCCAGAGTATAAAAAAATCCTTAGTAAAGAGCGAAACTTCTCGAATGGACTTACCTGACATGAATCTGAATTAATCGAACTTTAATATATGTATCAGACACAGAGTGATAAACCAAACCAAAAAAAAGTTTTTGATATTATATATCTATTGCTCTCATTTTATGTTTTACACATTTACTATTTATAATGTTTTGTGTTAATTCACACGAAAGATCAAACGACTGAATCCAAAATATAATTGACTAAAATTTACCAGGCCTACTATTTAGTACTTTCAATTAATTGTTTAATAAATTACTTTATAGTTAGGCATCCTCCCATCATATCAATTTATTTTCTTATGGATAACGATATATAGCTTATTTATGACGAGGCAGATGATAAATTAATGGGTAAAGCTAGCGTATAAAGTCAATGAAACTCATAAATTAATACTAATACACTTATTAGTTTTACAAAAATATTTAAATATATAAAAATAATGTATAATCTTTTTTTAATAATAATAAATTTAGTATGATTTCACAAGATAAAAATATTTTAACATTAATTATAAAAAAATTAAAAATAATAATTTTAAACTTATATCATATGAACGCTAAAATCAAATAAACCCCTTACACTCCGAACTCCACCTCTTCCTTCCCAAGTCAAGCCAAAACCCCTTTGTCAGCAGTGGAGAAGTTAAAAATTGTCACGTTAATAATATTCCTTGTGCAAATAGGGTTATGCTAATTGGCACAATAATTTAATAATAATATACTAATAAACAAATTAAACACAATATTTTATATGTTTATCCTATGTTTGTTTTATAAAGAAAGCTATTCATCACTACTTCAAGTTAGTTAGAAGTCTATAGGAGTTGAAAAGAATATTGATTTTTTTTTATTGACGTGACTTCAATGCAAGAAAAAAATTATATTTCAATTTGTAACAGGAGAGTGGTTAACCAACTAATTAGTCCTGACCAGGGCATTAAGGTTGCAAATTAAACTCGTTGACATTTTACAAAGGAATTGATTTCTTACCAACTTTGGGTACAGTATAATGGTTATAACTCATTCAAACTTTTTGACCAAGAATATTATAAAGTATAATCTACTAGTTACTAATTAATATTTCAGTGTATATTCAACAAATATTAGGCATAATACATATTAAATAAATATATACGTTCTAGGTGGCATTTTATATCACAATTTATGTCCTACGTGTATTATGCCACATAAAACTTATGTGTGTACTTGTTTAACTTTATACACGTTTAAATGTCTACTTGTGCACACTCAAAATTAAAATATATAAATATAAAATAAAATTAAATAAAATAACATATTTATATATTATACCTAAATATTAAAAACAAATATAAATAAAACTATTAGATTCAATTGACTAGGAAACTGACACTTTAGAGTTGTAGTGCGCGGTAGTTGTAAGTCTACATTTAATTACCGGATGATTGAATCCTCCACCGTTCGCTCTCTATCCTTAATCAAAGGTAGCATTCGAGTTTTGAATATGATCAAAAAAATTGTTGATAGCATAGCTTTAGAAATAAGTTCTGCAATAAGTGAATTTGAATTTGTCGAGCTCTCTTGCAATAGGTGAATTCGAATTAGTCGAGCTTTTATGTGGGTACGAGCAGTGACGAAGCCACCTTGTGGCGATTTTTTTATCCGAACCTCCTTCGACAGAAAATTATAGCATTTATACATAGTTAAAATAATTTTTATGTATATAAAATAGATATCGACCCTTTTCGACTAATTTATATGTCTACTTATTCAGATTTTGAATCTTTTAATTTAAAATCCTGACTCTGACACTAAATACGAGACACTAAACCAGTTGTCACGGGGGTGATTTTTCTTTTCCTTCACAAGATCACAACCCGCGCGGCAGTCAACTTCGCAAGCTAACTTCAGCCAACCAACACACGTTTGACACAAGATTATATCAAACACAAAGGAAGCACACTACAGCGGAAATACACAACAACAACACAAGCATGTACAGGCAAACTGCCCAACTTCTATATATAACTCTCCACAGTTTATACAAAAGAATCACCTCAAGGAGTTTGGAAGGCTAAGGAGCTTTTCTCACAAAACTCTTGCTAACCTTTGCCCATCCAAACTCCCTCTATATATATACAAAGCAGCCAGCAGCTTTAGCCAACTAGGGGGGGTGCTGGCCATGTGCCAGCACCTTACAAAGGGGTACAAGGGAAATACTAAACAATCTGCACGCCTGTCAGAGCCCATGTTGCGCCCATGCCAGCCCATGTGCTCTGCCTGCACGCCTGTCTGCAAGTCTGTCAGGTGTCTGTCTGCTGCACGCGCCCGCGCGCATCCGCAGCCCACGCTCCTGCCTCTGCCTTGCCTTGCCTTGTCTTGCCTTGCCTTGCCTTGCCTTTGCCTCAGCTTTTGGCCTTGGCCCGCCCATGCCAACACGCATGTCGGCCAACGCCAACCCCACTGCTTGCGCACACGCCCGCCTGGTGCCATGTGCCTTCATTGCCACTGACTTTGCCAAGCCTTGCCAACACTCAAGGCCCTTGGCCTTTGCTTGCCTGCCATGCCATAGGCATGTCTGCCGCGCATTGCTTTTCTGCCAACATCGGCCAGCTGACAAGGGGCAATGCACAAGCTCCTTAGCCTTCCAAACTCCTTGAGGTGATTCTTTTGTATAAACTGTGGAGAGTTATATATAGAAGTTGGGCAGTTTGCCTGTACATGCTTGTGTTGTTGTTGTGTATTTCCGCTGTAGTGTGTTTCCTTTGTGTTTGATATAATCTTGTGTCAAACGTTTGTTGGTTGGCTGAAGTTAGCTTGCGAAGTTGACTGCCGCGCGGGTTGTGATCTTGTGAAGGAAAAGAAAAATCACCCCCGTGACAAAAAATTCAAAAAAGTAAATAATCCAAAATCCAAAACATAAAAACCACGTTTGAATTTAACTCACCACAACCTCAAAACCCCACTCTTTCTTCTTTCCTTTGTAATCACACAGACAAATCACATGTGTCAAATCAGTGGCAACTTTCCAAAAAGAATGTCTAGATTCAGCTATAAATCATCACCCCACACAGTTCTTGTACTCAAATACCAAATTTTAATCTAGCTATGCCATGGCCAAACAAATTAAGCCAACCCTTTTCTTGATACTCTTTATTTTGCTGTCAAGAACAGTTTTTTCTGATGAATTTCTTTATAATGACTTTAAAGGGGTTGAAGCTAGTAATCTAAGTTTAAATGGGGTTGCTCAGATTGTAAAGAATGGTGCTTTAAAGCTTACAGATGAGACATCCAGAGTTGTTGGTCATGCTTTTTACAAAAATCCAATAAGATTCAAGAATTCCCAATCTGGTAAAGTTTCTTCCTTTTCTACTGCTTTTGCTTTCGGGATTGTTCCAGAATATGCTAAATTAGGGGGGCATGGTTTTGCTTTCACAATCTCAAGGACTAAAGAGATGAAAGGGGTTTTTCCTAGTCAGTATTTAGGTCTTTTAAATTCAGGTGATGTCGGGAATTTTTCCAACCATGTATTTGCTGTTGAATTTGATACTGTTCAAGATTTTGAATTTGGTGATATAAGTGATAATCATGTTGGTATTGATATGAATGATTTGAAGTCCAATGCTTCAGTCAATGCTAGCTACTTTTCTGAAGGAAATTCCACTAAGCAAAAACTTTATCTTCAGAGTGGAAAGACAATTCAGGCTTGGATTGACTATGATTCCACTAGAAATTTATTGAATGTTACACTCTCCCTTTCTTCAACAAAACCAACTTCTTCAATTTTGTCTTTCCCAGTGGACCTTTCTCCAATTCTTGAGGAATTCATGTATGTTGGATTTTCTGCTTCAACTGGTTTGCTTGCTAGCTCACATTATATAATTGGTTGGAGTTTCAAGATGAATGGGAAAGCTCAATCTTTGGATCTTGATTCATTGCCTTTTCTTCCTAGGCCTAAGAAGAACCAAACAATCTTAATTGTAGCTACCTCTTTATCAGCTTTCGTATTTCTTGCATTTGGACTCATTTTAGCCTTGTATGTCATTTGGAAAATCAAGAACATAGATGTGATTGAACCTTGGGAACTTGAAATAGGTCCACATAGGTTTTCTTACAAGGAGCTAAAGAAGGCTACAAGGGGTTTTAGAGATAAGGAGTTGCTTGGGTTTGGTGGATTTGGTCGAGTTTATAAAGGAACACTGCCTAAGACCAATACCGTTGTTGCTGTTAAGCGAATAAATCATGAAGCAAAACAGGGTCTTCAAGAATTTGTTTCTGAAATCGCCACAATTGGTCGCCTTAGACATAGAAATTTGGTTCAGCTCATAGGATGGTGTCGGCGAAGAGGTGACTTGTTACTTGTTTATGACCTTATGCCAAATGGAAGCTTAGACAAATACATTTATGATGAACCAAGAATTATTTTAACTTGGGATCAGAGATTCAAGATTATTAAAGGTGTTGCTTCTGGTCTGTTGTATTTACATGAAGAATGGGAACAAACTGTGATCCATAGAGATATTAAAGCAGGGAATGTGTTGTTAGATTCAGATATGAATGGACGACTTGGAGATTTCGGGCTTGCCAAGTTATATGAGCATGGAGCAAATCCTAGCACAACAAGAGTAGTCGGCACGTTGGGTTACTTAGCTCCAGAATTAACCAAGACCGGAAAGCCTACAACAAGTTCAGATGTTTTTGCCTTTGGTGCATTGCTGCTAGAAGTTGCTTGTGGGAGGAGGCCAATTGAGGCAAAGGCATTGCCTGAGGAGTTAATCATAGTAGATTGGGTTTTGGATAAATGGAAGGAAGGTGCCATTCTTGAAGTGGTTGACCCGAGATTAAATGGCAAGTATGATAAGATGGAGGCCGTAATGGTGCTTAAATTAGGACTAATCTGTTCAAATAATACACCATCTAAGAGACCTAGCATGAGGTTAGTGGTGAGATACTTGGAAGGGGAGATGTTGCTCCCAGAGACGCTGAATGAATATGATGGAAAGAAGGATGGCACTAGTGGTATGGAGTTAGAGGACTTAATAGATTCCTATCCATCTTCGTCTTATTTTGAGAAAGTAAGCACATGGTCATCAGCTTATGATGGTGAAGGAGATATTGATATTGAAGCTAATTCAGTAACACCGTTAACGGATTCTGGCAGAGAGGACAACAGGTAGCCATGCAAAATGGAGGGACCATTCTACCTGCCCTCCCAAACTCCCTCCATATTTTAGTACTTCTTTTTATGGTTTGATTTTCGACTTACATGTAAATTATGGCTTTTGAAAAGAAAATGATATATAAACCATTCTCTGGTTTTGAGAATATTGGTGCTAGTAGGATGTGAATATATTTTGGCAGTCAATCACTTTTGAATCTTGTTGAAGCTTTGTCCATTTCAATAGAATTTTGACTTCATTTGGTTCCTTCCCTTTTTTTCTGTTCTTGTTCTCAATAAGTAATTTTTTATGGCATACTTCTACAGCAGTCATGGTAACTTAATATCAATCATAACCAAAATATTAAACTAGGCATAATACATAAACAAACACTCAAACAACACTCCAACTTCGAGAGTGCACATCTAGACACCTCAACTTAATCTCAACTGACAACTAAACACTCCAACTCGTCCCTATTGTGTTTAGTGGACACTCAACAACAACAACAACAACAATAACCCAGTGAAATTCCACAACGTGGAGTCTGGGGAGGGTAAAGTGTATGCAAACCTTACTCCTACGAAGGTAGGACGGTTGTTTTCGAGAGACCCTCGGCTCAATAGAAGCATAAAAAGAGGTCAGATAAGCAAAGAAGTACAAGAAGTTCAAAGTGTTATGTGAAAGCAAATAAAGCAAAGCAAATAACGAAAGCGTAATAGATAAAATAGAGTAATCAAAGTACAGAGAGTAGTAGATAGTAACAGAAATCAGCGCACAAGAAATTATAATACGCTAATGCGCCTACTAATAAGGAAGAATAACGGAACTTTGTACTAGCCTTCTACCCTAATATGGGTCCTCCACACCCTCCTATCTAAGGTCATGTCCTCGGTAAGCTGTAACTGCGTCATGTCCTGTCTAATCACCTCTCCCCAATATTTCTTCGTCCTACCCCTACCTCTTCTGAAACCATCCATGGCCAACCTCTCACACCTCCGCACTGGGGCATCTGTGTCTCTCCTCTTCACATGCCCAAACCATCTCAGTTGCACTTCCCGCATCTTGTCTTCCACCAAGGCTACTCCTGCCTTGTCCCGAATAGCCTCATTTCTAATCTTGTCGCTCTTGGTATGCCCACACATCCATCTCAACATTCTCATTTCGGCTACTTTAAGTTGGAGGGCATAAATATGAAATGAGGTCAAGTTTAAAGACATATTTATGTATTATGCCCAAAAAAAGCCAATATATGCGATTAATATAGTTTAACTAACCAGTTAACTACCATTTTTAAAGGAAAAATTAGCGAATAAAAAAATATATACTAGTTAATTAGTTAACATAACTATAATTTAGCTAATTTATAATTCGCTACTAATATTTATCGTTAATTATGGTTCGAATTTGTATAATTCGCACGTTTGTATAGTTCAAAATTTGTATAATATAATGGACCCTTAAAACCAGAAGAAAATACTATATACAGTAGAACATGATTAGGACCTGCTTGAGGCTACTAACAAAGTATTCCCTCAAATCAAAGAATCTAGAGTAGAAGTAATAAACCAACAACCACACGAAAAATAAAGTAGGGGCGTCAAAAGAGCGAATTTGATTAAATTTGAACGAGTTAAAAGGGATTTGAGTTAATAAAATAGACGGGTTCATTAAGTTACGGGAGTTGAGTCTAGATGAGTTAAATAATGGATCAATGCTGACCCACTAAACTTTTACATAATTTTAATTTTTTTTCCTTATAAAAATTGGATAGCGAACTATACAAATACTAAAAATTGGATAGCGAATTATACAAACGATGTGCATGAATTGTATAGTGAAATATACAAACATTATACAAAAACTGTGAATTGTATAACAAATTATACAAACGTATACAAATGTTGCACGAATTATACAAACGCTGCTATAACTATAGCTACGAATTATAATTAGCAAACTATAGCTATGGAGTATAATTAAGATATTTTTGAATGGCTATATACAAAAATTCCCCTAATCTAAATAGACAAACATTAATCTACCCAAACTTGAATAGGTTGGCCCGGCTATATTTCCGCTAACTAATATTCTGCAGTCCCGGCCCATTAAACTTTATCCTTTTTGCAAGACCACCTTATTTTTAGCTTCAAGTGAAACGGGCTACTGTTTAGATTTTGTTCGTAGTTTTAAAAGTTCTGAAAATTTCACAAATAGCTACTACAAAAATTTTAATAGGTCGAAATAACTATAGTTTAGATAATTACATTTTATAACTATAGCTATAACAACTTTTTGTATAATTCGCTTGTATATACAAATTCTGTATTTATACATTTTAGGAATTTTTCATAACTTATACAAATCAAATGTATCAATATTATAATTATATACATGATACGATAAGCATATACAAAATATGGATTTATTCGTTTAGGAAATTCTGAATTTATACAAACAAATTCTGAATTTATACAATTGCGAGCTTAATTATACAAATCCTAGATAATTATAGCTATGTATATTAATTACTTGAAAAGGTTTGCTGCGAGTGGAATTAACTTAAATTATAGCTATGTATATTAATTAACTCGTAAATGTTTACTAATTCATGTCATTTTCCCTTAAAGTTATGCTAATATTGTCCTTGAGACTAATAAGATATTAGACTATCGTCTTGCATAAAACAACAACAACAACAACAACAACCCAGTGAAATCCCACATCGTGGGGTCTAGGGAGGGTAGAGTGTACGCAGACCTGACTCCTACCAATGTAGGACGGCTGTTTCCGAAAGACCCTCGGCTCAATAAAAGCATAGAAAAAGGTCAGACAAGAATATTAGAGTAAATAAGTAGATGACGAAAACGGTCCAAACAATAGTATAATCAAAGCACAAAAAAACAGTAGATATTATTATTGTATAATAACATAAATACCATAAGTAACATACATCCGAGTACAAGAAATCATAGTGCGTTAATACGCCTACGAATAAGGGAGAATAAAACCACTATGTACTAGTCTTCTACCCTAATGTGTGTACTCCACACCCTCCTATCTAGGGTCATGTCCTCGGTAAGTCGTAAATGCGCCATGTCTTGTCTGATCACCTCTCCCCAATATTTCTCCGGCCTACCCCTACCTCTTCTGAAACCATCCATGGCCAACCTCTCACATCTTCGCACTGGTGCATCTGGGACTCTCCTCTTCACATGTCCAAACCATCTCAGTCGCGTTTCCCGCATCTTGTCTTCCACCGAGGCCACTCCTACCTTTTCTCGAATAGCCTCATTTCTAATCTTGTCACTCCTGCTATGCCCACACATCCATCTCTCGTATTGCATAAAATTTATAGATAATGGTATAACTTTTTTCTCGTAAGATTTTGAGTATATTCAAAAGAATGATCTAAAAAGTCCATAAGTTGCTAGAAAAATAAAAATGGGATTATTTACTAAATAGTTGTGCCAAAAAAATAAAAGCCAATATATGCGATCAATATAGTTTAACTAACCAGTTAACTACCAATTTTTTTTTAAAGGGAAAATTAGCGAATAAGCAGACATATACTAGTTAATTAGTTAACATAACTATAGTTTAGCTAATTAACAATTCGCCACTAACATTTAGCGTTAATTACGGTTCGAGTTTGTATAATTCGCACGTTTGTATAATTCAAAATTTGTATAATATAATTTGTATAACTGTTTAAAGTTCATATATTTGAATTTGTATAAATTCGTTATTTCAAGTTTATACAAAAATAGCTCAATTATCCGTGAATTATACAAACTTGCGTATTACATAAAGTTGCGAATTATACAAATGAGGCAGCTTAAACTATAGCTACAACCCATAAATATGCAAATTATAGCTAATGAGCCTAATTAAGTTTATTATAATGGTTATTTGTGAAATTTTCTTTTTAAAATCAGAATACCTTAACATTTATCGTACAATATTGTCTAAATATGTTTATGTCGGCCATACATTAAATTAAAGACGAATTCAAGATTTGAACCGCGTGAGTTTCTACTTTCCATCAATATCATTCCTTGTTTTTAAAAAATAAGAAGCAAAATTGTACTATGTGATTAAGCTAATTTCAACTTAATTTACTGTGAAATCAACATCCCTTTTGATATCAGGCTCTCCCAAATAGAAATTACTAATATATTTAATAAATTTTTTGATAGCAATATAAAATCTAAGGAAAAAAAACCCTAAATTCACACGCAATATTCTAAATCTACCACTATAACACAAATAAAAAAATGAAAAAAACTGTACAAGTTGGTTATGTGGCCATGAGATTGTAAATTGTGATCATTTTGGAGTTTCAAGAATTGCTCTTTTTCTCCTCGAGATCTATAATTGTAGGAATAAGTGCAAAATTATTTTATTAAATCTCAAAACATAATTGCACTTGCACACTAAAAACTCCTTTATTAACGAGAACCCACCAATTAATATTATAAAATAAAAAAAAGTCATACGTGTCATTAGAATATTAATCACTTTTTCTCAGTGAATGAAATTTTAAGGAATCTATTTTTCTAACTTTTTCACATACCAAAGTGGAAAATTAGCTACTAAACCATTTCCTAATCCTCCGTTAACCAATTAGATAAGAGAGATTAGAAAAAGTAAAGTAAACACAATCATGATACATTATCCTGTAAAGATAACCAAGAGAGATGAATTTAATAGTGGCTAAATTATAAGAAAAAACATATGTAACCCACCTCAAATTATTTATTGTGATTTCTAAAAATAATTATTTTAAAAATAATTAAAAATTAAAATGTATAATCATATACTAAAAAAACCAAAAGTAAGAATTTATCAATAACTGAGGGTCGACCAGAAGTTCTATTATCCTTGATAAAACTTTACTCGGTACATAAAACTTAAACTCGAAAATAATAATATTTTTGCCCTTGAAAAGTGGAACATGGAGAAAATGCTCATTGAGTACCTCCCTTTTAATTGCTACCACCTCTTCTACCTTACCTTTGCAGTTATTTTTTTCTTCTAAAATAACAACTTTGCTTTAATTTTTTTCTCAATTTGTCAAAATCAAGAACAAAAAAGTTCAGAAGAATATGAGAACTAATTTACATCTCTTGCTCTTCCTCTGTTTGTCCGGTTATCTATCTATCTCAAGTAATAATTCTCTCCCCTATACATGTTTTTCTTTTTTCATGTTTGTTAAGTCGCGAAGGAGAGCGTTGAAGCAATTGTACAATTGTGTCCATGTGGTTCAAGTCATGGAATCAACCACTTATGCAGGGTCCAGGGAAGGCTAGGCAACCTACCCTGACATAATTATCTCCATGTGGTTCGAACAGTGGAATCAGCTATTAATGCTTGCGTCAGAGTAGGCTGTGTAGATCACAGGCTCTTCCCTGGACCTAGCGTTAATGCAGAATGCTTTGTGCACTGAGTTTTTTTTTTTTTGTTAAGTTTTCCATAGATTGGAATTTGTGAAAAAATGTACAAATTGTCTAATGTTGTTATGATATGCAGATGGAACTCAATTGATTATAGTGAACAATTGCAAAGAAAGCATATGGCCAGGAATTCTTGGCACAGCAGGGCATGAAACACCAAACAATGGTGGATTCCATCTCAACATTGGCCAACAAGTAATAATTCAACTTCCTAACCTATGGTCAGGAAGAATATGGGGCAGACAAGGCTGTTGTTTCGACGAAAATGGTAAAGGATCTTGTCAGACAGGGGATTGCTCCGGCCTCCTGAATTGTTCAGGGGCCGGAGGAATCCCCCCTGCAACGCTCGTGGAAATGACATTAGGTACCTCAAACAATCAAAAACATTACTATGATGTAAGTTTAGTTGATGGATTCAATATTCCTGTTTCAATGATACCAATTGGTGGCAGTACTGGTTGTGGAATTGCTGCCTGTGAAGCTGATTTGAATCAATGTTGTCCAGAATACTTAGCAATTAAGTGTCAAGGGAAAATTGTGGGATGTAAAAGTGCTTGTCTTGCTACTAATTCACCAAAATACTGCTGCACAGGGGAATTTGCTAGTAAAAACACTTGCAAACCAACCGCGTTTTCGCGCTTGTTTAAGACTATTTGTCCTAGGGCTTATAGCTATGCTTTTGATGAATCTACTGGACTTAAAAGTTGTAAGGCGCCACGATATCTCATTACCTTTTGCCCTCCTACTTAATCGTTCGAGCATTTTTACTGTCGTGTTAAGAAAATGGACTTTGGACGTAAGTAACATGTATGATCAAATGTTATTCAGTGTATGCTACTTCTTTTTCCCATTTTTCTTACAAGTCTTTGTATTGATCTGTCTATTTATGAACAAACTATTTCTATCAAACTGCTATACTTCAAGAATTACTGATAGTACGAGCATTTCTACTTTCGCGAAGAAAATGGACATTGGGCGTAACTTGTATGTTCAAGTGTAAATTCAATGTATACAACACTTCTTTTTCCCATTTTTCTTACAAGTCTTTGTATTTATGAGCAAACTATTTCAATCAAATTACTATACTAAGAATTATTGATAGTACGAGTATTTAGACTTTCGCGAAAAAAATGGACCTTGGATGTAACTCGTATGTTCAAGTGTCAATTCAATGTATGCAAAAAAGAAAAACTTCCATTGTTATGTCTATGTATTGATCTGTCTTATTTATGAACAAACTATTACTATCAACATTTACTCTGCTGGTTAACAATCATAATCTGAAATCTCCATTGTAGACTTCTTGCCTAATTCTCTTTTCCTAGGCGTCCCTGGGTGGCAATTTGTGTCCTGCGTTTATTATGCTACGTAGGATGCATGTGTCTGCTTGTTTAATTTTTTACAAATTTAAGTGTCTATTTGTGCACATCCAAAATTGAGGCATAGATGCCAGTTTGAAGCTAAGTTGAAGGGCATATTTATGTATTATGGATTTCTAAAATAAGCAGCTCATAAGTAAGGTCGAGATTGTTTGTAATAAACTCTCGGCTCAACTCACCACTAGAAACAGAGGTTTTTTACATTGCGCATCAATGTGAAATTTGTGATAAAACATGATTTTTTCAGCTCAGTCCCACTGAACCAGCTTATTAAAAAAAACACATAAAATATATATGAAAATAGTCAATTAACATTTTTCAATGAGAAATTTAAATGGAAAAATAGTGATTTTTTAATAGTAATTAAATTATAATAAAAAAGGAAGCAGTTGAGCTACAAGTATATAGCTTTTTTTCCTATACGATCATTAGTATTAAATAGCTACATAAAATAGTAATAATCAAATTTAAAGTTTCAAAACATCATTAATAAGATTAGTTTAATAAAATATATTTTAAAATAAAATTTACTTATAAAATGTGTTAAATCAACGTATAGGGTCAAGTAATATGAAACGTACCGAGTAAACTTAAAAACTAAGGTTAGATTATCCAAATTCAAAGTTTTCCGAAATGGCAACTAGCAGTTGGTAATTTTTACAAGAAAGCACTAATTTTAATTAGTGGTATTAAAACTCAATTTAATGGAATCATTTCATTTAAGTGTGATTTTGATAGTCCAAATACAGTGTTTATCTACATGTAAAAGTTTAATTAGGTATAGCTATTTATTTAACTACTACTATACTCTACTATCCATCAAGCTACTGGTCAAGCATTTTTTACAAATTCTTATTTTCTTTATTTATTTTGCCTCATGGCTCCTAAAACAAATTAATACAACTATAAGATATTTTCTTCATCTCAAAATAAGTGTTGTTTTAGCTCATTTCATGTTTATTTAAAAATAATAAATATAAGATATAGTTTATTAATTTATTTTCTAATTTATTAGATGTTTTTTGAAAATTGAGTATTATTAAAAAAAATCTTTAATGTAAGGGTAACTATTAAAAAGTAACTAAATCCATTGAAATTTCTCCCTGACTTTTTTTAATATGTTATTCCCGTGAATATTTTGATTAAATCAGTGAGAAAAAAATAGTAGTTATTTGATACAGAAAAATTAAAAAGTTTCCAGTATTTCATTAAAAAATTGTTTTTCATCATGTGTTTTTCCAGGAAATTAATTCAATGAGAAAATTATATTTTATAACACAATTTTTTCGTTGAAACAAAGATCAATTTCCCGCCAAGGCCCTAGCAAATTGCCAAGATTATACGCCACTTATATTATACAGTCAATTAGTTTAGTACTAATCAACTAATCCTACCAACATGGGTGTGGTGCAGTGGTGAGATTGTTTTACCCTTAATCAGACGTCTCAGTTCTAGTACTGGGTATGAAAAAAATCTTATTGGGAGCGTCACCCCCGAATGGGTCCTGCAGTGTGCTATTCGAATTTAATCGAGACTCCACGAACTCCAAACATAGAATGAGAAACTAAAAAAAATAGAAAATCAACTAATCTGTCATCCAAGTACAAAATGATCTAATTTAGTCACCTAAAATTGAGCAAAGCATTTCTGGATTGAGATTCTAGACGAATTTAGAATTTAAATATTATAGATTTTACATTTTAGGATGGCAATCTTCAATGTTAGCAATTAAAAATCTAAATTTAATTTTTATACACATATATAAAGATATAATAAATTCCTTAATTTATATATATAATTAAAACAAATTAGATTCTATCGAACTCGTATAGTGAATTCTGCCCCTAATCACTAGAGACTCCTGGACCCCATCCTTAAATAAATGTAAGAAAAGATTAGAAAAGTTGGTAGAGTTTAGTAACCAATCTTTGCATTTAAACGTGGCGTATAGTCCAAACATTCCATTAAACTATATTATAAAAATTAAGCAACAATAACAATATACTCCGTGAAATCTCACTAAATGAGGTCTGAAAATGATAGAGTATACGCAGACCTTATCACTATCCTAAGGAGGTAAAAAGACTGTTTCCGAAAGATCCTCAGTTCAAGTGCCTCAAATCCAAGAAAAGAAGAAACAATGAAGAAAGCATAGCCGTTAATAAGAAAAGCAATGCAAAGTCTACAAAAAAGAAATAATAACAACAGCAAAATAGTGTGATGATCGAAACACAATACACAACATAATACATTAATCCTCCACTAACTAACCTTCTACCACAATACGCGTCCTCCACTCCTTACTATCTAGAGTCATGTCCTTGGTAATATGAAGCTGATTAAAAAAAATAAAAAAATATAGGCATAAAGCTTAATATAAATAAGAGTCTTCCATGCATCAAGTATTAGTTGTGAAACAGATAAACAACTTCATTTCTCTCATTAGAACACACTCAAACAAACAAGCAAAAAAACGTTACACTTTACAAAAAACCACTTAGGGAAAAGAAAAAAAAACACAAAATTACACAACAATATTTTTTCCTCAGAAATTAATTGATCAATGGATTCTATTGTTTCTGAGCTTGAAGGGGTTCTTTTGAAAGACCCTAATCCCTTTTGTTATTTCATGTTAATGGCTTTCGAGGCATCGGGTGTAGTTCGATTTGCTCTGTTACTAATGTTATGGCCAATAATTCGATTGCTCGAGTTTTTAGGGAGAGATGATTACGGATTAAAACTTACTATTTTCGTAGCAACAATAGGGGTAAGAATATCCGAAATTGAATCGGTGTCTAGAGCTGTTTTACCTAAGTTTTATTTTGATGATATTAATATGGAGGCATGGAGGATATTTAGTATGTGTGATAAAAAAGTTGTGGTGACTAAAATTCCAAGGATTATGGTGGAGAGATTTGTGAAAGTGCATTTAAGATGTGATGAAGTTGTTGGTAGTGAACTTGTTAGTAAATATGGATTTGCTACTGGATTTATTAAGGATGATTTTGACAAGGTTTATGATGGGATTGTTGCATTATTTGGGGATGAACAACCAAGTTTTGGTCTTGGTAGGCCAAAATCTACTTCTTCCTTCCTTTCTTTGTGCAAGGTAAGTATGTACACAGAAAATTATTATTATATTTTCTTTCTTAAATCTTTATTATCATCTGTTATTTTCTTTGCTGCTACGATTACCTTTTTATCTGGTTGTTGTTTTTACTTGAATCCAAAAGACTTAGTGTATGTATTGAAGTTAAACCCATAAATATATATAGTTAAGGATTTAACTTATGTATTACTATTACTAATAAGCGGCTAGAAGCAAGTAGTTGTTCGTCGACATACCTGTTTCTAGTTAAGGATATTTATGAAAATTCAAGTTTCAATGTACTTTCTTTTTTATCTGTTGTATGTTTAAAAATTATATAAAAAGTATTATAAATCACAATAATTAATAACTTAAAAAATCGATTGACTTTTGTATTTTATTTTTTAAGATTAAAAATTTTCATTTTATAAAAGGTATCGATAAATAGTTTTTGAATGACCTAATGATGTAAAAATTCTTTATTATATTGATGTATATAAGTTAAATTTAAATCTATTAATAAATTTTAATTTGACATAGCACGTAATCTCTCATATTTTCTCAGTCACTGTCCTTACTTTTTATGGACGTTTATCTATTAGGGGTCATTTGATTAGGAACAACTTATCCTGGGATAAGTTATTCTACTATGTTTATGAGATAACTTATCTCATCACTAAGGTATAAATAGTGGATATATAATATAATTCAAGGATGACCGAATACCTCCAACCAAATGTCAAATAAAATAATTCTACATTTTATTTCGAGATTATTATACCTTATACTTCACGTCAAATAGTGTAATTTTTCTTCTTTTTTAACTTATAGAAGTTATTAACTCATTGTTTAAATGTTGTATGGAACAGGAACAATTACAATCACCATTCTTGAGAAGCAAAAGTCAAGACCAACAACAAGAAGTTATTATCAATCCATTGCCAGTAATTTTCCATGATGGTCGACTTGTTATTCGACCAACACCATTTTCAGCTCTAATAATCCTTTTATGGATTCCCCTAGGCATTATTATAGCTACAATTAGAATCCTCACTGGCTTAATATTTCCTATATGGACAATTCCCTATTTAACACCTTTATTTGGTGGCAAAGTACTCATAGTCAAAGGAAATCCTCCACCATCACCGGCTACCACCACTAACTCAGGCGTATTATTCGTCTGCACTCATCGTACCCTTATGGACCCTGTTGTCTTATCAATCGTACTCCAACGTAAAATTCCAGCCGTAACCTACTCAGTCTCCCGACTGACCGAAATCCTGTCCCCGATTCCGACTGTCCGTCTCACAAGAATACGGGACGTAGACGCACAAAAAATCAAACATCAACTCGAGAAAGGAGATTTGGTCGTGTGCCCCGAAGGAACAACATGTAGGGAACCATTTTTATTAAGATTCAGTGCACTTTTTGCAGAACTAACCAATAGTATTGTACCAGTGGCTATGAATGATAGAGTAGGGTTTTTTCATGCAACAACAGCTAGAGGATGGAAAGCTATGGATCCAATTTTTTTCTTTATGAATCCTAGACCAATTTATGAGGTAACGTTCTTGAATAAATTACCAGAAGATGCCACGTGTTCATCTGGGAAAAGTCCACACGATGTTGCCAATTATGTCCAGAGAATTTTGGGTGCAACATTAGGATTTGAGTGTACAAATTTTACAAGAAAAGACAAGTACAGAATTCTTGCTGGTAATGATGGATTAACAAAAAATTCCAGCACTAATTATGGGATTAAGAAATCGATTGACACCTTCAAAAATGTGGTAGGCACAAGAAAGAACATGATTATGAGTTACTTTATTTAAGCTATTTTTTCTTTTTGGTACAAATTGTTTTCATATATTCCTTTAATATTTGTTTTTTTTTTTTTTTTTGGGGGGGGGGGGGGGGTGGAGGTCATGTTGAATAATCTATTATATTAATTGCCTTATGGCTAGGGTGTATAATTTTATTTATTTAACTATGAGATAGAGATATCTTGTTTTGCTATTCTTTCGGATCAATTGATGTTGCCATTTCGATTAATAGTTTTGGTTACCTATTTAATTAGCCTTTTTTATTTATATGGAATTCATTTGGATTGGTTGAGGGTAAATAACTAATAAATATTATGTGTTGAAATTAATTCTACATATAATAGTACGTGAATAAAGTGATGAAATTGATAATAAAAAGAGATGTTTGGTGAAAAAGTATCGATAAATTATTCTGTTTATAAAATAATTGAAATACTCTTATGAAAATTTATCTATATATAACATATATATTCTTTAAATATAATATATCTAGATAATAAATAAAAAATATATTTAAAAGTAGTAAATATTTATAAAAAGGACTCAATTAAAAAGGTAATTGTTATGTCGGAAAAAGACGATTTAAAATTAATTTCAACTTTATAGAGAAAAAAATTAATTTTAGAAAAGAAGATTCGCCACTTAATTTTTTAAAAAAATTAAGAAAATTTAATTTAAAAGACCCTAACAGATTTAAGTCTTAAAAATTCAGAGAAAAAGGTACGAGGTTCTTATTTCCACTTTGAGAAGGTGTTAAGCATTCAAAGTGTCCGCTAACGCATGGTTATCCGACGATTTGAAAAATTATTTGACTAACTTTTGAAAATATTAATTTAAGAGAACACGAAGACTTTAAAATTATTATTTTTTTAGAAAAATGATCAAACTTAAACATTTGAAAATAATATACATGTGTATAAAAAAAAAGTAAAAAATTTATCAAATGATTAAGTAAAGGTAGAAAATTATTTAAAGAGTAAATTAACATGAATTGGTTTATCTTTAGGAGAATCTAATTAAGTTAAAAAAAATTAAAATTAATATCTAAGCAAGCATAAATAACATAAGTAAATAAATTATTACAACTCGAATCAATAATAAACAATAAATAACATATGAAAATATGGTCTGACAATTAGTTTCTGTACGTCTGGACTAAGATGTTGGGGCATTTGCGTTATGGGCCTTAAGCACAATTCCACTGTATATCACAGTTGTATATACATTGTATATCGGATTGTATATACACTATATACAGTGTATACAATATTATTTTTGTATATTGAACTGTATACTCACAATATACCACCTGTTTGTTCTCTATATATGTTGTATATCACTATATATCATACTATATATATACTGTATATCAGTATATACAACATTACTTTCTTACATATTGGAGTGTATATATACTGTATATCAGTATATACGACACTGTTTTCCACCTCTATTCCATGTATACAACCCAATATCAATATTCAAATCATGTATATTAGCTTCATTTTCATGTATCAACTTTCCAGCATTTTGAGCAAGATGATGAGAGATTCAAACTCAATGATATGCAAGGATGAAGTCCAAAGATGAACTCAAATTGATATCACATGCACCAAAATAAAATTACATAAGCATTACTCATTTTAAGCTAAATCAAAGAATATATCATGATATTTTAAGTTGTCAAATTGATGGACATTCTAGAAATGACTAACAATATGCTAACTAGCTCAATTTTAAAAAGATAATTAAATCAATTAGGCCATTAAAGATCTAATTAAATAACAACTTTAAGCATATTTTGTTATCTAAATCATGTTAAAAGAAGAAATTGAAAACATGAAAATCTATATTGTCAAAGAAAACTACTTGAAAAAATAATAAACAAAACTACGAGACGCATGCTAACTATAAGAAATTTATATCATTAATCTAATTATTCTTAATACATGTTAACTAAAAAAAACAAGACTACGAATCAACTAAATATAAAACATGAAATAATTAAATAAAATAAAACTGAGAAAATATTTTACTTCTTTTCGGGTAGCGAGACTGAAGACGATGAGCGGAAGACAACTTTACCACCATCCAAGAGCTTGATGGAACTCCAATCCACAAAAAAGAAAAATTGAAAATTTAGACTCGAACCTTCGTGGTTCGATGTTATAAGAACACGGTTCTTAGCCTAAATTTCGACTTCAATCTCCTATTTTCCTTGAAGAAAAATATAGATTGAAAGCTATAAATTTTCACAGCTTTTAGGCTGGGGACAAAAGTCCAAAATCCTAGCTAAGTTAAGAAAATTTATAACTTTGAGGTGGCTAAAAAACCTACAACTTCTTTCCTCTTCTTAATAAGAATATGAGCCTTTATATAAACTCCAAAAATTCCAAATTCTTCATCAATTTTCGATGTGGGAGAAGGGTTTTGTTTTTTTTTTATAGAAAAAACTAAAAATTTTGAAAATATAAATTATAATTAAACTAACCTAACTAACATTATATTTAGTAAAAAATAAAATCTTTTGAGATGATTTTCTAATAACCACATAAATAGTAATCAAAGATATAGTTATATAGAAATATGTATATTATACAAAAATTTATAAAAGATAAAAATAGTTAAGAATAACATGAAAATATTTTTGTTTTTATAAAAGTCAATTATTTCAAAATGTTCGAAATTCAAAAAAACTCAATAGCTAATTTGCGTTGTGGATGGTCAAAATTGGGTGTCAACAGTAATTATCTATTTTAATTGAGTCAATCTCAATCCATTCAAATCTTAACCAATTTAAAATGAATCTTCAATTGACCCCAATTAATTTCTAAATTCAACCAATTTTAAGACTCTTTATTTGCATTGGTGCAATTTATTCTCTTCCTATATCGAATGTATGAATTACTATCTACTTTATATCTTTTAGAATAGAGAAACATACATAAATCTCACTCTAGTTTGCAATATTACAAATCTTACCAAAATTTGTTGCGTGCATATATGTCCAGATACATATATTTCAGTGTACATGAGCTCAAAATTAGGTGTAATTTATTCTAGGTACACTGTATCCAAGTTGATTAGTATGTATCTGGGATATCGCCTCCCTCGAGCGAGTATGTATCTGGGATATCGCCTTCCTCTCACCTCGCTCACCACTCTCCTATGTATATCTAGTATCTTAGATACATATGAATTACATCATATACATATAGATACATGTATCTAGTGTGATTCCCAAGTATTTAGGATACATGATTATCTTGTTCGCTTCTCACCCTATTTTAAGTATATTTGATAGCAAAAATACATGTATCTAGGTGTATTTTTCTCAATGTATAATAGAAAACTCTTAATTAGTGGTAAGATACATAATTATTTAAAAGTATATGTAGAATTAATAGATATGGTATTGATGTATGTCTAATAAAGTAGTTTCTCCTTTATCTATCCATTTGTAAATTAAAATTTTACTTTTCCGGAATCAAAATAATCGAAAGAAATTAAACTGTATTTTTTTTTCATGTAGTACATATTGAGTGAGTTATCTTAAATATTTGTTTATTTGATTGGTATAATGTCTGGTGACTTTCCACTTCAAAATCAAGAACTTATTTTTTTATTTTCTTGAGTTGAAATTCAAATTGTCGTTACAAAAAATACATAGTAATATGTTAAAATTCTCGAGATTAAAGCGGGTTAAATTGAGTGGGTCATGGTCCAATCCGATTTTCTATCCATTTGAACCAAATGTAAATTTTGGCGAGTCATGATCCAAAATACATGTATCGGTGAAGTAAATAGGATACAAAAGAATTTTGAAAATTAAAGTGAAGACACATAATTAGACCCTAAATTAGAGAGATTTATGTTATTTGCTTCTTCTTTTTTAATATTTTGTATAATATTTAGTTAAATTACATTACATAAATTGAGACGAAGAAAGTAATAAGACCATTTGCACCAACATGAGAGTTGGTGCAATGGTAGACTATTTCACCTTTACCAAGATGTCTCGAATTCGAGCCCTTGGTATGAAGAAAAATTTGTTGGGAGAGCCACTTCCGAATGGACTTTGCAGTCGCGATCCTACCATAAACAGTAAACCACTCAATAATTAAAAATTACCTAATTACACAAATATTCCTACCATAAATAACAATCCACTTAATAGTTAAAAATAGTTGCATATTATCTCATTAAATAACAATTTGTACCAGATTTCAAGTGAGATACATCACTCATTCAGATTTCAAGTCAAATAGATGTAGCAAAGATACCAAATATATTCTAAAATACAGATACATAGGGAAAGAGGCCAGTGAGAGAATTAGTGTATCCCAAATATATGCGAATCACGCTTGGATACAATGTATATGAAATAAAATACACCTAATTTGACATGTATATATCCAAAATACATGTATCGGGCGAAGTAAATATAATACAAAAGGTAATTTCGAAAACTGAAGTGAAGGCACATAACTAAACCCTAAACTAGTGACATTTACGTCATTAGCTCTTTCTTGTTTTTATAATTTGTATAGTATTTAGTTAAATTACATTACATAAATTGAAATAAAGAGAGTAATAAGATCATTTGCGCCAACATGAGTTCTGATATAGTGGTAAGATAGTAGTGAGACTGATTCACCTTTACCTAAATGTATCGAGTTCAAGCTCATTGTATAGAAAAATTTATGTTGGGAGAGCCACCCCAAATAAGTTTTACAATGCCCGATTCAGATTTAGTCAGTGCTCCAAATGTGAGCTTCGGGGAAACCAAAAAAAGAAAAACATTTGCATTCAAACGATGTCGTTGGACATAACAAAACCCGTCATTCAAAAAACCATTTTTCTGATTTCAACACAAATATGTTGGTATATCCTTTGGCGTCCGAGTCCAATTTCTGGATCTCTGTAGACTTGACTCGTTCGCTCATCATTCATCAAAATCCCTAAATTTTGTTTTCGGTTTCCATCATTCGCCATTAATTAAGCTTGTAAGTGATTGATCTCCTCTATCTCTCTATCTAAATGTTCTCCATTTTGGGTATATCTTATCATGTATGATTCATTTTAGATGCACCGACAATTTTGTTTATTGTAAACTATGTAATCTTGTTGAACTTACATTTGGATGTGCATTGATTCTTCATGTTTCCTTTTTTTTTTGGAGTTGTTTAATTTTGTTTTGTTTGATGATTATTGTATCGGAAATGATGTAATCTGAGTGAATTTTACTTTTTCGTCCTGAATGCTAGCTACTTATTGATAAATTTGGGGGTTTTAGGTGAAATTGCCTTTGCTTTGGCAATTGGTAATGTTTTATGATGTTGTGATTAAAAAATGGGTGTACTTTTGGTTGGAATTTTAGTTTTTGTACTACAGACGGATATTAACATTCTGTTATACTGTAAGGGATATTAACATTCTGTTATACTGTGAGGGATATTAACATTCTGTTGTACTTTATGAAACCAAACATGTTGTAAAATTGATGCTGGGAGAATCTTAAAAAAGAGTACTTTTTGTAGCCGTGGAAGTAAAGGGATTCTTGTTTGTGGATGGAATTTTCTGATTTGTATACATCATATTACAATGGCTTCCTATATTACACCAGTGTTATCAAAGGCGAAAAGTGCAAAAGTCTGTTGAGGCTTTAAATGCAAAGCGGAAATAAAGTGTGAACTTTAATGAAAAAAAACGCAAAGGGAGAAAAAATACGAATATATATGTTTAGTCTATAAAACATGAATGACAAATATATGACCAAAGAAATTGATTTTTTTAATGATAAAGTGAAATATCAATTGTTTAGTGTCACCTCTTCAGAATGGACTCATTAGCAAGAAAAGATATGCCTTAGAACCTTGATGACGACACTTACGTGCACATAAAGCGAGGTCAGGTGCTCAACACGTTTTCAGCCTCATTTCGGCAAAAAAGTGGACTTTTGCCTGCTAAGGTTGATCTTTTGCCGCCAATTATGAGTCTCTTAGTGTGAAAATATTGGAGTTGATAGTTCTTTTGGTGTAACTCCAAGGGTGTGGCTTAGTGGGCAATGAAGTAGGGTGGACTAAGAACCATGAGATCTCACGTTCAAATTCAAGTAGAGAACTTGGTGATTTCTTTCTATCTGTCCTAGTCTTGGTGGATAGATTTACCTGGTATCTGTTGCTGATGGGAGCTGTTATATGTATCTCGTGAAATTAATTGAGTTGAGCGTAAGTTGGACACCACAGTTACTAAAAAATGTCTTTTAGTGTATGAATTGTGTGAACTCATGTATACTATGAGTGCAATGCTAATACTACCTGGTTTACTTGGCCCCTCCTTCCTTATAACATTTGCTTTAAGTCAATGTGAATGTCCTTCCTGCTGCTATCGTCAGCTTTCATTTACTCCATTGTGGACCTGGAGGTATTAAATATGCTCGAGCTTCGTTTGTGTTGGAAAATACATTAGCATGGCTCTGTTGTTAGATGATGGCTGTGAGGGAGGATAGAAGACAATGTTATTCAGTAAGTCAGTTAGCGGTGTTGTCAATGGTGGAATATGTGTACATGCAATAAATCCGAGTTAATGTACATACTATACTCTTCTTACATGAATGAACACATTCTCTCCTTTTCATCCTGTGTGAAGGTTTTTGACTGACTCAAAAGCTAAGATGAGTATGTACAATATATAAATGGTATGTAAGAAGAGTAAAGTATGTACAATACCAATTTTCTACACATATACATGTTCCCTGTTCTATTTTATGTGATACTTTTCCTTTTAGTCTGTAGGGATAAGGCATAAATACCCCTGTTGAACTATATCCGAAATTCTAGCGACTCATCTAAACTTAATTTGGGTCCTATTATCCTCCTAAACTCATTCTTTTGGTATTTTCTTGCTCCTTTGTGCTGACGTGGCACTTTGGTCCAGATAAGTGACCTGCGTTGTATAACATGCGCGGGTCCCACTTTACCAAAATTTTAACTTTCCAAAAAAACTTTTAACTTTATCAAAAGGTCCTTTAACTTTTACCATTTCACTTTAATAAATTGTTCTCCGAAAATTCAAATGTCTTTCTTCTTCAATATTCAATTTTATACTTTGTATGTTCATTTTGATACTTAGTGTTCAATTTCAACCAAGGAATCTAGTCCGTGTGATTTGAGTAATGAGTTTGAAGGATTCATTTATTGGTTCCATGTTTGAGTTAAAATCTGCTAGTAGTGGGGGTTCAGCTACTATTTTGAGAGAGCTTGAAGGTGACCTCTATTAACGAAGATCTTGAGCTTCGATTTCAAGTTGGGTGCTGGTAATATTTGGATTTTCGAAGGTCGGGTTTCATTTGATCGAACTTGTTAGTGAAGGACATTTGAAGCGGAAAGATGTAATAGCCATTGATTTTAAAGCTGAAAAAATGTGAGTGACTATAGTCCACTATTAAAGCTATGGGAAGCTCGATTTTAAATATTCAAATCACCACAAAAGACTTCCGTTTTAGGTGGGTAATATCTCAAATGAAGTGGAACGTATAGAGGATCTCAAATTTAACATTTTGAGTGATTCAGAAAAGGTTTCAGATGATTTAGTATCAAATTACAGCAGCAACTACGGTAGGAAGAAGGAGAGTTGCTGTAATTTTGAAATTTGCGAAAATAATCACAATTTCAACTTTATTAAAGAAATGTGGCCCCTTCCTATTGGTTAGCGGTGTCTCAATAGTCATCCCACTTGCTCAGCAAAGTGGAGTCACAAGGTGCCACGCCAGCACAAAAGGAGCAAAAAAATACAAAAAAACAAGTTTATAGGTGTAATAGGACCCTAGTTAAGTTTAGGTGTGTTGGGATTTCTGGTATAGTTCAGGGATTATTTATGTCTTATCCCTGGTCTGTACCAAAAATAATAAGGCACCTTTTTTTTCTTTTTGTAAGAATAATTTACTCTCAGCGTCCCCATTTCAGCCTTAGTTACATAAATGAAGACGTTCTCTCTCTTCTCAGTATTTCTTGCCCTAAGTCCATACTTTGTTTCTTCTTATGATTTGCGCTATTAATCTTGAGAAAATAGCCAAATGCCCTTTCAATCTATTAGCCAATTTTCAACTACACACTTAAACTTCACGGAAGTCCAATCACCCCCTGAACCTTTTATTTTTGGAATTTCATAAACCTTAAATGCCGACCTGTCCAAGAAGGTGAATACACCTCTTGGAGGTGCGTAAGGGTTGACGTAAAATTTCTAAAATGGCTAAAATTGAATTAAATACTCCATATGTCAGTTTCCAATTGGAGATTATGTAATTAATTCATTTTTTAATTTTTTTTTTAAAATTATTCTTTTCCCTTTTTTGATATCACAAAATCATTATAACCATTTCATGATTTCTTCAAGCTTTTCTCCAAGTCTTTCAACGGTGGTTCTCTAAATTTCGTAATCGTTGAGCCCTATGCATACCACTTCCTATAGTTTTACCTCAGGGAAGTCCAGTTGGTGAGATCCCATCATAACCATTATCAGATGTGCCTTCTAATGTTGATGTGTCTCCTAGTGGTGAGGAAGTTGAAGCAGCTTCCCCTAGTGCTAAAACACAACAAGATTTACCTGAATCCTCATTCCCATCTGTACCATCTGTTGAGGCTTCAACTAGGAAAACTTCAAGAGTTTCTAGACCACCTATATGGATGAAAGATTATGCAGCTCCTAGGAAGGACCAAGGTAGCAGATATCCTTTAGCTAATCATCTTTCATACAACCACATTACACCACATTATCATAGTTATCTGACAAAGTTTACTGCTTTGGTAGAATCACAGAACTTCAAGCAAGCTGTTAAGGATGATAGATGGATCCAAGCTATAAAGCTGGAAATTCAAGCACTTAAGGACAACAAGACCTGGATGGTAGTTGACTTGCCACAAGGGAAACACACAATTGGTTCAAAATGGGTCTATAAGATCAAATGTCTAGCAAATGGTGAAGTGGAAAGATTCAAGGCAAGGCTGGTTGCCAAAGGTTACAGCCAACAGAAAGGGTTGGACTATCATGACACTTTCTCCCCTGTTGCAAAAATGGTCACAGTTAGATGTGTTATTGCCTTAGCTGCATCAAAAGGATGGGGTCTATACCAAACGGATGTGTACAATGCCTTCCTACAAGGAGATTTAGATGAAGAGGTATACATGGAAATGCCAGAAGGATTCAGAAACCAGGGCTCCAACAAAGTATGCAAATTGTTTAAGTCCTTGTATGGCCTTAAGCAAGCTTCTAGGCAATGGAATATCAAGCTTACCACTACCCTATTGACTGCAGGCTTCACTCAAAGTTCACATGATTACTCCTTGTTCACTTTGAAGAAGCCAGAGGGGATGATAATTGTTTTGATCTATGTTGATGATTTGCTAATTACTGGGATAATGAGACACTGATTAAAGAGGCAAAAGAGGTGTTACATCAGCAGTTTAAACTTAAAGACTTGGGAGAACTTAGACATTTTTTGGGAATTGAAGTATTGAGATCCAAAATTGGGATCATCCTGAACCAAAGAAAGTATATATTGGAGCTTATTTCTGACATAGGCCTCAGTGGTGCAAAGTCAGTAGCCACTCCATTGGAGTCCAACCAGAGTTTGACCTCAATAGAATTTGGTAAGCTACTGGCTTCCATGGAGATGAGGTCTTAACAGACATCTCAGCTTATCAAAGGTTAGTAGGCAAACTAATGTATGCTACTATCATCAAACCTGATATTAGTTATGCAGTCCAAACACTTAGTCAGTTCATGCAACATCCCAAGAAATCTCATTGGGAGGCAGCTACTAGAGTGGTGAAATACTTGAAAGGAACAGTTGGCCTGGGTGTTTGGTTACAAGCTCAGCCTACCACAACATTGACATGTTGGTGTGATTCAGATTGGGCTGCATGTCCTAACACTAGAAGATCTGTTACAGGTTATGTAGTGAAGTTTGGAGAGTCTCTAGTTTCATGGAAGTTAAAGAAGCAACACACTGTCTCTAGAAATTCAGCTGAGGCTGAGTATAGAAATATGGCTTCAGCTGTGGCAGAGGTTACTTGGTTGCTTGGACTATTCAGTCAGCTCAGTATACCTATTCAGATGCCCATCACAGTACTGAGTGATAGCAAGTCTGCTATTTAATTGGCAGCTAATCCTATATTTCATGATAGGACAAAACATATAGAAATCGATTGCCATTTCATTTGGGACAAGATCAAAACTAGCTTGATTCAAATTGTATATGTTCATACACAACAACAAGTGGCTGATTTGTTGACTAAGGGGTTAAGTCATGCTCAGCATTTGCATTTGTTGAGCAAGCTTGGTGTGCTCAATATACTGCACCCTTCAGCTGGAGGGGGCGTATTGAAATATGCATGTACACCATTTTCACTATTTCTGTTAGTTAGTTACTACTGTGTCATTGTATTGGTACTAGTCAAGTTAGCTGCACACTCAGTTGAGTAGTTAGTTAATTAGCTGTCAATAATGAGCTGGCAGCTAGAGTTGGTTAGAAAGATATTTTGAGGCCCGAATATGTGTGTGTATATAAGGATCAATGAGCTGTGCAATTGGGAATAGAGATCAATAATATCTTCTTCTTCTTTCTGAGTTTCCTTTCTCTGAGTTTGTCAATGGATGCTTGAGATCATCCACTTAGTTTTCACAGAATGTTGGATTTGAAGCAATTGAAGGAACCTTGTAAGAAGCAAAATTGAAGAGTATAAAATCAAGATCTGAATCTTTGAGAAAATTAGCGATGTGTTCTTTGAGTCTATCTTGAGCAATTTTGAGGTACTTGGCTTGCTCATAAGGTACATCAATGGTGGCTTCTGCATTTTCCGTTAGCTTTTCGATGTGGGGAATTGGAAGTTTGACGAAATTTAAGAAGGGGGCGAGATTTGGGAGAAGTTTTGGGAGGCGTTCAATGTTTCTAGGAGTAGAAATTAAAGGAAACTTTGTGACCCATTTGAGCTATGAGCTTTGAGATATCCAAATATGGAATCATATAGCCTAAAGTCAGCCATGAAAATTCTGCAATATGCAACTCTTTGCCATTTTCCGCTATTGTTGTGCGATAAAGAGTAACTAGCAGTACTTCATGAATTTCTACAGATCAAATGGAAAAGAAAGAAATATAAATCAAATGAATATACTCTACATCAATGGTGGCTCTGGGCAGCGAGGAAGAAAGTAAATGGAGGAGGAAAACAAAGAGAAAAAAAAAGAACAAGTTTTTTTTTTTAAAGAATAAAAAAATAAATACACAGTCGTTTTTGCATGTTATGCACAACTTTGAGATAGAACTGGTTATGACTTTTTAGAGAGATAAGTATTCCATTTTAAAGTAGTTCAGTGGGGTAATATGACCCCCGTGAAATTAAGGTGTGTAGTTGGGGTGGTGGTGGTTATTTTCTAATTAATCTTCATTTATGACAGTTTGCTTTAGTGTTGTCTTCTGAAACAAAGTGTAGTGGGTTAATATTTGTACCAGACAAGTTTTCTCACTTTGCTATTTCTGGGTTTTCAGTTAATTCAAGCTCTTCAGTGGGATTCGGTTGCTGGATCTTCTACGAACTATCATTTTTTTTTTTGCTGAAATAGTTCTCGTACAACTCCAAACATGAGTTTTGTTTTCCGAGGCTCTAGAGCAGATATAGAACCTGGTTTTCCAGGATTGATCCCCGAGCGCCGTGCAGTGGTAGTCTCCTACATCTCCTTTTAATCTTGGTCTTGGTTGTCCTAAATGCTTGTAGTGATTGTTACATTCTTTATCTGTTTTACTCATCTTATGTACCCTTACTTTTTTCCTTTTCCATATTCAGCGAGTCCATGCAGCCCGGCCAGTTAATACTAACTCATTAGCTTTTCTTGTCACAGGTACCAGTAGCTTATATCCCTTTGTTCTTTTATTCTTTGGTCATGTGTTTGATTTACCTAGATCTTTCAATGTAACCACTTTCAGTGTAACCACTTTGTTGTGACAGTGCTCTTACTGTTCATGATTCTGAATTCTCATCAAATGTCACCGAACTTTCTGGTAAGTTATCTCTTAAAGACTAATATCAGAGCATGTGTAATTGAATTAAATCTGGCCCTTATTTTATTTATGTGGAACTTTGTGTGTTTTGCCTTAAATCTACCTTGCAGCTGTGGTTGGTGCTTGGTGTCTTCTTCATGGCAACAACCCTAAGGATGTATGCAACGTGTCAGCAGCTTCAAGCCCAGGCACAAGCTCATGCTGTTGCTGCAAGTGGTCTTCTTGGTCCTACAGAGTTGCGGCTGCATATGCCTCCATCAATAGCGCTTGCTACCAGAGGACGGTTGCGAGGCCTCAGACTACAGCTTGCACTTCTTGACAGGGAGTTTGATGACTTAGGTGACAATGCATGCATTTCTGATCTTGAGCATTTTCTGGCTTTCTGAAAATCCAGAAACCAAAATTTATCTTGAACTGATCTTAAAGGGTTTGGGAAGCTTATTGATATTTTTTGGTACTAGCAGATTATGAAACGTTGAGGGCACTGGATGCTGATGATGGTCCTACAACCCCATCAATGACTGAGGAAGAGATAAATGCCCTTCCTGTTCACAAGTATAAGGTTTCTGGACCCCAAAGGTCTGTCATGTTGTTACTACTTTTTGCTTCCGCACCCATTTGAGTTCTCAGCTTTTGATATACCACTTTGACACCTAGATCAGTCCACATTTTCTTCATCTTTTCTTTGTTAATATCCATCTGTGATTTGTGATTTATGGAAATGAGGAGTTTATTGTCGGTTTTAATCAGTTTTCAAGGGATTACCGAACTATGGTTTCAATTTGTGACGATCTTTCAGGTTGCTGATGTACCTTGATTTGGTCATATGCATGCTGGAATTTTATTTACTACACAATTTTGTATGATATGTAATCCTAACGGAAAATTTCTGTGCCGAGAGCTCTGTTATTGAGTGCTGATGTTCCTTTATTTTTTATTATTCTTGCTCTGTAGTGGAAGTTTAGGAATTTTTATATCTCGATCTCTGATGAAGTTATGGACAGGATTATCTGTATGTCAGTTCTCTATCTTTTTTTTTGTGCCAGAGATTCCCTTCCTCATAATATGTTTTGCAATAATCTTGCTCGAATTGATTAGTGTATATATGTATATCTGTTAGTACGGTGCCATGTCTCTCCTTTAGTAATATCTTGGCTTCTCTTGATCCTGATGACTGCTCTTCTTGGCAGTGCTGGTTCATCAACACACCCGACATCTTCTTCAGGAACCACTGAGGTACCTCATTTTCTAGCCCTCTCTTGAAGCTTGTAAAAGAGATGCCTTCCCAATTGATGATCTTTTGAATTGTATTTGACTTTTCAAATTCTAGTGTCCTTTTTGTTTGAACAATTGATTTGCAGGAACAATGTTTGCATGACTTATCTATAAGACACAATCCGATGATGTGTTCTATTTTTAGTACTACTTCCATTTCATTTTAAGTGGAGATGTTTGATTGGACACCGAGTTTTAGGAAAAAGGAAGATTTTTGGAACTTGTGGTCTTAAACATAACATACTGTTGTTGTGGTTATAAAAGCTTGTCCATTAAGGGTAATGGGGTGTATAAAGCTAAATTGTTTCCAAATATGGAACTTGCCCTATTTTTGCAACAAACAGACAAAAAATGGAAAGAATGAGTGCCACATAAAATGGAACAAAGGGGGAATGACTTTTTGAATAAGTTCCAAATGTCTTTACCATAATGTACGTTTAGATGACAAAATGATCGTTATCCAGTGACACCAAAGTGTATACGCAAAATTCAACTATAATATTAAAGAGGTGTTTCAACTGCATTCAGGTGAACTATTGAGCTCATTTCATGTTTTAGAGTAGATGCTGTGCTCATGCTCCAAGCCTTGCACAGACCCTAAGCTGTGACCCTAAACTAGCTTAACTCTGATTTTTCTTTTTTCTTTTCATTTTGCGATGTCTTTCTGCTCCTCATATTGAAATTAGTCTTTCTATGAGGTGTGCCTTCCTCCAGAGATGTCAGAGCTCATATTCACCAAGAAAGTATTATAAGAGCCTTCTCGGAGAAGTTCTCAACCTTTGGTAGGAGAATCCCGACTCTTCGTGAAATTGCTTTCATTTACTTGATATTCTGAGGTTCTTCTCCTCAACGCAACCATAAACCAA
This sequence comes from Solanum dulcamara, assembly GCF_947179165.1. NCBI lineage: Eukaryota > Viridiplantae > Streptophyta > Magnoliopsida > Solanales > Solanaceae > Solanum > Solanum dulcamara. The sequence goes on from NC_077238.1 coordinate 79,143,916, forward strand.
GAATCTTAAAAGATTGGAGGACAATTCGTTCTATGATAAAAAGGGCAACCGGGTGCACTAAGCTTCTGCTATGCAGGGGTTCGGAAAGGGCTGGATCACAATGGTTACCCTGCATTTCTGCAAAAAAGGTTGTTTCCAAAGCTTGAACCCGTGACCATCTAGTCACTTGGCAGCAACTTTACCAGTCACGAATTTGTTGTATGACTATTAAGCATGTATCAAATATCAATGAAGCTCTCTATTCATCTAGAGAGTGAAAGATAACTATCAAAGAAGGAAGTAAAAAGAGGAGTAAATTTGAAGGAGGAAATATATAAGCTTCATAAATACAACAATAGACAAGAGTTACTTTGCCGCATTGGCATCCTTCAGTGTTGATGATATAAAAACCAAGTTGTCAGCGATCTATATTTTCTGTGCTAGACTCTTTTATTATTTGGGAAATGTAGTTGTCAAAAACTTCATTTTTTTGTCACGAGAAGAGTAACTAATTTATTATTCTATTTCAAGCAGAAGAAGCAAGAACCTGCAAATGCCGTAGGAGTTGCAAAAAACTCAGATGACGAACTAACTTGCAGTGTCTGCTTGGAGCAAGTCAATGATGGGGAACTCATTCGTAGCTTGCCTTGCTTACATCAGGTTAAGTATTTTGATAGTTACGTTTATTCTCGTGGTAGTCTTCTACCATGCAAGTATATCACACATTCTTACCTTCACAAAATTCTTTTTTGAGTACATTTCCGTAGAATGTACATCAGAGATATTTTCTGTTTTATAACCTTGGGTTTTTCTTTTTCTTTTTTGGGGTGTGGGGAAGAAGGAATGGGGTGGTTTTTGAGAATAAAAAATTGCCTAATTAACCTTAATTCTAGCAGCTAAGTAAGTAAAGTTCAGTATGAATATTTGGACATATTATTGCAGAGTAGGTACATACTTTAAATTGTTATCTTTTGTTTTTGCAGTTCCATGCAAACTGCATCGACCCATGGCTACGACAGCGGGGAACTTGCCCTGTCTGCAAATTTAGAGCAGGGTCCAGGTGGGATGAGAATGGACAAGGAGGAGAAGATGCTTATGATATGGTGTAGTTTCAGCATGGCGCATAACTTATTTGTAAAACCGACATCGATACACATACACCACAGAAGCCTGTATCGTCAAAAGTCTCTTATGGCACTCTGCAATTGTGCAAACTAGCTGAAATATGTCGCATTGGTAAATATTAGCTTAGTCTTAAATCTTATCAGGATACAGAGGCGGGATCCTTCGTTCGAGGTACACAGCCCATGACCCTGAAAAATCGTTTGTCAAATGTATCTGTTTCCTCCCATCATTGGACTGAAAAATCGTTTCTGGAAATTTTAGCTGTCAAGAATGTTTGTCAAATGTGACGATTTTTATCATTAAATTGATCCTTCTGTCAACTTATGTTGCTTATGCTTTGTTATATATTTAAGGGGTTGTGGGATTATATTCCCGGGATAAATTTATACTGTCTACCAATGCAATATGAATTTTATCCCAAACTTAATCATGGAATATCTCACCTTATCCGACATTGCAAACGATTTTGTTTAATTCTTATTTAGTATTTTTGATACTATGAAACAGTACATATCATTGCCCTTCTGTGGGAGGGATGGATGAATTTTGTACTTTACAGCAACAAGGAGCAATTTTTTTGTTTTGGGCTTCAGCAAGGGTGTCATAGGCCTACAAGAAGTGCTGAAGTGAGAATTTAACTTTCTTTTTAATGCTATGGTAAAATTAGGATTTTACTCTAGTGTAAAAAAGGAATTTAATAATGATGAGGAAGATGCATTTAGATATACGTAATTTTTGTTATCAGACACACTAAAAATAGGAAGAGAGTTGAGTGAGATGAAGAGGGAGACGAGCGAGATAGTCATGTATCTCAGATACATCCGAATCACACTAAATACACACTAGATTCATGTATTTATATGTATCTGGTGTGATTGATATGTATCTAGTATACCAAATACATAGGAGAGTGGAGAGCGAGATGGAGGGAGGGGAGCGAGATTTGTCTATGTATCTCAGATACATGCGAATCTACTTGGATACAGTGTATTTAAAACAAATTACACCTAACTTTGACACAATGTATCTCGAGATATATATATCTAGACGCACCAAAAATTGGTAAGATTCCTAATATTGCAAACTATAGTGTATTTAAGTAATTAGCTCCTAAATAAATGAGATTTTGATAAAAAAAATTAAATAATTCCTCACTTGATATTTGATATTTATATTGAAGAGTGATTAAATTTGAATTTGCATTCGGAAGTAATAATGAGGTTTATATCTCGTGCGGGGAGGCAAATCAATCTTGTGTTGCCCTCAGCCCATTTCTCATATGGTCATTCTTTTTTATTAGCTCATTATATATAGACTAAATAAAGGATAATTCAATATAAGAATGTAGAAAAAAGGTTCTTCCTAATTAATTAGAAACTTTCATCTTTCACACATAAGACAAGATAGTAACAGACCTATAAAAATTTCTTCATTCTTTACATTTTGCTTCTTATATTGTTCCACTGCAAATATTGTAAATTCACGTACTTCGTATACGATTTTTAGTTTTTTTTTTTTCCTATTAATCGATATATTTTGATCTGTTCAAATTCAACTCAATAAGTTCATTTGACACCTCTAATTTGTATCATTCATCATTGGTATGAGTTGATGCACCACCTAAAAATTATGCTTCATAATATTTCAATTCAGATACATGAATTAGCCCTTTTCACGTCACTGCATTATTACGTTGTTTCATCATTAAGTTAAGACTAATTTATTGATAAAAAATTAAAAGTTTATCAGGAATATTTTAATAGTAACTTGGCTAAAACAGAATATAAAATTAAGTTTTATATTAATGGTTAATCCAATAATTCGAGGTTTGATTCATTATTCTGAAAAGCATGAATCAATATCAAATCAGAGACATTAATTATTTCCAATTAAAACAAAAAGAACAAATAAGTTATGGTTCAAACTCACGTATAGACACTGTTATACCCTAACGATTAATTAAAAGATCATAGAAAAATACGAATGAAAAGTTTGAAAGTTGCAGAAATGAGGATGTTACGGTGGATGTGTGGGGATACTAAGAGAGATAGAATTAGGAATAAGGGTATTTAGAATAAGGTGAAGCAGATTCGGTGGAGGAAAAGATGCGGAAAACGAGACTAAAATTATTCAGATATGTGAAGATGAGATGTTCGAATACCCCACTGTGGAGGTGTTGGAGACTGGCTATGGATGGTTTCAAAAAAGGGAGAGGCAGATCCGAGAAATATTGAATAAAGGTGATTAGACAAGACATGATGCAATTTTAATTTTACCGAGAATATAATCTTAGATATAGGAGGTTGTGGATGATACAGATTAGAATAAAAAGCTAGTAGGTAGCAATGCATTGTCTTTTTATCCGTCCATACTAGTAGTTATAGATTTCTGTTATTATTTGTTGTTTTATTCTTTGACTATCATACTACTTTGTAGGATTATACTGAACCAATTTGATAAGCAAAAACAATATCCAAATAATATTTCAAGTCTTTAAGCCAAACAGTAACTAGATCACAAGGACTAAAATTTAATTTTATCTATAATTCAAGGACTAATAATGAAAATTTCCATAAAAATAAAATCGAGACAAAAAAGGACAAATTAGTTTCTAAATTAAGAAAGCTAAATGGACAAGCATATATATAGGGCACTGCCTATGAATTTAATTTTCTGTTGCTGTCAATTTTCTCAGCGAGATTTCTGGGCTATCTTTTTAATGCAAATTTCAAAGATTTGATTTTTTCAACCATGTTTGGTTCCAACTAATTCAAATTTGTATCGCATAAGACCCACTAAAAGGGATATAATTCTACAAAGTAAAGTTTGGAAAAGATAGAATATATACAAATTTTACCTTTCTCTTATTTTTTTTAATTTTCGAGAATAAAATTCGAAACCTCAAATTAACGATGAGGTTTTGCTAAAGGTTTACTTTCATCGATTAAATAAAAACAATATTATTTTCAACCTTTTATGGAGAGTAAGTAAATTTAAATTTAAATGTATTACACTTTTCGAATTAATTTTCAGAATTAAAAACTTACTTATTAAAATTCTAGTAAATTTAAATGATGTGTTTAATGATGCCAAAGTAATTTATGTCAAAAGAATTGTGAAAGTCAAAAATTGATTTACGTTTTTTTTGCTAGAACTTAGAGCGGACGAAAGAAATATTGACCTAATATATCTTAAAACTTAATAAATCAATTGATTTTCGATAGAATTTCGAATCTCAAACTTATAAAATTCAAAATACAAGATCCATTTCTGATTTACACATGCCTAAAGTGTATAACAATTTGTGTCACATATAGATAAGTGTTTTTACTCCACTCAAATATTACGAAAGAGATATATTATTGAAAAATATAATGGTTCTTTCTTGAATATATATATATATATATATATATATATATATGTGTGTGTGTGTGTGAGAGAGAGAGAGAGATTTGACATGATTATAGAAAAATGAAAAAATGAAACACATCGATCATAATTGGTCATGACTAGGTGCGGACGAGGAAAATCCAAGTTAATTTCAACCTTGAGGACATACAAGTTTGAGGACATACAAGCAATGAAGTGGGAAAATAAATAAATTGATTTGACATACCAATATATATAATTGTCCTTTCATGACATGAAAGGGAGGTTGTGTAATCAAAACTAGGTTTCTCATGAGAATCCTTAGGTTATTATACCTAGCTTTCAGTTTTTTTTTTTGATTTTCTATTTGGTGTTTGATATTTATATTGAAATTTGACTAATTTAGATTCACGCCGTGTAAAATTCATTCGAGAATAACGTTTCATATCAATAATGGATCAAGGGCTCTACCCTCTTGCATAAAATCTTACGCTCTTATCATCAACCTTCGTGACTATCTTTTTGCTCGTTTGGTCTCCCTATTTCATTCCTGATTCTCACTTTCAAACTTCTTTCCATCTTGATGATTTTTTCTCATTCCGTCCGTTTTGCTAGCTGGTGTCGCCCTCTCGCTTACTTATCTATTAATATCCATTTCTTCACACCGAGGACTCGAAATTAAGACGTCTAATTAAAAAAAAGTTGCTTCATCCGCTGCATTTCTTTAGTGGTGCTAGCTTTAGGGTTAGTGAAGGGTGAAAAGCCAAACCTTAAAAAAAAAAATCAATAATCATAGGGTACGATGGTAGGAAAGATACATTAGTTTCTCCGAAGATTAATGGTCTTGTCCTTGCACCTCATTAAATTAAACTCATGTATTGAGGGTTCTTAATTAGATTTTCATTAAAGAAAAGAATTTAGAATATGGTTCTTTTTTCCAAAGGAAAGTAAACAATATAGTAAAATACAAATACTAAACAGTAAGGGTTTGTTTGATAGCTAATTAGAGTTATACAAAAATTAGTAATATATGAATTAGTTATGAGGGAATTTATGCATTGTTTTATGCAGGTATAGTTTCGTAGAGTCTAATTATTCATGTATTAGTTAATCCACATTTCATTCTACATAAAATTATATATAATTTTTCTCATAACATATTATGCAATTTCTAAATTACAAACTAAGTACTATATTAATTTTAAATATAAATAAATTATTTATTAATCAATTATCAAACATAATATTATTTATATATAACATTTAATACTACATAACTCATGAAACGAAGTAGCGTGGGTATTTAGAGAACATAAGACATTCATCAGTTAGTTCAGTGTAGGCGTGGAAAGTGGAGTAACAATAATGTGGGTGTCCCAATAATTCAAGAGTGTCGTCAAAAGTTGTGGCAAGTATTTCTCAGCAATTTCTAATTTTATTTTGAATATAAAATATTTTACTTTATTACTTAAAAGTGATTTTTTTTCGATATGAATCTAAATTAATAATGTCCTAAAGTCGGTGCACGTACTCGAATAGAAAATAAAAAGGAGAAATTATCTAATTACACGAATATTTCTACTTTCTTATAGTTTGAAATAATTATATTTTATATCACTACTTAATAATTTCACACCAAATTTTTCAATTCTGATACACTTAGATACTTGTTTTTTGCTACTCTATATACTGAAATCGGAAGAGAGGCGAGCGAGAACATAAAGGAGGCGAGCGATGTCTATGTATTCCAGATACATGTGTATCATACTAGATACACATCAGATACATGTATCTGGTGTGATTTGCATGAATCTAGGATACCAGATACGTAAGTGAGATAGGAGAGTGGCGAGTCAGATATATGCGAATCCACTTCAACACAATCTATCTCGAACAAATTACACTTAATTTTGAGCTCATGTATCTGGAGATACATATATCTGAACACACCAAAATCTGATAAAATTCTTAATATTTCAAACTAATATATATCTAAATAATTAATTCTTAAAACTAATGAAATTTCAGTTACGTAAATAAAACATATAATTGAAGAGTCCGTACGGAAACGAGAGGATATTTAAAGAGTTGGGCTTTGGGTATCTGAAGTGGAACATGGCCCAATTTAAAGGCCCCTCCCACTACCCCGTGTCTCCCTCCCCCACGCCCCCATCAATGTCTTTTAATTATTAGCTATCCTCAATTTTAATTTGATGGGTCGAATTATTTTTAAAAAATAAAAATAAATCTTGCAAGTATATTTTAGAATTTGGAAGGAATCTAAATATTGATTAGCTATCCTCCATTTCGATTTATTTGTTCTATTTTAACTTAATACTTAATTTAAGAAAGTAAAAAGTATTTTTGAATTACGTGGTCGTAAATTAAAAATATAAAGATTTGATGACTTTAAAGATGTTACGTAGAAAGTTGAATAAAAAAATTATAAGAAAAAAAGTTCTTTTTAAATGGGCTAAAAAGAAAATCAAGACATACAAATTAAAATAGAGCGAGTACTTATTTTGTTTTAATTTTTTGACTAATTACTATTTAATCAGCTAAAGGACATTTTCTTTGATCATATTTTTTTCAAATAATTTCTATTATTTTTGAATTGTAAATTATTTTTACCTATAATGTATATATTCAATTTACTTTTAAAAAATTAAAATATTCGATGGAGTTTGAGTGAACAGTCTTAAACCCTCTTGATCTAGACATGTTGGAAAATGTTAGTGTAGATCAGAATCTCAATACATTAAATAAAAGATTGAATTAACAATGCTCTTAATTCTTCTTTAATGCATTAATTTTTATAATTAAAATTCATTTCATTTCTATGGTCCAGTATAAACATCTAGTAGGGTAAGAATTTGAAGTTAGGCTGTAGTAAATTGAGTTTCAGATAAAGTTATTATACTGTATTTGATTAGACTTGTGTTGACCTTATATTAGCTGGTTTTACCTAGGATTTCACATTTTTCTTGTTAATAATAAAATATTACTTCAATCTAAAAAAAATTAGTCTGAAAATAATGTCATATTTCTTAGGTTTTTAAGTCTAATATTTCTCAATTTAACTTTAATGACATTTTGTTTAATGAATGATATGGAATGTTTTAATAACATGATATTCAAATGACATTTTTAGATTGTTAAAACTTACGAAGTTTAAAATTTTATTTTACGTTCTTAAACTTTATGAATTTTTACATTAATATACATAAAATGAAACTGAGAGTATAGTGGGTCAATAAAATTTATATTTGTAGATATAAATAATAGTAAAATAGTAAAGATTTGTTCCTAATTAATAATTTTTTTAAAAACATAAAAAAAATACGACAGATAATTTAAGACAAAAAATAACATTACAGTCGTCATCTTTATATACTCTATATACAAATTCTTTTTTTTCTTATATATACAAGACAACACTTATATATATATTCAAAATCATGTGACATGTGACATGTGACTTGCAAATACAAAATTTACTGCTAATAGGAAAAGTGCTTATTCCAATGGTCTATCGAACCCAATTTCTCACCCACAAAAGTAAGATAAGTCTGAGTATGTTTTAGTTATATTTTTCTTACACATTATTTATAAAATTACACTAAATATGTTATTATATATATATAATAAAATTGCTTATTATTATTATTAGAAATCGTACCTAGTAGTTATAAAATTATAATTAAACATTTTTACCACAATTTTTGACATATTTGATAAATACTTCTTTTTGAGTAGATATTAAACAAGAAACTATACATGTTTCCCAATAATATTTGTTGTCATGTCACCCAATAATCTTTTCGCAATCGTCTCATAGATAGTCGAATCTTTATCACATGTTTTTATATTTTTTTCAACAATCAAATGATTTTACATTTTATGTAGGTCCTTTCACCTTTTATTTTATCTATTTAATAGTGTTAAAGATTCAAAAATAATAGAGAAAATGTTCAAATTTGTTTGTGTATTATATGTTTCTTTTTATATAACAAGATTTTTTCTTATAAATGATTACACTACTATTCATATAATCAGACTACTTAAATGGTAATGTAAGCAATCTTATTTGTTATTAGTATGGTTACCATAGAACAAATGATATGTAACATGTTATGACATATTAAGTTATAATAATGAGGTAAATTTTTTTATATCTTTATAAAATTCTCTATTTCAATTTGTTTGTCAAATTTTGATTTGATACAGAATTTAAGAAAACAAAAGATATGTAAAATACTCTTTAATCTCGTGGTCTTAAAGCCAGTGGAGGAACCAGATGTTTGGCGAACAATCTGCAAATTTTCTTCTCAATTGTGTTTAGAGTGTGCAAAGTTAATTATATACTCATAAATCATAATAGCTAATATTTAACCTTCGTACACTACATAATTTTCCGGCAAAGTGTGTGCACCATACCACCCTTCTCCTAAGGTGGCTCCGCCCATGTTTTAATCATGATATATGGTAAGTTCAAATTAAAAAGTTATTCAAAGAGTTATTTATTTTGAAACGCACTGGAAAAAAAAAGATAAACAATTAATTAAACCAGAAGGAGTAATAATAATCATTATTATGATGGCGTATATTATATTGGACCTACGTACAAACCAAAAACCGTATTCACATATATATTTAAAAACAACTTGTATAAAAATTGTGATTGCATAGTAACTTAGTAAGTACTTCTTATAGTATTCTTTTGGTTAAAAATGTTTTGCCTTTAAATCAAAATTCCTGCAAACCTAAAATCTCATACAAAATTTGACGTGTAGTACTCTTCCTCCTTTAATACATATACATCACCATCAATCAATTTGATAAAATTCTTTTGCAGGACGCAATTACAATATAGTAAATATATTTATTTTCCATATTAAGATGCAATTTATACAGACTGAGTAAAAGTATAGTAATAAATTTCAGATTAATATTTGGTACTTAAGATTGTGATGTGTAACTGTTGCAGTGTACTACACACCAACCAATCCCTAATATCTTGTAATATTAACTTTATTATCATCACATATTTTAGTATTTATAGATCCACTCTTTAACTCCTTTTTCCTCATCACCACTCCAATATTTTTTTTTCCATCTCTTCTTTTTCATTTTTTTCCTAGGGTTAGGGTTTTGGCCAAGTACCTTTACCTCTTCTTTTTTTTTTTCATGCTTGAGTTATTGAATTACATTAGATATGTTTTTGTTGTATCAGTAAAGCTCTGAAGATATCCCAGTCAATTTTTTTGCGGGTGGAGCATCATCAAGATTCACATAGTCGTATTAGGGATTTAATTTTTTTTAAAGCCCTATGGTGATGTGTGGGAATCTTGATGATGCTGCAGCGGCAAATAATGGCTAATTTTCTTACTAGTAACATTTTTTAAAATTCAATATTCATGAATCCAGATCGTGAGATTTTGCTTGTAAGTATTTAATACCTTGTCTTATGATTTACACTTAAATATGTCTTTTGTGATTTTTCGATGAAGGAGTTTCGGATGAATCACCTTCTGTTACGTACCTCTAACATTGTAGATCTGCCTCGGAATCGAATAGCCGATAACTTTTCAAACTTGTTATAGTTGAAGAATGTCTGATTTTTTTTTGTTACAGTATATATTTCTTCATAAAAGTTAAGTCCCATCTCTTTTTTGTTTCAAGAAAAAAAAACACCTTGGGACAATTTCCCCATGTTGTGGGGGGAAGATGTGTCATATGTTTGATTTCTTGAAAGATGGTATAATGTCTCTTTTTTTGTAAAAAAAAAAAAAATCTCTTATTGTTGTAGATTAATTGTTCTGAATTTGGCCGTACTGTCTGATGATGCAGGTAAATATGTACTTTCAATGTAAAAAGGAGATACACAAGACAACCTTATACAAATATTAGTGTCTTGCTTCTATGTTGTGACATTACTAATAAATCACTATTTTTCCAATTGAAAATTTCACTAGCTATTCTGACAAATATTTTGAATGAATAGGTGAGAAAAGAAGAGACAATAGTGTTCTCACAAATGGAAAAATTATAATATGGTTATTATGAAAATCATCTATTATAACACAAATTTCTCATTGATTTGTGGCGGAAAAGACTTTTATTTTTTAGTATTATAATGTTTGTACTTCAATGTGATATTTAAATATTTATTCTCTTTGGATTCTGATGATATGTTGTCACTAGCTAGTTCTTTTTACTAAATACTGTTTTCTGTTTCTTTCTTGATTGATTTTTTTCTAATATGTGCTTGAAGATCTCTTGTCATAGTTTCTTGTTACAGTTTGATGATTCTTTTGGGGCCTTTGGCATATCGTGCCTTCAGATAATTGAATATGGGGCAGACCCATGTACAGTTCACCAGGTCAGTCAAATATTCTCTTATTAGTTTCATTTTATACACCACCTGCTAGGGTGGACGTTTGATATTTGGTTTGATATTTCTAAAATTTGCTATTGGAAATCCAGTAATCGTTAATTAAAAATAGATATCAAATAAAGATCCGTTTAAGAAAGAACTGACTTGTGATCAGGTGTGTTGTTAACTAGCAAAGAAAAGTAGGGATTAGCTAAACTTATATGACTGTTTTGATTTGACATGAAGATTAACAAAAGTAAATATTTTTTTTTGAATTTCTTGGTCTTAAACTAAAATATGTTGAATGTACCAAAATATTTTTTAATCTTGTAACATTAGAATGTAACAATATATTATTTTGTCTTTGATTAATATACTTTGATGAACTATTTTTTTTTCTTTTTCCGGATCTAACATATTTTGTTTGTAACATTTTCTTGACAATCAGGGAATTGAAAATCAAGAATAGAATTTCCTCTTTATAACAAGGTGTATAGGCCAATAATTTATTTTATTATTATAAAAAATCAAGGGTTTAACCCTTTGTAAACGCATAATGAATGACCCCATAACTTAAGAAAATCGTGGAGTGCATTAGGACCTATAGTGACCTGATAACTTAAGATAGTTGTAAAGTGCAATTAGGAACGATTATATTGTAGTAATAATTGCAAATTAGTAAGCAAGAGGCGCGAGCAAGCTAGCCAATGTGACCGGGTATTGTGGCTTTCAGAAGGGCCTAAAATGCATGATGCGATAATTGTGAAGAGTTGGGAATTGCTACATTATTAGGGTTTTCCTCTAAAATATTTGTTCTTAAGCATCAAAGATTTTGAGAGAATCTTTGAATTTGCGGTTGCTCTGCGACTCGATCTAGCCTATAGAATCGTTTATAAAATTGTATCCATTTTCTCGAGCAAGTGTTTACATAATTATTTTATGTGCATATAAATAAAATAAACTCTGTTATCATCTTAGATACGAGCAAGGGTTGAAAGAGAAGAGAGAAGAATTCAATCTATGTTCCATTCTCAATGGTTAGTTGGTCAGGATGTTTTGGTTTACCGGATCTGGTCAAGTGAGCTGGACGACACGACATTCTCCTTTCAATAGTACCATCGACTGGAGAAAGTAATAGTTTGGCTTTAGAATCAGCCAATAGGCGCAGACAAGCGTAGTGAATCACATAGATAAGCCTCCAACTAAGACAATAGAAAACTATACAATAGAAAAGACCATCTAAAGAGCTTTATCTCAATCATAATCGCTATAATAGTGAAAAAAACTCTCGCAGAAAATTCCAGTAAAAAGTAACTCTACCTCCCAAGGTAGAGGTCGTCGGAAACAATCACTCTACCTCATGAAAGAGATAAAGTTTGCATACACTTTACCCTTTGTATACCTTACTTGTGAAATTACACTGAATATACTGTTTTTGTTGTCAATGTATTCTTCGAATATCAAAATAAATAAAAAGTTGAACATAGTAAAATAAGAAATTGACATACTTCATGTCTTCTAGGTAGGAAGGGTTGTGTATTGTTTCCGATTTGATTTTCCAACTCCTACTCCATACAGTCTACAGTCTTCTTCCATTTTGTCCAATTTGCTACTCATTTATTTTATAGTACAATATTAATCTGAGAGAAGTTTAAATAGAATAGCGTAATTATTTTGGATTGAGGCGTTATTATTGTAGCTAGCGCTAATATTGGCTACTTTTGCTTGTGCAGGCAGATAAACCGGCAAAATGTACATAAAATAGAAACGAACTAGATAGAGGCAAATTCAATTATTTTTTTTAAAAAAGGAAATAAATGAGTTTAAGATACTCCAAAGTTATTTATTTCAATCGAACCCATAAGACAACTATTTAGGAACCTTTTTTTTTGGGAGGGAGGAAAGATACTTTAGGGATTATAGAAAATATTAGAGATAAAATGTTATAACTTAGTCAACTAAAAGTGTTTATAAATTTTAGAACATAAATTAGGGTGACTAGCATAAAGTTTACTTATAAACACTTGATTTAGGTGAGCCGCTTATAATTTAGGTCACAAGTTCAAATTCTACATATAAATTAAACTAATTTGATATTTAAACGAAGAAAAGTAAAAGAAAGAATTCATTAGTCATTATCTCCAAGTTTCATAAATTGTCGTTGGTTTAATTATTATCCACAAGAATTTCTCGATCATTAAAAAAAACAAAAAATCAATCAAAATACCATGGAATACCATATTGGTGACAAACAAAATTTCTGAGCTTCTTATATGATTTGGACAATCTTCTCCTATTGAATTTGTTTTAGGAGTATAAATTAAGCTCAATATCTAAGTTGACATGATATTAGAATCAAACTTAATCTGATGTGGAACCCAATGGGAACCGATTGAGGGGGTGGAGATGAAATACCCGGTCCCGAAATGATTGAAGGGAGGTCGAAATATCCTCAGTCCATGAATGTGCATGGATCAGACCAAACAGTTGAGAATTACGTATAATAATATTCGTATCTGGGCATGGGGAGAGGGGGATGAATGGACGGAAATACACATCAATGATGACATTTTTTTACCCAAAACAAAGGCGCTACCAGCGGATCCATTGTCTAGCACGAACAAAAATGGTGAAAAAGTCTACTGTTTGAAATAGAATAGGAAAGCCAATCTGGGCGGAGTTGAAAAATCAAGAAGAAGAAGCCAAGATTACTCTCGAATTAAGAAGGAAAGAGGGTTGTGACTCAAATGGATTCGAATCCCCCTTCTTCTTCTTCCCACGAAACTGAAACTAAAGAATTTCTTGTAGGGTCAGCTTACCAATCGCTCTATTTTTTCTTGAATAAAAATTTTGAACTCCTTATAAAATTTGGACTGTCCTTATCTCTTTAATAGTTTTTTTTGCGACTGAAAATATGTCTTATAGGTTACTTAAGACCAAGGACCACAAAGTCCTAAATTTCAGAATCAAGTCATTATGAGATACGTGAGATCTTTTAATGGCTTACTACATTGACTCTTGAGTTTTAACTTGCTAGAAAATTTCTTTTAGATATTTGTATTATGACTCGTTTTAATTGAGTATTTGAATACATAATAAAGTGTTTTTATTAGACTTTCTTATTCAATTTTAAAAAAAAACTTTTGCATGTTTTCAAATATTCATTTCATTAATAAGTTAATCATTTTAAATATGTAACATCTTTTAATTATATACATTAATTTCAATAAGTCGTAAAGCTTTCGATTGGTATCAATTGAATTGATTTATGAGATTGATATGTGAGATGGAATGTCAATAAATGGTTGTTTAATACGTCAAAGGTTTGGACGTACAACATGGAATGAATTGTCTAGAAGGGAAATAGTGTATTTCATTAAAGCCTTTACTATTGCTCTAGTAGTAGTTAGGTCCATGTCCTAATTAACTCAAATTTGTGTCGAATAAATCTACTATCTATTATAACAACAACATATATCCAATTGAATTCAATAAGTGAGGTCTTAAAATATACTATTTACCATAAATACGTATTTTTCCTCTGAAATCTATAAAAAATGTGTTCGCTGGAAACTGTTTCCGATGGACAAATTTCCAACAAAAACATTGGTAGAAAGTGTGCAAATTACAAAACAGTGATGAAATATCTTTGTATGTACAAAGCTACTACAAGTGTTTAAAGTGTACCAGGCTTAATTGAGGTATATAAATAAAAATTCATGCCAATTTTAGGTGTCTATTGATGAATTTTGCCTTTAAACAATGATAAAGCACTTCAAAAACTATTAGAACTAAATGAGCAGGCTACAAACTAGTTTAAATGGGCTTTATGTATAGAATAAAGTCCACTTTAGGCCCAAACAGAAATGCGTGTTAGAGACCGTTTGGATGAGCTTAAAAAAAATAACTTTATGTATGAAGTGTTTTTAGAATTTTGAAGTGCTGAAAGTTATTTTTATAAATAAGCAGTTGAGTGTTTGGATAAAAGTGTTTATGTTGAAAATAAGTGTTTGAATTTAAGGGTTAAAAGAATAAAAGGGGTAGTTTGAGAATTTAGTTAAAATATAAGAGATATAAAAGTAATTTCCATGGTCAAACAAAATGGCTTTAAGCACTTAGAAAAAAAAAGTTAGAAATCCTAACTTTTTATTTTTGACTGACTTTAAGAACTTTATGACTTAAAGTTAGCATTAGGCAAACACGTCCAAAAGCTAAAAAGGGGCTTTAAATTGGTTCCATTCAAACGGACTCTTAGCCCATTGTTCCATGACTCGTCATGGATTCTTCTGTCCAAGTTTACTGGATTTGTTAATTTGTTCTGACTTTGACCGTCCTTTCCGGGGTAACAGGTTTATCTTCTTTTTTTCCCTTTGCTAGCTGGAGAATGCTTACGATCGAGCAACTTCTCCTACCTGGTCGTTTATATATTTAATTAAATTGGGGTCAATTATAATTGCACAAACAAAATTAATTGGTTATATAAAAGCTTAGTAAAACACTAGGTGTAATAATAAACAATTAGACATAATAACAATGCCCCCCCATAGTGCTTAACCAATTCTAAATTGTACAAAATCTTGGATACATCAGAGCAAATTACTATTCTTAGATTTTTTTCACATTCCAGCAACAGAAAACCCCCCCTCCTCTCAAAAAAAAAACAAACGGTGAAGGTAGAAAGATTATTTCTGATAGACAATATATTCAAACACGAGTCTCCCTCCGTGGAATGATAGCTAAGAAAATCTCAAGATCAGGCGGCTGAAAATAACCTTCCTTGGGCGGAGGAGATTGTTGTTTCACATAAATTCGTTTCTTTTTTGGCGCCGGCGGAGGGCACATAGAATTCACCATAATCCTACATTTATCATGTCTTGGTGTCTTGCATCCTTCAGATAATTCCACCAATTCATAATCACTCTTCACCATAATCGCGTACACGCTAATCTCTCCCAAAAACAAGGAAATAGTAATAATAATCGTGATTATAAACAGACTCGTGAGAATTGCAAAAAATAAAAAAGAGTTAACTATCGAATGTGCTACCACACCTTGAGAGTATGTGTGAGAGATTTTATATTAGTACAGACTTTTTCAAGAAGCTGTTATTTTGACTTTAATTAATCGTGTGAGAGAAGCTATATAGTATTTTGATTGATGATTATCTTACGTGGCGTAAAGTTTTGGGAAATTTTGACACGTGGTTGATTTTGATTTGTTGGAAGTGCTGAGAAATTGTTGAGTTTGAATATGGACCACTCATTTTATTTTTTATTTCATGGTTATTTTTTTAAAAAATTATTATTTTTGGGGAATGTGAATGTAAACAAGTTGATGAGAATAATGGGCTTTATACGATGCATATTCCTTCTTTGTGGGCCCAATAATGGGATATGGGCCCATGATGATAATGTTGGATCCTTTTGGATTTTAGCCCGTTTGGTCATATATAAGATTGAAAAATTACGCAGATTGACAAACATTACTATTATATTATGATATAAGAATATAATTTCAATTAATTATAAATTACGGTTATATTTTAACGGAATTTGCTATTAATTTTGAGTTCCTCTGAACGGATTTGTATTATATACAAAAACTCATCCTCATCCAAATATAGCTATTCTTATAGAAATCACAAATTATATCTCTTATCTCCCACTCACTGATTTTGCTCCTAAAATCTCTCGATGTTTTGAATTTTGATTGCTCCCAAGTTTTTCTTTCTCTCATCTAATCGTGTCATCTCAATTCAAGGTATCCGCCCAAAAAGTGTTCCAACTTCTTCTTTATTAATTTTACTTTTGTATATGTTTACATTTTTTCGATAAATTCATATAATTTCATCTTCAATCTTCAATTATACACTTATTTCCATAGTTTTTTACAAACAATGGATGATCACACTCCATCAATAAAAATCACTCGAGATATATAATTGCATAACAAAATTATTAATGATCCTCCGTCTTTATCTTTGAATTTAACACAAGATTTGAGAGTCAATGTTGGGTCAATTGAAAAATCTAAAAAAATTGAAGAGAAAACATCTAATCAAGGGTTTAGATCCAAGCAAAAAGATGACCCAATTGTAATGCAACAAATTATCAATAAAGCTAAGGCAATACTATCCTCTCTCTTCTCTCTATACTCAAACGCCGACAACAAACAGGCTGCCGGAATGGCCCTATCGCCGCCGGCGGCACTCCGCAGACCACCGGACTTAGTCCAAGAGGAGCCTCTCTCACCCAGGAACAAGACCCAACTGGAATCAACACCTAAATCCATTCGTAGCTCCTCGGATATCGGCTACAACGCGACCCCTGTAGAGATTTCGAAGGAGCAACTAGCTTGGGCACAAAAAATCATCTTCTGGTCACAAAATAGAAGCAATGGTGAAACTCAGGGTAAAGACGCGGAGTCTGATTCTAAACAATCAGATTCACAACAAATCTCAAACGATTTCACACTCCCAATCGGAAAATCTGGGGATACCCAAGGTGACTCGGATACTGAGAGTGGTTCCTCTGATAAAGAGTTCTCTAACTCAGATGAGAACTTCTTGAATTTGAAGAGATTCGACACAGGTACACAAAATGTGGAGGACTCGGCGACTGGTGCTGGAAATGCCTCACAGGAAAGGATCTCGAAACAGTCGAATATCGAGAGTGAAGAAACGACAAGGAGCAATATCCAAATCAATCCAGGTAAGAGTGTATCTATTCCGATTGAACATAAGTCGAAAGAGGTAAATAAGGAAAATAAGGGTGAAAATGAGTTGAATCCTATCGCTATAGAAACTGATACTCAGGACAACATAGGAAAAAATGATGCATGTAATAACAGTACCAAGATTAATCATAACAATTCAACATCTAACAAGACTCAACTCCCTCATGATCTTACCAAGCTAACATCCAACTTTGTTAAACACAACCCTCAGTATAAACCAAATATCCAGAATTCAAATGACAAACCTCCCACAAAACCAAAACAGCTACCTCAGTTGCAGAGCTCCAAAATAGAGTCTGTCCCAGAACCAAGTCCATTTACAGTTATACAAACTTATGCGACTAGACTAAGAGTTAACCAAAATAGAACTGAAGCGCCCATTAATATTTCACCTCCTGTCTACACCACAAGACAGGGCCTACCAGCTATAATCTATAAAAAGGAAGACTTTTTTGTGAAACTTGCATCTAGATGTAAGTATACTTTAATAGGAAAATTCACCAATACAATGCCCAAGATAGAGCTTATCAGAAGAAGCTTTATTTAGCAGACTCAACTCATCGGAGGTGTCAAAATTGCTCATTTCAATGCAAGACACATTTACATTGATCTTGATAATGAGGAAGATCATATTTCAGTCTGGAATAAACAGAAAATGTATATTGATGGGCAACTTATGCGACTACAATTGTGGACTCCAACCTTTAGGCCAGAGGAGGAAACTCCTATCGTACCAGTTTGGGTCATACTACCAGAACTACCGTGGCATTGTTACAATAAAGAGTTTATAACCACCCTTTTAGACCCGATTGGTAAAACCCTGTACCTGGATGCAGCATCTCTTAAAAAAACTAGAGGCAGTGTTGCAAAAGTAAGGATACAAATGGATATCACCAAGGAAAGGCCTCAACATGTATGGTTAGGAATTGATGAAGAGGATCACAATAAAGGCAGATGGCAAGCTATACAATATGAAGGTTTACCTGAATACTGTTCTTACTGTAAGCATCAAGGACATACTATGACAAGATGTAATGTCAAGAAGAGAGATGAAGAAAGGAAAGAAGCTGAAGAAGCAAGGAATAATAAAACCAGGAAAGAAGATGACAACCAGGTATGTCCCTTAACCACTGTACAAATGCCTGAGAATAATATATCTTTAACTAATGCAGGTACAAAAGAAAATCAAGCTGGGAGACAGAGACAACACCAAAATAGGAACAAAAACAAGGAGAAACAACAAGAATGGCAAATTCAGAAAAAACCAAGACAGAAGGAACAACAAAAGAATGTTCAATCAAAGCAGAATCTAGCAAAGCAAACAGGTATTGACTTATCTCTCCCATCCCCCCAAGTCCCCATTAATGGCTTAGATGCTGATGCAAATGACACAATGGATGACGACTGCAACAAAAAAAAAGGAAGGATTCAGGTATTGACTTATCTCTCCCACACCCCCAAGTCCCCATTAATGATTTAGATGCTAACACAAATGACACACTGGATGATGACTGCAATACGACAAAAAGGAAGGATTCAGGTATTGACTTATCTCTCCCACACCCCCAAGTCCCGATGATTGGTTTAAATGCTGACACAAATGATACACTTGAGGATGACTGCAATATTACAAAATGAAGGAGCCAGGTATTGACTTATCTCTCCCACAGCCTCATGGCTCCCCCAATAATTTTAATGTTGTGAATGATGTAGCTGTTGTAGTTTACGGAGGTGAGGATGGGGGAATACAGGAGGAACCCACTAACTTGCAGAAAGGGGTTACCAGAGGGAGGGAAAGTACTTTGGTTGACCATAGGAAAGACATTAGAGCTCCTGCTACCACAGAGGTAACTACTACAACTGTAACCAGAAAGGAGAGGTACAATGAATACTCACAACAAGAAGAGGACTGCTACACAATGGATAAGGAACCTCCAGATCCGAAAAGGCAAAATGAGAGTCCTCAGGCGTTTAACAACAAGTCTACATTATCACTTAGTAAGAAGAAAAGGGATGCGTTGAAGAAGAAAATTATTAAAGAAATGCAATCAGGACAACAGAGCTTACATGATGTACTGGTGGTGGAACATGCAGGCATCCATGTGACAGCTTTGCAAATTCAGAAACCGAATACTGGAAAATGTGCCCTTAACAAGGAAATTACTCCACAAGAACTAACAGATGAATATAGAGTCACACATTCTGAGGATGAGGAAGATCCTGACCAATATGATGAGGTTCAAAAAGAAGAGGAGGAAAGGAGGGCTCTTTCTACCAGGGGTCAGCAAGAAAATAGGAAAAAGAAGCAACAAGATAACACAACAAGTTCTGATAATGCTATTTGCAAAAGTGGCATCAAAACAAGGTCCAAATCAAATAAGTCTCAATGATTAATACCCTATGTTGGAATGCAAGGAGTATTGATACTCAGGGTTCACTAGATAGACTTCAAAAACTCAAAGACTATCACAAAATATCTATGATGGCAATTCTTGAACCATTCTCAAACCAATCACACCTCAATTCCCATAAAATTCAGCTTAATATGGATAGTGCTATTCATAATTCCAACAACAAAATTTGGCTCTTCTGGAATAAAGATGTAGCATGCTCCATTATAGATCAGGATGAGCAGCAGATTAACTGTGAGATCAAACATGTTACATGGCATATTACCTATCTCACAACCTTTGTTTATGCTAAATGTAAAGATCATTTGAGAAGAGATCTTTGGGATAAACTACTGCTATATTCCAGTGTAGGCAAACCATGGTGTACAATAGGGGATTTTAATGTAATCACTGGCATTGAAGAGAAGCTGGGGGGCATACCCTACAACATGAACAAAAGTTTTGAATTCATAAGTACTATTGAAGCTTGTGGACTCATAGACTTGGGTTTTCATGGTGCAAAGTATACATGGTGTAACAACAGAGATAATGATGCCAGGATTTGGAAGAGACTAGATAGAGCTATGGTAAATGATAAGTGGTTAGACATGATGCCCATGACTACTATTACTCATTTAGCTTCCACTAGATCAGACCATTGCCCTTTATTTATGGAGTGTGCAGAGAGACAGAACAATTCCCCTAAGTATTTTAAGTTTCTACACTGCTGGGTTGATAATGATAGCTTCCTTGATGTAGTGAAAACGTGCTGGGGAAAACCTGCCGCAGGAAATCCTATGAGAAGATTTTAGGAAAAAATGAAAAGAGTGCGAAGCACTCTGAGTAAGTGGTCAAGACAAGAATATGGTGATATTTTCTCTTCCATCACTGATTTTGAGACAAAAGTTAGAGAGGCTGAGGATGCAATAATCAGTGATAACTCCGAAGAAAATAGAACCAAGTTGAACTTGATCAATGCCAAATACATCAGGTATCTAAAGATAGAGCAATCCATCCTCAAACAAAAAACTCAACTCCAATGGTTTAAGGAAGGGGATGCCAACTCCAATTACTTCCATGCTATCATTAGAGGGAGAAGGAGAAGACTGTATATTCACAAAATTGAGGATGATCAGGGTAATAGTATTCAGGGAAATGAGGAAATTGCCAAGGCTGCATGTCATTACTTTGAAAAGATATTTACTACAGACAACAAGAAAATCAATGAAGATTTCCTTAAGTACATACCTAGAAAGGTCAGTGACAATCAAAACCACATGTTGCAAAGGGTACCTACTAAAGAGGAGTTACAGAAAGTGATTTTCTCTATGAATGGTACTTCTGCTGCAGGTCCTGATGGGATGAGTGGCAAGTTTTTCTAGGTATGCTGGGACATTATCAGTGAGGACCTTTTGGAGCTGATTCTGTTTTTCTTTAATGGCCATGACATCCCAAAATACGTCTCCCATGCATGTCTGGTTCTACTCCCAAAAGTTGAACATCCTAATAGACTATCTGAATTCAGACCTATATCTCTCAGCAATTTTAGTAGCAAAATAATCTCCAAACTCCTTAGTAGCAGACTGGCTCCCATCCTTCCACATCTTATTTCTGATAATCAGTCTGGATTTGTCCAAGGAAGGAGCATATCTGAGAACATTATGCTGGCTCAAGAAATTATGCATAACATAAACAAACCCAAAATTGGAGATAATGTGGTTATTAAACTTGACATGGCCAAGGCTTATGATAGAGTCTCATGGTCATTTATCTGTCTTGTCATGAGAAAGATGGGATTTGGGGAAACCTTCATAGATATGGTATGGAGAATAATGTCTAACAATTGGTACTCTGTCATCATAAATGGCAGCAGGCATGGTTTTTTCCACTCAACAAGAGGTCTCAAACAGGGAGACCCACTCTCTCCTGCTCTCTTTGTTCTTGGTGCAGAAGTACTGACCAGAATGTTAAACAACCTTCATCAGCACTATCTATACACTGGTTTTCAAATGGAGAAAAGGGGTCCTCAAATTAACCACTTGAGTTTTGCAGATGACATTATTATTTTCACCTCAACTTCCAAGTATTCCCTTCAACTCATCATGAAGACTCTTCAGATGTATGAAGGCATTTCTGGGCAGCTTATTAATAAGGACAAAAGCCAAATCTTAATCCCTACCAATACCCCTGATGATATAATGGATAGAGTAGCGACCATCACTGGTTATAAATGCACTCATGGGCCTATGACATACTTGGGATGTCCATTGTATATAGGAAGACAAAGGGTCATATATTTCACTGGTATAGTTTCAAAAGTGATTGCTAAAATTCAAGGGTGGCAGACAAAGATGCTAAGCTACGGGGGGAGAGCCACTTTGATCAAATCAGTGCTTCAATCACTTCCTATACATCTGTTATCTGCCATAACCCCTACCAGAACCACTTTGAAACAAATAAAATGCCTTATTGCTGACTTCTTCTGGGGTTGGGATAAGGAGAAAAGAAAGTACCATTGGGCCTCTTGGGAAACCCTTAGCTTACCATATGAGGAGGGAGGTATTGGTGTAAAAAACTTGGAAGATATATGTCTGGCAATGCAATACAAACATTGGTGGTTGTTCAGAACTAAGAGATCTTTATGGGGGGATTTCTTGAGAGCTAAATACTACCAAAGAGCTCACCCTGTCACAAAAAAGTGGCACACAGGTCAATCTCTCATGTGGAAGAACATGATGAAGAACAAAGGTGACATAGAACCTCACATTAAGTGGACCTTATGTTCAGGGAACTGCAGTTTCTGGTGGGATGATTGGCTGGGTATTGGCCCGCTAGCCAATCACTATGAATATATTCCAAGATTCAACAACTCCACTGTCTCCATGTTCTTGACAAATGGAAAATGGAATGAAGAGAAAATCAGGCAACAGGCCCCTCAACACATGATACACACAATTCTCAATACTAAAATCATGTACCAACAAAACACATTAGATCAAGCTCAATGGAAGCTGCAATCACATGGAAATTTCACTTGTAAATCAGCTTAGGAAAATGTGAGAAAGAAAAAAAACAAGACATTGATAGATAGGATGACATGGCATACTAACATCCCTTTCAAGGCTTCATTCTTGCTTTGGAGAGCATTGAGACACAAACTGCCAACCAATGATAAACTGATTTCTTTTGGGAGAGAAACTGCAGAGTGCTCATGCTGCTACAGGCCTGGTTTGGACAACATAGAACACATATTTGTCTCTGGAAGCTTTGCTAAACACATCTGGACATATTTCTCCAACTGGGGGGGGAATCAGGCAGGACCACAACTCCATTAGAGACATCTTGATGAGATGGTGGACCTACAAACCAAACAATGCTGTACATAAACTCATGTTGCAAGCCCTCCCTATATTTATTTGCTGGAATGTCTGGAAGAACAGGTGTGCAAGTAAATATGGAGGAAAGAAATCTAGTACTACTAGGGTGAAGTTCAATTTAATCAGAGAAATATACATGCTTATTACCACAGTTTTTCCATATATCCAATGGCCACCAGCTTGGAAAGATCTAATTATTTGGATAGAAAACTGTAAGCATGACATAAAAGTAACCCAGGTTAAATGGCTCAAACCCCCCCTAACATAGTTAAACTTAACACTAATGGGAGTGCCATAGGCAACCCAGGAAAGATAGGAGCAGGAGGAATAGTAAGGGATCACAAGGGTAATTTGATATATGCTTTTGCCTCTCCTTTGGGAGTTGGAACAAATAATCAAGCGGAAGTGCAGCCAGCCAGTTTTGGCATTAATTGGTGCATTCAACATGGTTATAATAGAGTAATATTGGAAGTAGATTCGGAACTTGTGATCAAGTGGCTGAATCTGGACATCAAACCACCCTGGAACATTCAAAACTACGTTAATGAACTCCAACAACTGGTCCAACTGCTAGAATACTTCCAATGCAAACATGTTTTTCGGGAAGCAAATTTTCCAGCGGATACATTATCTAAGTACAGCCATACACTTGATAATACACAACACTTCTACAACCTTCAACAACTTCCACAAGAAACCAAGGGCTACATAAAGCTAGACAAGATAGGAATGGCAAGCTTCAGGAGAAGAAGATTAAAAAGGATAAAACAACCTTCTTGAACATGTTTATCTCTAATTTTACCAACTTGGCTACGATTGGTGTTGCTGCAATTTTCCTTGGACCTACTTGGTACGAAATGTCTAAAAAAAGCAAAGATGAAAAGAATTTCCCCAACCCATGCGAGATAGAAGGTTTGTATACTTGTTCTTGAATAGGACTAGTGTAGGCTACTTTCTTGTATTCTCATGGAAGGGGAGAGTCTCCCTCATTTATGCTTTCTTAGTTGATTTGTACCGAGAGGAGTCCTCTCACAGGTTTAATGCTTTCTAGTTATAGTTAGTCTCTTTTTGTATCGGGGATGAGTTAGCCGACCTTAAGAGGTTAGCCGACTTATGAACCACCATAGGATCGGAGGTAAGGTTTATGTCCCCCTCCTTGTATTTGATTTTGATTATTTATGGTAAGGCTTGGGGGTGCTGCTCAACCCCTGACTGTGCACGAGAGGTGGGAGCCTCGTGTAGGGTCTGTTCCCAAAAAAAAAAAAAAAAAAAAAAAGCTAAGGCAAAAGTCATCAAAATAACTTTAGGAGAAAACAAACATGATGTCGAATCAAGTTCCAATAAGAAAAGGAAAGTAAAAGACATCGATTCTAATAGCAATAAGTCAAGAACAACTGATGAAGTTGTTTCTGATTCGTTAGATCAAAATGAATTTGAAGAATCCCAAGTATTTGTATAAACCCTAATTGTATATGTCAATTTGAATTAAAAAAAATTATTATTATATATACGTAAATAATTTTGTTATTTATTTGCAAATATGCATACGTATCTTGGGGTATATATCTGTAGTTGTATATTTATGTCATATTTAATTGTATATATATATCTTCATATACATATACATTTCAAATTCATATACAAATATATATATTTGCATAATTATCAGATTTATCCTTTGTAATTTACTCATGTTCATTTTTGTATAACATTACGAATTTCAAGATTTATAGCTAATTTTTTCAGATTTACAGCTGTATCTATACAATAGATTCATGTGTATTTATCAATTAATTTTCTTATTAGTATGATTTGTTGAGATATTTGGTTTGTATAAGTTATGAATTTTTTTTATTTGTATAAGTTTAGAAATTGTATATAGTTACCATGTTTGTATATCTAATAAATATCAACAAGTGTACGTTCCAACTATTATTTGAATAATTTCAGCATTATTTAGGTATTTGTATAATTTGTTTTGTATATCTTCTGTGATTTGTATTTCTATCAATATATTTCGTATTATGTTATCTACGATTCTATGGATTTAGAGTATCAATAATTATTGCGAATTTCTTACTTTTTTAGACCTTATTTGTATATTTTCAATAATTATATACAATTATTTTTTTGTATTTGTATATTATCAACAAATATACGTTCCAATTATTTATTTGTATAATTTCAGCAATTATATATATATATATATATATATATATAAAAGTCATTTTGACATGTTTATTTAGGAAGTTAAATTTATTTTTTTATTTGGTAGAAGTTATATTTGGTAAGAATTTCTAATAAGATACAATCCCCGTGATTTATGGGATTGTTTTCCTTTTTCACAATCAAAATTACCGCCTATTTTCCTAAAAAAATTGAAATCCAAATTATTAAATGCACGCAAAATATACTAACGGAAATACCTATAGCAAAATTATGGAGCGTAATTAGGCAAACAATAGCTATGAAGGCTAATTAAATTTTTTCTCTTAGCTATTTATGAAATTTCCTCATATAAGATTCAAATATTTAAAAGAAAATCGTCATAAATAGTTATAATTTACAATGTAATTATAAAACGCAATTGCACAGTTTCTTCGTTTTATTTTATGTACTGGACGAATCGTTTAAGAAATTAATAAATTAGTATAATATGTTTGTAATATGGAAAATAATATTAAAGTAATAAGGTTAAAAGGAAAGCATATATTATTGTAAATCTTACAGAAAATGCTTGATCATAGACATTGTAGCGAATTCATGAAAGCTTGAGGCGTATCAAAAATACTGTCATTACGGATATTTCACAGGTTTAGATGTATATCCAAGATTCAACAAGCTCTTCAAATATAAAAGTAGGAGTCAGAATCTAAAAGGATGAATTTATCTTGATCTCCTTTTATTGACTATTACTATCATGCATATATCCAGAGGCGGATTCAGGTGTTTGAATCTTTGGGTGCCACGCTGCTTTGAACAATAACCTATGACAAAAACTCCAGCATAGAACAAGATAATACTTAATATTTATTAGCAAATTTAGATATGAAATTTAGACTTGTTTTGTTGGGTTAATTAAGATTTTACTTACAAGAGGTCTAGGGTTTTAATCTATTTATTCACAATTCTTTTAAAATAAATTTGCCACCGATGTCTTGCATTATAAAAACAGTTTTAAGAAAATACACCCCACGACTCGAACTAACATTCATATGGTGCTAAACCTAAGCTTTAATCACTGACACCACAAGGCTTATTATTTCTAAGGATGACACGTTTAATATTTATACTTTCCTTATAAATATATATACAAATATACATGTATATACAGATTTTCAAGCGATACCACGGAATGGCATGGCATCCCTTATGATCAACATAGATCCGCCCCTGCATATAACCACCTAATTTTTTATTTTTGGTGTACCTACTATGTCTTCCCTTGAAGATATTCTCACTTATATCACATTTCTCTCTAAGTTAACTTTCTATTTACTGCACCATGGCCAAGTGCAAACCACTAAAAATGTAAAATTATGTTGCTCAACTATAGTTTATGGGATAAAATCTTGTTAAATAGATAATTGTCACGGATTTAGACTTCAACTAAGACCTCCGTGCGGCACTTGACAACTTACTCACGAATCTTTTACGATCTTGTAAGCTCAAGTAAGCCTTTAAGACTAGATCGCTAAGGGAATGCTAGATTGTAAGAAAGACAAGAGAGCTTTTATGAAGAAGGCTTTTGTATTGCTTGGAAGAATACTTGTTTGCTTGATGGTTTGCTACAAATGAATGCCCCCTCTATTTATACTACTCCTAAGGGGCTCAAGTGTAAATAAAAATTGCTATACAAGTCCCTCCATATTTACAAAGAAGTCCCTCTCTAGAATTCTCTACACACTCTAGAGAATTCTAAGTCTTTCAAGACTTCTCTACAAGTTTCTATAAGGATCTAGAGTCTTCCACTAACCTCTCCAAGACTCTAGATTCTTCTACCTTCTTCAAGATCAAGTGGCGGGTCATAACACTCTCCCCCACCTGATGTGGCGACGACCGCGGCGCACTGCTGCTGCAAGAACTCCCGGATTTTGTCCCTGAACTGCCACAGGTCTTCATATCTCTCCCAGGTGGCCTCCTCCGGAGATTGTCCCTTCCAATGGACTAAGAACATAGCAGTGGCCTGTTGTCCCTGTTTTCGCTTGGCTTGGTAGTCCACAATAGCCTCGATGTCTCGATCATGGGAGGCGGTGATTGTGAGTGGCGCCCGACTTGATTCTCCTCGGCTAGGATCATCCTTGTCCACATGGTACGGCTTGAGGACGCTGGCATGGAAGACTGGATGAACCTTAATATGCGGTGGTAGCTCCAACCTATAAGAGATCTTGCCAACCTTGGCAACGATCCTGAACGGGCCCTCGTACTTTCGCACCAAGTTTTGATGCATGCCTCGCAACGCCTTGAATTGCCTGGGGTTGAACTTGACCAAGACCATGTCTCCAACTTGGTAATCCGTGGGACGACGCTTGCGGTCGGCAAACTTCTTCATCTTCTTCGCTGCCTTGTCCAAATAAGACTTGGCAGTGTCGAGCTGCTCCTCAAATCCCTTGGCCATGTGATAAGCCCCCAAACTCTTGCCCTCGAACGCGGCCGGTAGTGAATGTGGAGTTTGTGGCTGTTGGCCTGTGGCTAGCTCGAATGGTGTTCGCCCTGTGGCCTCACTCCGCTGTAGGTTGTAAGAGAATTGGGCTACGTCCAGTAGTCTCGCCCAATCTTTCTGATGGGAGCTCACAAAGTGCCTCAAGTAGCACTCCAGTAAGGCATTGACTCGCTCCGTCTGGCCGTCCGTCTGCGGGTGGAAACTAGTGGAGAAATGTAATTTTATGCCAAGAATTTCGAACAATTCTCTCCAAAAGTTCTCGGTGAAGCGTGGATCTCTGTCGCTAATGATATGTCTTGGCAATCCCCAATACTTCACCACATTCTTGAAAAATAGCCTGGCAGCCTCCTTAGCAGTGCAACCTGCCGTGGCGGGCATGAAGCTGGCATATTTGGAGAACCTGTCCACCACGACCATAATCGTCCCATACCCGTCGGACTTCGGTAAGCATGTGATGAAGTCCATGGTCACGCTCTCCCATGGACGCTCCGCTATGGGCAGGGGCTCCAAGAGTCCTCCTGGTTGGCGCTGCTCTACTTTGTCTTGCTGGCACACAAGACAAGTCTGTACATAGCATTCAATATCGTCCCGCATGCGTGGCCAGTAGTAAATCGCCTCAATCAATGCCCTCGTGCGATGCTGCCCTGGATGTCCGGCCCATAATGTGTCGTGACTTTCCTTCATGATTCGTCGCCTGATAGTCCCGAATTTTGGCACATAGATCCTTCGCCCGACGGTAAGCAAGAGTCCATCTTCTACCCAGAAGCGCCTTGTCTTGCCCTGAACGGCTAACTCCATAAGCTTCTTTGCCTCGGGGTCATGCTGTAGACCATCCTTGATTGCATCTTGGATGTCGCAATGTGCTGTGGTGATGGCCGCCAGCTCGAACTTCCTGCTAAGGGCATCGGCCACAACATTGCCTTTGCCCGGCTTGTACTCCAGTTCATAATCAAACTCGGCCAAGAAGTCTTGCCACCTAGCTTGCTTCGGGGTGAGTTTCTTCTGCGACTAGAAGTAGCTAGTGGCCACGTTGTCGGTCTTGACTAAGAATTTGGAGCCAAGTAAGTAGTGTCTCCATGTGCGTAGGCAATGGACGATGGCTGTCATCTCCTTCTCCTGTACGGTGTACCGCCGTTCTGTCTCATTCAGCTTGCGGCTCTCGAAGGCGATAGGGTGCCTCTCTTGCATCAATACTCCTCCAATGGCATAGTCAGAGGCGTCCGTATGCACTTCGAATGTCTTGGAGAAGTCAGGCAACGCTAGGACCGGCTCCTCTGTCACGGCAGCCTTGAGGTCTTCAAAGGCCTCCATGCACTCCTCGCTCCAGACCCACGGCTTATTCTTCTTCAATAGCTCAGTAAGTGGAGCGGCTTTGGCGGAGTAGGCGCTAATGAACCTGCGGTAATAGTTAGCAAGTCCAAGAAAAGATCTAAGTTCGGTTACCTTTGTGGGCGCCTCCCACTCTTTGATGGCCCAGACTTTTGCTTCGTCCATCCGTAGCTCTCCCTGACTGATAACATGTCCCAAGAAGTGCACCTCATGTTGGGCGAACTCGCACTTCTCCCGCTTGATGAAAAGTTCATTCTCGCGCAAGACGTGGAATACTTTCTTTAGATGCTCCACGTGCTCCTCCAAGGTGTTGCTATAGATGACTATGTCATCCAAGTAGACTACTACAAACTGATCTAGGTAGGGGTGGAAGATCTTGTTCATTAGTGTGCAAAAAGTAGCGGGTGCGTTGGTTAGGCCGAAGGGCATCACCAACCACTCGTATGCTCCATACCTCGTTACACATGTGGTCTTCGGTTCATCTCCCTCTGCTATGCGTACCTGGTAGTAGCCCTTCCTTAAATCCACCTTGGTGAAGTACTTGGCCTGTCCAAGTCTATCAAACAAGTCGGCAATGAGCGGGATGGGATACTTGTTCTTCACGGTCACCTTATTGAGCGCTCGATAGTCTATGCATAGGCGCAACGAGCCATCCTTCTTCTTTTGAAATAACACCGGCGCGCCATAAGGTGCCTTGGATGGACGGATATGACCGGCCTCGAGGAGCTCCTTCAACTGCTTCCTCAGCTCCTCTAACTCGGGTGGAGCCATGCGGTATGGTGGGTATGCGGGCGGCCTTGCTCCTGGCTCCAACTCGATCCTGTGGTCTACCTCGCGCCTTGGAGGTAGGTGTCTTGGCAACTCTTCGGGCATCACGTCTTTGTTTTCTTCAAGCACCTTCTCTATGCAAGGTGGCAACGTCTCCTTAGCACCATTGCCTTCATCCAAGCTCGCAATGGTGGCTACGAACGTCGGCTCCCCCTTCTTTAGGCCCTTCACAAGCTGTATGGCCGACAGATGGGTTCGTCCTTCCTTCTTTGGCATCTTGACTAGAGGTACCATGCAGGGTCCCTCTCGCTCCATCACCAAGAGTTGTTGGAGGTAGGGATCGATCATCGTGTGGTACCGTTGGAAGAACTCCTGTCCAAGGATGATATCAAAGATATCTAAGGGGGCGACAGTGAAGCTTGTCTTACCTTGCCACTTTCCCAACGTGATGTCCACTCCATGAGCGACTCCGCACACGGGAGTCAATGGTGCATTGACCGTCTTCAGGCGGGTGTTGCTTGGCCCGTAACTTAGCCCCAACCTTGCTACCGCCGTCTTGGTCATGATGTTGGCTTCTGCTCCAGAATCCACCATGGCACGAGCTGGTCGTCCGTTGATGGATATGTCAACATATTGGGCAGAGTAGTCTCCTGCCTTCTCAGCTTGCTTCGTGATGGCTCCACATAGCCCGATCATGCCTAGCTGAGTCGTGTCCGAACCCTGCCCTTGGTCCACCTCCTTGTCCTTTCGCTCCCGCAGAATGGCACCAAGGTTCTTCATCTCCGGACACCTAGCGTAGCCGTGAGGACCTCCGCATATGTAGCAGCCGCTGCCCTTCGAGGTCTGCTCCTTTCTCTCGGCGTAGCCCTGTCGCCCGAACCTCCTACCGTCGGACTTGTTGGAATCATGGATCTTAGGTGGAGGATGTTGCTCTTTGCCTTTGCCACGATCTCCCCCACCTTTGGCATGACTACTCCTTATTTCTTTGCCCTTGCCTCTGTCATGCCTGTCATGCTTAAAGTCCGTTAAGGCTTCGGCTTGGGTGATGGCCTCATCGATGGTGCTGACTTGACGGCGTTCCAACTCCGTCTTGGCCCAACTCTGCAGTCCATCCATGAAGTGGAAGAGCATATCTTCATCTGTAAGGTTGGGGATTTGAAGCGTAAGGGTAGTGAACTCTTTCACGTAAGCCCGTATGCTACCCGTATGCTTCAGCTCCCGGAACTTGCGTTTGGCCTCATAGATGACGTTGTTGGGGAAGAAGGCCTTCTTAAACTCGTCCCGGAATTGCTCCCAGGTGTTGATGGTGCATAGCCCTTTCCCGATCTCGGACTCCTTGCGCTTCCACCATAACATGGCCATCTCCGAGAGGTATAGTACGGCTGTGTTGATCCTCGTCTCATCGTTCTTCACTTTGTTACACTTGAAGTAATTCTCCAAGTGCCAAAGGAAGTTCTCCACCTCTTGTGCATCACGGGCACCTTTGAACATCGGTGGCTTGGGAGCCTCAATCTTGGCCTCCTGGTCCGCACTGGACGTCATGCATCTCCCAGCATCTATGTCTCCTTTGAGTGCTGCCATCTCGGCCTTCATGGTCTCCACCGTGCTTAGCGCGTCCATGAGCCGACACTCCAAGGAAGTGATCACCTCCTTCATCTCGTACTCGGCAGCCTTGCGCACCTCCAACTCCTTCCGGATGTTGTCGTTCTCCTCAAGGGTGAACTCCTCTAGGGACTTGAACTTGCCGTCGACCTTGTTCAAGCGCTTGCCTAATATCTCCACTGCTTGCCGGGCAGCATCCACCCTTGCAATCCACTCCATGCCGGGTGTGACGTCCACGGGCTCCTCGCCTCGCTCATCGTCACTCACCTCAGTGGCCGAGGGTGAGTAGGATGTTAGGGCCTCACTTGGTGTAGGCTCAAGCGGCACCTCCTCATTTCTCTTAGAGTTTTTCTTTCCCTTGCGGTGCTTCCTTCCAACATCTTGCTTGACGTTGGTGGCGGTAGTGGCGTTGATGTCTCCCTCACTTGCCATATCCCTTAGTAGAACCTGGCTCTGATACCACGTTGTCACGGACTTAGACTTCAACTAAGACCTCCGTGCGGCACTTGACAACTTACTCACGAATCTTTTACGATCTTGTAAGCTCAAGTAAGCCTTTAAGACTAGATCGCTAAGGGAATGCTAGATTGTAAGAAAGACAAGAGAGCTTTTATGAAGAAGGCTTTTGTATTGCTTGGAAGAATACTTGTTTGCTTGATGGTTTGCTACAAATGAATGCCCCCTCTATTTATACTACTCCTAAGGGGCTCAAGTGTAAATAAAAATTGTTATACAAGTCCCTCCATATTTACAAAGAAGTCCCTCTCTAGAATTCTCTACACACTCTAGAGAATTCTAAGTCTTTCAAGACTTCTCTACAAGTTTCTATAAGGATCTAGAGTCTTCCACTAACCTCTCCAAGACTCTAGATTCTTCTACCTTCTTCAAGATCAAGTGGCGGGTCATAACATAATACACTATTGTTATAAAACAAATTAACTTAGCAAAACAAAAAGAAAGACAAATATAGGAAAGAAAGAATGGAGAGTATTGTCTGTATTTCTATATGAAAAAACCATGGCTATTTATAGCCAAAACCAAAGGAATATAATATTCCTTAAATCATCAAAACGAAATATGATTGTTATGTAAAAAGTGGGTGGATTTTGACTGGATATCCACCTCTTATCTTATCATACTTTCCCTTGGATGTCCACGTGTAATGTGACTCATTAAAAACTTTACAAGAAATAATATATGTAGTTATCCTGAACACCCATAGATGTTATGCCTCGTTAAAACCTTACTAGGAAAAATTCAGTGGGAAAAAGCCTAGTAAAGAAAAAAAAATACACGCATTTGGTAATACGCATTGAGTGTTGCCTTATTAAAAACCTTACCAGGAAAACCCAATGAGACAAAACCTTGGTTAAGGAAAAAAGAGTACAACGCGTATTTTACTCACCCTGATGAAAACTTCATTTGATATTTTAGAGACGATGCATTCCAATCTTATATCTTAGATTCTCAAAAATTGATGTTGGTAATACCTTTGTGAATAAATCTGCAAGATTATCACTTAAACGAACTTGTTGTACATCAATATCACAATTCTTCTGGAAATTATGTGTGAAGAATAATTTTGGTGAAATATATTTTGTTCTGTCTTCTTTTATGAAGCCACCTTTCAATTAAGTTATGCACGCAACAATGTCTTCAAATATAACTGTGGGTACTTTGACATCATTTTTCAGGACACATCTTTTTTTGATGAATTGAATCCTCGATCTCAACCACACATATTCTCTACTTGCTTCATTAATTGTTATTATTTCAGCATGAAGAAGTAGCAATAATAGACTACTTTGTAGATCGCCATGATATAACAGTTCCTCCGTGTGTAAATATATAGCCTGTATGAGATCGAGCTTTATATGAGTCTGATAAATAATCTGCATATGCATAACCAATAAGGTCTGCACAACCTTTGTTAGTATAAAATAAACCCATATCGATGGTACCCTTTAGGTATCGCAAAATATGTTTGATACCGTTTCAATTTCTTCGCGTTGGGGATGAACTATATCTTGCCAGTAAATTAACAGAAAATGTTATATCAGGTTTGGTTGTGTTAGCAAGATACATAAGTGCACCAATAGCACTGAGATATGGTACTTCAGGACCAAGAAGTTCTTCATTCTCTTCTAGAGGTAGAAACAGATCTTTATCCACTTTTAGTGATCGAACAACTATTAGAGTACTTAATGGACGTGTTTTGTCCATTTACAATCGTTTTAATATATTCTCAATATAGGCAGATTGATGGACAAAGACCCCGTCTGCTAAATGTTCAATTTGCAGACCCAGACAAAGTTTTGTCTTTCCAAGGTTTTTCATCTCAAATTCTTTATTTAGATATTCAATCGCCTTTTGGACCACTTCAGGGATTCCAATAAGATTTATGTCATCAACATAAACGGCGAGTATAACAAACTCTGATTTCGTTTTCTTAATAAAAACACATGGACAAATGACATCATTTATATAACTTTCATTTAACAAGTACTTACTAAGGCGATTATACCACATACATCCTAATTATTTTAGAACATATAATGATCTTTGCAATTTGATTGAGTACATCTCCCGAGACTTAGTACATGCTTTAGGCAATTTTAATCATTCTGTGATTTTTATGTAAATTTCATTATCAAGTGAACCATAAAGGTCAGTTGTAACTACACATTAGATGTATTTCAAGATTTTTATGTACAGCTAAACTGATGAGATATCGAAAAGTTATTCCATCCATAATAGGTGAATATGTTTTTTCATAATTGACCCCAGGTCTTTGAGAGAATCCTTGTGCAACAAGGCGTGCCTTGTATCTTACAATTTCATCTCTCTCATTTTATTTTCGCACAAAAACCCATTTATACCCAACTGATTTTACACCTTCAGGGGTTTGGACTACATGTCCAAAAACCTCACGTTTAGCAAGTGAGTTTAATTCTGATTGAATTGTCGTTTGCCAATCTGGCCAATCACATCTACGTCGACATTCTTCGACGAATTTAGACTCAAGACTTTCACTATCCTGCATGAGGTTAAGTGCAACATTATATGTAAAAATATTATCCACCATAATTTTTGATTGATCTAAATTTATCTCATCATCGATAGAACTTATTGAAAGTTCTTCAATCACTTGAATCTTGGGTTCACTGACTTCTTCAGGAATATCAGGATTACTCAAATCTTGACCTTCTTCAGGAGGTTCTTTGTAGTATCATCTTTATTATTTCTCACGCTTCTTTTTCTAGGGTTTTTATCCTTTGAACCCAATGGTCTACCACGCTTCAGGCGTGTTTGATATTCAGAAGCTATGATACTAGTAGATGGTCCTTTTGGGATATTAATTCGGAAAGACACATTCACTGTAGAGATATGTGTCTTAGTTATCTATTGCAAATCAGTAAATACATCTAGCATTTGATTTGATATTTTCTGTAAGTGGATGATCTTCTGGACCTCCTGCTCACATATGCGAGTACGCGGATCAAAATGAGATAGTGATGAAACTTTCCACGCAATTTCTCTTTCGGGTTTCTTTTTCTCTCCCCTTAATTGCGGAAAAGTTATTTCATCAAACCGACAATCTGCAAATCGAGTAGTAAATAAGTTTTTTGTCAATGGTTCAAGATAGTGAATTATG
This sequence comes from Solanum dulcamara, assembly GCF_947179165.1. Classification (NCBI taxonomy): domain Eukaryota; kingdom Viridiplantae; phylum Streptophyta; class Magnoliopsida; order Solanales; family Solanaceae; genus Solanum; species Solanum dulcamara. The sequence continues at coordinate 79,179,284 of NC_077238.1, forward strand.
GAGGATTAATCAAATCCGACATATATGCCCAACCTTCGTTAAGGTCCCATCTTTGTACATTGTGGTGGTGCTACAGGCATGTATACCGCACAACCTAAAATTCATAGATGGGCTATATTTGGCTCATAACTAAATACTAATTGCGATGGAGAGTATTTATTACAATTTGTCGGTACGAGACGTATAAGTATTGCTGTATGTAAGATAGCATGACTCTAAACAGTAATTGATAATTTTATTTTCATTAGTAGAGGCCTGCCTATTAATTGTAGGTGCTTAATAAATGACTCTGCAAGGCTATTTTGAGTATGAATATGAGCAACATGATGTTCAATTTTTATCCGAATTGATAAGCAATAATCATTAAAAGCTTGGGAAGTAAATTTTCCAACATTATCAAGGCGAATAGCCTTAATTGGATAATCTGGAAATTGCGCCCTTAATTTTATTATTTGTGCTAACAACTTCATGAACGTCATGTTGTGAGATGATAAGAGGCACACATGAGACCATCTTGATGATGCATCTATTAGGACCATAAGATATCTGAACAATCTATTAGGTGGATGAATAGGTTCACATATATCTCCATATATACGCTATAAAAAGCCACGAGATTCGATTCCAACCTTCAGGGTTGATGATCTGCAATTAATTTATCTTGATAACAAGTAGCACATGAAAATTCATCATTCATAAGAATCTTCAAGTTTTTAACGGATGTCCAGTCGAATTTTCAAAAAATGTATTTAGATTAGTAAACTTCTGGCTTACGATCAAATGTGCTTCAATTGCACTAATTTTTGCATAATATAGGTCAGACGATAAAGTTGATAATTTTTTCAAAATATATTTCTGGCTTGAGACGAAGTTCAATATTCATTTAATTTAGTGTCTCAACATGATATTTATTTCTGCGGATATCTTTAAAACTTAACAAGTTTCTTCGGAATTTAGAAGAGAATTAGTGCATCTTCTATAACAATCTTTGTCCTCTTAGGCAATAAATATAGTAGCTCTTCCGAAGCTTTCAATAATTTTTGAATTACCAGAAATTGTAGTAACATTTGCTTTTCTTCTAAGCAAGTAGGAAAAATATTTTTCGTCTTTAAAAATGGCATGAGTTGTTCCACTATCAATTACACAAATATCCTTGTGATTGATCATTGATCCAAACAAAATTTGAGGTATATCCAAAAAAAATCTTTAAAAAGAAATAAAGTAAACATTATAATTAAAACATGGTCAATTATAGAAATTTTATTTATTTACACGGACTAAAAAAATACAAACATATTATTTAGTACACACAAATAAAAAAAATTATTTAAATATTATTAGGCTTCTCAATATTCATATTTTCTTTTGGAAAATTAAAGAAATCAGCTACATCCAGATGTATAAGCTCAATATTATATTCAGAGATAAATTTTTCTCTAGATTATTTCCTGCCCTCTTCAAAGATGGCTGATATAGCTGAACCAGACGTTTTGATGACCGACAGGTCCATGACCAGTGCTCCATACCTTCACATCTATGACATATACTTTCTGAATTTTTCTTTGGTATATGTTCTTGCTTTTCACTCTTCTTTTTATACTGATGATCATTTCTCGGTGCCAGCCGAACATCATGATTATAATTTCTTCTTCGACCACGACTTGGGCCATGACTTCTTTTTCGTTGGTTATAGTTTTTTTGATTCACTTCAGGGAGTGGCAAAGAACTAACGGGCCAACTATCATGATTTTTCATTAACAATTCATTGTGGCGTTCAACAATAAGAATTAGAGAAAGTAATTCAGAATATTTTTTAAACCTCTTTTCGCGATATTGCTGCTGCAGGAGCATATTCGCGGGTGAAAATGTGGAGTATATCTTTTCAAGTTTGTCTTGCTCAGTGATTTATTCTCCGCATAAATTTAACTGAGCTATAATTCTAAATAAGGCAAAATTATATTCAGTTATATTTTTAAAATTCATTAATCTCATATTGAGCCAATCATGACGTGCCTGTGGAAGGATGACCAATTTCAGGTGGTCATATCTTTCTTTTAAAATCTTCCACAGTTTAAGGGGGTCTTTTAATGTTAGGTACTGTAATTTTAACCCCTCGTCAAGATGGTGGCGGAGAAATATCATGACTTTGGCACGGTCTTGACTAGATGTCATATTGTCATCTTTGATGGTGTTTGCCAGACACATCGACTCTAGGTATATTTCGTCATCTAGTGCCCATGATGAGTAGCATTTTCCAGATATATCAAGAGCAACAAATTCAAGTTTAGAAATATTAGACATTTTAAGAAAATAAAATTCTTACCCTTTTATTACCTTTTTAAAATAGCTCAAAGTGATGGAGGCTCGTGATGATAACGTGTTATAAAATAAATTAACTTAGCAAAACAAAAAGAAAAAACAGATATAGGAAGAGAGAATGGAGAGTATTGTCTGTATTTCTATATGAACAAAACCATGGCTATTTATAGCCAAAACCAAAGGAATATAATATTTCTTAAATCATCAAAAGAAAATATGATTTGGTATGTAAAAAATGGGTGGATTTCGACTGGACATCCACCTCTTATCTTATCACAACTACGAGTTTGTTTGGTCAGGGTTTTTTTAAAAATTGAAAAGAAATACTTTTTTTTGGCATATTCATTTAGAAGGTATTTTCTTTAATAATTTGATAAATAAATTGTGTTTGACCAATTTGTCCCAAAAAAATATTTTTAGTGTCAAATTTCTTTCAAAACAATCTTAAAACTCATTTTAGAATTAGTATTACTTAAATAGGGAAATAAGTTTACATTTTTGTTGATTTTTTTTTAATTAAAATAAAATATATATTAAGGTTTAATCAGTAGGAATGTAACTGAATCAAAAAAGGGAAGATGAAGAGAGTTTTGTATATATATATTTGATAACTATATCAACAAAATTAAAAGAGAGGTATTGCATATTTTTGTTTGAAATAATTGATTTTTTTTGGTTGTGCTTCTTGGAATAAGAAGCAAAAATTTGTACTTTAATTTCTCTCCAACAACAGAAAATTGCTTTTGATGATGTTGATTTTTTAATTTTTTTGATAGAGCGTGTACTAAGGTGACTAACAACATATATGATAAAGCCAAATTTCATGTAAGAATCATGAAAAGTGATTTGGAACACTTTTCAAACCTGATGAGGTTATGTCAGGGATTCATGATTAGCTCATTTCTATTTGTCTTGACAATGACCCACTGACGTATCTCATTAAAGGATAAATGTCACGGTGCATGTTATTTGTTGATGGCATATTATTGATTGATCAGATGCGAAGTAGAGTCAATGTGGAGTTAGAACAAACAAACTCTGGAGTCAAACAGTTTCAAGTTAAGCACGACTAAGACAAATACTTGAAGTGCAAGTTTAGTGACGTGACTCATGAAGTGGACGTGAGGCTTGATTCTCAAGTCATCCCAAAAAAGAAAGTTTCAAGTACCTGGTTCAGTAATCCAACACAATAAAGAGTTTGACGAATGATGTCACGCATCGTATTGAAGCAAGATAGATGAAATAGATGCTTGCTTCTGATGTTTTGTGTGATAAGAATGTGCCACCAAGACTGAAAGGTAAATTCTACATAGAGGTAGTTAGGGCAACTATATTGTAAGGGGTAAAGTGTTGGCTGGTTAAAAATGTTCATGTGCATAAAATATAGTAGCAGAGATGAGAATGTATGGACATAACATAATAGAAGAGATAAGATTAGAAATGAAAATATACGGGACAAGGTGAGAGTGACCTACCTAATGGATAAAATGAGGGAAGGAATGCTGAGACGATCTGGACAAATGCAAATGAGATGCATGAATACCTCAGTGAAGTTGTGTGAGAGGTTGTCCATGGTGGACTAAAGAAGAGACAGGGGTATGCCAAAGAAGTATTGAAACAAAGTGATTATGCAAGACATTGCACAACTTCAGCTTATTGAGAATATGACTTTTAGGAGGATGTGAAAGTCAAGACCTCACCTATAAAATTATACTAGATTTATTGTTATTATTTTAGTGTTATGTTAAACTTGTATTGTTATTTCTTATTTGACGGTAATACAATTTTGAAAATGGAAAAGGACCAAAATTACCCTTGAACTTCGAAAAATAGTTCATCCATGCCCTTCGTTATACTTTAGGGCCAATTATACCCTTACCATTATAATTTGGGCCAAATATGCCCTTGAGTATAATAGAGTGCCACGTGTCGGTTTCTCAATGACCAACTTATTTCCCCTCTTATTTTTTCATCCGGATCAAATAATATTAGATTCGACCCAATCAATTTAGTATCCGACCCATCAATAATATATCATACCCAAATAAACCTAAACCTAACCCATCAATAACGTTGCTCTCTCTCTGTTCTCTCTCTAAAAAAAATGCATACCACCTCTCTCTATCGTCTTCAACCTCCATTTCAACCCAATTTTGGAATCTGGTTCATGTTTTTGTAAACCTCTAAAGCGAAGATGGCCTCAGCACAGAGTCTTTCATATCAACCCCTATTCTCGCGGCTGATGAAAACTCGTTGTTCTTAGCCTTACTAGTCCAATCAAATGATAAAACATTTTCTTTATCACAAAGATTGGATTTTTCAGGTGCAGCATTCTCTTTATTATCAGAAATAAGTAGTTGGTTCTGAAGCAAATGGACACTCAATGCTTCTCCACCATTGTTGCTGCTACAATTTTGTCAAAGCCCATTTAAGGAATTATCATAAAGGAAATTATATGAATTTGAAGAACGAAGTGGGTTTGTAGTTTTCTTGAAGTCGGACATTTTTGAACACCCAATTTGAGGAAAAGAGCAGAACAACAGGTTATGAAGTATAGTAAATTGAGATGTGCAGAAACTGCAGACACTGTGTTAGCCGGTGATTGATGGACACAGAGTTGAGTTTTATGTGTTGAAGAAACCATTTATGGATGAATTCTTGGAAATTTTGAGCTACAAGTTTGATACATGATAATATGATACATAAACTTTAAGCAGTAAAGTTTGATACATGAGAATATGATACATAAACTTTCATCTTATATTCGAGTTTGATACATGAGAATAGCTGATACTAAGTTGTAGATGTATTAAAAGCAGTAAGTTGATACATAAGTTGACTTGATACATAAGTTGTAGCTGATACATATGTATCAAGTCAACTTATGTATCAGCTACAACTTATGTATCAGCTGCAACTTATGTATCAGCTACAGCTTATGTATCAAGTCAACTTATGTATCAAGTCAACTTATGTATCAGCTACAACTTATGTATCAACTTACTGCTTCTGATACATCTACAACTTATGTATCAGCTGCAACTTATTTATCAAGTCAACTTATGTATCAGCTACAACTTATGTATTAAGTCAACTTATGTATCAGCTGCAACTTATGTATCAGCTGTAACTTATGTATCAAGTCAACTTATGTATCAGCTACAACTTATGTATCAACTTAGTGCTTCTAATACATCTACAACTTATGTATCAGCTGCAACTTATATATAAGCTACAACTTATGTATCATCTGCAACTTATGTATCAAGTCAACTTATGTATCAGCTGCAACTTATGTATAAGCTACAACTTATGTATCATCTGCAGCTTATGTATCAAGTCAACTTATGTATCAGCTACAACTTATGTATCAAGCCAACTTATGTATCAGCTACAACTTATGTATCAAGTCAACTTATGTATCAGCTTACTGCTTCTAATATATCTACAACTTATGTATCAAGTCAACTTATATATCAGCTACACCTTATGTATCAGCTGCAACTTATGTATCAAGTCAACTTATGTATCAGCTACAACTTATGTATCAAGTCAACTTATGTATCAGCTGCAACTTATGTATCAGCTACAGCTTATGTATCAGCTGCAACTTATGTATCAAGTCAACTTATGTATCAGCTACAACTTATGTATCAGCTACAACTTATGTATCAGCTGCAACTTATATATAAGCTACAACTTATGTATCAGCTGCAACTTATATATAAGCTACAACTTATGTATCATCTGCAACTTATGTATCAAGTCAACTTATGTATCAGCTGCAACTTATGTATCAGCTACAACTTATGTATCATCTGCAACTTATGTATCAGCTACAACTTATGTATCAAGCCAACTTATGTATCAGCTACAACTTATGTATCAGCTGCAACTTATGTATCAGCTACAGCTTATGTATCAAGTTACTACTTCTAATATATCTACAACTTATGTATCAACTGCAACTTATATATCAGCTACACCTTATGTATCAGCTACAACTTATGTATTAAGTCAACTTATGTATCAGCTACAACTTATGAATCAAGTCAACTTATGTATCAGCTACAACTTATGTATCAGCTACAGCTTATGTATCAAGTCAACTTATGTATCAAGTCAACTTATGTATCAGCTACAACTTATGTATCAACTTACTACTTCTGATACATCTACAACTTATGTATCAGCTGCAACTTATGTATAAACTACAACTTATATATCATCTGCTACTTATGTATCAAATCAACTTATGTATCAGCTGCAACTTATGTATAAGCTACAACTTATGTATCAAGTCAACTTATGTATCAGCTATAACTTATGTATCAAGCCAACTTATGTAACAACTACAACTTATGTATCAGCTACAACTTATGTATCAAGCCAACTTATGAAACAACTACAACTTATGTATCAAGTCAACTTATGTATAAGCTACAACTTATGTATCAAGTCAACTTATGTATCAGCTACAACTTATGTATCAAGCCAACTTATGTAACAACTACAACTTATGTATCAAGCCAACTTATGTATCAGCTACAACTTATGTATCAAGCCAACTTATGTAACAACTACAACTTATGTATCAAGTCAACTTATGTATCAGCTATAACTTATGTATCAGCTACAACTTATACATCAACTTATTGCTTCTGATACATCTATAACTTATGTATTATCTATGTATCAGCTACAACTTATGTATTAAGTCAACTTATGTATCAGTTATTATCATGTATCAAACTCGAATATAAGATGAAAGTTTATGTATCATATTCTCATGTATCAAACTTTACTGTTTCTGATAGATCTTAATTTACTACACTCCATACACATTTCAACTGCACAACTGCAGTTTTTGCACATTACAACTGCATATTTCAACTGAACAACACAACTATACATTCATCAATATTTCAGTAAAACTAAACATAATTGAATTTGACAAAATAACTGGACATTTCAAAAACTAATACACCACAAGTCTTAAGCAGTAAATACATCACTATAATTCACAAAAAATAATAACATTTCATAAAGCTAAATCAATTGTTAGGTCCCCTTCTTGGATTCAATTTTCCAATCCTCTCTTGAGCTTTAGCCTCCAACTTGCTGGTAGTAATTGCATTATTCCCTTGCCAAGTTAATCTTGTTAATGAGAATGGAAGATTGGTTGCCTCACTAACACCATTGTCGTCACCTCTAAAGCTTATTGCCCTTCTACCTGTTGGTTCTTGCGCTTTCTGCCTCATTTGAAGTCTTGTGGAAAATTCAGAAATCACTATGGGCCTTAGAAAAGGGTCTTCATCATCTTCCTCAACTGAGGGATATTTAAAGTTAGGAAATGGAGTGCTGCTACTAGGCATGGGCTGACTATCTTGGGTTGGTTGAGGGGCTGTTAAGTTGATCTCTTCTTCAACTTGGGAATTTTCATCTTCATCAACTAAGCCCCGAGTCTGTCTCTTTTTGCCTTTAGCAGGATGTCTTTTCTTAGCTTGTTGCTTGCCTTTCTTTGGCTACAAAAAGGTGAAAAAATTATTAGAAAATAGTTAATTATACTAATATTAGATACACAACAGTTAATAGATGTGTTGATTTACCTTACCACAACCCCTAACATTATGATTTGGCTCTCCATAGTTGTTGCAAGTTATCACTCTACCTTTCCTTGAAAGCTTCCATTCACCTTGCCTCTTAAGGGTCTCATCTTTTCCTCTATCCCTCTTAATCCTGGGTCTGCCGGCAAGTTTGACCAAAGCTGGTGGTTCCATGGCCTGAGAAGGGTCAATATTCCAAAATTGTATGCCCCTAACCGGTTGCAACTTGTGTTTATATGCTAGCTTGAATGCCTCCTTGCTATGATACCAATGTATCTCAGAAATAGGGTCAATTTTCTTGTGAATCATGGCCTTGATTGCATGTGGGCATGGAATTCCAGTAAGGTCCCATGTCCTACAAGTACACCGCTTTTGCCTTAAATCACCACATGTCTATCATTTCCTTCTGTTACCTCATATCCACTGTCTCCATTACCATTGACCTTGCACACTTGGGCTATTTTCAAATATTCATTATACAACTTCATTGTATTAGGACTGACCAAACCATACCACTTACTCACAAACTCATCATTTTCTCTTAACCTATTCATCACCTTAATTCTTATGTCATCCAACATTCCAATGATGGGCTTATACCTTGCTTCAAGTATCCAAGAGCTGAATGACTCAGTAAAATTATTGTCCACTCTTTGATTCTTACAGACTGTATCAAGATAAGCTCTACACCATATTTTTGGAGGATACCTGCTGATTAAGTCCTTTGCAGCAGGTTCATCCAACTGCTTCATCTGTTCAAGGTGGTCTCCAAACTCCTTAGCATAGGAGGACCATGCACCCCACCATAGAAGCTTCTTCAACTCACCTTTTCTCCACCTTTTGCACCAATTTGCCTCAATGTGCTTTACACAAAATCTCTGATGTGCTTCAGGCAGTACATTCTTTACTGCATCAACTAGTTCCTACATATAAGAAACAAACAATGCTAAATATTTACACAGATTTAAAAAAAATAGATAAAAAAATAGATTTAAAAGCAAATAAAAAAGCAGATTTAAAAAATAGATAAAAAATAGTGTAGTTTACCTTCTGCATGTCTGATATGAAGGTTATTCCTTTGCCATTATGGAGTTCAAGTGAGTTTTGCAATTGTTGTAAGAACCAAATCCAAGTCCTCTTAGTCTCTTTATCAACCACTGCCCATGCTAGAGGGTAAAATTGATCCATACTGTCTTGACCAACAGCAACCAATACTTGACCCTTGGCTTTTCCTTTAAGGAATGTACCATCTAACCCAATAAATGGTCTTAAACCTTCCTTAAAACCCATTTTCAATGCATTGAAACAAATATACATTCTTAGAAATTTTCTTTTACCTTGAGCTAGTGCCTCCTTGGACAAATTAATGACAACGTCACTTCCTGGATTTGATTCTCTCAATTCATTTGCATAGGCCTCCAGTTTTTTATAATTATCTGTAAAACTACCTTCCAGAGTTTCCAGGACCTCTCTTTTGGCTCTTTTACATTTTCCTTCACTTACATTTAAATCAAAAACTCTATGTAAGTCAGCCCTCATATCTTTTACCTTGTATTTTGGGTCATCTTGTAACTTTCTCTTGAAATATTGAGCTATGATACTAGAGTTGATCAGTGGGTTATCATACACTACACCACAATCACTATGAGGAATTAAAGTCTTAACAGTCACCCCAACAGTAGTGTCATCATCAGATATGTGGCATATAAATGGGCATCCTACAGCATCACATGAATATCTCACCCTATGCGTATCACTTTTTTCAACAACTAACTTTTTCTTGTTTGTCAATGCATAAAGTCTACAAAAATTCCTTGCTTCTGGTATGTCCTTGAAGGTCATACCCTTAACTAACTCCCTAAAATCATTCAAATTTTCAGTGATATCCCTTCTCTTGTGGATAGCAAGTCTCTCTAATTCCTCACTATCATATTCTGGACAATCAAATGCCATACCATTATCATCCTCAGTGTCACTACAATCTGTCCCAACTTCAGTAACAAAATTAGGTACTAAAGAAAGTGATTCATCATTTTGTAGAACATTTGAAACATGCACATCTGTCCCAACTTCATTAACAAAATTAGGTACTAAGAAAAATGATTCATCACTTTGTAGAATATTGGGAACATGCACAGCTATTTCGCATTCATCAGTAGCAAAGAAATGAATGACATGGTATTCTTCGGAGACAAATGATAATAATTTCTTAATACCTTCATCACCTTCTAATTCAAAGTACTTTCCAGATGGTCCAGCAACAATTAATTGTTGGACACCTACAAATCCTAAATGGAAAGTGTACTCATTTACAATGTCAATATAAGATAAAAGATCAGGATCATACTCTCTCCAATAGTGAACCCATTTCTTTTCATACAATACATGTGGTTCTCGAATCCAATCACCACCATGATGGAAGAATAAGTTGACTTTTATCATCTTAACAAGCTGCAATTAATTAGTAAGTAAAAGTTAATGTAAATGAGTAGACAAAATAAGACTCTGGACAAAACTTATTTTCTAACTCCAAAAATGATCTAAGCCTAAACAGCAAATGAAGTTCTCATTATTGTCTATCACCAAAAAATAAAAAGGAATTATTTTTTAAAATTGATTAAGTCAAGCATAGGGTAACAACAAATGAAATTTGCGTTGTTGTCTATCCCCTTCGGAACCATATCATAACCACAAAGAAAAGGGGGAAAAACAAACAACTGATAATAAACTAGGAATATAAAACTGTTGGGCAAAACCCCAAATTTCAAAAAAAAAATCACCAGATTTTTTAAAAAAATCATCAGATTTCAAAAAAAATAAAAATCAACCTCCATTAATGTTCAGACTTAACAATCCACAACAAGCCTTTAAAAAACTGAAAACACAACAATAGCTGTAGCAGATAAACGAAGATTATGGAGTTTATGAAGAACCTTCTTCCAATAAGAACCTTATGAATAACAACAGCAGTAGATAAATGCCTATATGTACAATATTTGATGATGAAATGGAGGTTGAAGACGATAGAGAGAGGTGGTATGCATTTTTTTAGAGAGAGAACAGAGAGAGAGTAGCGTTATTGATGGGTTAGGTTTAGGTTTATTTGGGTATGATATATTATTGATGGGTCGGATACTAAATTGATTGGGTCGAATCTAATATTATTTGATCCGGATGAAAAAATAAGAGGGGAAATAAGTTGGCCACTGAGAAACCGACACGTGGCACTCTATTATACTCAAGGGCATATTTGGCCCAAATTATAACGGTAAGGGTATAATTGGCCCTAAACTATAACGAAGGGCATGAATGACTATTTTTTAAAGTTCTGGGGTAATTTTGGCCTTTTTCCGTTTTGAAAATAATTCAAATACAACATACTTTTTAAATAAAAAAGAATAAAAACAGACACTTTAATTAATTGAAATAAGAACTTTTTTCAAAAGTGTGTGATTAAATTAACGAGTAGGAATCTTTTCACAACGTCTCTCTGCTGGCCCAACCCAACCCAATAACATGGCCAGTTCAGCCATTATAGTCTGTCATCTGAGCTGTTTCTTCAACAAATTCAGCTGTCATTTTTGTTGCCTTTTTACTATAAATACTCCCTTTTCTATCCCCCAATTTTCATCATCAATTTTTGCACAATTCTCTCCTCTTTCAAAAAATTCAATTCCTATCGATTCGCTTTGATTTCATCAAAATTTTCCTTTCAATTTCATCAATGGCTTCTATTAAGGCTTTTGTCCTCGCTGTCTTTCTAGCGGCCGTCGTCGTTGTCTCAGCTCAGGAACCTAGTCTTGCTCCGGCTCCGTCGCCTGACGCCGGTGCGGCTTTCTCTTTGCCGGTTTCCGGTGCTTTGATCGGAACTTCTTTGCTCATGTCCTTGTTCGCTGTACTAAGGCATTAAAGGATTTGGATAAAACGTATGTTTTTCGAATTGCTTTGATTATTGGGATTGGATCTGGTGGGTTTTTTTTTTTTGGGAAATTTATTGTAATTGAAGTTCTACTATTATTCTATTGATTCTTTGTTTTCCTTGTATATGAGATTATTATGCAATATATGGTGAAGTTATATTAATCATTTGGTTATTCATAAATAGAATTGCAAAATTCTCTCTTAATTTGTCGCTGTTCTCAATTAATCCTGTCTTTATTTCAATTTGTTTGTATTTGTGTTACTTAACCCTTTAATCTATTTAAAAAAATATATATGATTTTTTTTATAAAAAAATTCTTTAATTTCACTATATACGTAAGATCATAAATTTCAATATTGATATTTTGATTTACCAAACTTTAATTTAAAACTAACAACAACAACAACCCAGTGAAATTCCACAACGTGGGGCCTGGGGAGGGTAGAGTGTACGCAGACCTTACTTCTACCAAGGTAGGACGGCTGTTTCCGAAAGACCCTCGGCTCAATAAAAGACATAAAAAGGGGGTCAGATAAGATTAAGAAATTCAAAGCGCTATAGGAAAATAAATAACGAAGGCATCACAGATAAAATAGAGTAATCACAAGTACTGAAAGTAATAAATAGTAACAGAAATAGCAGAAATGAGAGCACAAGGAATTGTAATGTGCTAATGCGCCTACGAATAGGGAAGAATAACGAGACTATGTACTAGCCTTCTACCCTAATGTGGGTCCTCCACACCCTCCTATCTAAGGTCATGTCTTCGGTAAGCTGTAACTGAGCCATCAAACAAACAAATTTAAAAAGTATGTCTCTAATACAAAAAATAAAATAAAATAAAAGGAATTCTTGATATAGGTTGCTTTCATCTTTTAGAGGATGAGCTATTCAAATCCTTTTCCAATTGAAACTTCAGCCATTTTGTAGCTATTTTTGCAAATTTGCATTTCCTTTTTTATTATCATTCTTTGAAAGCTTTCGTCTTTTCTCTTTTTTTTTTTTTGCTCTTCGTGAGTTGAATCCATAAACTTAAGAATTAAAAGTGACGTACTTACTATACGAACAATTTTTTCACATCCAATTTGTAGTTTCTATAACTAAGGTTGATCCACAATTGATTTAATAGGTTCAGACTTTAAATTCTTACTATTAAATTTAGGGGGAAACTCAAATATATCATTGTTGAGTCAATTTATGTCATCGCGGAGACACAATGTCATGTCACTCCTCACAAACAACTCAAATAGTTGATTTCAAAATATCGGTTCCACCAAATTAAAATGATATAATTCATAAATATGTTCGTTAACTTTGTATTAGCTCATATTTATATGTCATTCAACTTTAAGTGTTCATAAATATACACTTAAATTTGTATCAAGTTGAACAAAATAAACACACACATGTATTATGCCACGTAGAACTAAAATGTCTACTTATTTAATTTTACACAAATTTGAATACCTTCTTGTACACACGTAAACTACTTCTCTCTAATCTTCTTATCGAAAAACACAGCTTCTCTATTTGACTAATCTTTTCTCAAAATGTTGATAATTTGATAAATAGAAATTCATTCATTTTAATTTGGTATCATTTATAATGTACTCCTTTAGACCAAGGAATTGTGAAACACAAATGATATGAACCTTTTTTTTTTATTTTGAGTAAATTTGTGAGATTATTTCTATAGATATTGTATACTCTTTTTTAATTAATGAATTGCTCAACTCATCTCGTAGATTAGATCAATTGATCCAACAGCTCCTCTTGTGGATTAGATTAAATATTTGTGTCTTCTTGTGATATATTTCTCATTTATATTCTTACTAATAATTTTTTTTAGGTTTGCTTGACTAGATTTAGGATAACACTTTGATTATCTCAATCCTCTTGACCTTTCATATCTCAAGCTTTCATCCTCATCTTCTTCTTTTTTTGTTTTCTTTTTGCAACATTGATGGATCTCTAAAGCTTTCATCCTCAGTCTTCGATACAAGGATTGTTACTGAGATTGCAGCCACTAACATTATAGATGAGCTTGCGCAAGATAAATTAAAAACTTCATTGTTATTATACCATCACATTCACAAACCATCCAAAGGACGATTACAGATACACAGATAGATAGATAGATCTATAGCAGAAAATACTATAGATGAAAGGTTAAGTAGATATTGAAATACTACAGTTCAATTAGATCAGATCAGATCTAATCACTGTCGCTGCTGCTGCTATCATGTCCGTCTTTCTTCTTCTCCTTTTTGTCTTTCTTCTTCTTCTTCTCCTTTACATCCTTGTGATGTTCTCCACTTTCTTCTCCATGGATCTTATCTTTTATCTTCTCAACAAACCCTTCCTTGTGTTCCTCTTTTTTGTGCCCGTCTCCCTTGTGCTCCTTCTTGTGATGTTCTCCACTTTTTTCTCCATGGATCTGATCTTTTATCTTCTCAACCATCCCTTCCTTGTGCTCCTCCTTTTTGTGTCCGACTCCCTTATGTTCCTCCTTTTTGCCTCCTTCCTTGTTACCTCCTCCCATATGGAGTGTTTCCTCTATCTTGTGAAGGATTCCTGCCATGTTTGATCAGATAAGAAATGGGTTTCTTTATATTTGGGTTTAGTAGAATTGTGTGAGTAAAATTGTGAGCAAGAGAGACGTATTTATTGGGGGAAAAGGCAGAGTCGTCGGCACTCGGCACGTTATTTCATTTCTCAAGTTCACAATTATAACCCTGGGGAAAAGGGAGAGTTTGTCGGCACGATATTTCATTTCTCAAATTTACAATTATAACCCTGCTGCGCCTACACGGATGCAACACAAAGATATATATATATATATATTGAAAAAGAAAAAGGATACTCGAGCCCTCCATTTCCTTTTAATTAACTTTCTATTAGGAATACATAGGGAGAAAATGTGATAAATAATAATTCCTTAATTATAGAAGTAAGTCACTTTATTGGTTTTAGTCTCTTAACTATATATTTATCAATTTTAATTTTTTAAGTATTTAAATAGTTATCAGATTTGATCTTTTAGTCATTTTTTATACAAATAATTTAGATACATATTAACGAAAGTTAACTCATTTTTTTAGTTAGCAACAATAATATGCTACATTTTATCCTCCATTGAATAAAATTAAGACTTATATCTTCTTTCCTTATTTATTTAATTTTGAATCGTTGAGGTTATTGTTCTTTTCATAAAAGTAATTTGAAAAAAAAAAGTAGCGAGAAGAGAGAAACAACTGAAAAAATGAGTTAAAGATTATAGTGATAGTTTAAAAGATTATCAAATGTAGCAATAGTTTTTAAAATTCGTTTTAGGTCAGTAATACATCAATTTTTGAAATTTTTTATGTCCTACTGCATCGATAGTTTCTTGTCCATTGATTTCTATTATTATTTGTTGTTTCTTATACTTTCATTATCATATTATTTTGTTGTAGTTACTGTCCTCTTATTATCTATTGTTTTTGGACTGCTTTAGACTATTCTTTCCTTGAGCCGAGGGTCTATTGAAAACTTCTTATTTACCTTTAAGGTAGGGTTGTTGGAAAATATATACCAATAATACAAAAATTATATGAAGAAGAATATAAAGATGAAGGTTTGACAATATTAACAACCAAAACAAACATCAAAGTCATGCAACGTTGCTGTAGAAACTAGACTTTGGCATGTAATTTAGAGAGTTTTCCATGCTTTTCAGATGATTACAGATTAAAGAATCCATAGGCTCTAATCAATATGTAAGCAGTGACCAATCCTTCACGTTAGCTAAACAATCTAAACATTTTTTATGATGATGATGTTCGGGGCGATCTGCGTGCATTTTGACTATTAAACCAAGTGCCTCTCATCAACACAGTGACCAACGTAATCCCACAAGTGAGTCATGAAGAACGTAGAGTATTCGCAGACCTTACCCCTACCTTGAGAAGAAGAAAGGTTGTTCCAATAAACCCTCCGCTGGTGTTCCTATAAACCTTTAGGTCAAATACTAAACATCAATACCAAAATACTACTAATGAAATCTATCATGATTGATCATAAGAAGATGCTAATGGACAACAAGCATGTCGAAACTCGCCTTTATTAGTAGAGATCACTAAAAGACCTTCAGAAAACATTACAAATGGTACATGTAACCAACATGTTTGATATAAAATATAAACGAAGAAAAACCAATATACATATCGCCTATTTGCTCAATACTTTTAATGTTATGTCCAAAGAAAAATGAGTCGTACCAGACACAAATGCTGCTCAAAAATTGTTGTCATTCCTCTCTCCTGTTGTTGATGCCACAGCTCAACTCGTTAGGGAAGGAAGGCGGCAAATGAAGTTCTGCTTCCACTCCCCCATAAGCAAATCAGTGTTATGACCATAGCCTTCACATTTGTGTTTGTTAAATTCACACTAGAGAAATGACAGAATTAATAACTAGCACTTGGAAAAGTGAGTACCATTCATGAGCTCATTTTTTACAAGGGGCAGAGGGATATCATGGCAGCTGAGCATGCTCCTTGATGAGGAATGAGAGCAAATTTAATATGCTGCCTTCCATGTGGAAAGTGCATATCCGATACGACCCTTCCATCCCTGCAATAGCCATTCACTATCTACATCAATCATGAAATTCTTGTCGTACACCTTGAATCGTTCTGTTATCATTCTCATGATCTCCTCATCCAAAGGAAGCTGACGAAAACCAGCCTTCAGAATTCTGACTTGCCACTGCTTGTATGTTTCTGGCCTCTCAATTCTCTCAGCACCTTCGCACGCGATGACATTCATTGCCTCCTGACCAAGTATATTCTTTTCAACCAACATTCTCTCGTGCACTTCCCGGGGAATTATAGTTTCAAGCATATCAAACAAGGATGAGTAGTGAAAAAGAGCCTCGCGGAATCGTGAGATAAAGAATGGGACATTATAACCACCATTTACAGTCCCCTGAATGAAAACATCTGGATTCAACCTCCTGATAAGATCAAGAAAAACATCTCTTGGACTATTCACCACCACAGTCTCATCAAGTAGATTCCTAAAACGGAACAGACAGTTTACCACAATAACCTCACCCTTATTGATCTTAAGATCTTCGAGTTTAACTGTTTCCCACTTTTGCGCTATAGCATTGAACTCAAAAGGAACTTTGAAGCTCTCAGCATAATTAGCTAACCGCCTCCCTGTTTCCTCAACCCTTTCTGCTGGTCGGAAACCGGGATTTGGAAAATCAATCCCAGTTATACGAAGCTTGGGAGGTCCACCTGGTCTAGAAGAGAGAAGTTGTATGAGGCCAGGCCATTGGAAACCCCACATAATGCCAATATCTATAATATGTACTGTTGAAGCCTTTTCAGCTAGATTCATAATTGTCTTATTTGAGAAAAAGCTAGACATAGTCCTGAACGGGCAGGCAGCAAGAAGTAGGTGGTACGCTTTCAAAACGTCAGTTGCTGATACAGGCCGTGTAATAAGGGCTTTATAAATATGAGTACCAGAACCAGCTATCCGTGCCTCAAGACCATCAGCAAAATAATGGGCCAGCCTCTGCATCCCATCCCCCATAGGAGAAGAACTTTGCCTGATCTGCTTCAAAAGCTCATTTGCTGTCCATTGGTTACCTACAGCAACAGCTTGTGCACAAAGTGTCAGGAGTGTTCCCAAGTCTACTACATCTCTTTTAACCCCTTTTTTCTTTCCTTGTAACTTCTTACCGTTAGATCCCTTTGAAGGGCCATTCTCTGATGCATTTCTAGCCTGCAAGGTTTTACGAAGAGCAGATTCCTTTTTCTCTGCGCTGCATAGCAGCACCCTATCAAACATTTCCGATCGAACAGTTGATTCAGAAAACGCTGCAGACTGCTTGTTATTTCTCCCTTCCGTTGAAGTTACTATATCTTCATGAAGGGTGTTTTTCTTCCCTCTCGACCTTTCAGGAGATTGTGTTTCCCCATACTTCTCAACCTTTACTACTGCATCTTTTCTCTCATCATACTGCAGCTCCTTTTCCACTACATTATACCTCACATCAGCAAGCAAGCTATTGCCCGTAGGAAGGAACTTACTTGCCTCCTCCACCCCTTTCTTAAACTGCATAACAGACTCTCCGTCACTAAATATGTCAGGAATCCTAAGTGTGCTCACAGGAGAATCCACAGGCACATCCGTGAAAGTGCCTGACAAACTGTGGGATGAACGATAAGTTGAATGCAAAGCAATAGCATCGGGAACATGAGGCACATGTGACACATCATCCTCATCGAGATCAAGAATCAAATTTGGGCAGAGTAAACCATCACAACCACCATTTCCACTATAGTGGAAACTACTAAGGTCCATAGCATAACGTTCATTCTGACCTAAACTAGATGGCTTCTCCTGATTTGCGGAAGAAGGGTACTTCTCTCCAATAAGTTCGTAAAACGATCTTTCTGCAGCTTGAAGAGCTGCAGACTCTTGAAACATGTAAGTCTTCTCTTCAATATCCTCTTCCATAAGCATCTGATTTATATACTTAAGCAAACCATCACTGAAATCATAATCGTCATGAAAGTCAGATGCAGATGATGAGACTAAAGTATTTGGTCTGACATCAGATTGAAATGAACTAATATCAACATTCCTGTTGACTAAATTATCACTAACTCTGAGATTATTCATCAAATGTGGATCAGGGAAAAATGAACAAGCTTCATCCTCTAATTCAATTGCAGATCCTGCCTCACATAGCCCCACAATATCAATTTTCATCTTATCTGCAAGAATCAAGTATTCAGAACCCCAAAATGTCATCTCCAAATAAAATCCTTTTCAACCATAAAAGTAGCAATCAAAGAAGAAATTTTTAGATCAAGATGCTAGCAACAACAACAACAACATAGCCAGTGTAATTACACAAGTAGATCTGAGGAAGGTAGAGTATGTGCAGAATTTATCCTGGTAGGTAAAGAGGTTTTTTCGATAAACTCTCAGGCTCAGAAAACTAACAAGACAAAATACTACACAAGGCATGCCAAAGTATATTAAAAAAAGAAATAATAACTACAACAAAATAATAGGTTAAACGAATTATACGGGACAATCGATAGTAACAGAAATCGAAAGGACAAAGAACCTATTTTTTGTACAGGAATCAAAGTGAAGCAGAAAGCTGAAATCTTGGTGGATGAATTCTCAACAAGAAAGCAAAATGCTATCTTTTTTCATTATTTTCAGAGGGGGGTGGACATGGAGAAACTGTAAAAAATAGTGAAGAAATTAAGAACAGAGAAGAATCACCTGAAATTCTGATCAAAGAAGAGAAAGACAGAGAAGGATATTGAGTATTTGACTTTTGTGGGTATATAATATAAATATAAACACATCACAAATTCAAATTTTCTACAAAGAAACAAAAATGGGAAAAAGTGTGCTGAATTTTCTATTTTTACAGTCAATGATAAAAGTGCAGTCCATTTTGGTTAGTTTTACCCTTTGAGTTAGGGATGGGTTTTGGCTTATTCGGAACGGGGTAGAGTGAGGCGAGACAGAAGGATTGAAACTTTTTAAAAAGAATTTAGTGTTTGTGTGGGTGCGCCTCTTAAATTTATTGTATTTTTATTCTTAAAATTAATAGTTGCATTTCAAATTGATTTTATGAGTTTCAATTTAGTCATATTTTATGTCTTTTCCCTGTATGTAATATTGAACTTAGACATTTACAATTATATAATTTCCTTTTTTGATTTGTTTATCTAGATTTGACTTGTTACAAATTTTAAAAAAAAAATAAATTAATTTTGTAATCTTAAACTAATGATACGCGGAATGTATCAAAGTGTCTTTCAATCTCGTGATCTTAAACATGTCATGTGGAAGCTAGAATTAAAGAGTTGCAAAAAAGGAAAAAAGATCTTCTTTATGTGATGGACTATATAGATAAGTAAGACAAACAAATTAAAATAAAGAGAGTAGTATTAGCTATGAGTATTTTTAAATATTGAATTTTAATAATTTTAAAGTCTAGTGAGTCCAACTTCTTAAACTTGTTGGTATATTTATTTAAACATTCAAGATACGATTTAATTCAATTGAAAATATATGATAAAGTGTTCGTATTAGATACTTCCAAGTCAAATTTTGAAGAAAAAAAATTGCGCGTGTTCTCAAATGTTCATTATGTGGATAAGTTAATAGGTCGTTTGGTGTAAGGAATAAGTATAAATAGTCCTTGGATAAAAAAATAATTCACGGATAAAATTTTGGTGTCTTGTTTGGTTGGAAAATTTGAGATAAATTATCCCACCATTTATACCATACTGATATCCCACCTTATCCCAGGATAATTAATCCTGGGATAACTTATTTAAATTCTATGCATTAGCCTCAAAGGTAAAGAGGCTGTTCCTATAAATTCTCAGCTCAAATATTAAACATCAATAACAAAATGCTACTACTCATGAAATCTAAACCTATAACACCTTCAGAAATCATTACAAATGCTACATATAACTAACATGTTTGATATAAAATATAAATGAAGAGAAACCAATACACATATCGTCTATTTGCTCAACACTTTTAATGTTATGTCCTAGCAAAATGAATAATACCAGACACAAATGCTGCTCAAAAATTATTCCGTCATTCCTCTCTCCTGTTGTTGATGCCACAGCTCAACGCGTTAGGGAACGAAGGCAGCAAACATAAGTAAAGCAGAGTCATGAACATAGCCTTCACGGTATAGAAAAATGACAAAATTAGTTTGCGGAGCATGGGTAGATGGATGAATAACTAGCACTTAGAAAAGTGAATATCGTTCATGAGTTCATTGTTTACAAGGGGCAGAGGGATATCATGGATGATGAATGTGGAACCTGGAACCAGAACAAATTTAATAAACTGCCTTCCATGTTGAAAGGCCATTTGCTATACGACCCTTCCATCCCTGCAGTAGCCATTCACTATCTACGTCAATCATGAAATTCTTGTCATACACCTTGTATCGTTCTGTTGTTATTCTTATGATCTCCTCATCCAAAGGAAGCTGACGAAAACCAGCCTTCTGAATTCTGACTTGCCACTGCTTGTATGTTTCTGGCCTCTCAATTCTCTCAGCACCTTCGCATGCTATGACATTCATTGCTTCCTGACCAAGTATATTCTTTTCAACCAGCATTCTCTCGTGCACTTCACGGGGAATAATTGTTTCAAGCATATCAAACCAGGATGAGTAGTGAAAAAGAGCTTCGCGGAATCGTGAGATAAAGAATGGGGAATGGTAAGCACCATTTATAATCCCTTGTATGAAAACATCTGGATTCAACCTCCTGATAAGATTCAGAAAAACATCTCTTGGACTATTCACCACCACCGTCTCATCAAGTAGATTCCTAAAACGGAACAGACAGTTTACCACAAGAACCTCACCCTTATTGATCTTAAGATCCTTGAGTTTAATTGTTTCCCACTTTTGCGCTATAGCATTGAACTCAAAAGGAACTTTAAAGCTCTCAGCATAATTAGCTAACCGCCTCCCAGTTTCCTCAACCCTTTCTGCTGGTCGGAAACCGGGATTTGGAAAATCAATCCCAGTTATACGAAGCTTGGGAGGTCCACCTGGTCTAGAAGAGAGAAGTTGTATGAGGCCAGGCCATTGGAAACCCCACAAAATGCCAATATCTATAATATGTACTGTTGAAGCCTTTTCAGCTAGATTCATAATTGTCTTATTTGAGAAAAAGTTAGAGATAGTCCTGAACGGGCAGGCAGCAAGTAGTAGGTAGTACCCTTTCAAGAAATCAGTTGCTGATACAGGCTGTGTAATAAGGGCTTTATAAATATGAGTACCGGAACCAGCCACCCGTGCCTCAAGACCATCAGTAAAATAATGGGCCAGCCTCTGCATCCCATCCCCCGTAGGAGAAGAACTTTGCCTGATCTGCTTCAGAAGCTCATTTGCTGTCCGTTGATTACCTCCAGTAACAGCTTCTGCACAAAGTGTCAGGAGTGTTCTCAAGTCTACTACATCTCTTTTACCCACTTTTTTCTTTCGTTGTAACTTCTTACCGTTAGATCCCTTTGAAGGGCCATTCTCTGATGCGTTTTGCCTTGATATAGCCTGCAAGGTTTCACGAAGAGCGGATTCATTTTTCCCTTCGCTGCATAGCAGCACCCTATCAAACATTTCCGATCGAACAGTTGATTCAGAAAACACTGCAGACTGCTTGTTATTTCTTCCTTCCGTTAAATCTACTATATCTTCATGAAGGGTATTTTTCTTCCCTCTCGACCTTTCAGGAGATTGCTTTTCCTTGTACTTCTCAACCTTTACTACTGCATCTTTTATCTCTTCATACTGCAGCTCCTTTCCCACTACACTATACCTCACATCAGCAAGCAAGCTATTGCCCGTAGGAAGGAACTTACTTGCCTCCTCCACCCCTTTCTCAAACTGCATAACAGACTCTCCGTCACTAAATATGTCAGGAATCCTAAGTGTGCTCACAGGAGAATCCACAGGCACATCCGTGAAAGTGCCTGACAAACTGTGGGATGACCGAGAAGTTGAATGTGAAGCAACACCATCAGGAACATGAGGCACATGTGACACATCATCCTCATCGAGATCAAGAATCAAATTCGGGCATAGTAAACCATCACGATCATCATTTCTAAGGTCCATATCATGATGTTCATTCTGACCTAAACTGGATGGTTTCTCATGATTTGCGGAAGAAGGGTACTTCTCTCCAATAACTTCGTAAAACGATCTTTCTGCAGCTTGAAGAGCTGCAGATTCTTGAAACATGCAAGTCTTCTCTTCAATATCCTCCTCCATAAGCATCTGATTTATATACTTAAGCACCCCATCACTGAAATCATAATCCTCATGGAAGTTATCTGCAGTTGATGGGACTAAAGTATTTGGTCCGACATCAGATTGAAATGGACTAATATCAACATTCCTGTTGACTAAATTATCACTAACTCTGAGATTATTAATCAAATTCGGATCAGGGAAAAATGAACAAGCTTCATCCTCTAATTTAATTGCAGATTCTGCCTCATATTGCCCCATGATATCCAACTAATCTGCAAGAATCAAGTATTCAAAATCCTAAATTGTCTGCTCCAAATAAAATCCTTTTCAACCATAAAAGTAGCAAGAAAAGAAGAAACTTTCACATCAAAATGCTAATAATACATCAAAATACAAACCCAGAGCTTAAAACATGGTAACAACAACAACAACAACATACCTAGTGTAATTCCACAAGAAAGGTAATTTATACATAGACCTTACCCTTACTTCCTTGGGAGCAAAAGAGGTTGTTTCCGTCCACTCAGGAATATAACAAGAGTGAAGAAACCAAGACAAAATACTATACAAGACATGCCAAAACATACTGAAAAAGGAACATTAACTACAATAAAATAATACGATAAATGAATCACAAGGGACATGATAGTAACAGAAATCGAAAGAACAAAGAACCTACGAGACTAATACTAGCTTAAACCCCGAGAGAAAATGAAAAATAATTAGTTTAAGCTACATTACCAGAATTCAATTTTGACTATCAATCAGCTAAAATCAATAATTCAAAACCCAAAAATGTTAACACCAAATAAAATCCTTTTTCAGTAGGTTATCTTTTTCAATTTTGAAAGGGAGCTTTGAACTAACCGATAAAGTTGTTGTCATGTTATCGGAGGTCACGGGCTCAAGCTTGAAAATAACCTCCAGCAAAAATGCAATATAAAATTACGTAGATTAGACTCTTGTAGTTGAACTGTTCACCAATCCTGTGCATAGCTCGAACTTTAGTGTTTTTTTATTTATTATTTATCTTTTTCAATTTTAAAGCAGAAAGCTGAAATCTTGGTGAATGAATTCTCAAAAAGAAACAGAACAAAATGCTATCTTTTTCAGTATTTTCGGAAGGGGTTGGACATGATGAAAGTGTAATATCAAAAAAATAGTGAAGAAATTAAGAACAGAAAAGAATTACCTGAAATTCTGATCAAAGAAGAAGAAGGCACAACAAATGGAAAAAAAAGAAAAACACAAAGAAGGGTATTGAGTATTTGACTTTTCTTGGTGTAAAAAAAAACACATGCAGTGAATGCATCGGTAAAAGAGGTTCGAACCTCTAATATAAAAAGATATTAATTGAAATTCAATATATATTGGGTAGTGTCAATATTTTTTCTATGCCAAGGGCCCCAGGGGTTGGCACGACTCCAGAGTATAGAACATGATACTTGTTTGGTGGACTTAATTAACAAATAAAATTACGTTTTTACTATCAGTTATATCTTTTGACATGAAAAGGGAGTCTTAGATAAAGTTGTTTGCATGTGACTTGGAGGTTACGGGTTCAAGTTTTGAAAATAGCCTCTGACAAAAATGCAAGGTAAGACTACGTACAATGGACTCTTGTGGTGGAGCCCTTTCCGGACCATGCGCATAATGAAAGCTTAGTGCATCGAACTACTCCTTATACCTTTTAACATGACGAGAAACGCTTGATCCTAATAAATGATATCAGAGCTAAGGTCATGTGTTCGATTTCCAAAAGCATATGGCAAGGCTCACGAGGAACTGAAATGGCCCAAATTTAAGTCATAATTAAATCTAACACTTATTTATTGAACTTAGTTAAGAAATAGAATTACGCCCTTGCTATCACCGTAAATTTTCCACCGTCGGCGGTCTTCACTGAAAGGAACAAAAAAATGTGCTGAATTTTCTTTTTTCCAGTCAATGATAAAAGTGTAGTCCATTTTGGTTAGTTTTAACTTTTACCTATTTGGAGTTGAACCATTTAAGTATGAGTACACGTAAACATTGAATTTTAACATTTAAAAAATATATAATTCATTCACAGTAAAATATATCAAAATATTCTTTATTCTCATGATTTTAAATATAACAAGCAAAAATTTGAGTAAAAATAAAATTAAAATAAATAAATCGCAACGAACAAATATAATAATATCAATTAAGGAGAGGAGATTAATAACTTTACGAGATATACTTGAATGGGGTAATTTTTATGTGAAGTTATTATGTATTCTTTTTGTGAGTGTCGTTGGGATAAGGAGAGCAGATTAATAACTTTTAAGTTTAGAGCGGAGAGAAGTAATTATTACAAGGATTCGAAAAAAATTATTACTATCTCCGTTTATTTTTATCTATCCAATAAAATAAATGTCTAATAATATTTATTCAATTTAAAAAATTAATAAATTATTTACCATTTGTGTTCATTATATCTTTGCTATTAGATATTATTCAATAGCTAATACATTTTCCAAAATATTAAATTTAATATATTCAAAGAATAATATAATAATATTATTTTTATTTTTTAAAAATATATATCAAATTAATAGTGGACAACTATTATTGGACGGAGGGAGTATTATAGAGGTGTAGATTTAGAAGAATGAGCAATAGCGATCAAGAAAAATAATGGTCAAATCTTAACTATAGCAAAGTTCAGAGGCAAATATGAAACAACTATTTTATACAATTTAAATAGAAAATTTGACTCTTTTTTCTTTCGTAGAAAAAGTTTCACGATTTAAAAAATAATTTACAAACAAGAACATTTTGCAATGATAAGGACAGATAAGACTATTTATTTACCAAAATTTCAATCGAGATATCTAAATAAGGTATTATTTATTCTCGAGATTTTGAATTGGTCGGATTAATAACTTACTTATTTTATCAATTGAAATTATTTTGATTCACTTAATTCAACTCATTATATGTAATTGAGACAACCAAATAGAGGATGAGAAGATGTGACACCGGCCAAAGACATCTTTTATATGCGATTTGGTAGGTCAAATTTTTTATTTCTATTTTTTCAGTGGAGTCACTTCGTCCTTTTCAGGTGCAAATGAATATGCTGTTTAGCTTGGGATTAGGGTGCCTTCTTGTTGCGTGAAAGTGCTTGAGCAATCGTCGGGAAAAGATTTTGAGCGGAAAAGGCAGCCGAGTCGTCCGTCTTAGCGAGAGAAAGTCAATATGATATTTGCGTTGGTTTTTCCAACGAAACTCAGTACTTTTCTTCTTTCTCATTCGAACAGTCAATCCCATACCGCTGGTAGATATGCCACTCATATTAATCCATGCGCAATAGTCTGTTTAATTTTTTTAAAAAAACATTTAATCTATTTTATAAATCATCATAATATAAGGAAAACAAATTTATAAGGTACTTAAACAAATTATAAAAAATTAATAAATTTTGAATTTAAAACATAATATGAATTATACGGGTTGAGTTATGATTCGGATTTTAGTTCATCTCAATCCAATCCGCTTTAGCCCCAATAACATTTAAGCAGGTCAATATACTGCCCATTTATTAACTCAATGTATTTTATTATTTTGAAATTATGTTCAATCAGTCTATTTGATACGTCTAGTTTTAATCGTTAGCGACTATAAGAAGGATAAATTTAAATCATTTCCCAAGGAGGATGTGACAAATTCATTAGTTTTTATGTCCCCAATTTTATGATCTTTTCTTTTTAATTAATCCCAAAAATGATATATTCTATATTTCATAATAATTTAACTTTAAAATATTTATTTTTAATGATTTATAGCCACACAAATATCTACGATTTATTTTATACCACAAGTTTCAAAAGATTTTTTTTTTTGAAACCTTTATTTACAATCAAACTGCATCATATAAATTGAAGCAAGAGGGAGGAGGGGATATAAAATAGCCCACGGTGGACTTTAGTACTCTCTTCGTCTTAATTTATGGGATACTTTTTGAATTTCGAGATTCAAACAAATATATCCTTCATCATAAATTTTTCATATATTTTTTAAAAATTTTGAATTTCAATTATTGTAACTTATAATATTTTTTTATGTAGTTTACAAATACATAAATTTCATTTTTAAAAAATTTAAAAATTCTATGCGTAAATTTCCAATCGAACGTAAACCGTTTGACTTTAAAAAAAATAAATGAAAAGTGGCACATTTATAAAATGCCACGTCACCATTGTTATCCAGTGGACTTATCTTGTTCAATTCATCCATTATCTCACTGTCTGAATATCCATAGCATTATTTTCAGTATCACAAACTCAGAATTGACAATTTATAATAATAATAATAATATATGTATAATCTCCTAATCTTTGAACTATAAAATTCAATTGGAAATGCATTCATCATCTATTTTATCTCCTTCAAATTGCTCAGTACTGAAGAGATCACACAAAAATCAACTCGAGAAATTGTGTTTTGCGCCATTGAAGAATCTTCGGTTCTGTGGACTGAGAAATGAGATTTTTGCGCTTTCGTTTTCTAAGCTTAAACGATGTGAGACTCAGAGAGTGAGGAATTTTCTCAGGAAAAAAGTAGTATCAGCTTCGGTACTGGCGAAAAATGGCAATGCTCCGACGTCGTTTGATTATGATTTAGTCATAATTGGTGCTGGTGTTGGTGGTCATGGTGCTGCACTACATGCTGTGGAGAAGGTACGAGTACTGTATATTTTTGAAAATTTTATCTTATCTTAGTCCACTCTTATTCGTGAGTATAGTTGTCCAATTTGGAAAACCCAGTAGATTTATCATTTAATTCCTAATTTACCTTTGTTATTAGTCATAATACATAAACGTGTTGGCATCTATGCCTCCAACTTTGGGGGTGCATAAATACACACTTAAACTATTGAATTTGTATGCATTTCCCGAAATATACAGATTGAAATAGGAGCCGGTTCGTCAGAAAGCTTTTGAAAACGTAGTGCACCAGGTAAATAAGGAACAAGATGAATGCAGAGGTTAAACGAGCATCCCACACCCAAAAGGTGCCCCCACATAGGTTTTCCCCGAACCCCCGGGTAACTAAGGTAAAGAGCATAGAAAAAGCACCTATTTCTCTACCAGTTCTGGAAGAGCGAAGAAAAAGGGGATGTTTTGTTAATAGGAACAAATAGGTGTTTATAGCCGTAACGATATAAACAAGAATACTCATCCGAGCCGCAGGAACATGTACATACGGAATACGAGAATTTCCACCTTGTTGAAGATCTAGTGGTGCTACCCAAAAACTTAAATGAATAGCCATCACTGTTAAGAACAACCCAGATCCAATGAGAATTTGCGAGACCTGTCAAGTTCCCACTTGATCCTGCAAGTCTATAGTCTATACTTCTTGCTTTGACAACAATCGTTGGTTTCTTGCTTGATTGGAAGGACTGATGCAATTATACCTTTCCTATTCTCGCTACTACTTACTATTACTACGTAAATAGTTTCTTTTAGCATTCGTCCTTCAAAGAGCTTTATTCGCTCCTTACTTAGCTTAGGAGTGGGGGAAACTGAACAACAACAACAACAACGACCCAGTGAAATCCCACAACGTGGGGTCTGGGGAGGGTGGAGTGTACGCAGACTTGACTCCTACCAAGGTAGGACGGCTGTTTCCAAGAGACCCTCGGCTCAGTAAAATCAGATAAAAAAGAAGTCAGATAAGAATAAGGAGTTCAAAGCGATATAGAAAAGCAAGATAGGGCAATCAAAGTACAGAAAGTAATGAAAGTAATAAATGATAATAGATATCAGACCATAGGAAATTATAGTGCGCTAATACGGCTACTAATAAGAGAGAATAACGAGACTATGAACTAGCCAAGTGGGGGAAACTGAACATCAATCAAATAAGTAGGTTTATTTGAATTTGTTATATTCAAAGGGAAGTTGAACAAGTAAACAATGCATTTCCCGAAATATTGAATTTGTTATATTCAAAGGGTGATATAGTATAATTATCATTCTGTTTATTGTTCCTAGGAGGTGTGTCAAGTCAATACTAGAAGTGGATAAGTAAAAATGGTTTACTTATCATTTCTTGTGATTCCATACTGTAAAGATATGACGCCTGACTCCTTAGCCTAATTCAACCTCAAAAGCTAGCTCATGATGAAAGGATTGTCCAAGTCCATATAAGGAGACCACCAGTCCATTCCCCAACCAATGTGGGTAAAAGGTCCCACATTGAGAGACCACCGGTCCATTCTCCAACCAATATGATACTTTTTACCTACTCTAGCACCCCAAGTAACTTTAATTGACTTTTTTTATTTTAAAAAATTGCTATTGGATGCTAGGAGCATTGCAACTCTACTTTGTGTATTTTCTGAATATCTCTCTTTCAATTTCAAAAGATTAATTAATCTGGTTTGGTTTAACTCTGAAAGTTATTTAATTTGAAATTTCAAAATTGAGGCAGAAGGTGTATGAATTTTGAACATTTTCTTGAGGCTAAGGGGATTCATGAATGGAAATGAAGAGTAATAGGTAGCGGCTACGTGAACAGCGCCCACAACATTGCAAACAAGAGGAAGGAGAAGTCATAACGAGGTTTCTATAGGTGAACCTGCGGAATGGTCATTAGACTTTAGATGAAGGCGAAGTCATAATGAGGTTTCTGTAGGTGAACCTGCGGAATGGACATTGTTGAAGCCTGCAAAGCATAACAACCAGGGAACTTGTTTAACCACTGCGGAATGGCGGGGTTGGGATACTTTCCCCCCCTTCATGCACTTCCCTCCTATCCCTGGCACATGGTCATGTGCCTGCTTGGTGATTAACAAACCCCTGCACAAAAAGCGCCAAGGAAAACTAAATTGATAGGCTGCCTTTCGCGTCCCGTTCAGACCTTGACTGTACAAGTTCTTACCATCTCATTTTGCTTTTTCCAGATTTTTCTCACATTTGTAAAACTTTGTTCCTTGGGTATCACCAATCTGCTGCAAAGTAAAAGTTCTTACTAATATCCTAACTGACATTAGGATTCTTTGGACCAGTACGATTTGTCTCTTATTCTCATTAAAACATGGTTTTTTACAGGCTATTGGACTTTTTTTAGGCCTTCACAAATTGATTGCACCAACATAATCCTAGCAACAATGAGTTACTGTTCACTTATTTGCGTGACAGTGTGGAGGGAATAGGAAGGATACGAATCGGTAGAAGAAAGAGAAAAATTCTATGGACTCAAATCCGCACTGCACTTTGTAGTTAGATTCAACAGCCTCATGTCTTTGTCTCTTCACTTGCATAAATAGCATTATTGACCATTGAGCATGTTGTCTATCCACAGTTACTTGTTAGTTCTATCGTAGTTGTGATGACTGAAACTTTATACTATCCTTTCAGGGTCTTAAAACAGCTATCATTGAAGGAGATGTAATCGGCGGAACTTGTGTAAACAGAGGTTGTGTTCCTTCTAAGGCACTTCTTGCAGTTAGCGGTAGGATGCGGGAACTTAAGAATGAACACCACTTGAAGGCTTTGGGTATACAGGTGATTCCATTTATTATGCTAAATATCTCTGCATGACTAGGGATGTATCTGCAGCAATGAGCAGTTAAATATTTGAACTCGTTTATATTAGTACTCTGGACCAAATATTAATCTCTCCGTTGCTTTACATATTATGGTGTTTGAATTCACACATTGTTTAAGTTATTAATTTGACTTATGCATGTATTGTATTAGTGGTAGCAGAAGAAAATATAATTGTGGGCGAAAAGATTGATAGAGAAACATCATATCCAGTTTTAAATTTGAATATGTAAATGATATGACTTCTTGAAAGTTGTGAAAGTTGTATGGAGTTATATACTAGTGGAATTATTTCAAATGTTTTGATATGTCCTAAAATGGAAAAAGTGTCAAATAAATTGAAACGGCGGAATATACACAGTTTGTTACTTACTTATGATATGTCATTTGGCTGTTGTCTTGGAGAACTTTGTATACCGTTTAAAGAACTATTCTGAAAATTGGCAAATATTGTCTGTTGGCCATACACTTTCCAATCCACTTTCTTCAGTTTGCTTCTAATTTGCCTTTTTATAAAGCAAATCGACTTTGATTTTTGAATAATCCACGTCACTTCTAGACGTCCTCATAAATATGGCCGAGTCTGTTGATTGATGAGTGTCTGCTGATTGACCAATCTCTTCTATGTCAATGACAGGTTTCAGGTGCTGCCTATGATAGGCAAGCAGTTGCTGATCATGCTAATAATCTTGCCTCGAAAATTCGTAATAACTTGACAAACTCTCTAAAGGCACTTGGTGTGGACATTTTGACTGGAATGGGTACTATAGTGGTAAGTCAACCTGTGCTGTGAAACGTATATCCATTAAGAACTTATTCTACTTTCAATCTTAAACTACATGCTGATAGAATACTTCAGGGTCCTCAAAGGGTGAAGTATGGAAAAGTTGGTTTTTCTGGCAGTGAAGTTACCGCAAGGGATATAATAATTGCTACTGGTTCTGTCCCTTTTGTTCCAAGAGGCATTGAAGTTGATGGTAAATTTTCTTTATACTTTCCGTGCTTACTACATTGTTGTCAAGATACCTTGAAAATTACGTGTGGTCTGACATTTCAGGCTTTCTTCTGTGGCATAGTACATAAACAAACACTCAAACTTGGCCTCAGCTAGCAAGTAAGCACTTCAACTATGAGAGTGCATATCTAGACACCTTAACTTAGTCTCAACTGACAACTGAATGCTCCAACTCGTCCCCACTGTGTCTCATGAACACTTGACGCTGACTTGACACATAAATTTTGGAGGTGCCTAGATGATCATTTTGTAAGTTGAATCACTCAACTGACATAGTAGAGACGAGTTGAGGTGTCTAGATGTGCATAATCAAAGTTGGAGTGTTTACGTGCCAGTTGAGACCAAGTTTGAGTGTATGTTTATGGATTATGCCTTCTTCTTTTAAGATGCAGTACCTTTGGAAGGTGAATCCTCATCATTAGTCATACAATTCATATTCATTTTCAGGGAAGACCGTGATTACCAGTGACCATGCTCTCAAACTGGAATTTGTCCCTGAATGGATAGCTATAGTAGGAAGTGGTTATATTGGACTTGAATTCAGTGATGTGTATACCGCACTTGGTAGTGAGGTAGTTTTGCCTCTTTTAAATATCTAATTCATTTTCTTAAGACTGCTATTCCTTCCTTCCGCCTTTGAATGTTGTTGTTAGGCAAAATTGGATAAATCAAACCTCTAGCTAAAACTTGATGACTCTTATCGAAAAGGTTTGACCTTTTTTGCAAGTCATTTTGTTTCAATTGGGAAAACTGAAATCTAATTTTTATGCACTTAATATTCGGCTATTCAATTTGTTTCAGAATGGCATCAACCTTTGAAACTGAAACTTGCCATTTGAAAAGGAACCTGAACCAAATGTGCCATTTCAAACATATTCGTCTTTTCTTTCCTTTGTGATGTGATCATTTGTCTTGTATCACACAAGATGTTGTGGTGACTATTCTCTTTCTTGTTTCCATGTAGCTGCATCTCGTTTCCTTCTTTGCGAAACATTACATTTCAAAATTCTGACCGGTCTTATTGTCCAATCTTTGAATTGTTTATGTTACTTGTTGTCTAACGCCTCCATCCTAAAATCTTGCATATTGAAAGTTTTGCTGATTGCAATCTTAGTATATCCTAGGTTCAGAATGGCTTAGCTTTTGACCTTTTCCTAAGCTTTACTTCGTCTCTGCTTGCTAAGAAAACAAGCCTTGCTTTCCTTTTTCAAGCACAAAAAGGATAAAGTCTCAGACCCAAACTTGTTGAGGTCTGTTGAGGTCTGCTATATGAATCTTCACTATCCATTTTGATCCATTTGAACCCGTTTCGTACGTATAGATAGAATTCATCACAGACTAACTGGTTTAACGCTGGCTGTATCAACCTACCGCAACCTCTTTTATCCGGACTTGAGACCGGCAAAATGAGCAAAACTCACACAAGTGGTAGAGTTGTTCTTAAATTAAACTACAATAACAACAACATACCCAGTGTAATCCCACAAGTGGGATCTGGGAAGGGTAGTGTGTATGCAGCCGTTACTCCTAGAGAGACTGCTTCCGATAGACCCTCGGCTCAAGTAAAGCACAGTATGAAGAGGGAGATACAACAATGAAGCAGTTATGTTGAACATAATGGAGAAGAGAACAATAGCAACAATAGTTGTTTAACCTTGCCCTTCGCTTGTTTGAAATATTCTTAGAGCCTAATCTTCCACTAAAAGACCCTCAACAATTTTGAAGTTCTCTTTAAAACGCCAGCTAACTAACAGTCATTTTGTTCACAGGTTACTTTTATTGAAGCTCTAGATCAACTTATGCCCGGATTTGATCCAGAGATTAGTAAGTTAGCCCAAAGGATTCTGGTAAATCCAAGGAAAATTGATTATCACACTGGAGTGTTTGCAACGAAGGTATTGATCACTCTGTTTTATGCAACTTCCACCACAAGTTTCCAAATATCTTAACTATCTTCCCAAATAATTCGTACAGATCACCCCGGCAAAGGATGGGAGACCAGTTGTTATTGAGCTAACTGATGCCAAGACTAAAGAAGTAAAGGACACTTTGGAGGTAATACAATATTATTGTGCTTTTTTCCTTTTTGGTTTTTTTTTTAAAACATGTACAGCATTTCACAAAATTTTGTCTGAAGGACATTGCTTTAGGTTTATACTTTTAGAGTCTTTTAATTGTCTTTAACAATCAAAATTAGGTTATTTTAACTTAACATGTTATTTTAAGTTATTGATAACATTCAATTATACCTCTTGAATCGAAATATAGACGATCGTTAGCAATATATTTACCCAACTAAGAGTAGGGGTCGATCCCACATGGAATAGATTGAAAAAATTCTATTAGCTAACCCATCTCAGTTGTAATTACTATTTCCAGAAAATAGAAGTGCATAAAATAAAAGTGGGGGTTTGGGTTTTGATTGAAGAACAATTAAGAGTGTAAGTGGGGTTTTTGGTTTTGATTGAAGAACAATTAGGAGTGTAATGACAAGTAAACAAGGCTTAGTTTGTAAACAGTATGAAGACTAGGCTAGGGTTATGTTCCCCATGGCGTATAACTTAATAGACAAATCGTATTCATGGTATCGTTCAATGCATTACATGCAAAATCTAGCGAGTTAGGTAATATCTAATTCACCTCTCGGTCCTTCTTAGACGTACTTCATTCATCTCCTCCCGATCTCAGAATATGTGCTTTACAAACCCTCACTATAGATCTCAGAGTACTATCTCCAACCTGTCTCAAGTAACTTGGATGAAGTTTTGTTCCTCCGAATTTCTGTTATGATAATCTTTTCCTAATCACTTCCTCCCTCTCGGGCAAGTAATGAATACGGGCAGGTTCTCAATGCGTGCACTCATTAAGAAAGACTTTTAGTTGAAGAAAACCACAATATATGCAAAACAAATCACGAAAATCAATCCTACGTTTGCCTACCTTGTTGTGTCGTCATGGTTCCCACAAACCTAGTTGTGGGATTAGCCTTGCATAGTTATGATAAATAAATCAATAAAGGATGAAGAAATCATGTGTATAAGGCTCACAAATATCAACGAATCAAACTTACAATTGAATAATGAATCCTTGAATGAAATCTCCAAGACAATATCCAAAAGAAAGCACAAAATAGTTGTGTCCTTATGCTACTTCCCAGGCGTGTATTGAAGGAATCCAAGGATCAAAAGTTGAGTTAAAGTCGTGTGTTATAGCCTCAATACCATAGGAAAACGTTACCCTAAGACTAGAACAAAGTGGTGTAATTATAGAAGTTGAAACCTAGTCCTAAACTAACTAGGAAACCTCAAAAAGTTGTGCTTCGAGTGAACTGGACGGCACACACCACGGCTCGTGGTGGCTTCCTTGGCCATTTGAAGGCTGGCCTCTCCAATACGGCACCCACCACGGCCAATAGCGGGCACCACGGCCAGTGGTGAGGCCTCATGGTGGTTGCCTTAGCATTTTGGTGGCCTATCTTGTTTGTATGGAACCCACCACGGCCAGTAGTGATCACCGCGGACCATGGTGAGGCTCGTGGTGGTTGCCCTTGGTCCAAACATGCTGCTCCTGTCTCCAAATGGCCAGTACAAGGTTCTTCATGGCATGGTAAAGTTCGTTGTCCGCTTTCTCCTTTCAAGTTGTCACAAAACCTCACTAAGATCAAGTCAATTTAACACTTCTTGTGTACTTTGTTTTCCTTGTGCTCTATTCTCCACACCACGACACCACCTTAGTCTAAACTCAATCAAATTTCCACATAAACTAGTCCAAGGATCATCAACTCAAGCACACTTCAATTTCCCTGAAAACTAAACAAAACACATATCAAACTAACAAAGCGCGCTTGAGAACTAACAATAATTCTACGTTTTGAGCGTCGTAAATGTCGTCTTTTGCAGACACATCAGCTATGTGTATTTTATTATTAAGTAGTGTTAGGACAAGTTGTGTTCTATATATTCTTGTTGTTTTCGAATTTGTAGACATATTTTGCATGTTTTAATAGCAATTTTATTTCATTTCTATTGCACATCCAATGAAGTTGAACCTTTAATATGCAACATATACTTCGGTGTACTTTATTCTCCGAGTGTCTATGAAATATCTGACAATGTGAATGAAAAAAGGCGCAAATGGAGAATAACAAAAATATATATGTTTAGTCCAAGACTACTAATTATGAATGACAAACATATGGACAAGAATTTGAATTTTTTTAGGATAAAGTGAAATATCAATTAAAGCGCACATTAAGCGAGGCAAAACGCTCAACACTTTATGAGCCGCACTTCAAGGCTTAAGCCTACTTTGACAACACCATATGAGGAAAAGTTGAACTCCTTATATGGACTTGGGCAATCATGCCCTCATGAGATAGCTTTTGGGGTTGAGTTAGACCCAAGATCAATTTCTTGACGACTATACTTCATAAATCCTAAAGGACCTAAAACGGAATTGTGATATTTTTATTAGTTTGCAGGTTTGTGAAAAAAACCAAGTGAGTGACCTCTGTTTTCTTTTTTTTAGGTTGATGCAGCTCTAATTGCAACTGGTAGAGCTCCCTTCACGAATGGTCTAGGCCTGGAGAATGTATGTCTTCGTATAAAAACATATACAATAGTCTATATCCATACCAGGATTTTGTGCATTTTAATGGTCAACTTTTGCAGATTAACGTGTTGACACAACGAGGTTTTATTCCTGTTGATGAGCGTATGCGAGTTGTTGATGCTGATGGAAAATTGGTTAGTTGGAACTACTCTATTGTCGATATGCTTTCACATGGCTGTTAATGTTCTAATAATACTTTTACCACTAGGTACCTCACCTTTATTGCATTGGTGATGCAAATGGTAAAATGATGCTTGCTCATGCAGCCAGTGCTCAGGGAGTATCTGGTGCGTATTGAATCAGGTTACGAATATCTTCTATACAAGTCAAACGTTTTCCTTTAAAATCGACATCATGTTTCAACTCATTATGACCTTTTCTTATGAAATAGTTGTCGAACAAGTCTCTGGAAGAGACCACGTGCTTAACCATTTGAGCATTCCAGCTGCTTGTTTTACTCATCCTGAAATCAGCATGGTTGGGTTGACAGAGGTGAAAACTGAATTTCTTTCTGGACTGCTTTGTGATGAGAGAGCACTTAGATTTTGTGGTCTCCTTCTTGATAATGCTCTCATTATGTTCAAGTTCTTTGCGAACTTGTTAATAATTGGAGGAGGATATTGAATACTTCAACGTACTCACAAATCATTATTTCCATGGCTGATGGGATGAACTAGGTGGCAAACTGCTTTTACTTAGTTTTGTCTTTAACTGGCTCCTGCATTTTGCAGCCGCAAGCTCGAGAGAAAGCTGTAAAGGAGGGATTTGAGATAAGCATTGCAAAAACAAGCTTTAAGGCAAACACAAAGGCACTGGCAGAAAATGAAGGGGAAGGACTTGCAAAGGTTCTACTCATCCTTTACCTCTCTCTTTTTGTTTTTATATCTGTGGTGTATGGGTCAGCTTTTGTGCACCTCGACTAATTCCATGAGATACCTATCACCTCCTACCAGGGACGGGTACCAGGTAACTCTGTCCACCAAGACTAGAACAGATGGGAAGAAATTACTTAGTATTTTGTCTCTCTTGGAATTTGAACCTGAGACGTCATGGTGCTCAACCCACTTCATGGCCATCAAGCTACACCCTAGGGTGCTACTCTTCTTTTGCCTCTTTTCCGCAGTCATTTTCATGAAGTAGCATAATCTGCTAGTTCCAATGGATTCTCTCTGTAGATAGCCACTTTATGATTCTGATTTCCTACTTCTGTTGCTCCCTTTCCTTTTTAATCTTTACATCATATGACTAGAAAAATGTTGCATGCTCTTAGATAGCATTTTCATTCATCAGTTAGCTAATACTAACCAAACAATTGCATTTCAAACATCAGAAACCAAAATGGTTGAGATTCATGTGTTCATCGAATGTTGAGTTGATACAGCTAGATATTTGGTTATATATACGATCTGACGTGCGGATACATTTATCATTAATCTGCCATATTCAAATTGGGTTTTGGATTGAGATATCCTAACAATTGTTTACTGCTTCTTTGATATATATAGTTGATATACAGACCAGACAACGGGGAGATTATTGGAGTTCATATCTTTGGTCTGCATGCTGCTGACCTTATTCATGAAGCATCCAATGCCATAGCGTTGGGAATGTCCATTCAGGTTATTCATAATGCGAAGCTATTTATCTCAAGTTTATCTAATTTGTTCCCGCTCTTTTGGTTTGGGACTTGGGAGTTTCAGTTTTGCTCCCACCTTTCTGCTCTCTTGATGACTCAAACCCATAACCTTAGGATTGGAGGTGGAGAGTGTTTACCATCTGAGCAGCCCCTCTTGTCGAGGGTTGATTATTTTTTGTTGTGATAAACCTTGCAGGATATAAAGTTTGCAGTGCATGCTCATCCAACATTGTCTGAAGTCCTTGATGAACTATTCAAAGCTGCTAAGGTAAGCCTTTCATTCTCAATAATTGATATCACTGATATGACATACTAGGCGGCGAAGTAAATCAGACTTTCATTGTGAACATGCTAATTTACAATCTTTTCAATGACACTAGCTAAAGGAATTGGAAAAAATATCGACCAGGTAACAAGTCACGACCATCGCCCACTTAGTGAATCAGTTGTCTGAAATTCTGAGGCCTAAGAGTTTTAAGGGAACTGCTGCATCACCGATTTCGCTAGAGGTCATCTTGAGGAAAGCATCGAGGTGTGACAAGGATGGATTTCAGATGACTTGCTGCATATCAATCAAGTTGCAAATGGCTTTCCATGAGAAATTGATTCACTGATTCCAGGGTATTTTACTGAGGCCTTGGAGTGACAGTGTGAAGTGAAAATCAACATTCTTAATATAGTATATATTTTCAAATGTTGTATGAAGATGTATTTTCTGTTGTAATTACAGAAGAGAGGAGGCTCATAGGCTCTGCCTCTATTTGGTTATGCAACCAAATTAATTCAAATTGGCTCATATTACCCTTTTCTCCTAGCTATTAGCATTCAATTGAATTTGAGAATATGCAGAACAGACTACTGTGATGTCACAAAAAGGATCGGGATCGGGGAGGATAGGGTATACACAAACTTTACCCCTATTTTCACTTTATCCTTTATGAGGGATGATTTCAAGCTCAATTTTTTTAATCTCTTAATCTATGTGTCTAGTCAAACACCTTCATAAATTAAAACTGAAGAAATAGTGTTTGTGACAAGAAGTAGTGTGGATTTAACTAAAGACAATGAATAACAAAGAATACTGAATAAAATAAAACAACTTAACTATGTTGTGTTTCTATATTTTCTTTTCTTTTTTCGATGATACAATTATTATTATTTTTTTAAAAAAGGAATTCAATGTATTAATGCAAAATGAAGTTAGACTCTTCAATTTATTATCTCGTATCGTGAATTGAAAAATTGTGATGGATAATTAGTTAGTTTAATAAAGAAAGGATTACTATACTAAATTATAACTGATTGTGTGGAGGCATCGTTTGACTAAACACGAATTTAAAAAAAAACAAAAAAACTTTGTTATGTTTATCAAAATGCCTTTATTGAAGTCACTTTAATGCTTACTTTTATTTGACTTTTATTCACAATAAAGTGTTGAGTGGAAATCAATAAGGATAAAATGGGGATGATGCCGTTTAAATAGTTGTCATGAAAGGTGACATTCTTTTTCGAACGGACCAAAAAATAAAAGGATATCACATAAATTGAAATAGAAAGAGAAGACTTTAATATTTTTAAGACAAAAGAGTCTGACACAATTTTGTGATTAGAGGTGATATACCCATTGTTAGTGGCCCACATATACTTTTATCATGACACAAATGACTTAGATATACAAAACCAAGTTGAAACATGCTCATACTCAGGATATTATTATGTTGAAACCCCAAATCTTTGTAAGTCTCGAATAAACTAAACATACAACTCATAGTAAAAATCTCACATAAATAATCAACTTTGCATATTAACTAATACACGAATGCCGAAACTATTTAAATAGCTTTGTTCATGCTTTGATTCACAATGATATAATTTTTAAAAAAAAATAGAAAGAAACATGAGTAAGAAGTAAGAACTTGTGTAATAAACTAGCTAAAAATTAAAGTAAGAGCTTCGTCACTAGACACTCGAAACAGGGACCAAGATCCGAATCCCGACTCACAAATCTTCAAAAATGCTCTCCATTTTTCTCAGATATATCTTTTTCTTTCAACGAAAGTGAAAAAATTAATTTTGAATTTATTTTTTTATTTCTGATTTAAAAAAATCATGTAAGGCATATTAGATCCTTTTAGCAAAGTACGTGGGAAAATTGGATCCTTATCACGTGTGCAAAATTTTTGACTTCTTTGATATAATGGTTAATTGAGTGAATTTTTTATTCTATTTCATTTTTAGTATAAAAATAGGATAAATGAAAAGAAAGAAGCAGGAATGGAAAAAATAAATTAAGACTAATTTTTTGTTACGACAATATTGTAATTTATTTTTGTATTTGCAAAAAACATAACTGTGACATCTATAATAAATTTTACAGAAAAATGAGTGAAAAAATAAATTTAATTATCAATATAATAAACCCAAATTATTCATTTAAATAAAGAAGGCAATATAAAAAGGGTTTAATTGTTTTTCCCATTCCATGTCAAATTAGGAAACCAAAAAATAAATAAATTAGAAAACGTATTTGTAATTTATAGTTTTAGATAATTGAGTGTGAATGAGGATAATTATTGTTATTCCCATTCCATGTCAAATCAGGAAACGGTATTTCTACTATAAATAGACGTAACACCCCACATACAATTATACTCACAAAACTTTTTAATTACTTTTCAAATTTTCACTTTGTCCGTTTGTTTGTTCAATTAATAATGGTGAGAAGTACTGGAGATGAGGTTAATGATCAAGAGAGAATGCATTCAAGGACAAATATGTTCCCCCGTGGCATAAACAAATGCGTCGTATTCAACTTCATTGTTTGCAAACTCAATCTCACTACTGGTGTTATCCCTTCTCTCAATGTCGCAGCTGGATTATTGGGATTAGATCGTGGACAGCTTTTATTGAGAAATTTGGCAAGTTGAAGCAGCCTTTTACTACGTCATACAGACGTGTGTCCTTGCTTCTTCTGGCATTGCGTTTAGCAGTGGGACAGCAAGTTATATATTGGGAATGAGTCCATACATAGCATCTCAGGCAGATGCAGGAAATATACCAATTAATACTAAGAAACTTGGATGCTTCCTTATCTTCTTGTTGTCGCTTTGCCGGTCTATTCTCAATTGTCTCACTAAGAAAGATGATGATAATGAAGTATAAGTTGACGTATCCAAGTGGAACGGCAACTGCATACCTTATCAATTGTTTCCACACTCCTAAAGGAGCCAACCTCGAGTTGGTTCCTTGTTCAAATCGTTCGGGTTCAGCTTTATATTTGGAGCTATTCAGTGGATATTTGCACGTGATGAAGGCTGCGGGTTTGCTAGCTTGCATACATTTGGTTCCCAAGCATATGCCAAAAGGTTGTATTTTGATTTATCGTCGACCTATGTTGGAGTTGGTATGCTATGCCCCTACATGGTCAACATATCATTGCTAATTGGTGCTATAGTATCATGGGCTTTCATGTGGACAATGATTGAAGCGAAGAAAGGCGACTGGTACTCTGCCCATTTATCTGCAACAAGTCTTCATGGTATCTAAGGACACACAGTATTTATCGCAATTGCCATGATGCTTGGTGATGGTCTTTTCCTTTTTGCCTACATGTTGGTGGTCACAATCATAAGTTTCATAAAGAGGAAGAATAGTCCTCAGGAAGATTGTTCAGAAGAAGACGATGAGGACGAGAAGATACGAAATGATTACTTCTTAAAAGACCAGATTTCCAACTGGACAACTGCTGTGGGATATGCTGGTACTGCAGTCGTATCAATCATTGTGGTACCCATGATCTTCCACTCACTCAAATGGTATCACGTTTTGGTTGCCTATTTAATTGGTCCTATATTGGCCTTCTGCAATTCTTATGGAGCTGGCCTCACAGATTGGTCCCTCGCCTCAAATTATGGAAAGATTGCAATCCTTACATTTAGTTATTGGGTTGGTTTGGAGAATGGTGGAGTGATTGCTGGACTAGCTTCATGTGGTTTGATGATAAGCATACTAGACACAGCTTCTGGCTTGATGGGAGATTTCAAGACTGGTTACTTAACCCTTACGTCCCCGCGTTCCATGTTCTTTAGCCAACTCATTGGTACTGCCATGGGTTGTGTCATAACCCCTCTAGTCTTCTGGATCCAGAAGGATCATACCCTGCACCATATGCTCTCATGTATCGTGGAATCGCCCTACTTGGCGTCGAAGGTTTTGGAAGTCTACCTAAACATTGCCTCAACCTCTCTATTTGCTTCTTTCTAGATGCTATTCTCAACCTCTCTATTTGCTTCTTTCTAGATGCTATTCTCATCAACCTGGTGACTCAACTGCTCAAGAAATTTGAGATCAAGTATAGAATTTATCGATCCATTTCGAGTCCAATGTGCATGGCCATACCATTTTACCTTGGAGGCTACTTTGCCATTGACATGTGTCTAGGCTCATTTGATCCTATTCATTTGGCAAATGTATAACAAGCAGAAAGCAAAAGATTTTGGACCTGCAGTGGCTTCTGGTCTAATATGTGGTGACTCCTTGTGGGGAATTCCAGCATCTGTTCTTGCTCTAGCTGGTGTCAAAGCTCCATTTTGCTTGAAATTTTAGTCACATAATCCCTGTACAGACCTCTTAAGTTTTAGAGTCTTTTGATTGTCTTTAACAATCAAAATTAGGTTAGTATAGCTTTAACATGTTATTTTATTATTTAGTAGCGTTAAGACAAGTTGTGTTTCTATATATTCTTGTTGATTTCGAATTTATAGACGTATTTTGCGTTTTTAATAAAAATTTTGCTTCATTTCCATTGCACATCCAATAAAGATGAACCTTTAATCTGCAACATATACTTTGGTGTACTTTGTTCATTGCGTCTATGAAATATCTCACAATATGAATGAAAAAAGGCGTAAATAATATATATATATATATATATATATATATTTAGACCAAGACTATTAATTTTAAAGCATGAATGACACGTGAGTGACCACTATTTTATTCACATAATCCTTGTACAGACCAATGTTTTCTAACTCTCTGCAGCTTTAAACATCAAGACTATTCTCGTATTTGCAATTCATATGAGAAAATTCAAAAAAAAGATAAATACTAGAATGTCGAGTTGAAATTATGATCTAAAGTAACTTTTGAACCCCTTCTGCCACCATGCTAGAGTCTGTTGGGTGTGATGGTTGAAAAGAAAAAAGAAACTACATATATACAAGGTAGTAATACTATTAATGGTTCAGCCTTCTTGGGAACACTGTACAGGGTTTGGCCTAAGATGAACAATATCTCACACCGTATTAAGAATTTCTTTGAATTGATTTTTGTTGAGAATATAATTAAGTAAATATAAGTATGCTCTCTCTTTTTGATTAGATGGTCGTACTGTTCAACACTTTGAGCCCAACAGAATCTTCCCTTATGTCCAGAAGTTTGCTTTTGCCCTATCTGCACAGTATAGTTTTTCCAACGAAGCTAATTCAATTGAGCTTTGTGTCCTCAACCTAAACCGGAATTGTGATCTTTATATTAATTTGCAGGTTTGTGAAAAAAATCAAATGTTTTTAAGGTTAATCTTAAATAATACAAAATATATGAATTACGTTCGACA
This sequence comes from Solanum dulcamara, assembly GCF_947179165.1. Classification (NCBI taxonomy): domain Eukaryota; kingdom Viridiplantae; phylum Streptophyta; class Magnoliopsida; order Solanales; family Solanaceae; genus Solanum; species Solanum dulcamara. Next base: position 79,222,409 of record NC_077238.1, read on the forward strand.
TGATTTTTATTAATGTTAACTATATAGGCAGCCTACCTTCGAATTCGGTCCGACCAAATAAAAAATAAAAGAATTAAGCAAAGGGCGTGACAAAATCTTAATGGGTTGCTTTGCTACGAATTTCGTCAATATTATTCAATCTTTGAAGATATAAATATTTTTTTAAAAGTTATGAAATATGCACCAAAAATTTAATGAGTGCACATAAGTCTTCCAAATTACTATGCGATATTTAACAAATCATAAAGATATTTGTATCAGAATTAAAAATTCTATAAATCAAAACTAAAATAAGAAATTAACCAATTTTACAAAATAAAAATTTAATGAGGTTTTAAAATTGGTTAATTTCTTACTTTAGTAATAACAAAATAATTAAATTTTACTAAATGTTATTACTATAATAATTAAAAATAAAATGAAAAGATGTTTGGTACGATTTATACCCCATTTTAAAAATAAGATTAATTTATTAGTTATTTTTATCTCTAAGGGAGATGTGAACCTACTTGCTAGAGCAATAAATGTGAGTTCTCGTGTAAATAAAAGGAGGAACAATAGATAAGGAGTGCCATAATATTTTTCTGACTATAAAATATTTGAAACATGCATATAACTTTGGATATGTCATAATATTTATGTTGTTACAAGACTTCTCACTGAGAATTAAATGAGAAGTGTATAGTTAATTATTTTTAAATTTAAAAATGTATGTGTATAATGCTTGTTCAATTAATACGGTGGAGTGTTGTAATATAATACTAACAAAAACAGACTTTAACTTGAACAATGTATAAACAACCTTGATCAAATGGTTTTGTATTTTATGGTTGCTAATTAACTCAAAATTAATTGTTGTATTCCTAAAAGTCCATACCAATCTCATATTGGAAATTTGATACTAATATAAATATAACCAAAAGGAAAAAGAAGAAGTCTATGTGTATTGACTTTTCGTCATCGAAAATGTCTTCAATATCTTATATTGGGACCTTTCTAAATTAATACTCGATAAAATAATAAATTTTTTAAAATAATATTTTCTCCGACTTAAGCCATTGAAAAAAATCAATGATTTTGATAAGATAATAAGATTATATATGTTCAGAAGACCCCTGGATAAATATATGGTTCCATTAATATTATAAATTAATAATTCTTTAAAATTATAAAAATAACTAAGATAATTTAGTGAATACGATTCTAGTATTTTTTATTTATTTTTTGTTAAAATTTAAATCTAATTGAAGTTCATCTTTAACTTTTGAAACTTTTCTTATTGCATCCAAAAGCTCTGGTGTTGTCTTCTCAAACTGCACTGAAAAAATTGTGAAAAGTTCTAGACGTGATAAATGCGCTCTTATTGCATCCAAAAGTTAGGGTGTTTTCGTAATCATGACCTCAAATTCATTAATGTTGTTTTCACAAAAAGACTTATTTAAATTCCTTGAGGCTTTATTTTCGAACGATGTAATCAAAATAAACTTCATTGAATTCGAAAATACTCTTTAAAATAATAAATATTAATTAATTAAATAATATCTCTACAAAATAATACTATTTCATGATCTTGATAATATTAATTTAAAGAGATTTTAGTATATTATATTCTTAAAGTCATTGGAAAGATAGGAAATAAGATAAACAATTACTAATAAAGTAAGATCGTCCCCTAAAACTAGGAAAGTTCCAAAAAAAAAAACAATGATCCTTCTTTATTCTATTTTATTTCTAGGAAAAAAACTTAGATAAATAGCAATTGTTTTAATTAAGAATAATTGATATTCAATGAAAATTTGCAGTCGTTTTCAATTCTTGTTCCCCTCCCAAGAGTGGTGAATTCAGTTGATCGAGCTTAAGTCAGATCACACTGTCTTTGAAAAGTAGAGATATCACTATAAGTATTTTAAGATAATTTAAAGAGTTAACTAGATCCTTCATAAGATATAGTAATCGATTCTCTAAAATATAAATTCATCAAAAAAAATCAGAAATATATAACAATTTAGAAAACATTTACAATCGACTCGCCTAACAATTTTATTAACAAGATCCTTCAGTTTGCTTTCTTCTTTGTTCAATTGGCTGTCTGCTTTCTTCTCTTCTCTTTTACTTTCTTCTTCATTTCTTCTTCTCTTCTACTGTCATGCAGGTGCTGGACTTCTCCAACACTATTTGATCTTTATTTTTTTGAGTGAGTATGGTTGGAATTTATTGAAACCACAACTAATACAAAAATTAACTGAGGAAGATTAATTAAGAGCAATATGGATTGATTTTGGAGTCAAAATTCAGAGATAAACTCAATATGATTTACTGGAAGAATATGTATCACGTGTGTATCATGTATATCATACGTAAAAATGGAGCGAATTTATAAATATGGACATGTGAACTATCCTTGGTATTCTCTTTATAAAACCAATTATTTAATGTATATATTTTGTAAAATTTGTATAATATTATCTAATGGTGCCTCATTATAAGAAGGCTAAATGATTAAGTTGATTGAATATTCGCATACATCTCTCCTAAATTATTAAGTATTACAATGCTTCATAATCAACAAACATTTAGTGCTTTGAAAAGTTGACAAGTTACGTTCCTTATCATACTAAGCAAATAGATTTTCTTGTCCTATAAATTTGGAGTCTTTTTCCACTAAGGTTTTCACCAAGATAGAAACAATACCTAGGGTTAATTTGGTGTTAACTTTTTACCATGGAAAAATCAACTCTTCTCCCTCTTTTTTTCCTTGGTCTATAATTATTAAATTATCCATGGATGATTTTAGCTATAGTTATGTCGATTTTTCGGATCATAATTTGTTATCATCAACAAATAAAAAATCCACAATAATAATTAATTATCCTCATAAAATATTGAGTGATCAACAATACATAGTAGATGCTCATAAGTCATAATGTTCCAAGTGGTTCAAATCCTGTTCATAATGGATGAATATTGTTATATGTTAATACATCATGACGTAAAACTACTATAGGTACAAATAATTTGCATCTTTGTTTATTATGCTACTAAATTAGAGATGTGATTGTTCAAGGAAATAGAGAAATTACAATATCTTATCCTACTCATCCTTCTTTTTCTTAAAAAAATTGAAGACTTGAATGCCCTTCACATTAATGTTAAATAAATAAAACTTATGTCTAACTCAATCCAAAAGCCAGTTCATGAGGACAACACACATTTCCTACGTATATGAGTTTAAGTTTTTTACGTCGATAAAATAAATATCGAAGCATTGCAATTACTTAAAAATAACTACAAATATTTATTTGATTAAAATAATAATTTATATATTATATTTTTATATTAGTATTTATTAGCAGTGTTTTTTATACATCAATATATATATATAAATTAATTTTTTTTGAATATTTGTTTCATTGTTTTAATTAATTAGTCAAGTTGGCATGTGCTCGTGGGGACTACCATTTCTCCTTCCTTCAATGTCATTTGCCTCCAATGGTCAAGTACTTAATAATCTTATGGATTTTATATATTCTATGCAATATATTAGCATTCATATATGCGTCCTAATTTCATAGTCTGTAGACAATTTTAGGGCGGAGATAAAAGATTACACGAGTTTCATCGAATTCAATAATATTGAATGTTATTAAAAGAAATTCACTAAATTTAGATATCAAAGCATTTCAAAGATTATTCATTTATTAAGAACTAGTCTGAGCTAACATCAGAGAAATCAAACATGGTTGAAAGAAATATTGAAAGAGCATTAAAAGAAGCATATTACTAGATAGAAAATTCTATTTAGTGATATGCGCGATAAATGAATCCAGCTTCATTCGAAAAACACCCCCTTTCTCTGTGGGCTGCCTCACGGCTTCTCCCAGTTCGTTTGCTCTTTTCCTAATTTCGTCTCCTTCTTCGATGCCATTAACTTCCTCACGACACTATCAACGGTAGATGCAATGACCACCTCGTCACGTTTCTGATCCCACTCCTTAATGATGAGGCCAGTTTTCAATATTTCCGTCAACAAAAAAACATTTTTGGGGTGGTCAGATTGTGTAGGCCAAGCAATTATTGGGACTCCCATAGTAATGGTCTCTACACAAGCAGTCCAGTCACACGCACTCAAGAACCCGCCAATAGATGAATGAGCCAAGATTTCTGTTTGTGGTGCCCAATCTCTCAGAAGTAACCCGACTCCATTTAGTCTATTCCTCAAACCCTGCATGAAACTCAAATTTTCTATTAGGGTCTTCCCTGATATAAATATCTCCATTATCAGGCTCGTTCAACAACCATATGAACTTTTGTTTTCTAAGCTCTAAACCCATGGCGAGCTTTTTGATTTGTTCATCAGAAAATGAAGTCAACATTTCATACGATACGTAAAGAACTAATTTTAGAGGTTGTTTGTCCAACCAATCCAAACAGGGGAATCTGTTTTTTTTCTTTCTTAGTAGGCCGGAGAACCTGTCCTATTGCCCATTGCTTCTTGTTTTGTCCAATTCCAAGCAAGTCAATAAAAGTATTAGTATCTTCCATTACTTGGCTTGTATTATGGATATCACCTGCAGAGCCATTCCCGATATACTGAACTTGAAAAGATGATTTCATCACAATACCATCCTTCAGAGGATGGTAGTCTTTGAAGTAGTTGTTGTTCAAGCGGGATAGGCAATCCCACAATAGGGAATATGTGATCACAATACATACCAAACGCCGAAATTACAGGATTAAAGATATATGACTCTGCATTATGGAAAGATGAAATATCCTGAACATTATAAGACATTAGACAATCATGAATCATCACAACTCTTGTTGATTTAGACGAAATATCACGTAAGAAGGAAGTAATGCAAACATTCCAGAATAAGTGGAAATGTTTAGGTACTTCGCTCGGAATATTTGGATCGAGCGGAGTAGTAGTCATTTGAAGGTCATGAAAATGAATTTTAGCTAAATCGGAAGGATTTAACGCCGTGGCACGAGTCCTGGTGTCATGATTGTAAGTAGGTAGGCTAAGATAGTGAACAGAGAGACCACAAGAAGAGATTAAGCAGGCAAATTGAAGAAAAGGGTCAAGATGGCTTTGACTTTGAAATGGAACCATGACTACAACTACTTCATCACCTAATTGTTTCTTCAAGTTTGGAATATTCTCAGTATTATCCATTGGATTTTCACTCTAGCTAGCAAATGAGTGAGAGTGAACAAAGAAAAAAGAGCGCTTGCTAGCCTTTATAAAGAGTGAGAATAGATTTTTTAGACCTCAAAAAATGAGATAAGAAAATCCTTTCTAGAAAAATTATACTCCCTCTATCCCATTTTAGTTGACACGATAAAATTTTGCACAATACTTAAAAAAAACATTAATTATCATGACTAATATACTTTTTATTAATTTTTTGACATTTATTTATTTATGTGTCTCTTAATATTAGAATAATTAATGCTAAAGATAAAGTTGAAAAAATATAATTAATTTTCTCTTAATTATTTAAATTGACAATTATTTTAGAATAACTATTTTTTATATAAATAACAACTAATATGAGAATATTTAGGTATATAAAAGATCCGACCAATAATTTTGCTTTCCCAACCTTTTTTTACCTACTGCCTCTACTCATTCACTGCACAGGATTTTGTTATAAACAATCTCTGATGGTCCTTTTCTCCCACACTTCCCGAGGCAGTGAAATAAATTATTCTCTCAATTTCATTGTAGTTAACTTTTCAAAAGTTAATTTGATTAAGTTTTAAAATTAAATTATATTATTTTAATTTAATATTATAAAATAAAAAATGAAATATTCAAAAACTATAAGAATAGTATTATAAGTTACAATTTTTTTTATTTCAATATGATTAAAAAATATATATTTTAAAATATTAATTAAAATTTATATTGTTTAAATTTAAAAAAAAATTATAAAAATTAAAATAGAACGAAAGGAATATAATCGCTTTTTATGAAGTCTGTGCTTTCGAGATCTCACAGTAGTTTCAGTATCATGTTGTTGGTATCTTTTGTCTCCGTTTTGCCATGTATGATAAAATTGTAATTAAATATTACATAGGATAAAGTTCAAATTTTATTTAAACATATAATTTAAATTATATTTTTTATTCACAAATATAAAAACTTTGTAAACATCAAAATTAGTGTGATGAAAATTTGGACTATTCTCATAATTGGGCCAGTAATATTCTGACGCCATACTAACATGTAACACGATTTTTAATGGAAACTTACACCAATATATTATATTAAGAAAATATTTATTATTTATAGTAATAATTTTTTTTATTAGATATTTATAATATATTTATAATATAGTTTTAATATAATTTTAATATATATTAGCGAGAATAATTTATATAACTCATATAATACAAGTTTTATTCATGAATAATATATTTATCACACACTTTAATACACTTATAATATATTATGTCAATTTCTTATTAAATAAGTATAATATATTTTAAAACACTTATAATACATTTATATTGCATGCATAATTCATTTTTAATACATAAAAAATATATCATAATATTGCTATGTATTGCTATAGATGATAATAAATAAAAAAATATCGTTAAAATCTATAATTATTTATTAAAAAGTGTTTTCCTAATAATTCTTTTCTTTTTTAATGTGTTGGAATGCATTCAAAATCTGCCCGAGGCTCACTCTATACTAGACAATGGGTGTAAGGTTCACCCTATCAAGACAATAGGTGGGAGTTAATTATATTTGCGTAGTAATGGACATTTAAAGTAAATGTATTTTATAATTTTTGAATTCTTGTAGGTAAATTGGAGTGAAAAACAACGTAAATTTTTTTTAAAAAAAAAAATAATTTTTTAAAAATTTTATGATCAAACATATTTTTTGAAATTAATTCCGAAAAAAAGGATAAAAAAATTCAAGGGTTTTGCTCTATCATCTTTTATAACTTTAAACTTTTGTGATGTTTAAATTATCACGAAAAATAAAAGCCAATTTAAACTTTTGTGATTCTTACATTATCTAGTAGTACGTTGATTCCAAGAAAGGAGCTTAGCTTTTTCTGGTAAAAAAATAAATATGAAAGAGAGCAATATGCAAGAGAATAGTATTCCCTCCATTTGAGGAGGAAATTTTTATTGATCAAAATAATTGAATTGTTCAAAGTTTAAAATAAATGTTTAATTTTTTTATATATATTTATCTTTTCATTTATTGAAGTTTTATATTTTTTAGGAGTTAAATCACACTACTTGTAAAGTTATATTTATGATTTTACAAAAGACAATAATAAAAAGTATGGTTCAAATTATGTTCTTAAATATTTTTTTTAATACATGTACATTGTCTCACAATTCACTTAATATGGAATGAGGAAAGTAATAAATTAGAAATGGTGAAAGAGGAAAAAAGGTTCGGAAAGCAAAATTATAAATGGGACCTACTAATTTTTATTTTTATTGAGCCGAGGGTCTCTCGGAAACAACCGTCCTACCTTGGTAGGAGTCAGGTCTGCGTACACTTTATCCTCTCCAGACCCCACGTTGTGGGATCTCACTGGGTTGTTGTTGTTGTTTTCTTCTTCTTTTACTTGAGTTTAATGCATTTTGAGTCGAGAGTTTTTTGAAAACAGTCTCTCTACCTCCACGAGGTAATTGTAAAATTTGCGTATACTCTATTTTTCTCAGACTCCACTTAGTAAAATTTCACTGAATACGTCGTTGTTAAAAGTTTCTTTTCTTTTTTTGTTAACAAATGATGAAATGTATACATTTATTAGTGTTAGTGTATTAGTTTTCTATGGCATATTTTAGAATTTGATGAGACTTTTTTAATGGTTAGATTTTTTTTACTATTTTCGTTAAACCTAACAAATATAAATTGTTATATTTGTCGAAGACTAAAAATACTATTTTTAATAAATTTAAAAAATTAAAATTATTTAATATATACTAAAGGGACTATTTTAAATCCGTCCTTGAAATGAATCAAAACTGTTCAATACAGTTAGTAAACTGCGTCTTATGAGTAAACTTCTCAGAGTGAAATTTCTGAATGAGATTTTTTTAAAAAAAATATACTATCCCATCATTTTGAATAATATTTTTTCTTTCTCCCCCCCCTTAGATTTATTAGACTTTAATTTAATGGATTTATTAGACTTTAATTTAAATACTTCTAAGAAAAATAAAAAACAAATTAATTTTATTTTAATAGATCTGCCTTATTTATATATGTCTAAGAAGTCTTATAAATTACTCCATTTCTATGATATTATTTAATAAGTTTAATTTAGTGTAATTTAGTTTTTTAATCTATTTTTTATGAGTTAATATTTTCTTAGAAAATGTTCTAAAAGCTAAATAAATACTTATTATAAATTAGAGAGAGTGGTAGTACCATTCGTCTCGGAACGGAATAAACATAATATTATCACATAAATTTAAATGAAAACATTATTAATTAAATATAATTATGATAAAAGTCAATAAGGAAACATATCACGTACTTTATCTATTCATTTTTATTTTTCATTTGTTGCAAAAAGAATATTTTACGAGAATTGTTTTATTAAACTTTGTTACGACATTATTAGTTATTACACAAGTTTGGCATTTTCCACATGTCTTCATGTTAAATACTTTTTAAATTCTCCACCATAGCCCATATATATATCTATATATATTATATATATATATATAGATATTAATTCTTCATTCATATATATTATGTATTTTTTTCGTTTCAAATTGTTTGTCTTATTTTTTTTTAACTCGTTTGACAAAAAGTTCTCTTTCTTTTTGGAATTCTTTTAATTTTAATTTTCTACATTACATGTTTAAGATCACAAATTTTTAAAATATTTTGATATATTTTAAATATCTTTAATTTAAAACTGCAAAATTTAATTATTTTTTTAAAAATTTCATATAAAATTAAAAACGGAGAAAGTAATTGAAATTGTCCTCAATATATATAAATTGATCAATTTAATCCTTCATATATCACTACACATAATCAAATAGTTTTTAATACATAAAAACAGATAACTACTTTAGTGTGTATATATATATCACGTAATGAAAATAGTCTTTAATATATGAAAAAAATATTTCTAAATATTAATAAAATGATGCAAAATAAAAAAAATCTGTTAAATTTAAACTCTGATATATTTCTAGGTATTCCCTTTTCTTCCAAACGAAAAGGGCATATCCGTCAAATAGATTACTGTCCGAAGCCGGAAAATCAAAATCCAAGTTAGAGTACTTCTTCCCATTTCTCCATTTTCCCTCTTCCCGTTTTGCCCCTCTGCAAGATCTCAACGCCGTCGCCTTCCCGGAAAATTCATCCAATTTAGAAATTTCAGTCGAATCGCAGTTTTTTTTGTTTTGTATTAATCTGAATTTTCGGAGAAAAGTTTGTTTAAATTCATTGAATTGACTGAAGAAATTGGGGTATGAGATTTTATTAGGGGATAGTTATGAGATCGTCTATGTCGCTTGAGAATTCAAGCAGTGCTCCGTCGACGTCGAGGAGTTCTCCTCCTGCGGCATCTCAAAACCTCAATTGTAAACACAGGTCTAAATCTACAAACCCTTATTTTTATCTGAATTTTGCATTTTTAGTAGCTTATCTTATTCACAGATCTGAAATTTCAGCTTTTTTTCGATAATTCTATAACGCCTGGAATTCAACTGAGATTTGATAGATTGATCTGATGCTTGTCCGAAATGTGTGTGCTTTTGGATGATCGTAATTGCAATATTTGTATTTTGTAGTTCCCAAAACAATAACATTAACAACTACACCTCAATTCCGAGCTTACTGGGGTCGGCTATGTGAATCATCTTTCTCCATGTATACCCCTCCTAGTCCAATAGGAGTATTCAGTAATGCAGATTTATTGTAGAATTTATCTACATCTTACAAGATTTTAGAACTCCTAGTGTACATTAGAACCCAAGTAAACCCCCAGGATGCTAAAAAGGGAACTTTTATATCTGTGAAGTGAAATGAAATTGGAGAAAGAGGTGATGGTAAAGAGTCATCTTTGCATAACAAGGGTGGGAATGGGGTGGGGTGGTGGTGTAGAAGTGTGAAGTTGGGACAACAAGGAGCAGAGATGGTCCACTTGCAGTCAGCAATATTCTAGCCCAAATCAGACCAATATCCATGTAAATAGAAGAATATATTGGTCCATTGAAGGTGAAGAGCCTGTATGATTGGCCTTGGAAATGAATACGGAGAATGAATGCACCCACAAGAAGTGGCATATTTTAGCTAGCTGAGAGTTTTAGGAGCATGCTCAACACATGATAATTTGTGCAAAAGAGGTATTGCATCATACAGTAGATGTTATTTTGTTTCTGCACTGTTTATTAGCAAGAGAATCTGGGACTCTTTCTGGTATATATTGGGGATACATGGATGACTAAAGGAAGCACTTGTAAGCTGGGGCAAATGGAGAGTTGGGAAAACCATCAAAACACTTGGAAGATGATCCCATTAAGTATTATTTGGGGTATTTGAAATCAAACGTGTTCCGATAGAATTCCAACTCCAATTCATGTTTTAAAATCTAGATGTCTACTCAATCTTTTTGCTTGGTGTAAGCACTGTAATGTAAACAATTCCATTCTATTTTTCTTGATTTTGTAAGCTCCTTGAATTTTTAGATAGGACTCATAGGAATCAAAGAAACTAACAACTTTTTTTTAAATACTGATTTGCATCCACTGGATATTTATTGAATGAAATTCCATTTTACCTGATAAAAAAAGGAGTCCAGCCATGTATCTGTCCAAAATCCAGCCATGTAACTTGAACAGTGTCCAGTTAGCTCATAAGTCATTTTTGCTGCAAGCCAGCCCTTTTGTCAGTAGACACCACTCCACGAATTAAATGTCTTATTTTCCTTATTACCCTACCACTGAAATTTTTTACATGGTTTATCCATTTTTTGTGCCACTGCTAAAGGTAAAGGGAATAAAGACATAGTGTAAGGGGATAAAATGTTCAGTACATTGTTGATGAGCACTGACCAAGAGAGAGACTTTCTCCTCCAGCAAGAAAGTTCCGTCTTGCACTTCTCTAGAATGCTATTCCAAATAGTTGTAGATTTAGATTTTGCCCCCAAAGGTGGGCCCAGATAAGTAGTAAGGAAAGAGCCTAGTATGTAGCCAAAATACCAACAATTTCCAGTAGATTTTAGACATCGTTTACTAGATAAAGAATACTCTTGGAATAATTGATAAAGAGGCCAGACACTCCTTCAAAGAACAGAAGTATCACGTGCATCTAAAGAATCTATTCCTTCTCTGCCTCACAGAAAACCAGAGAATAATCGCGTGAGGTACATTTCTCCCTGGTCTTCCTGACTTTGGTTAAAATCGTTAATCCATCCTTGCAATCATGCCGCTGGAAACATTCTACTTTGGTCTTCCATAATCAAGGTGAAAAGGAAAGGAGTGACAGGGTCTCCTTGTCTTGAACCTTTTTTGTGTAGCAAAAGAACCCTTGGAAGATCCGTTGATTATAAAGGACAACTTGACTGTGAAACTATATAAGTGGGTCCAGTTGATCCATATTTCCCTGGAACTCATTGACCTTAACACGTTGACAAAAAATTCCTGTGAACATTGTTAAGGGCTTTCACAATATCTTATATCCATAGAATACTTGCCTTTTTCTATCAAAGTCTGGAGTCAAGGCACTTGTTTGTGATAAGTGATGCATCAGTAATCTGCCTCTCCCTCAAGGCCATCTGATGGGCAACTAGCTTGCTTATAATAGTTTTAGTTTGTTAGCAAGAAGTTGGGACACACTATTGAAGTTACTGATCAAACTTCTGGGCCTATAATCCTTTGCTCCCTTCCTAAAAGCATTTTCAGGGAGTAAGCTACATATAAGGTGTGCAGACTTATTTAGAAAAAAACTCATGAGAGAAAGAAATTTGTTACCCTAATCAGTCCCTCCTTGATAATACATCAACATCTCTCATGAACTCCATATTAAAATTTGTTTCCAGTAAAATCTGTTCACTGGAACCTGAAACAAAGAGGCCCTATTAAGGTGAATTGGCCTTGTAATTAAATTTGGAAAGTAAAAATTCCAATGAAGGTGTCTTGTTTTGTTTGTTTGGTGATTAGGAAAGCATGCCTAACTCATGTCAATTTACAAAGAAGAGGTCTTCCCAATATATGTGGCACTATTTGACTGGGCACAATTTTTTTGAAAGAAATGAAAACTTTTGAAGCTTGTGGCCTAAAACAAGCCATATACATTTGTATGGTTATAAATCATCTCATTAAGTTAAATTTAGCACAAAGGTTACTGTAGTAGGAATGTATAATAATAATCATGATATAGTTCAAATATTAGTATCTTAGGATAAATAATTGGATATTTAGCCAAGTAAATTTCGTGAGCATATGGAATGAGTTAGATGACTTTTATCTGCTATTGTTTTGGTTGCTGATATGGTTTATTTCTCTACATGCTACAGTAATGTCTTTCAGCTGTTAACAAGGAGGGAGGTAACTCCTCGAACTAAACGCGCTTCCAGAAAGTTTTGGGGTGAGAATACTAAATGTACTCTTGACTCCTATGGGTTAAAACGCGAAGTGGCAAGTGATGCTAGACGGGGACTAATGTCGTGGTAACTTTATTATCTCTTTTTTTTTTCCTGTAACATTTGATAGAATCTGATCCACCCTTTTTTCTCTGTCTGTCTCATTTAATTATTGCAGGGTAGAGGCAGAGTCATTGCAACATTTATCTGCCAAGTATTGCTCACTGTTGCCTCCTCCAAGGTCTACCATTGCAGCAGCATTCAGTCCTGACGAGCGGACACTTGCTTCTACGCAGTCAGTCTCTCTTCGATTACATAGACATGTACAATCTGTGCTATGTTATGCTAGTTTTGTATCTATCTGTTCAATTTGATCGTAGTTATCTTAATTGTCTAGCTCTCCCATCTTGCAAAATACCTATTCATTAACCATAGTCCATATGGAGATATGCAAAATTGTGATGTTGTCATTTGTGAATTCTCCCTCTTTATTGATAAAGTAAGATACACAGGCAAGAATTTTACTTGTATTGGTTGGGACTAATCTCAGCAACTTTACTTTGCTAAGTTTACTGACATATAATTTTCCCGTGGTGGCAGTGGAGATCACACAGTGAAAATAATTGACTGCCAAACTGGGAAATGCTTAAAGGTTTTGAGTGGACACCGCAGGACACCTTGGGTGGTGAGACCATTTTCTTCTTCTTTTTTTTTTTCAGAATGTCTTGGAATATCACCTTTCTTCCTGGATATCTTACATTCTGGTTGACATCTGTAGGTTCGTTTCCATCCATTGTACCCTGAAATACTTGCAAGTGGAAGTTTGGACCATGAAGTTCGGTTGTGGGATGCAAAAACTGCAGAGTGTATAGGAACGCGTGATTTTTGTAATGACCTTTAACATCTCAGTAGTTAAAAGAAAAAAGTGTGCACACTTTACTCTTTTCTTTTGACTGTAACTAGTGAAATATTCATTTCCTACAGATCGTCCCATTGCATCCATTGCATTCCATGCCCAGGGGGAAGTTCTGGCTGTTGCTTCAGGCCACAAGGTAAAAAAGTCGGACTCAAACACTCTTTTGGGTGATTTACATTTCATGTTCTTGTAGTGGTGCTGATTTTGCAATCTATGACAGCTTTACATATGGCACTATAACAGAAGAGGAGAGGCTCCTTCACCAGCAATTATACTGAAGACACGGCGTTCTCTTCGTGCTGTGCATTTCCACCCACATGCCGCCCCGTTTCTTTTAACAGCTGAGGTATCACTATGTTTTTTGGTGACTTGAGCTGTGAATTATGATTGCCTTAGATGCCTTCAACCCTTTATTTTGTAGGTCAACGATCTGGACTCATCAGATCCCTCAATGGCTCGTGCGACCTCTCCGGGAAACTTGCGGTATCCTCCTCCTACTGTGTATTTGACTAATGCTCATTCCACCTATCAATCTGCTTCAGCAAATGAACTGCCTATCATGTCTCTACCATTCCTGATCTGGCCTTCAATTGCTAGAGGTGATCCTAGAATGCTCATGCAGCAGAGTGATACAGATGTGGGATCTGACAGTATACAGCAGAGAGCAGACACTTCGTCATCTGTCCGCCTTCTTACATATTCAACTCCATCCGGCCAGTATGAACTTTTATTGTCGCCTATTGAGCAAAGTGCATCTCCTGCACAAGAAGCTCATACTAGTTCTTCTGTCAGGGAAAACGAGACAGGTACTCAACCTTTAGTTGATCCCATGGAGACTGATGTGCTGCCAGAAGAGAGAAACAATCAATTTTTCCCTTTTAGTGACCCGGCATACTGGGAGTTGCCTTTTTTGCAAGGATGGTTAATTGGCCGAAGCCAAGCTGGCCAACAAACAACTCGTTCAGAGCTTAGTGGTGCTACCATCAATCCATCAACTTATGGTGAACTGGAAAATCCTTCTGCTGTTCCCTTGGTAATTTCAAGCAATAGTCATCCAAGATCTGGAAGATCTGGTTCTCGGCACCGTTCTTCACGCTCTCGAGCGATCCCTGTTGCTGAAGCTGGTGATGGTGCTGCCCCCATTAATGTTGTGCATGATGAGAGTGATTCTCAAACTTCTATTGGTCGCATCCAGTCTGAGATAGCTACTTCGCTAGCTGCAGCAGCAGCTGCTGACTTACCCTGCACTGTGAAACTCAGAATATGGCCTTATGATATTAAGGTTCCATCTGCACCACTTGATGCTGAAAGATGTCGCTTAACAATACCTCATGCCGTACTTTGCAGGTGGGAATGATATGTACTGTTTCAAATCCTTGGCTTGACAACCTATGTATAAGCTTTTAAAGACACTGGGATATTAAGCTGTCATGAAGAATCATCTTGAACCTAATATTTCTGTTGGAGTAGTTGATGACTAGCCTCTTAGCCCTATACTTCGTAAAATTTTCACGTATTAATTTGACAGTTCCTAATTTGCCTGTCAGAATGAAAATAGATATGTTGTTAGATGAACTCTTCTGAATGCTTACATTGAGGTATTAATTTCAGTGAAATGGGAGCCCATTTTTCACCATGTGGGAGATTTTTAGCAGCTTGTGTTGCATGTATTCTGCCAAACTTGGACTCTGATCCTGGTTTTCATGGTCATCTTCATCATGATACTATGGCAGCTGCTACTTCTCCAACCAGACATCCTGTTGCTGCCCACCAGGTTATGTATGAGCTGCGGATATATTCCCTGGAGGAGGCAACGTAATTACCGAATCATAATAGCTTCTTTTTTTCTTTCTTTTCTGTCTAATTTCTCCCCCATTCTTTATTTGTATTCCTGCTATGATTGTTGGTTACTTGATATCTTTGTCATGTGTAGGTTCGGTTCCGTGCTTGCAGCTCGGGCAATTAGAGCTGCTCATTGTTTAACTTCAATTCAGGTAAATGCTTCATTTAGGTTCATGCCTTTGTTTTATTGAACTTTTTTTCTGGTAGAAAAAGAGCAGTTCTACATGGAATTAAACGCTGGATCTTATTCTTTCTTTTTGCCTTTTCTTTTTCTAAGGAAATAAAACTCTAGATCTAAGAGTTTTTGTTTTAAAACTTAGAGGAAATGGGAAATATATTAGATCTATATGAAAGAGAGAAGTAGAGGAAAGGGTTTTGGGGAGGTAGGACTTCAAACCTTACTCTTACCTTTGTGGGGATAGGAATCCTGTTTCCGATAGACCCTCGTCTCAAAAGAGAAGTTATTGAAGTAGGATAGCAGGAAAATATGGCAACAAATTAGCACGATACGAGGCAAATGAAGCAAAAGATGTAATACATATTGGAGAATAAGAAACTACATTACTACTTTATACTACTCCCTCCGTTTCAATTTGTTTGACCTATTTTGACTTGGCGTGGAGTTTAAGAAAATAAAAATGACTTTTAAATCTTGTGGTGTTAAATTAAACATATGTCAAATGCACCAAAATAACCTTTAATCTTCTTGTCCTAAATATGTCGTGTGGAGAGTTGAAATTAAAGAGTTGCTAAAAAGGGAAAGGGCCATTCCTTTTTGAAATGGCCTGGCTAAAAAGGAAAGTAGGTCAAAGAAATTGAAACAGAGGGAGTACTACTAATAAGAAGGAGAGGAGATGAGGCTAGCCCCTGCCTCTCCCACAAAAAGTGCAAAACCTACTATCCTTTTATCCTAATCCTCGATTTTCAGACCTTCCTATCTAGGGTAATTTCCTCAGTAAGTTGAAGTTGTGCCATGTCCCTATCTAATTACCCTCCCCAGTTCTTCCTCGACCTACCTCTACCTCTTAACTCCTGCTACTGCCAACTTTTTGCACCTCCTTACTGGCACATCCGCGCACCTCCTCTTCACATGTTTGAATTCTCAGCCTCACTTCCCTCATCTTGTCTACCACGGAGGCCATTCCCACCTTGCCCCATATAACTTTGTTCCTAATTTTATGTCTCCTAGTATGCCCACACATCCATAGCATCCCCATTCTTTACACATAAAGAACCAACTAGCACAATTGATTGTCCTCTTTCTCAACTTTTTTTTGCTTTAGGATCATCCCCTCGTTGCTAGCCAAGTGAAGAAACATGCCTTTCTCGGAACTAATAAGCTCCTCGTAATAGGACTTCACGGAAAAGATGCCATTCCCCCCTGCCCCCTTCTCCCTACATCATTACAACATACCTTTCATAAATTGCTTAATTCTTATTTTTGTTAAGTTAGTCAATCATTGGCAACTTAACTTATCCAGAAGGAAAAAGTTACTCAAATATTGACACATAATAGTAATACTCTGTTTTTCTTGGACTATGCTTTGTTGCCTATCGATCTGAAACATTGATTGGGGCTCCTTGTCTATTGTAATTGCAGTTTTCTCCAACTTCAGAGCATCTGTTACTTGCTTATGGGCGTCGCCATAGTTCACTACTGAAAAGTGTTGTGATTGATGGAGATACAACTATACCCATTTACACTATTCTTGAGGTGAGAAACATCTTATGTTTGGGCTTAAGAAATTATTAAGTTTATTGCTACTTTCATGGGTCTTTATAGCTGCGTTATGTAAACACTTGTTGATGCTTGTTTCAGTTTATGATGCATAATTTTTGCTTTGGTCTAAAATGTTAATGTAATTATTGAAATATTTTTAGAAGCCTATAGACATTTCAAGAAATTAACTTAAAACCATGACATGGTGTTTTCCTAGATAGTGAGATCAAAGAGATATTATTTCTATCAACTTATCGACAAAAAACATGAGAGTAGCTTTACAGATCTTCATACATCTGTGAAAGATAGAAACCTTAACTAGATCTACTTCAAGTGAAGAATGTTGTGAGGAGTATGTTGGTTAGAGAAGTAGGTGTCAAGATGATATCCATGTAAAGGTTGGAAGTAGCTTGAAGAGGTTAGAGTTGTATTGGCTAACTAAGCTTTTAAATTTTAGAGTGAAGTGTCAAAAATTCTCTTTTTTTGAGTTTCATACCTAAATTATCACTCATTAGTTTGAGAAACACATGTCTCTCTTTTATTTCACTCTCTTGATGGTGTGTGTACTACACTCTCTCTTTTATTTAAAAAAGTTGCCACATGACACTCCACATGGACAAAACATTCCACCTTGACAAAATTAAATAGATTATTAGTATTAGTTAGAAGTTAAAGATTAAAGTATCACAATCCCCACCAAAAAAAAGAAATTAACTTTTATTTAAAATAAAATTTAAAGCATTTTTCTTACCCCACTCCACCACCTCCTCCCACCGTACCCCCCCCCCCCCCAAATTTTTAATTTATTTTATAAAAGTTTAAGAAAAAGAGAAATATTTTTGTCAAAAAAAAGTAGTATTTATATCATTCGTGGGTGCGGTTCATCCCCCCCCCTCCTCAACCTCCCCCCTACTTCCAAAAAAAAACATTTAGATATTATTTTTATTTTTTTTAAAAAAATAATCCCACGCCACCCCACCTAATCCTCCGCTCCCAATTTCTTTCCATTTTTCTCGTTTTGTGTTAAATATGTACATATGTTTTTAGGAAAGTTTCTACTTACCACAAGATTTTTTTAAAATAAAATTTTCATTTCTGTTAAATTCGGTACGCAAGTAGGAAAAAATATTTTTCTAAAACAAATGTATATATCTAACACAAAACGAGAAAAATATTTTTAAAAAATTGGAAGTGGAGGGTTAGATGGGTGGGGTAGAATTTTTTTTTTTAAAAATAAAATCTAATTTTTTTGGGGGAAGGAGTGGGTGGTTTTGGGGGGGGGGGGGGAAGGGTTGAAGTAAGATTTTTTAAAAAACTTTTATAAAATCAATTTAAAAAAATGGGGGTGGGGTGGTTTGGGGTCGGGTACGGGGGAGTAGATGGTGGAGTGGGGTAATAAAAATATTTTAAATTTTATTTTAAAAAAATCAATTTCCTTTTTTGGGATACTGATACTTTTTATCTTTAACTTTTAACTGATACTAATAGTTTAATTTTTGTCAAGGTGAAATGTTTTATCCATGTGGAGTGCCATGTGGCAAGATTTTCTCAAATAAAAGAGACAGTGTATTACCACACCACTGAGGTGTGTTTCTCAAATTAATGAGTGATAGTTTAGGTAGGAAACTCATACTTCCAATAGTTTAGGTATGAAACTTAAAAAAAAGAGAGGATAATTTAGGCGTATTTTTGACACTTCACTCTAAATTTTATTTTGAGGAGTAGAAAGATACAAAATGAGTGGAGAAAGAGTGATATGAAAGAATGAGGAAGTTGTACAAACTATCCTGGTATTCAATTTCTGGATTATGTATAAAAGTTTTGAAAAGAATAATGGTGCATAGATTTAGGGGCATTATAATAGTGGCAGATAACTAATTTGGATTTATATTGTGTGGGTGGCGCCAAGAGATACACTTGGAGTGTTGGAACAAATACAATATTCGCTCAGAACAGAAAGAAAGATGGAAGATTGTCCCACCTTGCATTTGGTGGACAGTTTGGAAAGAGAGAAATCAAATGTGTTTGAATACAATATTAGCTCTATCCAGATATGGAAGGTATAAAAACTTTTGTTAATGTTCTAGGGTCTCTATAAGTTGTTTTTAGTTTAGAATATCTTCCTATATTCCCTTTTGTGACTATGGGTAGCTACAGTTTTACGTTGTAGCAAATAGTTAATACAAAAAAATAGTTACCTTCTCAAAAAAATGGATTTATATTGTGTAGATTTATAATGGAGGTTTTGTCTTTTGCAAAAAGAAATGACGAAAATTTATAGAGAAAGGATGGAAGTATTTTTTTCCATGGTAGTTCGATTGATCTAGAGAAAACATTTGATAAAGTGACGAAAAACCTTAAGAGTGGATGTTTGAAGGAAAAAAGGATTTATCAAATTCAAATTTATACATACCATAAAAGGATATTTATATAGAGAACATTGGTGGATAAAGTTACCTAGTGCCCGTGTTGGTGAGAGTTGAGAGGTAGCAGGTGTCCTATGGAATTACCCGAGGTGCGCATAAGTCGGCCCGGATACCACGGTTATTAAAAATCCACTAAGGGGTCGTTTGGTTTGAATAAAAGTTATGATGAGATTAGTTATGATGGGATAAGTTATGATGAGATGAGTTATGCTGAGATTATTTCTTATTGATTATTTGGTTTGTTATATTCAAAATAATATGCATTGCATAAATTTAAAGAATAATTTGTTTGTTTACAAAAATACCCTTCACTTTTTTTTTTATATTTTCTTTGCAAGATTTAGTTATTCATTCTTAAAGATAAAATTTCATTTTATTTAGCGTATATATTTTTGTGTGTGCATTTCCATTATGGTACCATATGTATTTAAAAATAAAACTTTCATCTTATTTAGCTTTAAAATAGATCTTCCATCTTAAATTTGTTAAAATAAAAGAGGATTTATTATTTATATCACTTTATTTAAGCACTTATCACTCTTAAATTATAAAATATTAAAGTTTTCATTATAATTGATATATTAAATACAAGCTTTGAAGTGACTAAAAGAATATATAATTAAAAATGTGTAATTTAGTAGTAAAGAAATCAAAATATAAATAAACATAAAAATTAGTCAAATAAATTCATAAATAAAAATTATATTTATATAGTGTAATTTTTAATAGAAAAATATGAAGATTTATCATAAAAACAAGGAGTAGTGAATGTTGTGAATGTTATTATACATGGTATTAAAAATAATGTGAATATACGTGAATGTGAAAAGTGATGTATAAAAAGGGTTTAAAGGGATATATTTGTTATTTTACCCATTTTATCCCGGGATAAGTTATCCCGGGATTACTATACCACCCAAAGGGAGGGATAACTTATCCCGGTACTAAATATTAATCCCGAACTTACCAACCAAACAACAAATTAAATGACACTAATTTAATCCCATGACTATTTGGTGTTATCCTTCACACCGAACGACCCCTAAAGGCTCAGAGGAGTTTCCACAATTGTGAGTATATACTGATATATAACCTTAACCCTACTTGTTTATCCTAGTTATGGTTGAACTACCAATCCTGAATAAAATTGCACCAGGGAACCTTATCCTGAATATTATTGGTCAGTTCATCCCTTTTTTTTTTGGATAAGGTATAAAAAAGACTTACTATGTAAAAAAAGGGATGAAGTAACCAATAATATTCAAGAGGTTCTTTGGTGAATTCTATTTGTAGATTATATTGTGTTTATTGACACAGCTAGCAAGGGAATTAACCAAAACTTGAAACTGTAGAGAGCACTCTGAAGTGAAAGGGTTTTAGGAAAAGTCCAAGCGAGAATACAAATGCTGTAACTTTAGCCCCATAAGAAGAACAAAGATGAAGTAATGTGAGATGATATTATGATATCTAAGTGCCAATAATTTCAGGTATTTAAGTTTAGTCTTCTAAAATGGCATGATAGTTTGACCATGTCTCAAGTGGACACTCCATATGCATTAGGGTAGGTGCAATAGTATGACGACTCAATCTGCTATTACAAGACGAGGCAGACCTAAAATTACTTGGAGGAAAGTCGTAGACTTATAATTTCTCTTAATTAACTATGATTCTGA
The DNA here is from genome assembly GCF_947179165.1 of Solanum dulcamara. Classification (NCBI taxonomy): domain Eukaryota; kingdom Viridiplantae; phylum Streptophyta; class Magnoliopsida; order Solanales; family Solanaceae; genus Solanum; species Solanum dulcamara. The sequence goes on from NC_077238.1 coordinate 79,243,576, forward strand.
TTAAGAACATAACACAATGGAATCAAATGATCCATTAATGCGATTCCAACTAGTTGTATAATGTTTAGTTGTTATTTTTAAATTTAACCTAGTAGCAAGCTTCTTAGACTAGTTAGAGACTTATGTGTCAGTGTAGAGACAAGCATAAGGTTTAGAAAACACCTAATTCGCTAAGAAGATAAACTATTTAGTTCTGATATTAAATGTGTCCGACTAGTTGATTGATTTTTTGATCTAATGTGCCCCAACAAGTTCGGCATTGATTCTAGTTGATTGATTGAGTAACCACTATCAAGGTAACCGTGAATAACTTGTGCAATGCGAATCAACCTTTCTTCCTTACTCTTTTGAGTAAGCATTTTCTGGAACTTCAATAGACATCTGCTTCAAGAGACAAGTCAAATACAACTTGCGTCATGCAAATAAAATAAGCCTTAAAGGTGAAAGCTGAGGCCTGAGACGTGGAAAAGCCCCAGAAGAGGAAGGAACGTAGTGACACTTCGGTTAAATAGGGGCAACGTAGATATCAATTTATCTCTTGAAATTGGATTCCTATGTGCTGGCAGCCGTAGGGGAAATTTTTCCTCTTTGTTTTGCATATTCTGTTTTCTCTAAGTCCTAAGTTGTACGTTTCTGAATCAGGTCTATAGAGTTTCTGATATGGAACTTGTGAGAGTTCTTCCCAGTGCGGAGGATGAGGTCAATGTCGCTTGTTTCCATCCTTCAATTGGTGGTGGTCTTGTCTATGGAACCAAGGTAACCAATATAGACTTTCTTTGAGCTTTTATGTTTCTTGGTCCTAAAGATAAATATATTCTCGTCTTAAAAAGATCATCATGATTTATTTTCCTCTAATTTTGCAGGAAGGGAAGTTGAGGATTCTCCAATATGACAATTCGAACAGCCTGGGTCGCACAATATCGTGTACTCCTGTCGAGAACATGCTCGAGGTATATTAAGGGTTTACTTCTTCTGAATCAGCTGTTATTAGTCATGATTTTAGGAGTTGCGGCTTTTTTACCAGCAATTTTCTTTTTAGGCAGTGATGGTCATTTGATATATCAAGCTTTGTTTTTAGATTGTCTAGAATAAGATATAATTGCCATTACTACTTTCTCTATCCAATATGTCACACTTTCCTTTTTAGTTTACCCAAAACAAATGACATTTTTCTATATTTAGCAACAATTGTTTTTTTCAGTGACATGATTTTATAGCCCCAAATTATTTTTGACATGTTTTAGACAAGTTTCAAGAGTCCTCCCCCCCCCCCCCCAAACTCTGTGGCACTGTCACATAAATTGGGATAGAGTTAGTAATAAAAAAGGTACAGTCCCTCCGGTCACCTTCCCCTGTGAGCCTTGAAAAGATAAGCCAAAGCCATTGATATTCTCATATGCAAACAGCTTTAACTAAGTTGACAATGAATTTGAAGTGAGTATTTTAGTCTGAGATAACTCACATCTGTTACTCACATCAGTATCTTGTAAATTGAATGCAGGTCCCGTCGTATGCTTTAGAAGGCTAGTAACTTGTGATGATAGGAGAAGGTGATAGGTATATTTCATTTGGCAACTATTTTTGCCATCGTATTTTCTTGCATCCGTATTTTGATAACTTCTCTTTTGAGCTGAGGATCTATCGGAAACAACCTCCCTACCCCTCAAAGGCAGTGATAAAGTCTGCGTACATCCTACCCTCCTCAGACCCCACTTATGGGATTACACTGGGTATGTTGTTATTGGTGAATGTTGGGATAGTGGCACTTGCTTCTTTCCTGCATTTCCTATTTCTTTTGTGATTGGAAAAAATCAATAGGCGCTTTAAGCCAGACTTGGTTACCAGTTGCTGTTTTGAAGTGGGAAGTGTTTGCAGTCTGCAATGTTACTATCTTTTAGGGGTCGTTTGGTGTGGTGGATAAGGCAAAATAATCATGGGATAAATTTTTAGCACCCCTCAATAGCTTGTTTGGTTACAAAGTGTGGATAACTTATCCCATGATTAATAATTATGACTGGGATAAGTTATCCCTACTTGTGGGTGAAATACTAATTCTGAGATAACTTATCCCGGGATAAAAATATAAAATAACAAAAGTACCCCTTAAACCATCTTTTATACATCACTTTATATACATTTATATTAAAATAATTTTTAATACCATTTATAACAAGATTCACAATCTTCACTATTCTTTATTTTATGATTATATATTTTCCATTAAAAAATTACACTATATAATTATATTTTTTATTTATGAATATATTATATGTTGAATTTATTTAACTGATCCTTATGTTTATTTATATTTTGACTTCTCTTAAAATGTTCACTCCACTATTAAGTTACACATTTTTAATTAAACAGTCTTGTAATCACTTTAAAATTTGTATCTTTTATATCAATTAAAATGAAGATAATTTTAATATTTTACAATATATGAGTGATATGTGTTTAAATGAAGTGACATCAACGATAAAATCTCTTTTACTTTAACAAACTTAAAATGAAAGATTTATTTGTAATCTAAATAAGATGGATGTTTTATATTTAAAAACACATGACATAATTATGAAAATGCACACAGAAAATTAATTAAGTTAAATAAAATAAAAATTTTACTTGTAAGAGTGAATAACTAAAGCTTGCAAAGAAAGTGTAAAAAACTAAATGAAATGAAGGGTATTTTCGTAAACAAATAACTTATTCTTAGAAATTATATCATGCATATTATTTGAATACAACAAATCAAACAACCAATAAAAAATCACCTCAGCATAACTTATCCCATTATAAATAATGTCATCATAACTTATATTCAAACCAGGGGTTGTTTGGTATGATGGATAAGAGGAGTTAATCTCGGGATAATTTTTGAGTGGCCTTTAATTCCTTGTTTGGTTGCAAAGGCTGGAGAACTTATCCCAGGATTAACAATTAGTACTGGGATAAGTTATCCCTCCCAGGGGATGGAATAGTAATCACAGGATAACTTATCCTGGGATAAAGATATAAAATAACAAAAATATCCCCTTAAACTCTCTTTTATACACCACTTTTACATTCATGTATATTAACATAATTTTTAACAACATTTATAATAACATTCATAACTTTAATTAATTGTTGTTTTTATGATAATATATTTTTCTATTAAAAAAAATATTTTATAAATACAATTTCTATTTATGAATATATTATAAGTTGAATTTATTTGTTTAATTCTTATGTTTATTTATATTTTGATTTCTCTTAAAATGTTTACTCCACTACTAAATTACATATTTTTAATTAAATAGTTTATTACTAACTTAAAAAATTATATTTTATATAAAAATCAAAATGTAGATAATTTTAATAATAAAATTTCCTTTACTTTAATAAACTTAAAATTAAAATTTTATTTTTAAGCTAAATAAAATGGAAGTTTTATTTTTAAGCTAAATAAAATTTTTATTTCATTTAAAGTTAAATAAGATGGAAAATTTATTTAAAGTTAAATAAGATGAAAGTTTAATATTAAAAACACATGGCACAATCATGGAAATGCATAAATAAAAATATTTAAGTTAAATAAGTTTGGAATTTTATTTTTAGAAATGAATAACTAAAGCTTGCAAAGAAAATGTAAATAAATAAATAAATTAAATATGGTGGAAGATATTTTTGTAAACAAACAACTTATTCTTAGAAATTATGCAATGAATATAATTTTGAATATTACCAACCAAACAAGCAATAAAAACTACTCTCTCAGCATAACTAATTCCAGCATAACTTGTATCCAAACCAAACGACCTCTTAGAGTATTACGGGATGGTGCTTTTTACATATTCTTTCGTACTGCCATTGGGTGGCCGGGGGGGGGGGGGTTAATGTGTATGCATGAAGATGAGTCTATTGACGATGAAATGCAGATAAAATGGGATGATAGGGCTATGAACTGGAAGAAAATCAATTTTTTTTCAAATATAAATGCAGTTTGGGTGTGGCCGCAGTCTTATTTTAATTTGTAATCGTTTTTCACCATAAATACTAATCTTATTGTAAAAGTACGATTTAATGAAATTGTTTTCCACCGAGGATACAAGGGACATGATTCTTCCCACCAAGGCATCTTTAAGAACTGAACTAGACTTTGGTAGTGGAACATTCGTGTAATGGCATGTATTTAGCAACTTCAGCATGACATGAAGGACTGCTCCTTGGGTTAGCTGCTTTGTGGAAAATGGGAGAAAGGGAAATATGCCTCGTATCTCCATATGTCCTTTGTTATGGGGACGGGTTGATGGTGAATAGGTCTCTTTATCTGTCTGTCTTTGTTTTGACATTTCTTCAGAATAATGATTAATGACACTCCATATCTCATATACTAAGTTTTTTCTCTTGTTAAAGCATATCTTCAATTTTGGTGAAGTCTGTTAGCTTGATTGCTTGTGAATATTAAACAAACGAGTATAGCTTTTCCTGTGAATCGCTAGAAGGTCATGCTAATCGTATGAATCACTTTTACAATCTTGAAGTTTACCTATCATCTCTGCTTAAATTTGAAGCACTCAATGGCTTTAAATTGGGGTGGTTAAAGTGCATTCAAAGGAGTCATCACTTCGTGTGGCTTAGTTAATTGGAATGCCACGAAGATTCATCTTATTCTGCATTTATTTCACTTTATTCCAGACTGGTGGGGTTGGATTTTTGTTGAATTGCATCATCAAGATTAGTGTCTTGTGCCTCATTGTCAGAGAAGGATTGTGCCTTTGTGTTTGTTTTTTTCAATTTTAAAGCACTTCAGAGTTTCTCGACTTATTGTTGTTATTTAAGATTCCACTGAAGAGTATTACTATCCAGGGTCTCGTATCAATATACTAGTCCGGCTATGGCTAGCAGCTGCAAAGATGAGTGCTTTTTGCTGGGGACAATGAAACCTTGAACCTTAATGCAGTACAGCTACAGCCAGAATATGGAAGAGGTTTATACTTGAGCAGTTGAGCTTGTCTAACCTAGCCACTACTGATTTAAGACTTATGGCACTATCAGGGACCGAAAGATTCACAGAGCTTCTCGCTTGAACTACTACTACCCATGTGACTGCATGAGCGCTCTGGAGCTCTGTTTGACGGAAGGTAAGTGCTGGCGGGAATCGAGGGACTGTTTCTACAATTTTCTTGCGGATGACTTCATATGTACTTCAGGAATTTGATATCGATTTATTGGATATCTATCAGAAGAAAAAACAAAGGAAGAGAAAGATCCCAAACACATATTTGAGTAGTAGTTTCTATGATTACCTTTTTGTTATAATTTGTAAAAGAAATTCGCTCATTTTTCTTCTTCTTTCGGCTTTGCATGAGACGTTGTTAGTGTGTTTAAACGAACGCTTTCTAATATGGTTAATTTAAGTTACCCTTGTTGAATTGACAACACTCAGGGGGTGTTAGAATGACCACTTACTTGTATGCTTTGGTTCTCATTGCATGAAGATTTTTGTAACAATTATGGAGAGGTGTTCTCTAAAATCTGTAAATGAGATTTCATTTAATTAGGTCAATACGGATGGTCTTAAAAATTTTGGGTCAAAAAGTTGTCTGTCATATTTATAAAATACTCATAGACTAATATATACGATAAATTGAGAAAAATTATCTAATTCTTTTTTAATGGCTCCTGAATGCTAAAAAAGTGGTGTGAATTATGCCGATGCTACATGTATTGTTTCTTCAAATTGTTACGTAGGGTACTGTATAAGTCTTGCAAAAAAGTTAATTGAAAGTCGCATCACTAAAAAATTCATGGGCTAACACAAATGAAAAATTAAGAAAATCGTCTAATTCATGTTCAGTGGATCCTAAATGTTAAGAAAATGGCGTGGATCATGTCGAGGCGACACATACTATTCCTCTACATCGTTAGGGAGGGACTTGTAAAAGTTTAGCAAAAAATTTACCGAAAGCCATATCACCAAAAAATTCATGGGCTAACATATACGAAAAACTGAGAAAAACGCTTAATTAATGTTGAGTGACCCCTAAATGCTATGAAAATGGTGTGGATTATGTCGAGGCTACATGTACTATTCCTCTAGGTCGTTACGAAGGGTCCTGTAAAAGTTTTTTAAAATATTGACCGAAAGTCATATCACCAAAAAATTAATGGGCTAACTAACACACGAAAAACTGAGAAAAAACACCTAATCTGCTTAGTAGCCCTTAAATGCTACGAAAGTGGCCAGGATTATACCGATGCTACATATACCGTTCAAGCAGTTTGTTAGAGAGGGTCTTGTAAAGGCTTAGAAAAAACAAATTGATCGAAAGTCATATCATCAAAAAATTCATTGGCTAACACACATAAAATTGAGAAAATCATCTAATTCCTGTTGAAAGACTCCTAAATGCTAAGAAAAGGGCGCGGATCATGCCGAGGCTACAAGTACTGTTCCCCTAGGTCGTTACAAAGGGTCCTATAAAGGTTTTTCAAAACAATTGACCGAAAGTTCTATCATCAAAAAATTCATGGGCTAACACACGAAAAATTGAGAAAATAGCCTAATTCATGTTGAGTGACCCCTAAATGCTAAGAAAATGGAGTGGATTATGTCGAGGCTACACGTATTGTTCATGCAGGCCGTTAGAAAGGAACCTATAAAGATTTTGTTAAAAAATTGACCAAAACTCATATTACCAAAAAATTAATGGGCAAACACACATGAAAAATTGAGAAAATCGTCAAAATCCTTTTTAGTGGCCCTTCAATGTTAAGAAAATTGTGTGGATCATGCCAAGGTAATACATACTGTTTCCCCAGGTTGTTACGTCGGGTCTTGTAAAGATATTGTAAAAAAATTAATCGAAAGTCATATCACCAAAATATTTATAGGCTAACACACACGAAAAATTGAGAAAACTGTCTGATTCTTGTTTAGTGGCTCCTAAATGCAAAGAAAATGGTGTGTATCATGCAGAGGCTACACGTACTGTTTTCCCATGTCGTTACGGAGGGTCTTGTAAAGGTTTAGCAAAAAAAAATCGTAAGCAATATCACAAAAAAAATCATGGCTAATACACACGAAAAACTAAAAAAATCACTTAATTCTTGTTGAGTGGCCCCTCAAATGCTAAGAAGGTGGCATGAATCACACCGAGGCTAGACATACTATTCTCCCAAGTCATTACGGAGGGTCCTGTAAAGGTTATACAAAAAAAAGATCGAAAGCTATATCATTAAAAAATTCATGGGCTAACACACACGAAAAACTGATAAAATCGTCTTGTTTCTGTTGACTGGCCCTTAAATGCTAATAAAATATTGCGGATCATGCTAAGGCTACACATACTATTCCTTCATGTCGTTAAGGAGGACCCGGTAAGAGTTTTGCTAATAAATTTACGGAAAGACATATAACCAAAAAAATCAATAGCTAACACAAACGAAAAATTGAAAAATCACTTTATTCCTGTTGAATGGCCTTAAATGCTAAAAAAATGGTGTGGATAATGCCGAGACTATATGTACTTTTCCCCCAGGTCACTACGGAGAGTCGTTTAAAGGTTTTACAAAAAAATTAACAGAAAGTCAGATCACCAAAAGTTAATGGGCTAACATATACGAAAATTGAAAAAATCAGCTAATTTCTGATTATTGCCCCCTAAATGCTAAAAAATGGTGTGTATCATGTCGAGGTTACACTTACTATTTCTATAGGCCGTTACATAGGTTCCTTTAAAGGTTTTAAAATAAAATTGACTGACAGCTATATCACATAAAAATTCAAGGTCTAACACACATGAAAAAGTGAGAAACTCACCTAATTCATGTTGAGTTGCTCCTAAATGCTAAGAAAATGACATGGATCATGTCGAGACTATATGTACTGTTCCTCCTGGTCATTACGAAGGATTCTGTAAAGGTTTTGCAAAAACAATTGATCTAAAATCATATCACTAAAAAATTCATGGGATAACACACACGGAAAAATAAAAAAATCACTTAATTCCTATTGAGTGACCCTCAAATCCTATAAAAATAGTATGGATCATGCCGAGGCTACACATACTATTCTCCAGGTCTTTACATAGGGTCATGTAAACACTTTGCAAAAAAATTGATTGAAATCCATATCACACAGAAATTCATAGGCTAACACATACGAAAATCTAATAAAATCGCCAAATTCTTGTTGAGTGTCCCCTAAATGCTAAGAAAATGGCGTGGATCTTGCCGATGGTACACGTACTATTCTCCCAAGTAGTTATGGATGGTCTTGTAAAGGTTTCGCAAAAACAATTGACTGAAAGCAATATCTCCAAGGAATTTATGGGCTAACACACAAAAAATTAAAAAACGCACCTAATTCTTGTTGAGTGGCCAGTAAATGTTATGAAAATAATGTGGATCACGCCGAAGCGCATGTATTATTAACTATGTCATTACGGAGGGTCCCATAAAGATTTTGCAAAAAAATTAATCAAAAGAAATATCACAAAAAATTTAATGGGTTAACACACACGAAAAATAAAAAATCGCATATTTCATGTTGAAGGGCTCCTAAATGATAAGAAAATGGTGTGGATTATTTAGAGGCTACACATACTATTTTCCCATGTCGTTACGGAGGGTCTTGTAAAGGTTTTTAAAAAAAATTGATCAAAAGTCATATCACAAAAAAATTCTTGGGCTGACACAAGCAAAAACTGAGAAAATCACCTAATTCCTTCTGAGTAGCTCTTACGTGTTAAGAAAATGACATGGATTATGCCGAGTCTACATGTACTGTTTATGCAGGTCGTTAGGAGGGTCATATAAAGATTTTGCAAAAAAAATTTGACCAAAAGTCATATCACCAAAAATTAATCGGCTAACACACATGAAAAACTGATAAAATCGTCTAATTCTTGTTAAGTTGCCCCTAAATGCTAAGAAAATGACCTGGATCATTCTGATGCTACACACATAGTTATTCTAGATCTTTACAGAGGGTCATGTAAACATTGCGCAAAAAAATTGATTGAAAGTCATATCACAAAAATATTCATGGTCTAACACATAAAAAATTGAGAAACTCACCTAATTCTCTTTGGGTGGCCCCTAAATTCTAAGAAAATAGTGTGGATCATGTTGATGCTACACGTACTGTTACCTTAGATATCTATGGAGGGTTTTATAAAGGTTTTGCAAAAAAATTGATTGAATGCCATATCATCAAAAACTTTACGGGCTAACACATACTAAAACTAATCGCCTAATTTCTATTGAGTGACCCCTAAATACTAAGAAAATGGCGTGATCATGCCGAGTCTACAAGCACTTTTCCCCAGGTCGTTACTAAGGATCCTCTAAAGGTTTTGTAATTTTTTTTATCGAAATTCATATCACCAAAAAATTCATGGGCTAACACACATGAATAACGAATAAAATTGTCTAATTACTGTTGAATGGACCATAAATTCTAAAAAAAATGGCGTGTAAATGTCGAGGCTATACGTACTATTCATGCAAGTCGTTAGGGAGGGTACTGTAAAAATTTTACAAAACAATTGACCCAAAGTCATATCACCAAAAAATTCATGGGCTAACACACACGAAAAACTAAAAAAAATAATTAATTCCTGTTGAGTGACCCATAAATGCTAAGAAAATGGCGTGGATCATGACGAGGCTACACATATTGTTCCCCCAGGTCATTACAAAGAGTATTGTAAATGTTTTTCAAAAAAATAGAACGAAAGTCATATTGCAAAAAATTAATGGGCTAACACATATAAAAAACTGAGAAAATTGCGTAATTCCTGATAAATATCTCCAAAATGCTAAGAAAATGAGGTGAATTATGTCGAAAATGAGGTGAATTATGTCGATACTACGCGTACTGTTCACTAAGGTCGTTAGGGATGGTCTTTGAAAGGATTTGCAAAAAATTGACCAAAAGTTATATCACCAAAAAATTAATGGTGTAATACACAAAAATTTGATAAAATCGCCCAATTTCTGTTGACTGGCCCCAAAATGCCAAGAAAATAGCATAGATCATGTCAATGCTACACTTACAGTTCCCTCAGGGTTCTTGTAAAGATTGTGCAAAAATATTGATCGAAAGACATATCACTAAAAAATCATGGGTTAACATACACAAAAAATTGAGAAAATCACTTAATCATTATTGAATGACCCCTAAATTTTAAGAAAATGACCTAGAACATGCCGAAGCTACACTTACTGTTACCCAGATCGTTATGGAGGGTAATGTAAAAAATTTACAAAAAAAATAACCAAAATTTATATCACAAAAAAATTATGGGCCAACACATGAAAAACTAAGAAAATTGCCTAATTCATGTTGAGTGGCTCTTAAATGCTAAGAAAATGACGTGGATCATACCAAGGCTACACGTACTGCTCTGCCTATTCGTTACGGTGGGTCTGTAAAGATTTTACAAAATAATTGACCGAAAGCAATATCACTAAAAATTTCATGATCTAACACACATTGAAAATTGATAAAATAACATAATTCTTATGTAGTGAAACTTAAATGCTAAGAAAATTGTATGAATCATGCTGAGGCTACACATAATCGTTACGGAGGGTCCTTTATATTTTGTGCAAAAAAGTTGAGCAAAAAAATTGACCAAAAGTATCACCGAAAAATTCATGGGCTAACACACGAAATATTGTGAAAATTGCCTAATCCTGCTGAGTGGCCTCTATATGCTAAGAACATAGCGTGGATCATGTTGAGGCTACACGTACTGTTTTCCTAGGTCGTTATAGAGGGTCTTGTAAATTTTTTGTAAAAAAATTAATCGAAAGTCATATCACCAAAAAAATTATGGGCTAACATACATGAAAAATTAAGAAAAAATCATGTAATTCCTGTTGAGTGGCCGCTAAATACTAAGAAAATGATGTGGATCATGCTAAGGCTACACAACTCTTCCGCTATTTGTTACGATTGGTCTTGTAAAGATTTTGCAAAAAAATTGACAGGATAATACATAAATACCCCCTCAAACTATATCCAAAATCATAGTGACACACCTAAACGTAATCAGGGTTCTATTACTTTTCAACTATTTTAAAATAAAATAAATATACTCTAAATGCCGAGGTAGAACAGAGAGTGTGCACACTCTCTTTCAGGCAATTGAAGGTTATAAAAATAATTTTAAAAGTGATTTACAGGTACAAATGTCATTTTTAATTGGACATTAGTTAATTAATTGCATTCAACTCCTTCATCTTCTAAACCATTTCACCAAACAATGGGAATAATTCAAAAAAATTCAAATCGCTCTCTCTGGCGTATTCTATGGTGTCTTCTCCGACCGATCGTTTAATACTTCAAAATTTGCAAATCACTCTCTACGGCGTCTTCTCCGGCGGTCACGCATCAATCGGAATGAAAACACTAACATTTCAACTCATTCTCACCGTTTAATTTTTACTTCCCTTTGATTTTTTCTATTCTTAATCGGAGCCATTAATTTGTGGTTTGTTCAATTTGAACAGAGGGATTTCAAAACACAAGGAAGGAGGAATATTTTGTTTCTTACAGAGGAAGAAACGAATGATGAAAGAGGGATGGGGAAGAACAATTTTCACATGGAAACGACGCACAGTTCACCGAGATTTGAACCACTATTCACCACTAAAAAGTCAAATCACCAAAATATTAATTAGCTAACAGATACAAAAAATTAAAAAAATTATCTAATTCCTATTGAGTGGCCTAAATGCTAAGAACATAGCGTGGATCATGTCAAGAATACATGTATTGTTCTCCCAGATAGTTACGGAGGGTCTTGTACAAAAAAAATTTAAAAAAATGACTAAAAGCCATATCATCAAAAATTCATAAGCTAACATATACGAAAAATGGAGAGAATGACCTAATTCTTGTTGAGTGGCCCCTAAATTATAAGAAAATAGCTTGGATTATGTCGAGGATACACATAGTGGAGAGAATCACCTAATTCTTGATCCCTAAATTCTAAGAAAATAGTTTGAATTATATCGAGGATACGTGTACTGTTCATGCAGATCGTTAGAGAGAGTCCTATAAATGTTTTGAAAACACGCCTAATTTATGTTGAATAATTCCTAAATACTAAGAAAATAGTGTGGATCATATTGATGCTACACCTACTATTCCCCAAGATCATTACAGAGGATCCTGTAAATATTTTTCAAAATAAATTGATAAAAAGTTATATCATCAAAATATTAATGGACTAACACACACAAAAAAATTGAGAAAATTGTCTAATTCATATTGAGTGACCCCTAAATGCTAAGAAAATGGTGTGGATAATGATGAAACTACACGCAATATTCCACAAGGTCGTCAGGGAGGGTTCTGTAATGGTTTTGCAAAACAATTGAGCGAAATGCATATCACTAAAAAATTTATGAGCTAACACACAAAAAAAATTAAGAAAATTGTGTAATTCCTGTTGTTTTACCGCTAAATGCTAAGAAGTGTGGATCATGCCGAGGCTAAACATATTGTCTCCTCAGTTCATTATGGAGGGTCTTGTAAAGGTTTTGGAAATTTTTTGACCGAAAGCCATATCACTAAAAATTCATGGATTAACACACACGAAAGACTGAGATAATCGCCTAAGTATTATTGAGTTATCCCAAAATTCTAAGAAAATGGTGTGGATAGATTGTTCCCCCAAATCGTTATAGAATATGCTGTAAAGATTGCGCCAACAAAATTGATCGAAAGTCATATTACCAAAAAATTCACGAGCTAACAAAAGCAAAAACTGAGGAAAAATTGGCTAATTTCTATTGAGTAACCCCTAAATGCTAAGAAAATAGCACGGATCATGCCGAAGCTACATGTATTGTTCCCTCTATTCTTTACGGAGGGTCTTATAAAGGTTTTGCAAAAAAATTGAACGAAAGTCACATAATTAAAAAATTCATAATCTTACGTACAAGAAAAACTGATAAAATAACATGACTCCTGTTTAGTGGACCTTAAATGCTATGAAAGTGGTGTGAATCATGCCGAGTCTACACGTACAATTTCCTAAGGTCGTTACGAAGGTCCTTTATAGGTTATGAGAAAAATTGATCGTAAGTAATATCACAAAAACTCATGAGCTAACACACACAAAAAATTGAGAAAATCATATAATTATAGTTTAGTGGCCCCTATATGCTAAGAACATAGCGTGACTTATGTCAAGGCTACACGTACTGTTCCCTCAAGTCGTTACAGAGGGTCTTGTAAATGTTTGGTAAAAAATTAACCGAACTACATATCACCAAAAAATTAATGGACTAACATACACGAAAATAGAGAAAACATCGCCTATTCCTATTGAGTGGCCTCTAAATGTTAAAAAAATTATGTGGATTATGCCGAGGCTACAGTACTCTTCTGTCTATTCGTTACGGAGGGTCACGTAATATTTTGCGAAAAAATATCGAAATTCATATCACAAAATTTTTTATAGGCTAATACAAACGAAAAACTCAAAAAAAGTTTAATTCCTGTTGAGAAAAATTGGCGTGGATCATGCTGAGGTTATACGTATTATCCTCAATGTTGTTATGGGCGGTCCTATAAAAGTTTTGTAAAAAAATTACCAAAATTCATATCACCAAAAAATTATTGGGATAACACACACAAAAAACTGAAAAATAGCAAAATTTCTTTTAAGTGGCCCCTAAATTCTAAAAAAAATGGGATGAATCATGTTGAGGCTATACGTACTATTCCTATGTCATTACAGAGGGTCCTGTAAAGGATTTGCAAAAATATTGATCAAAAACCATATCACTAAAAAAATTCATGGGTTAACATATATGAAAAATTGAGAAGATCGTCTAATTCTTGTTGACCGACCCTTAAATGCTAAGAAATTAGCGTGGATAATATCGAGGCTATACGTGCTGTTATCCTAGATCGTTACAGAGGGTACTATAAAATTTTTGCAAAAAAATTGACCAAAAGTTATTTTGAAAAAAATTTAATTGGATTACACAGACAAAAAATTGACAAAATTGCTTAATTTTCTTGTGTGGCCCCTAAATTCAAAGAAAATGGCGTGGATTTTTCTAAGGCTACACGTATTTTTCTCCCAGATCGTTATGAAAGATCCTGTAAAGGTTTTGCAAAAAATTGACCGAAAGTTATATCACCAAAAATATCATGCCCTAACACATACGAAAAACTGAAAAAATTGCATAATTCCTGTTAAGTAGGCCATAAATGCACAAAAAATGTTATTGACCAAAAGTTGTATCACTAAAAAAATTATGGAAGAACACAATGAAAAACTGAGTAAATTGCCTAATTTCTGTTTAGTGGGCCATAAATGATAAGAAAATGCTGTGGATTGGATGGATGAGGCTACTCGTTGTTCCCCCAGGTCATTACGTAGGGTTTTGAAAAAGTTCTTACAAAAAAATAACCGAAAGTCATATCATCAAAAAATTAATGGGCTAACACACATGAAAAACTGAGAAAATCGCCTCATTCTTGTTGAGTGGCCCAATAAATTCTTAGAGAATGGTGTTGATCATGCGGAATCTACATGTATCGTTTCCTCAAGTCGTTAAGAAGCATCTTGTAAAGGTTTTGCAAAAAAAAAAATGGCTGAAAGTCATATCACCATAGAACTCATGGCTAACACACACGAAAGACTAAGAAAATTGTCTTATTCATGTTGAATGACACATAAATGCTATGAACATGGGCAAATCATACAAGGGCTACATGTAGTATTCCCCCAGGTTGTTACAGAAAACCCTGTAAAGGTTTTTTTAAAAAATTGATCAAAAGTCATATCATCAAAAAATACATGCGCTAACACACACAAAAGTTTGAGAAAATCATCTAATTCCTGTTTAGTGGCCCCTAATTGCTAAGAAACTAGTGTGGATCATGCCGAGGCTACACATATTGTTCTCCAGGTTGTTACGAATGGTCTTGTAAAGGTTTTTAAAAAAATGATCGAAATTCATATCACCAAAAATTTTATGGGCTAATACACATGAAAAATAAAGAAAATCGTCTAACTCATGTTGAGTGACCCCTATATGCTAAGAACATGACGTGTATCATGTTGAGGATACAAGTACTAATCCCCCAGGTCATTAAAAGGGTCTTGTAAAGGTTTTGCCAAAAAAATTGAACAAAAGTCATATCACCAAAAAACTTAATGACTAACATACATGAAAAATTGAAAAAATCACATAATTTATATTGAGTAACCCATAAATACAAAGAAAATATTATGGATCATGTCGTGACTACACGTACTATTTCTCAAGTCGTTTTGGATGGTCCTATAAAAGTTTAGCAAAGAAAATGACCAAAAATCATATCATCAAAAAATTTATGCGCTAAGACACAAAAATTGAGAAAATTGGTTAATTCCTAATGAGTGGTCACTAAATGCTAAAAAAATGGTATGGATAGGAAGAGGCTACTCGTACTATTTTTCTAACTCGTTACAGAGATCCCTATAAAGTTTTTGTTAAAAATTGACCAAAAGTCATATCACCAAAAACTTCATGGGCTAATACACACGAAAAACTAAGAAAATCGCTTAATTCGGTTGAGTGACCAAAATGCTAATAAAATAGCGTGGATCATGCTGATGCTACACGTACTGTTCCACAAGATCGTTACGGAAGGCCCTGTTAAGGTATTACAAAAAAAATTAGCCGAAAGTCATATCACTTAAAAATTCATTGGCTAACACATATGAAAAACTGAAAAAATTGCCTAATTCCTTTTGAATATCTCCTAAATGCTAATAACATGACGTCAATCATGTCAAGGCTACAAGTAATATTTTCCCATATCGTTACAGAGGTTTTTCAAAAAAATAATCGAAAGTCATATCACAAAAAAATTCATAGTTAACACACACAAAAAATTGAGAAACAAATTGTCTTATTCCTGTTTAGCTACCCATAAATACTAAGAAAATGAGGTGGATTATTTCGAGGCTAAATGTAATATTCCTCTGAGTGATTATGACGGATCCTATAAAGGTTTTGCAAAGAAAATTACCAAAAGTTATATTACCAATATATTTATGGACTAACATATATGGAAAATTGAGAAAATCATCTAATTCATGTTGAATGACCACTAAATGCTAAGAAAATAGTGTGGATCATCCCGAAGCTACACATACTATTTTACAGGTCGTTATGGATGGTCATGTGAAGGTTTTGCAAAAATAATTAATCAAAAATCGTATCACCATAAAAGTTATGGGCTAAGGAATGAAAAATTGAGAAAATCGTCTAATTTCTCATGACTGACCCATAAATGCTAAGAAAATGGTGCGGATAATTTCGAGGATACACATACTATTTCCCAGGTCACTAAAAAGGGTCCTGCAAGGTTTTGTAAAAAAATTTGATCGAAATTCGTATTAGCAAAAAAATCAGTTGCTAACATACATGAAAAATCAAAACAAATGCCTAACTATTGTTGAGTGACCCCTAATTGCAAAGAAAATAGCGTGGATAGGCCGAAGCTACACGTACTGTTTCCCCAGGTTGTTATGGTGGATCTTGTAAGGGTTTTGCAAAAAAATTGACTGAAAGTCGTATCACTAAAAAATTCATTGGTTAACATACATGAAAAATTAAGAAATTGCCTAATCCTTGTTAAGTGGCCCAAAATTCAAAATAAATAGTGTGGATCATGCTGAGGCGACATGTTCTATTCCACAAGTCCTTACGAAAAGTCCTGTAAATGTTTTGCAAAAAAATTAAACCGAAAGTCATATTACCAAAACATTCATAGGCTAATACACATGAAAAATTGAGAAAATAGTCTAATTCCCGTTAAATGTTAAGAAAATGGAAAGGATCATGTTGATGTTACACGTACTGTTCCCTCAGGTCATTACAAAGGGTCCCGTAAAGGTTTTGTAAAAAATTGATCAAAAGTCATCATCAAAAAACTTATGGACTTATACATATGAAAAACTGAGAAAATTGTCTAATTCCTTATCAGTGACCCCTAAATGCTAAAAAAATAGCATGGATCAAGCCGAGGCTACACTAATATTCCTCTAAGTTGTTGAAGAGGGCCCTATAATGAGTTTGCAAATTTATTGACCGAAATTCATATTATCAAAAAAATTATGCATTAACACACATGAAAAATTAAAAAAATAGTTTAATTCCTGTTGATTGGCCCCTAAATGTTGTGGATCATGCCAAGGCTATGTGTATTGTTCTCCAGATCGCTACGAAGGGTCCTGTAAAATTTTACAAAACAATTGACCAAAAATCATGTCATAAAAAAATTCAGGAGCTAACACACACGAAAAACTAAAAAATCCACATAATTCATATTGAGTAACCCCTAAATACTAAGAACATGGTGTGGATACTGACGAGACAACAAGTATTTGTCTCCTAGGTCGTTAAAGAGGATCATGTAATTGTTTTGCAAAATTATTGACTGAAATTCATATAATTAAAAAATTCATAGGCTAAAACACACGAGAAACTGAGAGAACACCCTAATTCATGTTTAGCGGCCCGTAAATGCTGAGAAAATAGCATGGATAATGCTAAGGCTACACGTAGTGTTCCACCAGGTTGTTACGAGGGGTCCTGTAAAAGTTTTAAATTTTTTTTATCGAAAATCATATCACCAAAAAATTAATGCACTAACACACAATAAATTAAAAAAATTGAATAATTTCTATTGAGTAGAGACTAAATACTAAGAAAATAACAATCTTGCCGAGGCT
Organism: Solanum dulcamara; assembly: GCF_947179165.1. Taxonomy (NCBI): domain Eukaryota; kingdom Viridiplantae; phylum Streptophyta; class Magnoliopsida; order Solanales; family Solanaceae; genus Solanum; species Solanum dulcamara. The sequence goes on from NC_077238.1 coordinate 79,261,320, forward strand.
ACATGTAATGTTCCCCCATGATATGTAGCTCCTGTAAAGGTTTGCAAAAAAAAAGATTGAAGGTCATATCAGCAAAAATTTATGGGCTAAGTAACACATACGAAAAACTAAAAAAATTGTTTAATTAGTGTTGAGTGACCCTAAATGCTAAGAAAATGGCATGGATAGGCCGAGGCTACACGTACTATTTCCCAGGTTGGTACAGAGGGTCTTGTAAAGGTTTTGCAAAAAAAATTAATCGAAAGTCAATATTACTAGATAATTCATGTGCGTTACACAAGAAAAAACTGAGAGAATTGCCTGATTTCTTTTGAGTGGCCTATAAATACTAAAAAAATAGCGTGGAACATGCAAAGACTACACGTATTATCCCTCTAGGTCGGAACAGAGGGTCCTATAAAAGTTTTTAAAAAAATTGACAAAAAGTTATATCACAAAAAATTATGGGCTAACGCACACGAAAAATTGAAAAAATCGTCTAATTCTTATTGAGTGGTGAAAATAGCGTGGATCATACCGAGGCTACAGGTATTGTTCCCCCAGGTCGTTATAGAGGGTATTGTAAAAGTTTTGCAAAAAAATTGACAAAAAGCCATATCAACAAAAAATTAATAATCTAACACATAGTCACACACGGAAAAAAAATCACTTAATTTCTATTTAGTAGCCCGAAATGCAAATAAAATTTTGTGGATTACGTTGAGGCTACACACATTGTTACCACATGTTACGAATGGTCCTGTAAAGATTTTGCAAAAAATTGACCGAAAGTCATTTCACCAATAAACTCATGCGCTAACACACACAAAAAATAGAAAAATCGTATATCGTATATTTTTTGTTGAGTGGCCATAAATGCTAAGAAAATATTGTAGATCATGTCGAGGCTACGCGAACTATTCCCTCAGGTTGTTACGGAGGGTCTAGTAAATGTATTGAATTTTTGTTTTACCAAAAGACATATCACCAAATAATGTATAAGCTAACACATGCGAAATACTATGAAAATAGTTCAATTCATGTTGAGTGGTCCCTAATTGCTAATTAAATGGTGTAGGTAGGCCGAGGCTACTCATACTGTTCTCACAAGTCGTTACGTAGGGTCCTGTAAAAATTTTGCACAAAAATTAACCAAAAGCCATAGTATCAAAAAAAATCATGAACTAACATATAAAAAAAATTAAGAAAATCGTCTAATTTCTTTTGAGTGGTCTCTAAATGCTAAGAAAATGACTTGGATCATTCTAAGCCTACACGTATTGTTCCTCAGGTCGTTACGGAGGTTCTTGTAAATGTTTTACAAAAGAATTGACTGAAGTCATATCACAAAACATTAATGGGCTAACACACATGAAAACTAAGAAAATCGCCTAGTTCTTGTGAGAAAAAATGTACGCGGATAAGCATTACATCTACTAGTTAATTAGTTAACATAGCTATAGTTTAGCTAATTTACAATTCGCTACTAATCTTTAGCATTAATTGTAGTTTGAGTTTGTATAATTCGCACTTTTGTATAATTCAAAATTTGTATAATATAACTTGTATAACTTTTGTATATTGTGATTTTGTATAATATAATTTGTATAACTATTTAAAGTTCAGATGTTTGTGTTTGTATAAATTCGTTATTTCGAGTTTATACAAAAATAACTCAATTATACAACCTTACCTATGAATAATACAAATGAGGCAGCTCAAACAATAGTTATAGTCCGTAAATATGTAAACTGTAGCTAAAAAATATAATTAAGATACTTATAATAGCTATTTGTGAAATTTCATCTTCGTGTTAAGTGGCCCCTAAATGATAAGAAAATGGGGTATATCATGCCGATGATATACGTACTGTTCTCCCAGGTCGTTATAGAGAATCCTATAAAGGTTTTGCAAAAAAAATTGACTGAAATCCATAGCATCAAAAAATTTATAGGCTAACACACACGAAAAATTGAGAAAATTGCCTAATTTCTGTTGAGTGACCCATAAATGCTAAGAAAATTGTGTGGATCATGTCAAGGCTACATGTGCTGTTCCACAAGGTCGTTACCGAGTCCTATAAATATTTTGCAAAATAATTAACTTAAAGTAATATCACGAAGAAATTAATGGGTTAACATACATAATAAACTGAGATAATCGTCTAATTACTATTGAGTGACCCCTAAATGCCTATAGTGTGGATAGGCTAAGTTTAGACGTACTTTTCCCCCAAGTCATTACGGAGGGTCATTTAAATGTTTGGCAAAAAAATTATTCAAAATTTATATTACTAAAAAAATTCATGGGCTAATACATACGAAAAACTGAGAAAAACGCATAATTCTTATTGAGTGACCCCTTAATTCTAAGAAAATAACGTGCATCATGTTGATGCTACATATACTGTTCCCCCAGGTTGTTAGGGAGAGTCCATGAAGGTTTTGGGAAAAACATTTGATAGAAAGTTATATCACCGAAAAATTTATGAGCTAACACATACGAAAAACAAAGAAAAATTGTCTAATTCATGTTGAGTGGCTCCTAAATGCTGAGAAAATTGTGTGGATCATGTCGAAGCTACACATGCTATTCCCCCAGGTCGTTACGAAGTGTGTAGTAAAGGTTTTGCAAAAAAATTCAACGAAAGTCATATCACCAAAAAATTCATGGGCTAACACACACGAAAAATTAAGAAAATTATCTAATTCCTGTGGAGTGGCCTCCAAATACTAAGAAAATGACGTGGATAATGCTGAATCTACATGTATTTTTCCTCCAGGTCATTGTGGAGGGTTCTGTGAAGGTTTTGCAAAAAAAATGATACAAAGTCATATCACCAAAAAATTCATGAGCTAACATACACATAAAATTAAAAAATCATCTAATTCTTGTTGAGTGACCCTAAATGCTAAGAAAATACCGTGGATCACGTCGAGGCTACACATACTGTTATCCTAGGTCGTTACGGAGGCAATTGTAAAGATTTTGTAATTTTTTTTACCAAAAGTTATATCACCAAAAAATTAATGGGTTAATACACATGAATTAAAGAAAATTGTCTAATTCATGTTGAGTGGCCCTAAATGCTAAGAAAATGGAGTGAATCATATCGAGACTATACGTACTATTCTCACAGGTTGTTGTGAAGGGTCCTGTAAAGGTTTAGCAAGAAAATTGACTGAAATTCACATCACCAAAAATAATTCATGGGTAACACATACGAAAAACTGAAAAAATTACTTAATTCTGTTCGAGTGGGCCCATAAATGCTAAGAAAATGATGTGGATCATGCCGAAGCTACATGTATTGTCCCCTCATGTCATTACGGAGGGTTCTGTAAATGTTTTGCAAAAAGAAAAAAGATCAAAATGCATATGCCAAAAAATTAATGGGCTAACACACGAAAAATTAAGAAAATTGCTTAATTGTTGTTTATTGGCCCCTAAATGCTTTAAAATGGTGTGGATTGTGTTGAGTCTACATGTATTGTTCCCCCAGGTCGTTACGAAGAGTACTGTAAAGGTTTTAGAATTTTTTTTTACCGAAAGTCATTTCACCAAAAAATTCATGGGCCAACACACACGAAAAAACTAAGAAAATCGCCTAATTCTTGTTGAGTGACCCCTAAATACTAAGAAAATTGTGTGGTTCATATCGAGGCTACACGTACTGTTCCTCCAGGTCGTTATGAAGGGTCCTCTAAAGGTTTTACAAAAAAGTTGACCGAAAGTCATACCACCAAAAACTCTCTTGGGCTAACACACACGAAAAACTAAAAAAATCACTTAATTCATGTTGAGTATTCCCTAAACACTACGAAAATCATGTGTCGTTACAACAACATACTCAATATATTCTCAAAAAGTGGGATTTGAGGATGATGAGATGTACACAGTTTATTTTTACCTTTGTAGGTAGATTCTAATAGACCCTCGATGCAAAAAAAAATTATGCTATCCAGAAAACTTTTGAATTAAATGCCAAAATAGAAAGTTACGATAAAACTATTGAAGAAAGAAAATAGTGACAATAAAACTAGTAAAGATAACCAAAGAAAGTAACAGTAGTAATAAAAGTATCGAATAAGATATTACCAAAGAAAGTAACAGTAGTAATAAAAGTATCGAATAAGATATTACCAGTACAGTTAAAAAAATAAGACTATCTAGATATTGTCTACCTAATTTCTACTTTCCATCTAGGGCAATTATCTCACCGCCATCTTCACATCTTTAATAGGACATGTATTCCTCTTCTTCACATGTCCAAATCATCTCAACCACACTTCCCACATCTTATCCACCACGGAGCTACTCCCATCGTGTGTTCCTCTTATTCAAAATCTCTGATGACAAAGGACTCAGGAAAATAATGGGAGAATCAATTTACTTCACTGATGATTTATTGGGATGATCAAATGCATGAGAGCATCTACTATGACAATGCACTAATGAATCGCTTGCAAGAAAAATATGAATAAGAGTGGAAAAAAGTCTTACGCAGAATAATAATACAGATATATGCAACCTATATAAATGATAAAACTCACTTCTATAAGAAGTTGGATGCTATTTAATTGTAGTGCACCGTAAGGAGCAAGAAATAACAAAAACATAACAATGAGATCCAACAATTTTGCAGTCCGAATTAGAAGTAATCAAATACAAGAACAAGAGACTATCTGGAAGAAAGAAAATCAATGAGATCAACAATTTCGCAGCATAAACCGGGACATACAAATAAAGGCCTATGAAAACACGACCACAGTCCCTAGCTTCTCAACTCTCTGCAAGAAGTAAATTTCAGAAGGGAGGCGTGGGCAGCTATTACGGATAAAGGACACTGGAAAAAGTAAAAGATTATGCTGCAACTAGATCAGGAGTTTCAGCCTCCACGGATAACAGAGCAGTGTGTACTTTATCCACCCAATTGTCTAGCCGATCCCTCAGTGACTTGATTTGAGGAATTCCCAGAACTCTTGGTTGCACCCAGGACACATGAACTGTCCCTTCGACTTGATCAAGTATTCCCTCAATCAGATGCACCTACAGGAGGACAACATTAAACCAACTGTGAGAAAGACGTGAACCTCATCAAGAGGAAGAAATACAGTATCAACAATGCCCAAGTAGAAAATTCAGGGGACCAAGGAAAAGTATACTTCTAAATAAGTCTTTACTAATATTGATTATTAACACGTCTATTGTTGGTATTAGCATCTGCATTACCCAGCACAGAAAAGTAGAGTTCACTAATGAAGAAAGATGAAGATTCTAGGTCACTATTCTCATAAAGGAAGTGTTTATAACAAAGCTATGTAAGATAAAATAGAGAAGGGGAGGGAAAGGAAAGGCAAGAATGCAACTACAGCTACAACATACCAAGTGTAGGAATAGCATAACCAGACCGTTCTAATGCACATAATATAGAGTCTCACTTTCCTTCACAAATCCAGAAGGATCAAGCATTTTTTTCTCATCATATAAAAATGCATTATACAAGGAATTACTAGTAGCGAACTGCCAATCTGAGGTACTTGCACTCGCTGCATAAAGCAATAAATGAGATTGCAGCCCAACTGATCGTTTGGATTTATATTATATGAATTGGATAGACTTCGACTGTTTTGGCAAAACCTTTTGCACACAACAAAACACAAGGGTAAAAGCATAGTTTCTCAAGTCTCAACCCATAGCAAGATGCTGATATCACTATAATACAATAAAGATGCACATTTATTATGTCTTCCACAGTTGAAGGAAGCTTGTGAGAGTAACAGAAGGTAAATTCTAATTTAACTAATGAGTACTTACAGAGAGGCTCTTCATGAGCAGATATTCGACATCCTCCACGCTTAACTTTGTGCGGTTTGCAATCACACTCAGGGGGATAGTTCTATCATCTGCTGGGCGACTGCATGCAAATGAATTGTCCAAAGCTTTAGTAACAACCGTAACAATATAAGTAAAGAGAACTTCTGTTATCTGCAAAATTTCCACAGTACCTGAAGATAATTTCCATCAAGCAGAGAATGTTGATCTTCTCGAGAAGCTTTTTCTCATGCTGCACCAACGCTGGTTGAGCATTTAAAGCAGCTTGATGGACATGGCATAATTTTTGATAGTGAACCAAATCACCGGTGTTAAATGCTTCAAGAATATAATAGAGCCACTCAACCTTGGTCCCTATCAGACTTTTTATCTGTAACAAATTAGAATAAGTCAACATAGATTGAACCAACATGATCTTGTCAGCACAAATGATACAAGACGAAACAACTATCCAGTTATTGTAACATAATTCTAGTCCATCCCACACAACTGCAGCCAAAAGCATGGAGGAAAAGGAATTTATTGGGATTTTAGTGGTTTCTCAGATACAGTGCCTTAGTGGATTGTTAATTCTCAGCTTCATTTTGATATCTCCTGGTCCTTGTATACATCCTATACAATATTAACCAAATGTTTTTGCAAAACGGAAATTTAAGTCCATCCATCCATGTAAATCTATATACTGAAACTAAGGAAATTAAAGTAGAAAAGATGGCTATTTGGGACCATCAGCAAAATCTAATGGTTCAATGAGAAGAACTTTATTTCTACAAAATAGAGAAGCAACGAGAGGGATAGCCAGGATGACTATGGCAAAATTTGGCATCCCATCTGTAATGGATCAAACATTATACATGTCCCAAATAGGGCCAACTCATACTTCTTGTTTTTGCCCCAGAAGATTTGAGGGTGTAGGCGGAGAAGATTTGCAGAATTAAAGTGGAGGTCCAAGCATCTTGTTCAGTTTTCAGCAGTAAGTTGAAAAAAAGTAGAAGCAGAGTCATAATGAAGATCCAGTAATCTTGTTGAGGAGTTTTCAGCAGTGAGTTGAAACCATTAAGAGCAAGAGACCGAAAAAGCAGAAATAAAAGCAAAAAAGAATAGACTACCCTGCATACTGTGGGGTTCCTTATTCTTATCACAGTTTAACTTGATACTTAACCACACACAAGGTCAATTCCTGGCATAACTAGTTCAACCAGCTGGTCAACACAGTATCATTGGCATTAGTTCCTTGATAAATATGAGAATAAAAATTGGATGAACTATTAACAAGCTCTCACTCTAGCACAGATGACAACACGATAAGAACTCAAGACACAGTCTGACATCTCCTGGGAAGGAAATCACCAGTATATTCCTTGAATGAGCAGTCCACGTAGTCATTTCCACAAGAAAGAATATTAATGCATGGAACAGAAAACAAGAAAGTTTGCATATAAACTTACAATCGGATGAGCAAGCAGTTCTCCGAAGTTGTATATGTTGTCTCCCAGCAATGCCGACAGGGACAAATCAAAAGCCAAATCCTAAATAAGATAGTGGGAACAATTAGGTCGATACCAAGCCCAAAAACATATGACCACTCAACCATTTTCAGGTAGACAATAATTAAGAGACTGAAATTGCAGAAAATATTTAAAATCACATATACAACTAACAAGTATGTCTACTCAAAGGCTGACAAGTAGTCATTAGAAAAGATCACTCAATAATAATCCAATAAGCAATTGAACAATAGCACTTCTCCTTTTCAAGAATTATATTGCTTAGCTAACTTCATAGCACTGATGGCATCTCCAACATAAATAAGGAGGATGTATCCTGATTCATGAATTTGTGGAATAAGATTTAACTCTAGGACTTGATTCAGGCAGAAGGCCAGTATGAAAAAAGATATTTTGAACAAAAAGTTCAGAACTTGCTGATAGGGAAGGAGAGAATAAAGAAAGCATTAAAGCAACGCAAACAAGCTACATCAATCAACTATTCGTTGATGGACAAACTATATTCTTTATAATCTTATGTCAAATGGAACATCTTTTATCTTTCTCACGAACACCACCGGTGCCTTACCCCTTGAGGAGCAAAGCTCACTTACCTTTTAGGGTAAGGGGGTACCACAAGAAGAAAAAGGACTGGCCCTTGATAACTCAGGTTCCTTCAACACAATTTGTATGGAGAGTTATGAGAATGATAAAGAGCATTTTAGAGAATTCAGATAAGTTAACTTTTAACCCAGGAAAACTCCAGACGTTTGAGGGGGAGGGGGAGCACAATTTCATTTTCAAATTGCTTTCCTTCCCTCGCTAATGAGCTGAGTAAAAGATGAGGATGGTGACAATGATTTGACAGAGATTCCATCATATACTCTTGAATATCAAGTAGCACAGACTGTAAGCATCATAACACTATGAAGTACAACTTGAACTGCCTAAATAGTTGGGGTCTCTACAGATATACTCCAGCCTTAGAGATCTATTACCAACATTCCCCAGACTCATTCATATTCCTGATAACCTAATGGTTAGCCATATTTTAGTAAAATAAGCTAACATATTGACAATTAATAAGCAACTAATTGAGTAATACAAACAAGTGAATTGCAGCAAGGCAGATCAACGTACAGGGGCAATAAATTCAACTAGTTAGGATGGAAGAACTCTTAGATTAGTCCTTGGAAAAAAGACAAAATAAAAAGTGACAAATACCAGCTTAAATGATTCAGAAAGAGATTCCACTGAAGTGTACGCGAGATAAAGAAGAGCACTTTTGTAGAAATCGGCAAATTCCTGGCGAGCTTTATGGTACTGAGATGAAACCCAATAATAGCTTGCATAGACAGATGGATCAATGTCAGTCATGCTATCAAGTGTAGTTTTCCCCTCATCTAAAAGTTTCTGGCACTCTTTTGGATCTCCTTGCTCAAGCCTAAGTAGGGCAATCTGCATCTTAATATAAAGAATCGGCTCCTCTATCCGTGTCTCTTTCGTATTATGAAGTTTCTCCGTCACTCCTTCGAGGAAGCCTATAGCGGCTTCTTTCTCGGGGTATTGCCGAGAAACAATGACTGCAAAATGTGCAAGCTTGAGAAGATTGATCTTTGTCTCAAAATCAGTGATGAAGTTGTGATACAACTGTATTAGTCCGTCACCAGCCTAAATAAAGAGAAGAGAGTTGTTATATGTGAACACAGCATAATAAAACAACCAATCACTTAAGTATCTCTTCAGAATCAAGTGCACACACATTGTAGCATAGTAAAAAAGGGCAGCCCGGTGCACTTAAGCTCCCGCTATGCGCAGGGTCCGGGGAAGGGCCCGACCACAAGGGTCTATTGTACGCAGCCTTACCTTGCATTTCTGCCAGAGGCTGTTTCCAAGGCTTGAACCCGTGACCTCCTGGTCACATGGCAGCAACTTTACCAGTTACTCCAAGGCTATAGTACAACCCGACAAATAGATTGTGAGAAGCAAAAGGTACAAACTTATATGCAATACAAACATGCAGTGATACAGGCTAAGCTCCAAACACATCACTACTCGTGGAGAATAAACCCCTTGAAACAAGATTTAGTACTAAATAATTTTAGTTATATCAGCTCCACCTCAATTTAAATCGTTGATACAGGACAAGGATAAACGATAAACACACATTTAGATGATTAAGAATTTCCTTAGGGGGATACGTAATTGAGATGATTTAAAATAATAATATTTAAGAAAACTTCACATCACTTGATAATTTGTCTGCTTATTTTGCCACTAAGTTCTGAATCAGGGCCCTAATAGTATCTTTATGCCAATCCAGATGCATTGCATGATTAGGCATAGTACCAACATTTCATGCTGATTCATGCTACATGTGACTACCAAACCGTATAAAACTACAAACACATGCAAATAAGAGTAAGATCTTTTTTGAAACAAATGTTAGTAGTGTACGCTTCTCTGAATATATAAACCATGGAATTTGCACAGTATACAAAGAATATATTATTTCTTTTTAAAATGAAGGAGATCAGATATTATAGAAGTGTCCTTTAGCATGATAGATAACACTTCGAATTCTATTGCATCAATTTTCCTGGGTCCATAATACAATGGAGTGTTTAGACAAAGTCTTGAATGGATTTGCAGTAAGCTTTCCCTGCTTTGTTTCAACTAGCCTGGGAGCCAGATGCAACAGTGCAACGATACAGACATGGAAATTTTTGGAATCTAACTTTCAGAAGGAACTTGCAAGATTGGGAAATAGAGGATTTTCTCAAACTGTTACAAGCTCTCAATAGGTTCACAGGAAATGACATTGCACCAGACCAGTTCAGATGGGGGCATACTGATGGAGGAAAGTTCACAGTGAAGGCAGCCTACAAGATAGCAATGGACCTAAATGCTATCACTGACAACTGGCCTTGGAAGCTAATCTGGAAGGTTAAACTTCCACCCAAAATTGTTTGTTTTACCTGGAAAGCAATGCATGAAGCCACTCTAACACAGGACAACCTTAAAAGGAGGAAGCTTCAAATTGTGAATAGATGCTACATGTGCAACAGCGAAGCAGAAAATCATAGCCATCTGTTTCTGCAACGTCCAGCTGCTGCAGACTTGTGGCACATGTTTCTCTCCCTTTTTGACCTCAGATGGGTAATGCCTAACACTATCAGGGAAGTTTTTGAATGCTGGAACCACTGGAAAGTTGACAGCACCATCAAAAAGATTTGGACGATGATACCAGCCTCCATCTTTTGGACAATCTGGAATGAAAGAAATAGAAGATGTTTTGATGGCCTCTCAACTAGCCAATCTGTGCTCAAAGCTAAATGTCTTTCGTATTTATATAGTTGGGTTTTTTAGTCCCCAATGGATTCCCCTGATAGCTTTTTAGATTTTGTTTGCTCTATGATAGTGTACTAGAGATAACATACTAGTGCTCACTTTTTTGTAACTACTTTGCATCTTCTTGATGCCATGAATGGAATCAATTACTTCATCTAAAAAAAAATATTGTTGTTGTAATATTTAGAAGATTAGATCCCCCTCCCCCCACCCCAAACCTCTGTCGCGAGTTCAAATTCCAGCATAGACAAAAATACTAGGTAGTATTTTCTCATCTATATCCAAGCCTTGATGGACAGAGTTACCCGCTACCTGTGTTGGTGGAGGTAGCAGATACCCCGTGGAATAAGTCTAGGTGCACACAAGCGGGCCCAGACACTACGGTTAATAAGAAAATATTTAAAAGATTAGATCGTCTAAGTCAATCTCAGGGCCTTCAAATACAAAACATAGTATAAAATGGCTTTGTTGGAAAGGTCCTCTTCCATGGGTGTTGTATTGCATCATTCACATGTTTCCCGCCCAATATGCAAACTGCAGCTACAGAGAGGTCCTATACGTAAAGAACACATTCAACTGCCCCCCCCCCCTCAAAAAAAAAAACTTGAACAATATAAAGCTATAAATGAAGCACCACTCAATTTACTATCAGCTGATACATATTTTGCAGTATCCACCATGCTACTATAGTTCAATTAGTAATTGCAACCATGACACCTGAAGTTAGTTGATTAGTACAACATTTTAATAGCTTGCACACACTAATCCATAGGCAGTCTGCTATAGCCAACAAGGAAAGTGCAGGGTAAACCTGTCCACAACGAATGGAGGAAATTGGCCCACACTGGAATCTGGATGTTATAGTTTGATTATTATTTCTCCTATAACCCAATTCAAAACCTTCTTCTTCAGTTGAACTATCCATCAAACAAAAACAAACAACCAAACTCCCTACTTTTTAAACAATCCGTTCTGTTCATTGCTAGGAAGCCCCAATGTTTTTTTTATAACCGTGGTGTCCGGGTCCACGGGATACGTGTCACCTTCCACCAACAACACGTAACTCTGTCCACCAAGGCTAGAACAAATGAGAAGAAATCATCCAGCGCTTTTGTCTCTACTAGGATTTAAATCTGAAACCTCATGGTGCTCAACCCACTTCATTGACCCCTTGGCTACACGTTGGGTACGAAGCCCCAATTTTTTCTAACCCTTCCAAAAGCACTAGAATAGTTCTAAAGCTCAAAACACCCTTAATTCTTACCCATCGCAAAACCAAATCCTATAAGTAAATCTCTAACATGAATCCTCCACTAACCTAACTTATACCCCGTTAAACCCATAACATGAGATAATCTTAATAGCTCAGTTGGTTGACAAATACCTGAGCTTTCATATTGTTTCTAGGCCCAAACAATCCCAATTCTTACCCGTCCCAAACCAAATCCTATAAGTAAATCTCTAGCATGAATGCTCCACTAAACCCTAACTTATACACACCTAAACCCATAGCATAGGAGAATCTTAGTAGTTAAATTGGTTGACAACTATCGGAACTTTCACCTTGTTTCTAGGCCCAAACAATCCCCAATTCTCACCCGTCCCAAAACCAAATCCATTAAGTAAATCGCTAACACAAATCCTCCACTAAACCCTAACTTATACCCACCTAAACCCATAGCATAGGAGAATCGTAGTAGCTCAACTGATTGACAGATTAACTGAACTTTCACCTTGTTTAGTGAGCATTCAATTCCTCACCTTATAATCATCTCCTCTATAATAATAATAAAAAAAAACAAAAGGAAAAAAAAAATAGCATGCACATACACACAAATAAAGTCCAAATACAACACAAAAACAAACGAAATTCACAAGAATTAAATCGAATTCAATGATAACCTGAATAACGGGTAGAGCAACGAACTGTTCGAGCTTGAGAGTAAGCTGATGCCAGAGCTTCTTCTGGTACAGATCTGCTAGAGTAGTGTACCAATCGGAAATCTGTGAATGAGCATTGCAAAACGATTCCAAGTACTGAAGTGCCGCCATGGCTGAAAATCTCTCTCAGTAACACCGATGAAGACGAAGCCGAGAGAGAGAGAGAAAGAGAGAGAAAAGCTCCTAACTTCTAAATTGTGTTTTACTTGTTCATAAAGAAATGAATGATGGAGTTTGGGTAAGTCCAGTTTAGTCTCTATTGTATTACTTTGGACCCTTATTGTCCTTCAAGTTTACAAAAAATAACTGTTTTTGGTCCATTCCGCATGTTCGGATTGAATATGAAAATTTGAATGGAAGAGATTACAAATAAACTACAATCTAAATAAGTTTGGATTAGATTCTTTAAGTTTGATTTTAAAATTTTAGATTTTTTATTTTTGACTTTTAAGCCCTTAAAATTAAACCATAACAATTGATTGTCTCAATTCGTCTAAAAAATTATTTCTTAGAATATATAGCTTTCTATGTATTAAGCTTTAGTTTCTCATGAAATCGTTTCAAGGGAATTATATATCAAAAGACTCAAAACATCGAGAGAATTTCATATCTAAGATTTGGGACTCTTTAGAGGTAATTTTGAGTTTATCAAGATTGAATAGTCAGTGTGTGTTTCATGTATAGTTAAATTATATTCAGCTTCTTGAATGTGTCATAACGTATAGTCAGTATAGCTCATGTATAGATAAACTATATTGTACAATCAGTCAGTGTATATTTTCTATAACATTTGGTAACTATATTGTATAGTCAATGTATACTTCCTATGACTTTTGGTTATTTTTTATGTAAATTAAAAATGGCTATATTTGTTGTAAATTAATTACTTTATTGTATATATTTGAATTTAGCCTATTTAGTAATTCTCTATATAGTTTAAAATAATTATATATTGTCTCACAAATTAATAATTTCATATCAGATTTCAAGTCAAATACATCTAAATACATGTATATTTGCTACCAAATACACTAAAATATAGATACACAAGGAAAAACGAGCAAGATAGACAGAAGACGAGAGAGTTGAATTACACTAGATACATGTATGGCCAGATACATTCTTATTAATAAAACACTCCGTTGTTTTTGTAGCTTTGACTCAATTGCACCATTATACTATATACAGCATTACTTGAATGCCTAACAAGTGATATTATACATGCTTCTTTTTCTTGAACTTGTAGGAATTATTCCGTAATAAGATATTGGCTACAATTGAAAATAGTTACATCACAAAATTTATAAAATCCAGAGTTCTAAGCTCTTGATTGGAACCTTCTTCTGTTCCCAGCTTGCAAGAAGTGGAATTTTTCTTCTTCTTTTTTTGGCTTATTACAAATTTATTAATTCGACAAATTCAAATTTACATTTTGTAGAGCTGACTAAAAGGGACGAAAATACCCCCTATCAAGAGTTTGGTCCTTTAGCAAGACTCAAACCCAAGACTCTAATTAAGGATTGACATTAAAATCGTCCAAGTTCCACAAGCCAATATCCCACATGATGTCTTCATTAGATGAGGCCTCAGATACTGGCACATAATTAGCATATCCATTGATCATAGAATAGAAGAAACCACCTTGCTCTTGCTCATGAAATGTGTTGTTTTGGTACAAAATGGCCATGTCTTGTTTTGGTACATGACTTGGAACGTTATTCTCATTTTCCTCAAAAAGTGACATGATCCTTTTCATGTCGATTTGATTGTTCAGCAGTTGCTTTTGTTGAAACTGTTGTCTTTTTAAAAGACGGGTTTTTATTTTTTCAGATGTATCAATTCTTGATTTCTTGATCTTTTTTTTGAAATGAGTCATCCAATAATTTTTGATTTCATTGTCAGTTCTCCCTGGCAAGCTTCTAGCAATTGTCGACCATCTATTCAAAAATTGTATTTTGATTTTTATCAATAATCAAGAACTTTAAAGAATATTCAATATTAGTATATAATACTTCAAACAATTACCTGTTCCCCCACATAGCATGAAGTTCAAGAATGATCCTCTCTTCATATGGAGTAATCTGCCCCTTCTTAAGGTCTGGCCTTAAGTAATTCACCCATCTCAACCTACAACTTTTTCCATTTCTTTTCAATCCTGTTCAGACAAGTACAACAACAATAACTACGTCTTAGTCCTGAACGAAAATAATTTTTAATATATTATTTTGGATTTTAATATGGTGTGTGATATCACTATTGAGACTCCGATTAATTCAAATATATAAAAGGATAATATATAAAAGGATCTTATACGTTCCACCTCTCGACTCGACGATAGACTTGTTAAAGCTGGAAGTGAGTGAAAAATGAGTAATAAAAATAGAAACAATATAGTAATTACCTGCAAGCCTAGCAACAGAATTCCATCTGCCTTCACCATGAAAATTGACATATTCAATGAGTAATTTATCTTCTTCAGCTGTCCAAGGACCTTTTCTCCATTCTTCTTCTATAATTCCCCACCTTCCCATTTTTTTGTATAAATATTCTTAATATTAAAGCCAATATATAAGAGAGGAAAGAATCTATCTAAACTGTTTTGTCCTCAAAATTCTGACATAATTAGCAAGATTTGTCACTATTTATATTTGCACCAAAACCTCTCTCCATTAGTCAATTTTTTTATGACTAATGAGTTATAGCTAAACATGACTCCATTAATTATAGCACTTAGTATAAAATATTATTTGTCCTCATCAGTTGTATATATTTCCAAAATAGTTACGTGTACTTGTCCTAGTTTACTGCTCTTAGAAAATTCTAAGAAGGCATTGAAAGATTTGTTTGGGAGAACCAAAGAAAGTTATAGCATCACAATTCACACGTATACAATTTTGAGATAATTTTATTATACGACTTCACTACAATAATAAACCCTTTATTATACGCTTCCATCGAAACTCGTATGTGATGAGACTAAATTTTGATTCTCATCGAAATATTCCATATTAAAAAAAAATACTAATCCTAACAAAAACAATTTGAACATAAAATTTCTGATTAAGAATAAAATTTCTGATTAAGAATAAAGTATATACTTATCACTTCTATCACAATCCTCATCGGTAACTCATAATCATGCTTGGCTATTGTTGACTGCCGAGAGATTGGGTGACATCATAGCAGCTTGATCAAAGTCACCAAAGTATATTTTAGTTATAAGGTTAAACAACACAAAAGTGATTAGACCACTCGAAAGAGAGGACTAGAAAGGCCACGTATAACCTAGGTTAATGCATCTAGAGAACTATATACATACTTAAATAATGTGTTTTGCTGCAAAATTAAGTAAGAAAATTAGTAAAATAAACTAGTGGATAATTTTAATTGTGAAAGCTACTAGCAATCCAATAAGAAAGAGGCAGATGTTTGATTTGCTTACTTCTCATGGATATAGGTGCACAATAATCACCATCATATGTAATTAATTACAATTTGTTGGATGCCATTTTGGGTATTGGGGTTCATTATAATAACAATATTTTTTCACTAACTATATTAGCTGAAGTAACAGGTGTATTGTTCATGTGATGATTTTGGAAGTCCACACAAAAGCCTAGATTCTTGCTTTGCTTAGTCTTATGTATATTTTGTACTTATATTTGGAAAATTATTTAAAAAATAAAAATATACAGCTCAACGTACCACTTTACACCCATATAATCATATTTTCAGTTTATATCCATAAATTTTAAATATTTTTTTGTATCAAATAGATGAGATAGAGAAAGATCTAAAAAAAAAAGTTGAGCTCGAGTTTTTAAATTCACATAACCTATCAGATAGATGAGATAGAGAAAGATCTAAAAAAGAAGTTGAGCTCGAGTTTTTAAATTCACTTAAACGTCCTGTTTATATTTTCATCAAGTCAAGCAAAATTAATGTCTTTCAAAACATCTCTCAAAGTGATGATGAATCTAGTTTAAAAGGGGTATAGAAAAATTAAATTAGATTAATCTCATATACATAATTTAAGTTGTTCATATATTAGAGACATAAATGAGAATGTATATATATGATTTCGTTCATTAACTAGGGAAGTTAAAATGGAAAACTAAATTAAGATATATGTGTTAAAATAGGTATATGCTAGAAAAGTTATATAAATACAACTATTTTCTTTAGTTTTTATTTGTTGTTGTTGGGAGGGGGGGGGGGGGGTCAAGTGGAATTTTTGGATAAAAAGCTTGAAAATTATTGACATGTTGTGGATGTTGTTAAAAATTAAAAGTCACATACGTTTTGCTTAAACTAGAAAGGCATGTTGTGACATGCCAAAAAGGAGTTTCTAGAACAATTAATCCCCTTTTCTATCATTTATAATATATAAATATAAATATTTAATTCGATAATTAGCCAAGATAATTGAATTTGCAGAATCTTGGAGTATAATGAAGTCTCATGAAAAAATTTCTGATTTTTTAAATATTCAAATTTTAATTATTAAGTGTATTTTTTTAAAAAAAAATATTAAATATATTTATTTATTTAATTTTACAATCATTTGAATATTTAAGAGTTATAAAAAAGTCTTAATATCATTAAGATACTATCCTTTTAAAAACTTATGTAAAGATGATATTTACCGCTATCCATTTCTCTTCCGCTACTAACTACTCTTAACCCCCATCATTGTTTATATTATTATTTCACTGTCACGACCCAAAATGGGCCGTGAGTGGCACCCACACTTAACATCCTAGGTGGGAGAACCAATGATACAAACCCCAACTTAGATTAACAATTCAACTTATAAATCACGATAACACTGCGGAAGTTCAATCTTATTAAAGTCAGAAATAACAAAAGCCACTAAAATCTATTACTTGACGTTTCCCAAAATCTAAAAGTCATCACATTAAGGACATCTAAATTCTAAATCTAAGTCTGGAAATATCAAACACCAAAATAAACAAATAACAAAATGTGTCCGAAAACTAAAGACACCATGCCATAACCGAGAAATTCCATCACGAGCTAGAAGGGTAGCTAGCTCACCCTGAAATCTTCTGAATTGGAGACTGACTAGAGCTGAGGTCGAGTCGAAGCCGATGGAAGACTCGCTGCACTCCACAAAATAAAACAAAGAAAGATATACATAGGGGTCAGTATATGGCAATATGTACTGAGTAGGTATCATCGGTCGACTCAAAATAGAAATCAATATACATAAAATAATAGTGGGAAATCAACAACAACACTTAACAGGTGGCAACCAACAAACAATTACATAACCGGTCAACAATATCAAGATCACACATGAGGACTCAAGCCTCCACACCACACTCTTTGAAATATGAGTTTTTGGGGATTGGGTAGCATTAAGTAATTTTAATTTATTTCCCTTTAATATTACCGTGCCGGAACGTGACACCCGATCCAAATATACTGTGTCAGAACGTGACACCCGATCCAAATATACCGTGTCGGAACGTGACACCCGATTCAAATATACCGTGTCGGAACGTGACACCCGATCCAAATGTAATTAATTTATCATTCCCTATGATTATATTCCCCTTCATTAACAATATTTCATCACACCTTCTTTATTCAAGGCACCATTTTTGATAGGACAAGTTCAAGATTATGGATTTCATGGCCTCGGGATTTCAGACCAATCACAACAACATATCAACCATCCAAACCACAACAATTAAATGCGTAGTAAACTTCACACATTACTCAATGAATATCAATCACTATTAAGAGTCTATCTATGATATAGAATAAAAACCATAACCTACCTCAATCGAAGAACCGAATCCAAGCAAGCTAATTCACGAATGTCTTTCCTTCCTTCAAAGCCTCACGTTTCCAATCTATTAATTATACAATATTCGTAAGCAACTGAGTCCATAGAAACTAATATTATTTATATATTTTACCTAGACCCCACGACAAACCGAACTCTAAAATCAGTTCTCTAACACTCAAGCCTAGGGTTAAGTCTTAATTCCTCCAATATCATAACTCTAATGGTATTTAAGTAATATCATACACCTAGTATTATGCAATAATTATATGGAAATAAAGATCGAAGCCACATTTTACCATTAACCGTAATGTTACTGTATAAGAAACCAACATTATACTTTAATTAAGAACCTAACATTATGCCTCCTGCAATTACATCATATATATATATAATAATATATAACCTCTAACGAATAGTTAATAATTTCCTCACAATGCTTACCTTTGAAATTTCCAATTGCCTTCCTTCTAACTATTAAACTAATCAATTGTATAAACAGCAATAAAATAAAATAACAACTATTTGCTGAACCAATTTTTCCTTCTTTCTAATGTATGCACAGTAGTACTATTTACACTAAAGTAACCTCTACCATATACATATAATATAGATTGCATAGGTACCTGATGATGCAGTCGGCGTTTTCTTCTCTTTTTTTTTATATTTCTGTCTCTTCCTTCGTTTCTTTTCTTTTACAAATTAGGGTTATGAACCAATAAATAAATAATAGTTAAATTCCACAACTTATTTTAATAAATAAGGATAAGTGGTATAACATATTAACTAAATTATTAATTTAGTCCACTAATTACATTAATTATCTAAAGTTACCCCTCAATTAAATAACCTTAGTTATCGATTAGACCAAATACCCATTAAAAATTTACGGAATGAGTCTTTTATAAAATAAAAAGCTCCAGTTTTCAAAACGACCTAATGGGTCGTTACAACAAATACCAATTTACCCACCGTTCGTTCCCGAACGGTCAAGAGAAGAGCGAGGGTTGAAAAAGGTACCTGACTCGACAAACAGATGTGGATATTTTCCACGCATATCAGCCTCAATCTCCCAAGTGGACTCCTCAACTAGACGATTCTTCCATTGAACTTTTACAGACGCAATTTCCCTCGATCTCAACTTGCGAACCTCCCTATCAAGAATAGCCACAGGCTCCTCCTCATAAGACAAATTCTCATCAAGCAAGATCGAATCCCAGCGAATAATATAGTTTCCATCACCATGATATTTCTTCAGCATAGACACATGAAACACTGGGTGCACTCCAGACAAACCTGGAGGTAAAGCCAATTCATAGGCCACCTCTCCAACACGCTTAAGAACTTCAAACGGCCCAATATACCTCGGACTGAGCTTACCTCGCTTACCGAATCTCACCACACCCTTCATGGGTGAAACCTTCAACAACACTTGCTCTCCCTCCATAAACTCCATGTCCCTGACTTTTCGGTCTGCATACTCCTTCTGCCTGCTCTGAGCTGCTAGAAGCTTCTCCTGAATGATTTTCACCTTCTCTAACGATTCCCTCAAAAGATCAGTTCCCCAAGGTCTCACCTCAAATGCATCAAACCAACCAATAGGAGACCTACATCTTCTTCCATACAACGCCTCAAACGGAGCCATATCAATACTCGAGTGATAGCTATTATTATACGAGAACTCTGCCAGGGGTAGGAGCTGATCCCAATGACCACCAAAATCTATCACGCACGCACGAAGCATATCCTCCAGCACTTGAATTGTCCTCTCAGACTGCCCATCAGTCTGAGGGTGAAATGCAGTACTAAGATCCAATCTAGTACCTAACTCAGCATGCAAGGTCCTCCAAAAGTTAGAAGTAAATTGTGTACCTCTATCTGATATGATAGAAACCGGAACTCCATGTAATCGAACAACCTCGCGGATATAGAGTTTGACTAACTTCTCTGCATCATAAGTCACCTTGACTGGAATGAAGTGAGCAGACTTAGTTAACCTGTCAACAATCACCCATATAGAATCAAACTTACCCAATGTCTTTGGAAGTCCAACCACAAAATCCATTGCAATCCTTTCCCACTTCCATTCAGGAATGGGCATTCTTTGAAGTGTCCCTCCAGGCCTTTGGTGTTCATATTTTACCTGCTGACAATTTGGACAATGGGCAACAAAATCAGCAATGTCACGCTTTATTCTGCTCCACCAATAATGTTGTCTCAGATCTCGATACATCTTGGTTGCACCAGGATGTATAGAGTACCTCGAACTATGAGCCTCTGCAAGAATAGTCTGAATTAAATTATCAATACGGGGCACACATACCCGCCCCTTAATCCTCAAGACGCCTTCCTCATCGATCACGGCTTCCTTGGCCTCTCCCTGCAAGACCATATCACGAATTCGACTCAGCTTCTCATCCTCAAATTGCTTTTCTTTAATCTTGTCAAGGAAAAAAGATCTTGCCTCCACACAGGCCAAAAATCCTCCCTTCTCAGTTACTTCTAGCCTCATAAAGTCATTAGCCAGAGTTTGAATCTCTCTAGCCAATGGGCGTTGGGAAACCTGCAAATGAGCTAAACTCCCCATGCTCCCTGCTTTTCTGCTCAAGGCATCAGCCACTACATTAGCTTTTCCTGGATGATAAAGAATAGTGATATCATAGTCCTTTAGCAATTCCATCCACCTCCTCTGCCTCAAGTTCAAGTTTTTCTGAGTGAATACATGTTGTAAACTGCGATGAACTGTATACACTTCACATTTTACCCCATATAGATAATGTCTCCACTGCTTCAATGCAAATACAACCGCAGCCAACTCTAAATCATGAGTGGGGTAATTACGCTCATGCACCTTCAATTGCCTTGAAGCATAGGCAATTACCTTCTTCTCCTGCATTAGCACTGCACCTAAACTAGAATATGATGCATCACAATAAACAATGAAATTCTTACCTTCTACTGGCAGGGCAAGAATTGGTGCAGTAGTCAATAAGGTCTTGAGTTTCAGAAAGCTCTTTTCACACTCATCCGACCATACAAATGGAACTTTCTGCTTGGTCAGATTAGTCAGCTGGGAAGCAATAGAAGCAAATCCCTTGACGAACCGGCGGTAGTAGCTAGCCAAACCAATAAAACTCCTTACCTCTGAGACATTAGTGGGCCTTGCCCAACTTTTCACTGCTTCAATCTTCTGGGGATCCACCATCACTCCATCTTTAGAAACCACGTGCCCTAAGAAAGACACTGAATCAAGCCAGAACTCACACTTGGAGAATTTGGCATATAACTTCTTCTCCCTTAACAATCCCAGAACAGTTCTCAGATGCTCTTCATGTTCTTTTCGGCTCTTTGAGTAGATCAATATATCATCAATAAAAACAATAACAAAGAGGTCCAAATATGGCTTAAAGATTCCATTCATCAGACTCATGAAAGCAGCAGGCGCATTTGTAAGCCCAAAAGACATTACTAAGAATTCATAGTGACCATACCTGGTTCGGAAAGCCGTCTTTGGTACATCTGTCGCCCGTATTTTCAGCTGATGGTAACCAGACCTCAAATCAATTTTTGAGAAAACACAAGCACCCTCCAACTGATCGAATAAGTCATCAATGCGGGGAAGAGGATACCTATTTTTAATAGTCACCTTGTTCAGCTGCCTGTAGTCTATGCACATACGAAGGCTACTATCCTTCTTCTTTACAAATAAGACTGGAGCACCCCAAGGAGAGGCACTCGGTCTAATAAACCCTTTACCCAACAACTCCTGAAGTTGGGCCTTCAACTCCCTCAACTCAGCTAGGGCCATTCTATAAAGTGGAATGGAAATAGGGCGAGTGTCGGGCTCTAAGTCGATACAAAAATCTATATCTCTATCAGGTGGCATACCAGGTAAGTCTGCAGGGAAAACATCCATAAACTCATGCACTATCGAAATACACTCAATCGATGGCACTTCAGAACTATCATTCCTGAGATGTGCTAGGAAAGCTAAACAACCCTTACTCACCAACCTCTTAGCACGAAGAAAAGAGATAATCCAAACTGGAGCGGGAAGATAGTCACCCTTCCATACTAATTGATCTATCCCAGGCTTGGCTAATGTCACAGTCTTAGCATTGCAATCTAAGATAGCAAAATTTGGAGAGCCAAGTCCTACCCAAGATTACATCAAAGTCAACCATCTCTAGAATAATCAAATCTACATAAGTTCTGCTCCCCACAAAAGTCACAAGGCAAGACCTATACACTTTCTCAACTAGCACAGACTTACCAACAGTAGTAGAAACACGAATGGGCATGTTAAGTAAGTCACAATGTAAATCGAGTACATCTGCAAATGCGGAAGATACATAAGAAAATATGGATCCAGGATCAAACAATAGGAAAGCCAAGCTATCGCAGACCAGAAGAGTACCTGTGATAACAGCATTGAATGTCTCTACCTCTAACGTCCCGGGGAAAGCATAACAATGGGCTCTGTAGCGAAGCTATCTGGCTTCACCCCCTCCACCTCTATCACAAAATCAACCATTTCCAGGTCTAACCTAATTTTATATGCACGTTCTTACTAAAATCTTCGATTGCCTTTACCCAAGTTTACTTGTTGGGGATTTTGTACCCATAATCTTGTCGTTCCTATACCGATCCACTTTTTTGGAGCTTACGACGAAGTCACCGATCCTTATTTAGAATCTTTGGAATATACTCAACAACCTAAACACATTAATCGTATGTAAGATCTACCCCTAGAACACAATATACCTATCAAAAAGATCGTACCTCAAATGATCTGCACCTTCTTACTCATTGAATAACTACAAAACATTATCAAATTCGACCCATTCTATCTCTATCCCAAGCGATATACATTCTTTCATAGGTCAGATCGCTAGCAGAAGTAACACAATCCATAATCTAACCAAGTAAGCATCATATCATTATAGTAGTCATATCCTGACCCTTTTTGATATACACTCAATCTATGAAACTGCAATAGAGATTCTGACCACAATCCTTTCACAAAGAGGCAAAATCCGTTTTTCTGGATTGAAGCAAAGTTGCATATTTGGATAAGGCACGAAACCTGATCTCACAGGCTACAATGAATATCTTTCCTTGCTCTATATTTTGGAACTCATCTCCCCTCTTGTCCCTCTAGGTCCGGGGGATATACTTTTCTATGAAGAAGTTAAAAGACGTTGCCTAGCTGTCTGATCTCTGCCCCTAGTGGGCTTTCTCCTGCGACCTCTACCATGATCTCTCGTCACTAACCCCCTCTAGCTACAACCCTAATGGCTGGATCAGGCGATGCTATTGTTTTAGTACTGAACATTTGCAAAAATAGAGTGAAGAAGGTCAGATACCAATTTGTATCACCTAGATACCAATTGAATTCAAGTAATAGCATGAAAGAAAGAAGGAATGGAGTTTTCCTAAAGTCCCATAGCCTCTCGAAGAAAAGTAAAAGCGTCCCCGTACCGTTCCGCAAGACTCTACTAGACCTGTCCTTGTGTGATGAGATCACCGAACCTAAAGCTCTGATACCAAGTTTGTCACGACCCAAAATGGACCGTGAGTGGCACCCACACTTAACATCCTAGGTGGGAGAACCAATGATACAAACCCCAACTTAGATTAACGATTCAACTTATAAATCACGATAACACTGCGGAAGCTCAATCTTATTAAAGTCAGAAATAACAAAAGCCACTAAAATCTATCACTTGACGTTTCCCAAAATCTGAAAGTCATCACATTAAGGACATCTAAATTCTAAATCTAAGTCTGGAAATATCAAACACCAGAATAAACAAATAACAAAATGTGTCCGAAAACTAAAGACACCATGTCATAACCGAGAAATTCCATCACGAGCTAGAAGGGTAGCTCACCCTGAAATCTTCTGAATTGGAGACTGACTAGAGCTGAGGTCGAGTCGAAGCCGATGGAAGACTCGCTGCACTCCACAAAATAAAACAAAGAAAGATATACGTAGGGGTCAGTACATGGCAATATGTACTGAGTAGGTATCATCGGTCGACTCAAAATAGAAATCAATATACATAAAATAATAGTGGGAAATCAACAACAACACTTAACAGGTGGCAACCAACAAACAATTACATAACCGGTCAACAATATCAAGATCACACATGAGGACTCAAGCCTCCACACCACACTCTTTGAAATATGAGTTTTGGGGATTGGGTAGCATTAAGTAATTTTAATTTATTTCCCTTTAATATTACCGTGCCGGAACGTGACACCCGATCCAAATATACTGTGTCAGAACGTGACACCCGATCCAAATATACCGTGTCGGAACGTGACACCCGATTCAAATATACCGTGTCGGAACGTGACACCCGATCCAAATGTAATTAATTTATCATTCCCTATGATTATATTCCCCTTCATTAACAATATTTCATCACGCCTTCTTTATTCAAGGCACCATTTTTGATAGGACAAGTTCAAGATTATGGATTTCATGGCCTCGGGATTTCAGACCAATCACAACAACATATCAACCATCCAAACCACAACAATTAAATGCATAGTAAACTTCACACATTACTCAATGAATATCAATCACTATTAAGAGTCTATCTATGATATAGAATAAAAACCATAACCTACCTCAATCGAAGAACCGAATCCAAGCAAGCTAATTCACGAATGTCTTTCCTTCCTTCAAAGCCCCACGTTTCCAATCTATTAATTATACAATATTCGTAAGCAACTGAGTCCATAGAAACTAATATTATTTATATATTTTACCTAGACCCCACGACAAACCGAACTCTAAAATCAGTTCTCTAACACTCAAGCCTAGGGTTAAGTCTTAATTCCTCCAATATCATAACTCTAATGGTATTTAAGTAATATCATACACCTAGTATTATGCAATAATTATATGGAAATAAAGATCGAAGCCACATTTTACCATTAACCGTAATGTTACTGTATAAGAAACCAACATTATACTTTAATTAAGAACCTAACATTATGCCTCCTGCAATTACATCATATATATATATAATAATATATAACCTCTAACGAATAGTTAATAATTTCCTCACAATGCTTACCTTTGAAATTTCCAATTGCCTTCCTTCTAACTATTAAACTAATCAATTGTATAAACAGCAATAAAATAAAATAACAACTATTTGCTGAACCAATTTTTCCTTCTTTCTAATGTATGCACAGTAGTACTATTTACACTAAAGTAACCTCTACCATATACATATAATATAGATTGCATAGGTACCTGATGATGCAGTCGGCGTTTTCTTCTCTTTTTTTTTTTATATTTCTGTCTCTTTCTTCGTTTCTTTTCTTTTACAAATTAGGGTTATGAACCAATAAATAAATAATAGTTAAATTCCACAACTTATTTTAATAAATAAGGATAAGTGGTATAACATATTAACTAAATTATTAATTTAGTCCACTAATTACATTAATTATCTAAAGTTACCCCTCAATTAAATAACCTTAGTTATCGATTAGACCAAATACCCATTAAAAATTTACGGAATGAGTCTTTTATAAAATAAAAAGCTCCAGTTTTCAAAACGACCTAATGGGTCGTTACATTCACCCTCCATCATTCTCAACCACCATTATTATGCACGAGATTTGAGCAAAATTTGAAGCCCCTGAGATCGGAGATGATAGACTTTAGAGGGAACACGGATTTGTGCAAAAATTTTGAAGGGCGTGATTTATCCTTTTTTACTATGGATAATATTGATGATTCTAGATGCAAGAACACTAAATAGAATCAAAATCAATGAACAAGACAAGATAGGATATGATTAAGAAATAGAAGGAGAGTTGAAAGGGATTCAAAAGAAACAAAGAATAATATAATCTTGCAAAAAAAGACATTAGTTATTAGAATAAATTCGAGGGGAAAAGAGAATTAAGCTCATTAATGAAAAACTTTATTTAGAACATCCAAGAAAGGTTTATTGAGGAGATATAACGAAATCCTCCCATAAACTCACATAAGAGTATCTTTTTTATCTTCAAATTAATTGTCTAACCTTAAACGAAAAGTTAAAGACTATTTATTATTATTCTACAAAATAGCCAAATTACAAGAATAATCAATTTGTTAACATAGTCACTTGAGCATGTTAGTGGTACTCTTGAAGTTTTCTTTTCATGCTTCCTTTTAAGTCCTTCAATTAACTCATGATAGTTGGAAAATGCTCCAAAATCTTTGATGACATCTGTATTTGTAATCACGTATCTTATAAATCTATTTGAATATGTTATGGACTTTAAAAGTACATTTAATGTTTGAGCTCTTTCCTAGCTTGATCATGATCCCTATTTGATTTGTTTAAATAATCGATTGTCCAACCCGTAATAATCGGACGAGTTGGATGAATACAAATATTTTGTTTATCTCGCTAGTAAGGGTGAACATGATGCAATATTGAAATTTAATTTGAATTTATATCTTTATCATAGTCTTTCATGTCATTTTGTATTTATTTAGCAGTCGCTCAGTAAGATCTCTTTCCATCATCAGTTGGTGAGACCTCTTTGCTTTCGGAGGGCTCTAGTTTAGCTTGTTCGAGTTCAGCTATTTTATTAGTCAGTCTTATTTGATTTATAGTCAGGTAGTCGTAGGTCTTGTCTCGACACCTATCTTCGATTAGTAGAGGCTTCATAATCAGAGTTAGTGAGTCAACCCAACTTATTCATTCTGATGTTTTAAACGCTATTACTATTTATATTAAGAGTTATTTTTAGATTTTGCATAAATTGAGATTGAAATGTTTTTGAGATTTACTTAAATGTTTTAAAAGTTCACTTTATAAAGCTTATGCGTGTATGTTTATTCTTCTGTTCAGTAGTTAGCAAAGCCAAGAATTTACTTGGGACCAACAATGGTTTCCGAGTAGCAGCCACATCTAGAGTGTAGGCTCGGAGCGTGACAATTCAATGGATGCTTAGTATTTGGCATGTGTGCAGGATGTTAGTTGGGAAGGGCCCTACAGCAGATTCGGTCATTGTTGTGCGAGAGTTCGCAGATGTCTTCCCTACCAATCTACCTGGCCTTGTACCGCACACCTTTAGTACTTCAATAGGACGAGTAACTACTGAGTGTGATATTAATTTTGCTATTGACCTTGAGCCGAGCTGCGTATCCTATCTCTATAGAATTAACTAATGTTATTAAGGCCATGGAAATCTGTTGGTGAAATTACAAGATTACAAATTACAATTGAAAAATAAAATGAAGAAATTAACTTCACTTCTTGGCTGAGGCGCGGATATCTCGCTCTCTTTAAGGAGATTCAAGCCCACTGCAGTAAATCGTTTCACTGGTCCAGCAGTAGTCCTCTTGACTTGTCCCCTCCAGGATACAACAGTCTTATCACAAAATGTAACTCAACAAACTCTGGACAAGAGTTGAGTTTAAAGCTCCACACAAAGAACACCTCCCTTCAACTAATAAGAACTCTCTTTTTAGACAAACTTAATTCTCTCAATTTTTTCTTCTCTTATCTTTCATTTCAAAACAAAGAAGACCTCTCTATTTATAGGAGAGAAAATCATACAAAGATGAAAAAATAATGGAATGCCATCATTATCATCATTTAGTGCACCATTATGATTTAGTGCACCACTTATTAGTGATTATTATGTTAAAAATACATAATGGAATGATTTAGTCTTACACTAACTAAAGATGATAATGAAAGGCATTTTATGCACTAATGAAAAATAGAATAAAAATGACATTAAATGTCATCAATGGACAATTACTAAAATTGCAATTTAATAAATGTTAAAATGCCCACACTAACAGAATTTATGACTATCTTATTTTGATTGAAATATTCTTATTTTTATATGAGTGAATTGTAATCTATGATATAATTAAAACATATCTTATCAAAATCATAATCCTTCTATTAAATTAGTCGATATCTACTAAAGTATACACACCCCTTCTTCCTAACACTGCTATAAGTGATCTTAAAGAAGATGTAATTGAAGTCAAAGGTTGACTTGACTTGTCCTTTATAATGATATTAGTAATTCAAAAGGGTTCAAGAATCTTGGCCAACCATATTATTGTTAGGTATTTGTTTTGACTTTTTTAGTATAATTGAAATTTTTTTCTTAAAAAAAAAATTGTGTGGAAGGTTGACTCTGAACTTCATGGGAGTCTTTCTTGCTCTATCGCTTTTTTTGAGGGCCTCCCGGACCCCATTGTCAATCAGTACTGAGAAGCATGTGCCCATCACTCCAGCAGAGACTTCTATTCTGCCGCCCTATCTAGTATGAGTCCAAGCTTGAATGCCCGTTCGATTATCCAAAATCACCTACTCGATTGACAAGCATAGCTGTCGCCTGCCTCCTTGTGTGGAAATGCTTTTCATGATCCGCTGAAGCACTGGAAAAATGTTGACCACGATTTCTAACGCTTTTCAAAAACCATCTAAGTTCATGCAATTTATTAATAAAACTGAATAAAAAAATTATTCAGTTTTATTAATAAATTGCATGAACTACAAAGTCTTTATATTTGGCTAATCTTTTTTCTTGTAAAAAAAAGTTTATGACAGATTCATTCAATTCTAACATGTAGCATTCACAATATAGTCCTAAAGAGGCCTATATAGAGAAAAAAATGGTGGAACACAAATATTATGTCAACACTTGTGTAAACCTCTTTGTCTTTCCATCATAACACTGATGGAGTCAAAAATTTAGCAAAAAAAATACAAAAAAAAAATCAGTTATGTTAAGATGTGCAAAAATAAATACACTCATAATAACCAAGTACTCCTAAGTAATTGTCACCTTTGCATAGCTCAGTATATTTTTTTTCTATTTTTTCATGTTTAATTGATCAAAGAAAATTGAAAGAATATTTCTTTTCTAAGAAAAGAAGAAAAATAAGTCTAAACAATATTGAAAATTGTCACAAAAAAGGTACAAAAGTCTTATGAGAAGCCAGGAAAAAAAACTATCTACATTTTACCAAATATTTCCAGACTTTTGAATTAAACAAGTCAAACATTCATATTAATAAATAATTTTTTACAACAATATCCAGGGTAATTTATTATTGTAAATAATCAAATGTGTTCATGTTGAATATGATGCTCAACTATGTAAAACAATTAATATATGGATGAAGTGGAAACAAACTCATTCTGGTTCTACGAACAAGATATATAACTTAATTTTAACATTCCACCTAAAACCCAAACCTCATAAAGAAGAACATAATTTAGAGTCTATTGAAGGCCCAAAGCTCCATCTCTTAAATATTTTGCTAACATAACCATACCATACATCCATCTATCAAAAGGTGACTAGTTCCATTACACCCCAGCTGTTGGTACACCTACACCCTTTTCTCCGGGTGGCGGTACGCGGGCGGCTCCGTAATCGGTTTCCCGGTAACCGGGACCGTAACGGCTGCTGAACATTCCGGCATGAAGCATGAGAACATAGAGAAGTTGTGTAAATGCTAAAACTATAGTGAATCCTTCAAGAACTCTAAGCCTCCATCCTCTCCACCCTCCTATATTTATCTCCTTGCATGCCAACCTACATAAATGTTTCATTAATTAACAAAAAGGTATATATGCACAAAATGAAATTATTTACCAAGTAATTATTCGTTTCTCCATCAATCTATCCCAATTTATGCAAGTACAGCTCCAAAAAAAATTGTACAATCTGGCAAATACCGTCTCATTTCGTCTCATCATTTTAGTTGTCATGTTGCGTTTTTCAAAATTAAATCCTTTATTTTTTTCAAAAGCGGCTCATTTTAATTGTCATGTTGCTTTTTTCAAAAATCAATAATTTTCAAAGTTAAATTATATTAGTTTTAATTCAATATTATAAAGTAAAAAATTAAATATTCAAAAACTATACGAAAAGTACAGTAAGTTACAAATTTTTTTCATATTGATATGATAAAAAAATATATTTTAAAATATTAGTCAAAAGTGAAAGTTCATATAGTTTGAACAATATAGATTAAAACCATGACAACTAAAATAAAACGGAGGGAGTAGATAATTATCAGCGTGTAATACTACAAATAAAGATTTTCCACCTATAAAACATAATTTTTCCACTCATTTTTCATTCCATCGAACCAACTCACTCAAAAAAAAAATGCATAATGAGACACCTACTCCGCCTAAACTAGTAAAAAACTTCCTAATATTGAATTTCCATATGAAAATATAATTATTTTTTAAATATCTGTAAAATAATTACGAGATATTTCTCTGTGGGAAATTTCAATGGAAAAATAGTATTTTTTGTAGTGTATAAATTGGGCTTAATTTTTTTAAAAAAAACTCCTGTGTTCAACTCCAAAATACGAGATAATTATAAGAGTCACACAAGCAAATTAAGTACTATAGTACTAACTAACTTCTATGTTATACCATTCAAATTATGGACAAGTTGATTTATTAGTTCAAATATTATTATTGATGCATGATATTAATTAATCCGGTTTTCAACATATTTCACAACTCTTTCATTCCTAAAATTTTGTAATTTATCGATCGATCAGTACAACATAAATTGAGATATATAATATAGTTTACCCAAAAGCTAGTGCAGTGACAGCCCAAGCAACAATAGCTGATGAACCAGCAGCAGCAAGACTATCGTTTCTCCATGCCCTTAGATGATTTCCACCCAAAAGTTTCGATATTATTCCCAAAACAGCCGCCAGTATCGCGAACACTAGAAAGAACATTGTAGCTCCATTTCCACCAAAACCTGAAAAATCAACCAAAAAAAAATAAAATAAAGAAAAAGAATTACACTTTCTATTTATTTAATTTTTAATTAATAGATAAAAACACACCTAAAAAATGTTCAATTTTTTTGAGTTTTAAAATTCCGATCTGAAGTATCAGTAACTATTTATCAACTATTAACAATCAATTATTCATTTTTTTCTACCTAAAAAATAATGATATATAAGGTTAAAAAAAACGAAAATCCTAAACGATGATGATAGTTAAAGTAGAAAAAGTAAACCCCAAATCAGTTTAGATTTATTTTAATTGTAATAAATAGTTGATGATGATAGTTAAAATAAAAAAAAGAACACACATCAAACATCTCATAATTGAGATATGAAACTAAAAACATAAAGGAACTTACTAGGATGATTAGTTTGGCCATTAATGTACTTATTGAGACACCAACTAGCAAATCCCAACACAATTAAATACATTATCAAGTTAAGAAACAACAATGGAGCTGCAACACTCCTAGCCACTGTCCTAGCCATTTTTTTTTCTTGCACCAATTCTCTTTGCTTCCACAGATTTTCAGAAAATGGGCACAACAAAATTTAAACACTTAATGCAAAAACTTTAATCTGTTCTTTTTTTAGGTTTTTATTCTTTTTATTTTTTATAAATAAAAGGGAAGAAGTGCAAAAGTGGTGCAACGTGACATATATAGGACGATTATACTATGGTACGTGTCATGCTTAATTGCTTCAAGGGTGAACAAGTGGAGGAACACGTGTCATGTACTTCTTCTACTTTGGATTCTCTAATAGTATTGTTCATGCAAGCAATATATATCCACTATATAGAGATACATACATGTAAAGTAATTGAGTATTTTGAATACAACATAAAATAATTTTTTTTAAAAAAGTTATTAGATATATTTATAAACGTTTATTATATAGCTAAGTTTAATAATAATTAAAAAATTTAGTGTAATTTTACGGACGAATTCAAAAAAGCACAATATATATAAAGATTGACCTTATTCTTAATTTTTTTTAAAATAGAAAGGTAATTTTTAATAAACCTTGGCTAAAGGAATAATGAAAGAATTAAGGAGACGGTAATAACAAGTGGAAATAATAATAAAATAATAAGATATCGAAGATAAAAAATGACAAACACCGATAAAAATCGAAGATAAACACACGACAAGCAAGGATTGAAATCTAAAGATAAGGAAATTAAAGCAATAAGAATAACTAATATATATATATATATATATATATATATATATATATATATATATATATAAATCGAAGATAAACACACGACAAGCAAGGATTGAAATCTAAAGATAAGGAAATTAAAGCAATAAGAATAACTAATATATATTAAGAAATGCAACGAAATACGTCTGATTACTTATTAATATTTTATTT
Organism: Solanum dulcamara; assembly: GCF_947179165.1. Classification (NCBI taxonomy): domain Eukaryota; kingdom Viridiplantae; phylum Streptophyta; class Magnoliopsida; order Solanales; family Solanaceae; genus Solanum; species Solanum dulcamara. The sequence continues at coordinate 79,293,934 of NC_077238.1, forward strand.
TAATCTCCGATTTTCACATTCTTCTATCAAGGATCGTGTAATTCTTGGTGAGGTGAAGTTGTGCATTCTCTCTAATTATCTTACTCCAATACTTTTTATGTCTACCTTTATCCTTCCTTACGATTATGTACCCCTTACACCTCTTAGCCAAGGAATATGCACTTTTCCTTTTTATATATCTGAACTATCTCAACCTCATTTTCCACAGATTAACCTTCATGGGAATTACTCCCACCTACTTTTGAAAATTTTCATTCCTAATATATTTTATATATCCCGACTCTTGGTATATATGCTCAGTCATCCACCTCAACATCGATCCTCATCTCCGCCATTTGAATTTTTCGGACATGAAAGTTCTTCGATTGAACAACATAACTTCATTCTATATAACACAGTCGATCACACGACCAGACCTTACTGACTATCACACCACCAATACTTTGTAGAACTCACATTTAATTTTACGTAGCATATTCTTATCACATAAAACGTCCTTTTAAATTTGAAAAAATTACCTAAATACACAACTTATTTTACCATATTCTCTAAAATTTCCTACCATTTGAAAAAATTACAAAAATCTCTATCCTCTCTTATTCTCTGATACATCACTGTACGAGATGTATCGATCGGATACATTACTTTATGTGATGTATCAGGACATCAGATACATCACTTTACGCGATGTATCGATCGGATACATCATTTAATTTACGTGATGTATCAGGACGTCGGATACATCAATTTACACGATGTATCGATCGGATACATCACTTTACGTGATGTATCAGGACGTATCTGATGTATCGGAAGTGACCAAAAAAAGGAATTTTGGGTTAATTTTTTAAAAGAATAGGAATAGAGTGTAATTGAGAAGAATCAATATGGCATTTAAGTAAAATTTACTTTAAATTTTTACATGGGATGACTCTAGGAAGAAGCCCATTGAAAATGGGCCAGACTACTGGTGAGTGATGACTGGTTATTGGTATGGGCTTGGGCCTTGGGAATAGTCCACAAATAGCTTATATTTAAGATTATTATTTAAACTATAACCATAATTATAAAATATTTAAAATTTAACAACTCTCCAATTATCAGAATGCAGTTCAAAATTTGGAACTCGAAGGTTTAAAATTAGGCTGTGTCAATTCAAAATTTCAAATCTGACGACCTGAAAGTGTGAAGTTAGGGTCTCTCCGACTTAATTGATTTGCTTTCATTAAAAAAAAAGAAAAGGAAATTCCTTGATTTTGACTTTTTTTTAGAGGAAAATTGACCAAAATTGAATTATGAATATCACAAATAGAGTCGTAAGTACTATTCCTTTATTGTTAACCACATATCTCGGGTTAGCTATGGAGTAAAATCCCTTTTAGTAGGCAATGTATATTATGCTTCTAATGTGAATTCAAATTAATTTGATACCAAATTAACTTGGTGAAGGAAATATTTTTAGTTGTCTCTAGTCCTTTTCAAGTTTGGGTTGCACCAAATCCACCGGCTCATTATTTTTCAAATAAATACTGTAAAAGATTAGGGGAAAAAAAGAACAATAAAAATTAAATTTACATTATTGTGCAAAATAATATTTTAAAAAAAGAGGTTTGAGACGAGACATTTACATGGTATTGGACAAGACGTAAGCCTCGAGACATCAGACATAAAACTATAAATCCCTCTATGATTGTCGTCTTGTTAATAGCACTATATATTATCACATAAAAATACACGAAAGTTAAATAAATTTCTTTAATTAAAGGATTTGAAAAAGAAGGAAAAAGAGAAAAACTATGATGTACACGTATAATAAGACGAACTTTTTGTTGCTTTAAATAGAATTTCTAAATAATTATTGATGTTGAATTCCAATCTAGAGGAGGAAAGATCCAGCAAATTAAATATAAGAACAATTATTTGTCTGTGATGTTCCTGTCCCAGAAAATACCTTTAAAAAAGGATTCAGAATATCCAGAGATATCATTTTTTTTAGGAAAGTTATACAATTGGTCGCTCGATCAAAAATATTATCAAGCCTAAGCGGCCGTTCGATAAAAATGTTATCAACCCTATGCGATACTAGACATTGGAACTCTGGCTAGCACAGACCCAATATATGTTATTCAAATTTAAATAAAACAAATTAAATTTGGAGAATCTATTAAATCTTTTTTATGATTTGTAAGTATTTTATTTTATTAATTATTGTGATTTATAGTACTTTTTATATAATTTTAGGTAATATATGTTATTCTTTTTTGTCTCAATATATGTGGCACTGATAGAATTTCAAGAGTCAATCAAATTTTAAATGTCTTTTAAATATTTTAAGTTATCAATTATTGTGATTTATAATACTTTTTTTGTCATTTTCAAATAAAATATGTTACTTTTTCTATCTCGATTTATTTGACACTAATAAATTTTGAGAGTCAGTCGACTATTTTATGTCATTAAAATTTTTAAGTTGTTAATTATTATGATTTATAGTACTGTTTAGTCTTTTCAAATAATATGTGTTACTTCCTTTGTCTCAATTTATGTAGCATCCATAGAATTTCGAAGTTAATCGAGCTTTCTATATATATTTTAAATATCTTAAGTTATTAATTATTGTGATTTATAATATTTTTTTATGTAATTTTAAATATATAACATACTAAAAAAAATAAGGCAAACAAATTAAAATAAAAATAAAAAATAACTAAATTGCCCTTATCTAGGACGCAAGCATGTTGACGACCACCTGCTTCTTGGACTTTTATTAATAGTAGGAATACATATATTATTGCGCAGACATATACAATTTATATATATCAGTACGATTGAATTATTTATACTTATTTGTAAAAGTAATAATTAGGATACTATAATGATACATAATTGTTTTCTATGGGATTACAAGTTACAATTCATAAAGAAAACATTATCTAATTATTTCATTACAAATTACTACTAACCATATATTATGTACTAATTAACCTTAGCTTGCGGTTATTTCATGGATATCATTTAAAATTAACTTTAACTTAGTGATAGACGCATGTAATACTCAGCATGCGGATTCATGAAAACTCAATAGATTTTATATAAATCATATATATATATATATATATAAACTTAAAATTGGAATCTATTATAATTTAAGAGAAATCAACATAACATATATAAATAAAATTAAAATTATCTAGCCTAAACGGGCGTAATTTTACGACTAACACCCCTTAACTAGAACTGGTTGGGGTGGTGGTTGGGGTGGGATGGGGCCGTGGGGGTGAGGATGGGACATATTTGTACCCTAGTTGGTTATGTTTTTTTTCCCCCCAGACATATGTGCATATTAGATAATATAAAAAGAGATATCCCATTGATTGTTTAGTCTTGGTTGGTGAAGAGGCATGGGACTTAATTAATATAAAACATTCATGTGTTTTATAATACAAAGGATAAGATTTTAAATAAATTTATAAACATCACGTTCTTATTCTCGCATATTTTAACTTTCTTTTGCACAAAAAAGATTGTAAGTTGTATCTTTTAAGAAATATAATTTTGTAATTTTGTTGATTAATGAGGTTTTAATAATACAAAAAGGAAAGTACGCATTTGTGTGACTTTAGTCGAGAATCAAGATATCTATAGGCTATAGGCAGTGATGGATTCAGAATTTTCACTAAAAAAATTTAAAATTCAAAGAAGTAAATGTACGAATTAGCCAAAGAAAATTCGACATCTACTATATATATATATAAAAATAATCTTAACTATGTATATATAGTATAATTTTCTATCGGGATTCGAATAAACCCCCTGACTACAGTGCTCCACTCCTACATATAGGTAGGTAAACCTACAAGCACCGAAGAGCGTGTTACCATTATCTTAGATTCTCTAAGTATGAGTAAGATTCTTAATTTTGTAAATGACTCCATTTAAAATATAAGATTATTGTATACATCAATAGACATTATTAATCCGATCCTTTATATAAGAAATTACCCATGATAACGAATTTGTAAAATGAAATGGTTCTATTATTTAACTAATATATATATAATGGATAAAGTACAATAACTTTAGTGATATAAAAAAAAATTGTAGTGATTTTATTAATATAACAAGTAGCAAGTAAAATTTAGTGACTATGCGTAAAATTAACCTTAGATGTTTCAACATTTAACATTCTTGCTAACATATAACATTTCTACTTGAAGACAATTTTGTTTGAAAATCAGATATGATAAAATCTTGATTTTTAAATCTTTGACATAAAAGCTTAATGCTCTTATTTTCAACCTTCATAACGTTTTATCTTTGTTATTTCAATTTTGATTTTTTATTTTAATTAGTATTTGATTTGATCCTTTGCCTATTAATTCATACTTTTTGTTCTCCCTTCCTTTTTTCATGACATAAGAAAGTGATACAAGACAAGACAATAAAAATTATTTTGAATTTATTGAAATTCATTAACTTTAATTTGCCCTCCATCAAAATTTTGACCTAATATTTTCTCGTCGCTAAGGAAAAGGCTTAATATTAATAATATTTGCCCAATTATTGAGCCGTAAACATGATTCAAACCAGGGCCCCGCCCGATCATCCCTACATTATTGGCTTTTCTTTCCTTGTTTATTATTTATTGGCTTAAGAATATAAAATAGTTTAATTTTTATGTTTTGTTAGCGTAAACAATTTTTTAAATTAATGATCATTCAAAGGATATCTAAATGTTAACTTTTTTTAAAATATGAGTTTAAAATTTTAAAAATAAGATATGTTATCTGATAATAATGACGTGATTAATGATGAAATCAAAATTTTTATTAGGACGTATCACAATATAAATAAAAAAAGTTATAAGCACACATAAAAAATTATGAAAATTAACATATAATATATATACATAAAATTAAAATTTTAATCTAGCTAAATAGTGTAATTTTCTACGAAGGACTTCTGGTTAACACACCTTAGCATAAAGTCGATTCGCCATTGAATTTGATATTGTGAAAATTATTCACTCGTATATTACTTAGATTCTATATTATCTTAATTATGCAATGACGTATTGAGAAATTGTTAAGTGTGAACCCCTACTTGGAAAGGAAATAAGTTTTTTTATTTTTATTTATTTTTTTAAAAAAACCCATAAAAATGAGCCTTTACCAACCCCCTTTTAATAATAATTAGTAGACAAAAACATACGAGTATAAATATTTCAAAGCATAGCATAAGACAAAAAAGACAATATATATTTTATTGGATTAACTCATCTCATATATTATGTGAAAATGAAAGATTTTATTGGAAAAATATTCTTTTGAATAAATAATCATAAGGGTTGAATAATTAAGTTTGTTAAATAAGAGCTAATACAAAATTATAAACAGTTCTTGAGATGGGAACGTGTAAATTTTGTCGTTTTGCCATCATAAATAGTGTGTATATAAATTATTTCATTACTAAAATAAAAATATAAAAAAATAAATTATTTTTAGATGTAAATATCATATGTAATGGAATAGAGGTAAGAAAATTGATTGCTTTTGCCATCAAAAGAGGTGGTGCAATTGATGAGCCTCCTTTTTTCTTAATCAAAGATTTCGACTTCGAGTTTTGGATCGGATATAAAATTAATGTTTTCTAAAGAAAAAGTTAAAATCTAGTTAACAACAACAACAACAACAACCTAGTGAAATCCCACAACATGGGGTCTGGGGAGGGTAGAATGTACGCAGACCTTACTCCTACCAAGGTAGGACGGCTGTTTCCTGGAGACCCTCGGCTCAGTAAAAGCATAAAAAAAATGTTAGATAAGAATAGAAAATTAAAAGCTTTATGAGAAAAACAACAAACAAATAACGAATAGATGACAAATAAATACAAATAAATAAAGACTAATAACAAATAACGCTTAAATAAATAATGAAAGCGTCACAGGTAAAATTGAGTAATCAAAGCATAGAAAGTAATAAATAATAACAGAAATAACAGAAATCAGAAGTCAAAGCGCAAGAGATCGTAATGCACTACTACACCTATGAATAGAGAAGAATAACGAGACTATGAACTAGCCTTCTATCCTAATGTGGGTCCTCCACACCCTCCTATCTAAGGTCATGTCCTCCGTAAGCTGTAACTGCGTCATGTCCTGTCTAATCACCTCTCCCCAATACTTCTTCGGCCTACCCCTACCTCTTCTGTAACCATCCATGGCCAGCCTCTCACACCTCCGCACTGGGGCATCTGTGTCTCTCCTCTTCACATGTCCATACCATCTCAGTCGTATTTTCCGCATCTTGTCTTCCACCGAGGCCACTCCTACCTTGTCCCGAATAGCCTCATTTCTAATCCTGTCGCTCCTGGTGTGCCCACACATCCATCTCAGCATTCTCATCTCAGCAACTTTCATCTTTTGAATGTGAGAAGTCTTAACTGGCCAACACTCCGCCCCATACAGCATAGCCGGTCTAACCACCACTTTGTAGAACTTGCCCTTAAGTTTTGGTGGCACATTCTTGTCACATAGCACTCCGGAAGCGAGCCTCCATTTCATCCACCCTACCCCAATACGATGTGTGACATCATCGTCAATCTCCCCGCTGCCTTGCATGATAGACCCAAGATACTTGCAACTACTTCTCTTTTGGATGACCTGAGCACCAAGCCTAACTTCAACATCAACCTCCTGAGGTGTCTCACTGAACTTGCACTCTAAGTACTCTGTCTTTGTCCTACTCAACTTAAACCCTTTAGACTCCAAGGTATGTCTCCAATCCTCCAGCTTAGCGTTAACTCCGTGGCGAGTCTCATCGATCAGGACTATGTCATCCGCGAAAAGCATACACCATGGCACCGCACCTTGAATTTGTCGCGTCAATCCATCTATCACCAAGGCAAATAAAAAAGGACTAAGAGCTGATCCTTGATGCAACCCCATCACCACTGGGAAGTGCTCTGAGTCCCCTCCTACTGTCCTTACCCTGGTTTTGGCTCCCTCGTACATGTCCTTGATCACCCTAATGTATGCCATAGGTACACCTTTAGCCTTCAAACATGTCCATAGTATTTCTCTTGGGACTTTATCATAAGCCTTTTCTAGGTCGATGAATACCATATGCAAGTCCCTCTTCCTCTCCCTATGCTGCTCCACCAGTCTCCTCATAAGATGGATGGCTTCTGTAGTTGAGCGTCCCGGCATAAATCCAAACTGGTTCTCTGAAATAGACACGTCTCTCCTCACCCTCATCTCTACCACTCTTTCCCACAGTTTCATAGTATGGCTTAGTAGCTTAATACCTCTATAGTTGTTGCAACTCTGGATATCCCCTTTATTTTTGTATAGAGGGATCATTATGCTCGACCTCCATTCTTCGGGCATCGTTGCCGTTTTAAAGATGACATTAAATAACCTAGTCAACCACTCCAAACCTACCGAACTCGTGCTCTTCCAAAATTCCCCAGGAATCTCGTCAGGTCCGGTTGCTCTTCCCGAGCGCATCCTACGAACGACACTCTTAACCTCATCGACCTTAATACTCCTACAATACCCAAAATCGCAACGCCTCTCTGTATGTTCTAAATCTCCCAACACAAAGTCTCTGTCCCCTTCCTCATTCAAGAGTTTATGGAAATAGGACTGCCATCTCTGTTTAATGAGGGTCTCGTCTACCAATACTTTTCCATGCTCGTCCTTAATGCACTTCACTAGGTCCACATCGCGTGCCCTTCTCTCCCGCGCCCTGGCTAGCCTGAACAATTTTCTATCCCCACCTTTCTCTTCTAGTTCAGCATAAAGGCGTTCAAAAGCTGTTGTTTTTGCCGTCGAAACTGCCGACTTCGCCTCCTTTCTCGCTATTTTATAAAGTTCCCTATTCGTCCACTTCTCCACCTCATCTGTGCTTTCTATCAACTTTGCGTACGCCATCTTCTTTGCTTCCACCTTTTCTTGCACTTCTCCATTCCACCACCAGTCTCCTCGATGCCGACTACGACTACCAGTCGAGACTCCCAACACTTCCCTTGCCACAATCCTAATACAACTAGCCGTCCTATCCCACATACTGGTCGCATCCCCATTACTATCCCAGGCCCCCATGGCCTTCAACTTCTCTCCCATCTCCAGGGCATTTGCAGTGGTCAAACTCCTCCATCTGATCCTAGATCGATCATCCCCGACCCTCTTATTCCTCATCATCTTGATCCCTAAATCCATCACCAAAAGCTTATGTCGGGTTGTAAGGTTGTCTATCGGAATGACCTTACAGTCTTTGCACAGACCTCTATCGACCTTTCTCAGGAGTAAAAAGTCTATCTGAGTCTTAGCCACCGAACTATGGAATGTTACCAAGTGGTCTTCCTTCTTTGGGAAACTCGAATTGGCTATGACCAACCCAAAAGCTCTTGCGAATTCCAAAAGTGAAAGGCCTCCTACATTTCTGACCCCGTAGCCAAAGCCTCCATGCACATCATCATACCCTCCTGAAATAGACCCGATGTGCCCATTGAAATCCCCTCCCACGAAAAGCTTCTCAGTAGGTGGTATACCTCCCACTAACTCATCCAAATCCTCCCAAAAGCGCCTCTTATCCTCCTCCCTTAAGCCCGCTTGTGGCGCATAAGCACTAATAATGTTGAATGTGCTCCCTTCAACGACCATCTTAATCGACATCATCCTATCGTTGACTCTCCTAACCTCCACTACCTGATCCCTTAGATCATTGTCTACTAAAATGCCTACCCCATTCCTATATTTTGATCTACCTGAAAACCAAAGCTTATACCCGTCTACCTCCCTAGCTTTAGAACCTACCCATTTGGTCTCTTGGACACAAGCTATATTAATCTTTCTCTTCTTTAGAATTTTAACTAGCTCTATGGATTTGCCCGTTAACGTTCCAGTAAATAACAACACTTTCAATAATCTATGTATAAAATAAAAATAGAAATTAAATTAAAAAATATAAGTTACCGAGAATGTAGTCGAAAAGGCATATGGTAAAAGTATTTGCTGAATGACTAAATGATATGTATATTTATATATTACTCCATCCGTTCCATTTTAGTTGTCATGATTTTTTTTTTTGAAAGTCAAACTATATGAACTTTGACTAATATTTTAAGATATATCTTTTTATCATATTGATTTGAAAAAATTTGTAACTTATAATACTTTACATATAGTTTTTGAATATCCAATTTTTTACTTTATAATATTGAGTTAAAGTAATATAATTTAACTTTAAAAATTAATAAAATTGACCTTCGAAAAGCACAACATGACAATTAAAATGGGACGGAGGAACTAATCTTCAATATTTAATGATAAAAACTCCTCGTATTCTATAACTAATGTGAGTCCCTTTTCAATTTATTAATAATTGAAACAAATATTAAATAGAAATTGGGTTGGAATAACTATAGAATATGAAAGCAATTTCACCACATTGAATGACCGTAATAAGTGAAAATGTATCCGTTTACTAATAGATAGGTAAATTTAGTTTTTAATACCAAAAACTAAAGGATTAATATTTAATTGAATGACAAAATAATTAATCAAAATTTAAAGGATAATTTGGTAATTCAACTTTTATTTTTTTTTAAAAAATATTTTGGTATAGTATATGATATGATGATGATGATAACAATAACAATAATAATAACATACCCGTAGACTTTACGTAGATCTTATTCCTATCGATCCTAAGAAATAAAGAGGCTCTTTTCCATATCTTTCTTACTTATAAGAATAGAGTATTTACGCTGTATAGATATTAAATTGTTCATTCACAACAATGAATACAATTTCAAACATAATTTTTAGAATTATAGGCTAATGTTTTGCCCCCACAACCAATTAGCTACATAATGAACCGTGATATTCACACATTCAATACAAGTTGTAAGTAAGATTCCAAATTCAAAGAGTTAAAACAAAATTAAGAAAAGTGTGAGGTGCCTTTAAAATGTGCTCTGGATAACAGTTAAAAATTGCTATTATCTAAAATGTAGGTACATATATTTTATATATGAAAGTAGTGCGATATTCGAAGAGAATCAAAAATCACGTAACTATAGTGACCACAAAAGGTGATGGATTCATAGTATTGTGGCAAACAACATTTAATAGAAACAAATGTAATAATTCGTCTTTTATCCGAACTTGTGTATAGAAAGAACTTAATATGGCAAAGTTCTTTTTCAAGTTTATCAAATTTGGTCTACTACAAAAAATTGCAAGTTTATAGACAGATCATCTAATATGATAGTAAGAAAAAAAAATTATATATATATATATATATATATATATATATATATATATATATAACGTGCAAGTATATAGAACACAAAATTTTGATTCTATTATAAAAGCCCGTTTAGGATTGAAATAGATAATTGAAATCATTCCTTAGTAGTGGGATAAATAAGATTTTCTACAATATTAATGAGAGGATCCAAATTCGAACTCTACAAAAGGAAGAAATTAAGGTCCAGTACAAATCACTTTTTTCTTTATGAACCTTATGTTACACTATCTAAATTAATAGGATGTTTAGGTTTTGAATATCATGTTACATAATTAATATAAAAAAAGAATAGTCAATGAAGGTACGAAAAAGGATTAAAATGTCCTTAAACTATGTGAAATGAATAAAAATATTCTTCGTTTATAGTTTGGTTCAAAAATATTTTTTTTATTAATATTTTGATCTAAAAATGCTTTTGCAGTTAATAGTTTAGTTAATAAATGCCCCTATTGTTACTAGATGAGTCAAAAATATTCTTTTTTGAATAAATATATTATTTATTCTTTTTAAATATATTTTGTTCCTGATAAAAAAACTGTATTCTTGTTTTATTTCTTTTGAAACTCACTTTAACAAATAAAAATGTAGAAAATATTTTTTTCTTCCTAATCTCATTTTATTGGTTAGAACAAAATAACTTAATGTACACTTTTAAAGGATAATATATGTCACATATATAAGATCATAGTAAGCCCGTCTTTAATTTTCATTTAGATAACGATAAAAAATAGGGAAAAGAACGTTTGTACCATAAAATGGGAAACTATTTAGAAACAGTTACCCCCTCCCCCTGTTTTTAACTGCTAATTCACATTTATTGTTTGATACCATTGGAGTATATATATATACTCTTATGGTATCAAAGAGAAGTAGAGAACACTACTCAATTACTCTTTGATACCATTAGAATATATATATATATATATATATATATATATATATATATATATATATATATATATATATATATATATATATATATATAGTGTAATGACCCGTTTGGTCATTTTGAGAATGAGTCATTTCTCTTCCATAAAATACTCTCTCCAAAAAAAAATAAAAATAATAATAATAAATTATAAATTTGGACTATTCAATAACTACGGTTATTTATTGAGGGGTGTTTTTAAATAATTAATTTAATTGATGGGCTAAATAATTAATTTAATTAAAATTCTATACCACTTTTCTTATATTTAACAAAATAGGTAAGTAGGGTTGTCATTGTTAATACATAATTAGTTTGAAAATAAATAAATAAATAAATATATATATATATATATATATATATATATATATATATAATCTGATGGCTTAATGCCATCAGATGTAACGAGAAGAAGAGGAAAAGAAATTAGGTCAATAGGACCTACTCGTCGGCGCCGTTACAAATAGAAGTCAGGTGATACTTTTACGTCAATTTTTCTTGGTTACATTAATAGTATAGATAGGTTGAATATAGATTAGTGGGATTGTCTATGAAGTAAACTAATGTTAAAGTGCAAAAAAAAAATGGTTTCTGTTTATGTTGAATTTGTGGGGTAAAGAATAAAGAATGTAACAATTTTGCAATGATGAGTAATAATTGCATACTGCTAATACAAAAAAATTACATACTAAATCCCTGTACATTGCATGATAGGATTGGATCAATTTGGCAACCCTTTTATTTTGTGCAGTAACGCACGACTAATGGTACTATGGGCTTCATATTATTTTTTTTACTTGGTTTTGGTTATCACATTATAATTTAAGTTTTGACATATTTGTATAGCTAATTAAATATTTGGTGTATTATATTATATGAACACCATTAGATTTTATGTATTTGGAGAAATTGGAACTTAACCCTAGGCTTGAGATTTAGGGAATAAAGTATAGATATGGGTGAGTTTTTGGGTCTAGGCTAAACATATAGTAATATGGGTATTATTAGTCTCAAAGATCTTATTGTGGTTATTTATTTGATTAGATTATACTTATTTGGAGGCCCAACGAAAAGGAAAGGCTCAAGTACCGGAGTAATTGCTTGATTAATTAAGGCAAGTGAATTTCTAAACCTCAGTTTAAGCTTATAGATGCTTGTATTTCCGTGTCATATATACTAGGGAGTAATGAAAATTGAACTGGATTATTGAATATATGATTGACCTTAAAAAAAAATAGAGATGAGAGTATAAAATGGTGATCTAATGACATGTATTGGTGGAATTGATATATTGTGATTTTGGACATGTGAAACGACTATGTTGATGTGAGATAGGAAAAATTATTGTGGTTGTCATGTTATTATCGTGAATTATATGAACATGAATTGATTGCACTGGTTCTGACATATTGTGTTGATACTGAAAATGATATGAAACAAAAGGGGTCGGGCCACACGCTCCGTGGCAAGTAATATGAACAAAGGGGTCGGGCCACACGCTCCGTGGCAGGTATTATGAAATAAAGGGGTCGGGCCACACGCTCCGTGGCAAGATATATATATTGAGGGGACGGGCCACACGCTCCGTGGCAGGTTACATGGACAGAAATGTCCCCCATGGGTTCCGGACTGTGATTCAGCGGATGTGTACCGATAGGACAGACATGCATCATTTCATTGCATCGCATTTTGTTGATATTTGTGAATTTGTGTTTACCCCTATATTGCTCTGTGTATGTTGAACTTGACTTGGTATGATTCATTGAGGAGAATTTGTGGACTGTATTACTGTTGTTATTGTACAAGTGTAGAGTTGGGCTGATTTTATGCAGGTTGTAGTTAAGGAGGTTCGATTGGGAGGACAGGAGTATTTGTATCTATTAAGCTTTGCTTAGTTTTAGTTATCCACTTGCTGAGTACCGTGTTGTTTGGTACTCACCCCTTGCTTCCACACTTGTGTAGGTTGTGAGGCCGGACTTGTTTGATCTCCTAGTGTTTCCACCACATCTGAGGCTATCATTTCGAGTGTTGAGGTAGCTGTTACATCCATCTAGCGGACACCTCTTACTCTTTTATTATGTTTTAGTCCTACTCTAGTGACAAAGACATTATGACTGTATTTGCTTTCGTACTTCGGTAATTTATTAGTGGCTTGTATACGTGACAACCAGTCTTGGGGGATTTTGGAGATTATTTATTTGTTTTTGACTAATTTAAACCTTATTTTATCTCAATTACTTCCGCATTTACTTTTCGTTGAGTTTTAGGCTGACTTGTCTCGGTGGGTTGAGATGAGTGCCATCACACCCGAATTCGGGTCGTGACATAGATGGTATCAGAGCCCAAGGTTCATAGGTCTCACGTGTATACAAGCCGCGTCTAAGTAGAGTCTTGAGGATCGGTACGGAGACGTCTGTACTTATCTTCGAGAGGCTATGAAGACTTTTAGGAAATATCTTCACCTTTTGATTCTCTATCGTGCATCCTTGATCCGATCTATTTTCTATTGCCTTACTCTGTTCTCTCACATATAGTGGTGACTCTAGCCTGATTTTATGTGCGTGTAGTTGAAAGGTCATCGGGTGGTCTAGGTCTAATTTGGAGGTGGAAGTAATAAACTTATGGAAAGGGTGTATGGTGAGATTTGTAATGCACGATGATTTTAAAAGAGTAAGTAAGGTTATGGTTCAATAATGTAATTTGAGGATATGGTATAAGAAGAGGAACAATGGTATGAAGGATTATATGAGTCTTATATTTCTAGATAGTGGTTAAGAATCGAGAATGATGCTTATTTAGCTTACTCGATGTTTGAAGTGGTTCTACATTTGAGAATGGTATAGTTAGGGGAATGACTATTTTGTGAGCACTGTGCCCTCGAGACTACAGACTGTGAAGTTCGTCGTGAAAGAATGAGTTACATAGTGTGTGATGAGGATGATTTGCGTTAATCAAGATCAGAATCTCTACAGCGGTTTGATAGGGTGGATGTTTTTCAGGAAGGGTTATTATAAGTCTACTACCGTGGTACTTGTGATTATTTAGTTAGGGTTATGGATTGTGTTGCTTCTGCTATTGACCTTACCTATTGAAGAGTGGTATCTATTTTGACTGGAAACTGAAATGCGTTGGTAATATATGATAGTTACGTAATGTTTAGGAAGATGTAGACTATCTAGGTATGATCTTTACAGTGGGCATGATGTATTCTAGTGGTGGATCTATCAAACTTTCACGGTGTGGTACTATTGGTATATAAAAATAAATACATCGATTATCAAGTGTGATTACTAACTACTTAAGGAGTTATCAGTTGTATCATCTTCCCATATGATGAGATTTGATGTTGCATTCACATTTGAAAAAAAAAAACCAACTAGTTGGTTACTTCGGATACTTGGGCTAAGCATTGTTTATAAGAAAGATCTTAGTGGTGGATTTTGGTATGATTAATGCGTTTAGGTTGTGAAGTGTATCCCGAGAATTCTAAGTGAGGACTTGTAATTTAACCGTAAACTCCAAGGGAGTGGATCGATATCAGAATGATAAACTTATGGATAAAGAAAGTAGCAGTGAGTATACTTGTGTGAAGGCAATTAAGAATTTTAGTGAGAGTGCGCATAAAATTGGGTTATTCCATTGGAGTTGGTTGGTATAACTGGGTTTAAGGTGTCTTATCGATTGAGAAGGTTGACTTCGAGATGATAGCAATGGTTATTGATCATAACGGTAATAAGAATTTGTGATGGATTATGATCATGACATAACCATACTTTAAGAATTTTGGGTTAAATAGATTCGATATGATAATAATGACTTGCAGGTATCTAAATTGTGATTTTTTTACTATTTGGTGAGTGGCGTGGTTGTATGAAAAGTCGTAGAATGTGTTGAGACACCGCTCGAATAGAATTGAAAGAATCTAGATTCATAAATGAAAATAATTAGTGAAATATAATTTAGCCTTTGAAACAAGGCGAGAACAATTATATTTACTCTGGTTGTAAGGGCCGAATGTATCTTCAGAGAGAGTGAAGAATTAAATTTAGTGAGATGTGGTTTTGTTTATTTTGCTTTGTTTATGGTGGCAGTGTTATGTGTTATTCATATGGGTTAATGATTATTGGATAAGATTTGAGAAATAACTTTATAGGCATTTGACTCGAGTGTGGTAATAAGTTCTTTTGTGGTTTCGAGTTTGGTAACTGATATAATTAAATTTTAATGAAGGATACAATAAGATCAATGGAGAGGTGATCAATGATAGCTAAGATACGTGAATTCATAAAATCCTTCAATGTATGAGCTAATATTGATAAATAATAAGATTGGGTTACATTGATGAAATTTGAAATTCAAGTTGTTCATTTTAAGACTACATTATGGCGGTAGGTTTCATCAAAGTATAGATTGGCAAGATGAAAATTGATCGATCACATGGGGTATTGAGCAGTTGAAAGAACTTGTGCAGGGTTTGGATTGCAGAGTTTATTGCTTTTGATCATTAAAAGGCCTAAGAAAGGGCTTCACTTAAAGTTTTGATTCAAAAGAATAAGGTGGTAAATGAGTTAGCAAAAAGAATAAGAGTCTGGTATATTAAATAGTTCAAGGTATTTGGAATTTGCTTCATGGGAAACATCTAAGAAATGATAAGAAATAAGACACCATGTGTAGATCTTTAGTTCAAAGTTGAAGATTATACGAATTTTTGCTCTTGTTTTCAGATATGACTATACAATGTCGATTGGTTCGACACAGACTTATGAGGGATGTAACAATGAATTTTCTGAAGGTTTGGTTTTGGTTTGAATGAAAAATAGTGAGGTGTCGAAGATTATGTATTTTATGTAAGGTTAGACTCTCAAATTATGGTAGGTGACTTATGGATGCACTACAAGATGGGATATAGTTCTTCATGGTTATTAAGGATATAGAATTGCATTGATACTACTCTGTTGGTGGGTTATACGAACTATTGTTATGCGTTACATAGACACTAGAGGGTAAATGGAGGCTATGTGCTCATAGTATATAGAATTATTCAGGTGACCAAGAATTTCTCTAAGTTTTGGTTTGGGGAACAGACTAGTCTATTGTGGGTAGCAAAAACATCAAAGTGATGGAGTCAGATGAATGAAAATGTTTGATATAAGCACTATGAGAGAAGTATCTTGTGTTATTCGATCTTGATTTCGTACATTCTTATGTAACTATCTGTTTTATTTCGGACATGAGTTGAAGTATGATTTGCTGTCTATGCCCACATGTGTTTTTACTTCAGTGGATGGATCCCTAGTGGTTGATCGGTGTATCGATCCTGCGATACCCTTTTGGTAGGGTAGGATGCTTTTACAAACTTGGGTATTTCAGTTGTGATAGATTTGGTGTTGTTAGGGATTGTTGAAGTATAATAGTGTGAATTTACATGCACAATTCTTTTTATAAGAATTTGTAGAAGAGCTACCATGAATACTTACAGTTGTCTGACAGTCTTAAAATTCAACTCTCATCGGGGTCTCATTCTGGCTAGGTATGGTAGAATGTAGGGGGCCAATGGGTCTAGTGTTACCGCTCTTAAGGGTTGTTTACAATCACAACTACTGATCTACCATTTTCGATAGTGTTATTAGAAGTTTTGTATGCTTGGGTGTATCGATCGCTAGGAGGGTATTCAATCATTTCATTCTTTGGGTTAGATAAATCATATTCTCCAGTAATGAGTACCTAATGCCTAAAGATCAGATTTGTATAGCTTAAGCTCGTGGGAAGATTTGGTAGTGAGAATGGAATCTTAACAAAATCTGTGATAGTCTGTGCATTATGAGTGTGGTGATTGATTCAGGTTCACTTCTGGTTGTAGCCGGTATTAGTCTAGAATTTTCTCGTGGTTATGTGATGAAAGATTGTCCTGATGGTTATGATGAGGTTTAGAGGGTTTTGATTAAGGTTTGGTTAATGGGTTAATCTGTGACGTCTAAATTATCCCTAATTTATAGATTTGCTAAAGTTTTATTCGAAAGTTCAGTTGTTAGAAGTTGATCTTGATGTAATAGTCTTAATGAGGAGCTCACTTGAAGGAATGAAAACTGACTTTTGAGGATTATAACTCAGGCTTTTGGTAACGTTGAATATTCTCTTTTCTCCTTCTTTATGTTCGAGGACGAACATGATTTTTAGTGGTGGATAATGTAATGACCCGTTTGGTCATTTTGAGAATGAGTCATTTCTCTTCCATAAAATACTCTCTCCAAAAAAAAAAAAAAATAATAATAATAAATTATAAATTTGGACTATTCAATAACTACGGTTATTTATTGAGGGGTGTTTTTAAATAATTAATTTAATTGATGGGCTAAATAATTAATTTAATTAAAATTCTATACCACTTTTCTTATATTTAACAAAATAGGTAAGTAGGGTTGTCATTGTTAATACATAATTAGTTTGAAAATAAATAAATAAATAAATATATATATATATATATATATATATATATATATATATAATCTGATGGCTTAATGCCATCAGATGTAACGAGAAGAAGAGGAAAAGAAATTAGGTCAATAGGACCTACTCGTCGGCGCCGTTACAAATAGAAGTCAGGTGATACTTTTACGTCAATTTTTCTTGGTTACATTAATAGTATAGATAGGTTGAATATAGATTAGTGGGATTGTCTATGAAGTAAACTAATGTTAAAGTGCAAAAAAAAAATGGTTTCTGTTTATGTTGAATTTGTGGGGTAAAGAATAAAGAATGTAACAATTTTGCAATGATGAGTAATAATTGCATACTGCTAATACAAAAAAATTACATACTAAATCCCTGTACATTGCATGATAGGATTGGATCAATTTGGCAACCCTTTTATTTTGTGCAGTAACGCACGACTAATGGTACTATGGGCTTCATATTATTTTTTTTACTTGGTTTTGGTTATCACATTATAATTTAAGTTTTGACATATTTGTATAGCTAATTAAATATTTGGTGTATTATATTATATGAACACCATTAGATTTTATGTATTTGGAGAAATTGGAACTTAACCCTAGGCTTGAGATTTAGGGAATAAAGTATAGATATGGGTGAGTTTTTGGGTCTAGGCTAAACATATAGTAATATGGGTATTATTAGTCTCAAAGATCTTATTGTGGTTATTTATTTGATTAGATTATACTTATTTGGAGGCCCAACGAAAAGGAAAGGCTCAAGTACCGGAGTAATTGCTTGATTAATTAAGGCAAGTGAATTTCTAAACCTCAGTTTAAGCTTATAGATGCTTGTATTTCCGTGTCATATATACTAGGGAGTAATGAAAATTGAACTGGATTATTGAATATATGATTGACCTTAAAAAAAAATAGAGATGAGAGTATAAAATGGTGATCTAATGACATGTATTGGTGGAATTGATATATTGTGATTTTGGACATGTGAAACGACTATGTTGATGTGAGATAGGAAAAATTATTGTGGTTGTCATGTTATTATCGTGAATTATATGAACATGAATTGATTGCACTGGTTCTGACATATTGTGTTGATACTGAAAATGATATGAAACAAAAGGGGTCGGGCCACACGCTCCGTGGCAAGTAATATGAACAAAGGGGTCGGGCCACACGCTCCGTGGCAGGTATTATGAAATAAAGGGGTCGGGCCACACGCTCCGTGGCAAGATATATATATTGAGGGGACGGGCCACACGCTCCGTGGCAGGTTACATGGACAGAAATGTCCCCCATGGGTTCCGGACTGTGATTCAGCGGATGTGTACCGATAGGACAGACATGCATCATTTCATTGCATCGCATTTTGTTGATATTTGTGAATTTGTGTTTACCCCTATATTGCTCTGTGTATGTTGAACTTGACTTGGTATGATTCATTGAGGAGAATTTGTGGACTGTATTACTGTTGTTATTGTACAAGTGTAGAGTTGGGCTGATTTTATGCAGGTTGTAGTTAAGGAGGTTCGATTGGGAGGACAGGAGTATTTGTATCTATTAAGCTTTGCTTAGTTTTAGTTATCCACTTGCTGAGTACCGTGTTGTTTGGTACTCACCCCTTGCTTCCACACTTGTGTAGGTTGTGAGGCCGGACTTGTTTGATCTCCTAGTGTTTCCACCACATCTGAGGCTATCATTTCGAGTGTTGAGGTAGCTGTTACATCCATCTAGCGGACACCTCTTACTCTTTTATTATGTTTTAGTCCTACTCTAGTGACAAAGACATTATGACTGTATTTGCTTTCGTACTTCGGTAATTTATTAGTGGCTTGTATACGTGACAACCAGTCTTGGGGGATTTTGGAGATTATTTATTTGTTTTTGACTAATTTAAACCTTATTTTATCTCAATTACTTCCGCATTTACTTTTCGTTGAGTTTTAGGCTGACTTGTCTCGGTGGGTTGAGATGAGTGCCATCACACCCGAATTCGGGTCGTGACATAGAGAGAGAGAGAGAGAGAGAGAGAGAGAGAACACTACTCAATTACTCTTTGATACCATTAGAATATATATATATATATATATACATGTAGTGTTTCAGTGAAAAGATTACTCAATTATTACTTGATATATATCATCAAGGTATATAGTATTCTGATGGTATCAAGGATGAATTAGAAGCAGTGGTTCAGTGAATAAAATAAGGTGGAAAAAGGGTAAATAGTTTGGTCCGTGAGTTCAACTCCGATAAATAATTTGGATTGAATCTAATTTGGATAAATACTTTGCTTAATGGGTCCAATTTATGTAGTTTATAATAAAATAAGAAAGATTTTTAATTTTCACGTATTGAAATTATTGAGGTGGGCTAGTTACATCACACTTCATTCATTTTCATTCTATATAAAGGTAATGAAATCAAGCATTTCCTCTGCACCACCCCAACCAAAACATCTCCCTTTGGCTTTTGCCTTTGCCATTTCTTATTTGAACTAATATTCAAATTTCTTTAGTTTCATCGATTTTATCTGGATCCCAACTTTCTTCGGAAAAAATGAAGTTGGAAAATGGTCAAAAAATTGGGAGGGTTCATGACAGAGCTGAGGGCCCAGCAAAAATTTTGGCCATTGGGACAGCAACTCCTTTTCATTGGGTTGATCAAACCTCCTATCCTGATTATTATTTCAAGGTTACAAATAGTGAGCATTTGGTGGACCTCAAAGAAAAATTTAGACGTATTTGTAAGTTATTTTCCCCTTCAATATTACACTTTTATTGTTGCTAACGTTTAAGTTCTATGCATTGATATTAATAGTATAAAAATATACGTATAATCAGGTCAACATGTAACATATTTTATTTTTAAAATTACAAATTTCACATACAGCAAGTAAAGAATTACAACATGTTAAATCACACTATTAATTAATGTATCTCATTAAGGTATCATTGATGATTCGAGGATTAATTGGACGACCAAGATAAAAAATAACATTTATCGTCGAGCAAGGCATTTATTGTTACAAAGTAATGCCCTTCAAACTTAATTAAGAACATCGAAACCACATATTAAAGGATTGTATATTAAACCTACTATAACAAACATTCTCATATTCGTCTTCTTTTTATAATGGTGCTTTACTAGAAACAAGATTCAGTCGCTACATGCCTCCCGTACCCATATTCCTAAACATCCCTGGGAGGAGAATAAGGATAGCTAGTCACAGATTATTTTCTCACCTACATGGTATACGAATCCAAGATGTACATGCATTTGGAGCATTTGTTTAGGTTTAATGACTCGTATACAAACTTGTTCTATTGAGTTACATCGACTATTAGGGACGGAAAGTCTATGATCTTAAACGAACATCACTTCTTAAGCTAGTTTTAACCTATATTAATCATAAAGAAAGAAATTTTCTCAAAAGATCTGCAATTTCTTGAAATTCCTGCAATGGAAAAAAATATTTATATATGTGATATTAAATAGTTAGTTGTATGGGATTAACCTTTACTCATGTTAATACATCTAATTAAGATCTAATATTTTTGTCATGTCAGAAAATTATGTGTTTATATATATAAAAATAAACTTCTAATATTTTTGCATAAAATGAACTTGAACGAAGTAACATGAATAGTGAGAATTTATACATATTTTAAATTGAAGAATAATTTTTATTTGTGTAACATTATTTATTATTCTGTCAAAATCCGGCAATTGTATGACAACACATAAAATAGTAATATAAATAATCATTTATCTCATGCACGTAAAAAAAATGTTTTTTAAAGAAAAAATATCTAATATGTCACTATGATATATTAGATCAAGTTAAGCAATATAAAAGAATTATGTGGTAAAGAGGCTATTTTCGATTGATCTTTTAGACTTTGGCATTTAAAACTGATAATGTGAACAACCTCACACCGGCAAAGTTAATGTTTCCAAAATATAAAACATAGAAATAAGTCATGACATATATGCTTTAATAAATATTAACATTTTACAAATGGGGATAATATCTTTGTTTCTGTTCAAGGTCAATTATGTAGAGTGTCAGTCACTTATTATTTGCTCCAATAATTCAACTAATAAATTAGCTGGTTGATTTTATTTATTAAAGATATTGTCTTCTCCCACTCATTAAAGGAAAAAAAATAAGAAAAATATATGCATTAATTGAGAAGGAAGACTAGTGGTTTCACAAATTTAATCAAATATTAATGATCCACGTATAATGTTAATTTTGCTGTTACACTATATTGAATTTTTTTAATTTTTTTTTTGCCTTTTACCTCTAGAAAATTGATTATTATTTTTTTTTGGTTCATTCTAACTGATTTATTTTTCACAAATAATTTCAGGCAGCAGAACAATGATTAGGAAAAGGCATATGTTTTTGACAGAAGAAATATTAAAGAAAAATCCCAATTTGTGTTCTTACAATGGGCCATCCCTTGATGTTAGGCAAGACATTTTGGTCTCAGAAATACCCAAACTTGGAAAAGAGGCTGCCCTTATGGCCATTGATGAATGGGCTCAGCCCAAATCACAAATTACCCATTTAGTCTTTTGTACAAGAAGTGGTGTTGACATGCCTGGTGCAGATTACCAATTAATTAAGTTATTGGGCCTAGGCCCATCAGTTCAACGTCTAATGATGTACCAACAAGGTTGTTTTGCCGGTGGCACGATGCTCCGGTTAGCGAAGGACTTAGCTGAGAATAACAAGGGTGCTAGGGTACTTGTCGTTTGTGCTGAGAGCTCGGCGATAGGGTTTCGCGGTCCGAGCGAAGCTCATCCCGATAACCTTATCGCGCAAGCATTGTTCGGGGATGGCGCGGTCGCAGTTATAATCGGTTCGGACCCTAAACCGGGCCTAGAGTGGCCCATTTTTGAGATTGTCTCGGCGGCCCAGACGTTTGTCCCTAACGGGGATAACCACCTCGCGCTACACCTACGCGAGATGGGCCTTACATTTCATTGTACCAAGGACGTACCACCAACCATCGCAAAAAATGTGGAGAGTTGCTTAATAAAGGCGTTTGAACCATTAGGAGTTTCAGATTGGAACTCGATGTTCTGGATTCTTCATCCAGGAGGTAATGCAATTGTGGACCAAGTAGAGACTACATTGGGCCTAGAGCCCGATAAGTTACGGGCCACGAGAAATATCCTTCGAGAATATGGTAACTTGTCTAGTGCATGTGTGCTATTCATATTGGATGAAATTAGAAAAAATTCTGCTAGAGAAGGGCTGAAAACTACAGGAGATGGGCTGGATTTGGGAGTCCTTTTATCATTTGGGCCTGGGCTTACAATCGAGACAGTTGTACTCCGTAGTGAGCCCATTTAATATTTCAATAATAGGCCCATTATGTGTCTCTTCTTTTTACTTGGGCCTGGCCTTCTATGATGTTTAATTTTAGTATTCCTTAATTTTATTTTCTTTTGTTTTTGGGGTTGGGGGGTGCGTAGTTTCCTCTATATGCATGTATTAATAAATAATAAATGTCCACTATCTCCAGACATATTATATATAATAAATAATAATATAAATTAATGTCATTTATTGCCAAATTTTTTATTATTTTATTCTTAATATTATTATTTTTAGTTCTCAAAACTTTTTTTGCTAAAATAAAACCCTAACTTCAGATTCATTCTACATTTGTTGTTTTTCCTTTTTCTTAAAAATATACTATTAAATTTGTAAAAGCTTAATAATAAATCAAGGGTATTTTAGTAATTTTAATAAAAATAGCTTATGAGATTATTATTATTTTATCAAACACGACAACCGCTTATTGTTGATTTCTATACTTCTATTCAAATAGATAATTATTTATTTATAAAATCAGTTTGAAAATTTAAAAATATTTTTATATTGTTGATTTCTATACTTCTATTCAAATAGATAATTACTTATTTATAAAATCAGTTTGAAGATTTAAAAATATTTTTTAGTACTTAAAACTTATGAGGTATTTACAAATTAGCTAAATCCAAAATCAATGGAAAGCGATAGACCAATTTTTATATTGCTCATGCAAACTTGTGGGATGATTTTGTTAATGGGGATATAATTAATACTTATCATAGTTTAAACATTAATTAGGTTAAAGATTCTTGGAATTAACAATGTGTGTGAACTCACAAAAAATCATCATCCGGCGCCGGCGGCACCGCTGCCAAAAATCCCTATAATATTTTTTTTATAATCGAGAAATTTCTAAGTTTTATTGAGTGGCCTTTTTACTTTCTATGCTTATTAAGCTTTTATTTTTGACAATTTAAATCAAAATAAATTTAGAACTCGGTATTAGCGGATAAAAGTGCATAAATATTTGATTTTAATTATGTTATTTAACTTGTATTAAAATCTTTATACGTGTACTCACTTTGTATCAATTTCGGACATTATGTTTGATATTTTATATAACTAAAGTTCGTATATATATGACTGATGTTCAGATAAGATTCAGTCATTCTTATTTGAACTTTATCAATATATAATTAAAATACAATAATTTTTACTATTGAAGACAAATACAGGTTAAATAACAATATTAAAATGAGCAGTTCAAGAATTTTTTTGCGTTATTAATACTTAAGATTGACATCTTAAAATTTAAAATTCATAAAATTAGTTGTAGTAGTTATGCTATAAAAAAAAATAAAGGGAATTGACCACATAACATATACCATGTCCAATTCAAGTTGCATTGTTTAATTAATGAATTCATATGTTCTGTCTAACAAGACATAACCAATACCTACCAACACATTAAATTTGTGGGGAAGTTTGAAATAAATTAAAATTCTAAGTGTGGCTTTAGTATATTATTCAAGATGGCAGTGGATCGAGGGAAAACTATTTCAATCTTTAATTAGAGATTTAGAGTTCGAGTTTTGAATATAAAATTTTCTTTATTAGGTAGCACTTTACCTTTAAATATGAATTTTTCGACATAAATTTAAATTTAATCGAACTTAATATTGATATTAAGCAATGAAATTGATCTACAATTAAAAGAATTTTTTTTATAACGTACTCGATAGTAACCCTTAAAACTAAAGTGGCCACACACACATATATATAATAATGAGATTGTCTAACTTTTTAAAATAATAAAATTAAATTTTAAAATAACTAACTGGAGTGAAAAATTAGATAAATTATCACACAAATATAATAGAATGAATGAAATTCCTTCACTTTTAATTAGATACTTCGCATTCAAGTTAGTTGCACCAAATCGACCCGCATTATATATCACGAATATGAATTAATAGATCAATAAATTTTGAATCTAGATAAACTTATCTGAATGAGGAACAACCTTTTGAAACATGTGGGATATCAAAATAGATATTATATTTTTTCTCTCCAATTCCCAAGTACATGTCTTGATAGCTTTCCTATTTAGTATTTTTTTAAAAAAAAATTATTTTCACTTTTGGGCACTAATTTAGATTTTGTATCGCATAATCCTCATTTAAGGAAGAAGTTTTCTTCTATTCAAAACTCAAACTCTTCGATTAAAGGTAAATAAATAATATGCATTTCATCACAATCCTACTTACCCTTAGTAGCATAGTCACATAAAGTTTAGGATGGCCAGTCGGATGCCCTTCGTCTAAAAATTATACTATGCATATAAAAATCGTTCAGGAGGGCCAGTCGGACACCCTTCGTCTAAAAATTATACTATGCATATAAAAATCGTATAAAGTATATAAGTCAAAAATTATTTTTCATACATATATATTAAATTTTGAACACTCTTAATAATTTTTTTGACTTTGCCACTGCTTACCCTACTTACTTTAATCGAATATTTTCTGTAAATAAAATAAGGTAAGTCCCCCAAAATAATTAATAAATTAGAGGGGACAAACATAAGGTATCAAGAACATGTCTCCTCTCAGAAAATAACGTGATTTATACAAGTTCAACATGCTCCACTCACTTTATTTTATTTTATTTTATTTTATTTTATATATGGACATGAATTTTACCACCAACAAAGGATATAATTACAAAATTACGATCAGATCCATTCAACTAAAGTTAGTTGCATTTAACCAACATTAATATTTATAATTTTATATGTCTGCATTTGAGATTCTCTTGGAACAATTATTAAATTCCTTATGGAAATTCTACAACTCAGAACGCACAGTCATGTGATATAAATTGGTAGCCTCAATAATACCAATAGATTTTGTTTGTTTGTATATTTGCATTATTTGAGTAGAAAATTATGAATTGAACTTATAGTAGTTCAATCTGTCTAAATTAAAGTCTACACTTGATGAAATGCAATGGACAAACGGACTTACTACCGTCTTATGCTAAATATAATAACTGAGAAAATATTATGTATATAATATTGTGTTGATATATATATATTTTATTATTAAAATAAAATATTAAGGATATATTTTAATGGATATAAATTGACAAGAATGTGGTCAATTATTCTTGGTGTAACTTATGTAACTGCAAAGCCATGTTCTACTTTATTATGCCTTGTAACATATGTAACTTGGATGACATAATTCCTCCATTAATTTACTTATATTATTATTCACTTTATTTCTATTCAAGACAAGGAAGGATTCCCCACCAATAAATAGTGGTGTTTCTTCCTTTGTGAAGAATATGACAAAGAAGATGAGATGAAATATGTTAAGTGTGGAAAAATATTGTAGTGTGTAGTAGTGAAAGAGAGAGTTGAGACAAGAAAATATTCTAAGTCTTCAACTATATTCGCTATACAAAAGAGACTAATTATATGTTGAACGAAAGTGTTCTTTTTATGGAGCTTTGAACTCTTCAACTAATCCAAAGTTGTTTGAGTTTTACAACTTTGTTGGGCTGTTGTATCCTGAAGGAGACAAATCAAGAGATATACTGTTGGATCGGTGTAGATTATGCCGCAGTGAGCTTGAATCTCCTTAAAGCGAGCGATATATCCACGCCTCAACCTGAATGAATTATTTATTTATTTTTATCATTTTTATTTTCAACTGTAATTATTATAATTGTGGTATATTACACCTATATATTGCAAATACATGATAATGTATATAATATTGCAAATACACGAATATACATTTTTCCGCACAAAAGAAAGATATTGACTACACCCTAATACCCTACTTCCATAGCTATCACATCCACATGTAACCTTATCAAACAACACCACTAGAAAAGAAAAAAGACATACCTAAACATGAAAAAAAAATCTAGAGAACAATAGGAGTTAATCTGATGATGAACACTCCAATTACTTTCAATTCAAAAATTGTCAGTTCGAATACTCTTTGAGGAAATAAAAAATGTAAAAGTTCCTAAGGAGCGATAAAAAAATGTAAAGAAAAGAGAGTGCAGGAGAGACAGTTCATGGTGGTTATTGGTTAATATGAAAGTTTAAAATGTTCAAATTGGGTAATTATCCAAAAGTTGAGTCATTTCTAATTATATACAATCTTTACTATTCAATTCCTATTTTGTACTTCCTATATTATAATTTCATATAATTTATTCACAAACTAAACAATTTCTTAATGAGAATCTTTAATGACCACTTAGACGTTATGACATATTGTGAGATCACAATAAAATAGCATTTAAGAACATTTCTCTTATACTTTTAAATCTAAGATTTTACTTTCTGACCAATCAAACCTACAAATGTCACGACCCAAAATGGGCCGTGAGTGGCACCCACACTTAACCTCCTGGGTGGGAGAACCAATGATACAAACCCCAGCTTAGATTAACGATTCAACTTATAAATCACGATAACACTGCGGAAGCTCAATCTTATTAAAGTCAGAAATAACAAAAGCCACTAAAATCTATTACTTGACGTTCCCCAAAATCTGAAAGTCATCACATTAAGGACATCTAAATTCTAAATCTAAGTCTGGAAATATCAAACACCAGAATAAACAAATAATAAAATGTGTCCGAAAACTAAAGACACCATGCCATAACCGAGAAATTCCATCACGAGCTAGAAGGGTAGCTCACCCTGAAATCTTCTGAATTGGAGACTGACTAGAGCTGAGGTCGAGTCGAAGCCGATGGAAGACTCGCTGCACTCCACAAAATAAAACAAAGAAAGATATACGTAGGGGTCAGTACAGGGCAACATGTACTGAGTAGGTATCATCGGTCGACTCAAAATAGAAATCAATATACATAAAATAATAGTGGGAAATCAACAACAACACTTAACAGGTGGCAACCAACGAACAATTACATAACCGGTCAACAATATCAAGATCACACATGAGGACTCAAGCCTCTACACCACACTCTTTGAAATATGAGTTTTTGGAGATTGG
This sequence comes from Solanum dulcamara, assembly GCF_947179165.1. Lineage (NCBI taxonomy): Eukaryota > Viridiplantae > Streptophyta > Magnoliopsida > Solanales > Solanaceae > Solanum > Solanum dulcamara. The sequence goes on from NC_077238.1 coordinate 79,322,001, forward strand.
GTAGCATTAAGTAATTTTAATTTATTTCCCTTTAATATTACCGTGCCGGAACGTGACACCCGATCCAAATATACTGTGTCGGAACGTGACACCCGATCCAAATATACCGTGTCGGAACGTGACACCCGATCCAAATATACCGTGTCGGAACGTGACACCCGATCCAAATATAATTAATTTATCCTTCCTTATGATTACATTCCACTTCATTAACAATATTTCATCAAGCCTTCTTTATTCAAGGCACCATTTTTGATGGGGCAAGTTCAAGATTATGGATTTCATGGCCTCGGGATTTTAGACCAATCACAATAACATATCAACCATCCAAACCACATCAATTAAATGCGTAGTAAACTTCACACATATTACTCCATGAATATCAATCACTATTAAGAGTCTATCTATGATGTAGAATAAAAACCATAACCTACCTCCACCGAAGAACCAAAGTCAAGCAAGCTAAGTCAATGGTGATTTCCCTTTCTTCGATGCCTTAGAACGTTCCCAATCTATCAAGTATGCAATATTCATAAGTAAACGAGTATGTAGACACCCATATTATTATACATCTAGCCTAGACCCAAAAGCTCACCCAAATCTATAATCAATTTCTAAATATCAAGCGTAGGATTAAGTCATAATTCCTCTAAATAATATAACTTTGATGGATTTCATATAAGCACTACTCCTAATATTTAATTACATATCTCAATATATCAAAACTTAAATCATAAGGTGATAACTAAACAAAATTAAAAATCAAATCCACTAATTTATAAAAGCAGTAACTTCACTGCAACCACAAATTCCATACACAATGACACCAAATGGAATTCATTGATATTATTACCTACTGATGACATTAAATGCTTCTCCTCAAGCATATGTAGCCTACCAATAACTAGCGTATGTAATTACAACAACCAATTTTGACATAGCTACTTAGATTTCTTTCCATTCAATAGTAATAATAATAATTTAGGCCACTTACCTTTAGGATGCCAACTTATAAAGAAATTGAAAGCTGCTAGATGAGAATTTCTTTACATGAGCCACCTCTTTCTTCAGAGACGTTCGTCCGCCGCAGGTATGTTTCTTCTTCTCTCTTTTCTCGTTTCAGTTTTGTGTAGTAATGAACAATTAAAATATTAAACCCTATTCCACTTTATTTTAAATAAATATAGAATAAGTGGTATAGAGTACTAATTAAATTATCAACTTAGCCCATTAATTAAATTAGTTATTTAAATTTACCCCTTAATTAAATAACCTTAGTTATCAATTAGTCCAAAGTATCCACTAAAAATTTACGGAATAAGTCTTTTATGAAATAAAAAGTCATAGTATACAAAACGACCTGACTCGACGAACAAATGTGGATATTTTCCACGCATGTCAGCCTTAATCTCCCAAGTGAACTCCTCAACCGGACGATTCTTCCATTGAACCTTCACAGAAGCAATCTCTCTTGACCTCAACTTGCGGACCTCCCTATCAAGAATAGCTACAGGCTCCTCCTCATAAGACAAATTCTCATCAAGCAAGACTGAATCCCAACGAATAATATAGGTTCCATCACCATGATATTTCTTTAGCATAGACACATGAAACACTGGGTGCACTCCAGACAAACCTGGAGGTAAAGCCAATTCATAGGCCACCTCTCCAACACGCTTAAAAACTTCAAACAATCCAATATACCTCGGACTGAGCTTACCTCGCTTACCGAATCTCACCACACCCTTCATGGGTGAAACCTTCAACAACACTTGCTCTCCCTCCATAAACTCCATGTCCCTGACCTTTCGGTCTGCATACCCCTTCTGCCTGCTCTGAGCTGCTAGAAGCTTCTCCTGAATGATTTTCACCTTCTCTAACGATTCCCTCAAAAGATCAGTTCCCCAAGGTCTCACCTCAAAATGCATCAAATCAACCAATAGAAGACCTACATCTCCTCCCATACAACGCCTCAAACGGAGCCATATCAATACTCGAGTGATAGCTATTATTATACGAGAACTCTGCCAGGGGTAGGAACTGATCCCAATGACCACCAAAATCTATCACGCACGCACGAAGCATATCCTCCAGCACTTGAATTGTCCTCTCAGACTACCCATCAGTCTGAGGGTGAAATGCAGTACTAAGATCCAATCTAGTACCTAACTCAGCATGCAAGGTCCTCCAAAAGTTAGAAGTAAATTGTGTACCTCTATCTGATATGATAGAAACCGGAACTCCATGTAATCGAACAATCTCGCGGATATAGAGTTTGGCTAACTTTCCAGCATCATAAGTCACCTTTACTGGAATGAAGTGAGCAAACTTAGTTAACTTATCAACAATCACCCATATCGAATCAAACTTACCCAAGGTCTTTGGAAGGCCGACCGAAAAATCCATTGCAATCCTTTCCCACTTCCATTCAGGAATGGCATTCTTTGAAGTGTCCCTCCAGGCCTTTGGTGCTCATATTTTACCTGCTGATAATTTGGACAATGGGCAACAAAATCCACAATGTCACGCTTTATTTTGCTCCACCAATAATATTGTCTCAGATCGCGATACATCTTGGTTGCACCAGGATGTATAGAGTACCTCGAACTGTGAGCCTCTGCAAGAATAGTCTGAATCAAATTATCAATACGGGGCACACATACCCGCCCCTTAATCCTTAAGACGCCTTCTTCATCGATCACGGCCTCTTTGGCCTCTCCCTGCAAGACCATATCACGAATCCTGCTTAGCTTCTCATCATCAAACTGCTTTTCTTTAATCTTGTCAAGGAAGGAAGATCTTGCCTCCACACAGGCCAAAAACCTTCCTTTGTCAGTTACTTCCAGCCTCATATAGATAATGTCTCCACTGCTTCAATGCAAATACAATCGCAGCTAACTCTAAATCATGAGTGGGGTAATTACGTTCATGCACCTTCAATTGCCTTAAAGCATAGGCAATTACCTTCTTCTCCTGCATTAGCACTGCACCTAAGCCAGAATATGATGCATCACAATAAACAATGAAATTCTTACCTTCTACTAACGGGGCAAGAATCGGTGCAGTAGTCAATAAGGTCTTGAGTTTTAGGAAACTCTCTTCACACTCATCCGACCACACAAATGGAACTTTCTGCTTGGTCAGATTAGTCAGCTGGGAAGCAGTGAAAGCAAATCCTTTGACGAACCGGCGATAGTAGCTAGCCAAACCAACAAAGCTCCTTACCTTTGAGACATTAGTGGGCCTTGCCCAACTCTTCACTGCTTCAATCTTCTGGGGATCTACCATCACTCCATCCTTAGAAATGACGTGCCCTAAGAAGGACACTGAATCAAGCCAGAACTCACACTTAGAGAATTTGGCATATAGCCTTTTTCTCCCTTAATAATTCTAGAACAATCCTCAGATGCTCTTCATGTTCTTCTCTGCTCTTTGAGTAGATCAATATATCATCAATAAAGATAATAACAAAGAGGTCTAAATATGGCTTAAAGATTCCATTCATCAGACTCATGAAAGCAGCAGGCGCATTTGTAAGCCCAAAAGACATTATCAAGAATTCATAGTGTCCATACCTGATTCGAAAAGCATTCTTCGGTACATCTGCTACCCGTATTTTCAGCTGATGGTAATCAGACCTTAAATCAATTTTTGAGAAAACACAAGCACCCTTCAACTGATCGAATAAGTCATCAATGCGAGGAAGGGGATACCTATTTTTAATAGTCACCTTGTTCAGCTGCCTGTAGTCTATGCACATACGAAGACTACTATCCGTCTTCTTTACAAATAAGATTGGAGTACCCCAAGAAGAGGCACTCGGTCTAATAAAACCTTTACCCAACAACTCCTGAAGTTGGGCCTTCAACTCCCTCAACTCAGCTGGGGCCATTCCATAAGGTGGAATGGAAATAGGGCGAGTGCCGGGCTCTAAGTCGATACAAAAATCTATATCTCTATCAGGTGGCATACCAGGTAAGTCTGCGGGGAAAACATCCATAAACTCACGAACTATAGAGATAGACTCAATCGTCGGCACTTCAGAATTATCATCCCTAAGATGTGCTAGGAAGGCTAAACAACCCTTACTCACCAACCTCTTAGCACGAAGAAAAGAGATAATCTGAAATGGGGTGGAAATATAGTCACCCTCCCACACCAACTGATCCATCCCAGGCTTGGCTAATGTCACAGTCTTAGCATTGCAGTCTAAGATAGCAAAATTTGGAAAGAGCCAAGTCATACCCAAGATTACATCAAAGTCAACCATCTCCAGAATAATCAAATCTACATAAGTTCTGCTCCCACAAAAGTCACAAGACAAGACCTATACACTTTCTCAACTAGCACAGACTCACCAACAGGTATAGAAACACGAATAGGCATGTCAAGTAAGTCACAATATAAATCAAGTCCATCAGCAAATGCGGGAGATACATAAGAAAATGTGGATCCAGGATCAAGCCAAGCTATCGCAGACCAGAAGAGTACCTGTGATAACAGCATCGGATGCCTCTGCCTCTGACCTCCCAGGGAAAGCATAACAATGGGCTCTGCCACCTGTCTGACTATGTCCCTTACCGGGCTGTACTCCAGTAGTTCCAACCTGCCCGCCACCCCGGCCGGACTGACGACCACCACGACCTTGGCCACCACGTCCTCCAGAATGACGGCCCCTACCATAGCCGTCGCCTCCACCTCTAACTACTGAGACTCTATAACCCTGATCATGCCAAGCCTGACTCTGCCTTGGACAATATTTTCTGATATGTCCAGGCTCACCACATCCGTAACAAGTCTTAGGGTCAAGAGTGGGTCTTTGTGAAGACGAAGAAGACTGAAGATAACCCCCAAAGTTAGAAAAAGGCTGACTAGTCTTTAACGGACCTCCATCTGAAACCTGCAATGAAGACTGAATAGGACGGATTGAATAATCTCCAGAACTTTGCCCTCTGGAGTAAGAACCACTAAACTCACCTCCTTTACGAAACTTCTTGAATGTTGTCTCTTTAGTGAAGTTATCTGGCTTCACCCCCTCTACCTCTATCACAAAATCAACCACTTCCTGAAAGGATTTTGTGGAAGCAACAACCTGTAAAGCTGGAATTCGCAAATCTGACCTCAATCCCTTCACAAAGCGGCGAATTCGCTCCTCTGGACTGAAGCAAAGCTGAGTAGCATATCTGGCTAAGGCACGAAACTTGGCCTCATAAGCGGCAACAGACATCCTCCCCTGCTCTATATTCAGGAACTCGTCTCTCCTCCTGTCCCTTAAGGTCCGGGGAATATACTTCTCCATAAAAAAATCAGAAAAGGTTGCCCAGGTCATAGGTGGTGCCTCTGCTGGTCGGCACTCCACGTGAGACCGCCACCACATTTTGGCGTCTCCTTGAAACTGGTATGTCACAAACTCAACACCAAATCGCTCTACTATATCCATTTTATGAAGCAGCTCATGACAATAACAAGGAAATCATAGGCATCCTCAGATTCAGTACCCCTGAAGACTGGGGGTTTCAACTTCAAGAACTTAACAAAGAGATCATGCTGGTCACTTGTCATTACCGGCCCTGTAGTCAATTGAGGAAACATGCTTGTCCCCAAAGACGCAGTTATGCGGGGAGCCATAACAGCTGCATGTTGAACTCCTGGAATATGAGGTGCTGGGGGAGCTTGTCCCTGATCGGATAACCCACTAAGATAGGTGAGAACCTGGTGGATCATCTCTGGAGTAGGCTGGGGTGGTGCTTCTCTCTCATGAACTTGCTCCTCCTCCACCCCAACATCATCTCTAACTACCTCATCAGCCAGTGGAGGGCTCGCTGCTCTTTCCCTGGCTGGCCCAGCTGTTTGGACCCTGCCCCTGGTGGCCTTTCTTCCGCGACCTCTACCACGGCCTCTCGTTGCTACTCTTCCTCTGCCTACAGCCCCAACGGCTGGCTCAGGTGCTCTTGTTGCTCTAGTTCTAACCATCTGCGAAAGTAAAGTGGAGAAGGTCAGATACCAATTTGTATCACCTAGATACCAATTGGATTCAAGTAATAGCACGAAAGAAAGGAAGAATGGAGTTTTCCTAAAGTCCTGTAGCCTCTCGAAGAAAAGTAAAGGCGTCCCCGTACCGTTCCGCAAGACTCTACTAGACCTGTCCTTGTGTGATGAGATCAATGAACCTAAGACTCTGATACCAAGTTTGTCACGACCCAAAATGGGCCGTGAGTGGCACCCACACTTAACCTCCTGGGTGGGAGAACCAATGATACAAACCCCAGCTTAGATTAACGATTCAACTTATAAATCACGATAACACTGCGGAAGCTCAATCTTATTAAAGTCAAAAATAACAAAAGCCACTAAAATCTATTACTTGACGTTCCCCAAAATCTGAAAGTCATCACATTAACGACATCTAAATTCTAAATCTAAGTCTGGAAATATCAAACACCAGAATAAACAAATAATAAAATGTGTCCGAAAACTAAAGACACCATGCCATAACCGAGAAATTCCATCACGAGCTAGAAGGGTAGCTCACCCTGAAATCTTCTGAATTGGAGACTGACTAGAGCTGAGGTCGAGTCGAAGCCGATGGAAGACTCGCTGCACTCCACAAAATAAAACAAAGAAAGATATACGTAGGGGTCAGTACAGGGCAACATGTACTGAGTAGGTATCATCGGTCGACTCAAAATAGAAATCAATATACATAAAATAATAGTGGGAAATCAACAACAACACTTAACAGGTGGCAACCAACGAACAATTACATAACCGGTCAACAATATCAAGATCACACATGAGGACTCAAGCCTCTACACCACACTCTTTGAAATATGAGTTTTTGGAGATTGGGTAGCATTAAGTAATTTTAATTTATTTCCCTTTAATATTACCGTGCCGGAACGTGACACCCGATCCAAATATACTGTGTCGGAACGTGACACCCGATCCAAATATACCGTGTCGGAACGTGACACCCGATCCAAATATACCGTGTCGGAACGTGACACCCGATCCAAATATAATTAATTTATCCTTCCTTATGATTACATTCCACTTCATTAACAATATTTCATCAAGCCTTCTTTATTCAAGGCACCATTTTTGATGGGGCAAGTTCAAGATTATGGATTTCATGGCCTCGGGATTTTAGACCAATCACAATAACATATCAACCATCCAAACCACATCAATTAAATGCGTAGTAAACTTCACACATATTACTCCATGAATATCAATCACTATTAAGAGTCTATCTATGATGTAGAATAAAAACCATAACCTACCTCCACCGAAGAACCAAAGTCAAGCAAGCTAAGTCAATGGTGATTTCCCTTTTTTCGATGCCTTAGAACGTTCCCAATCTATCAAGTATGCAATATTCATAAGTAAACGAGTATGTAGACACCCATATTATTATACATCTAGCCTAGACCCAAAAGCTCACCCAAATCTATAATCAATTTCTAAATATCAAGCGTAGGATTAAGTCATAATTCCTCTAAATAATATAACTTTGATGGATTTCATATAAGCACTACTCCTAATATTTAATTACATATCTCAATATATCAAAACTTAAATCATAAGGTGATAACTAAACAAAATTAAAAATCAAATCCACTAATTTATAAAAGCAGTAACTTCACTGCAACCACAAATTCCATACACAATGACACCAAATGGAATTCATTGATATTATTACCTACTGATGACATTAAATGCTTCTCCTCAAGCATATGTAGCCTACCAATAACTAGCGTATGTAATTACAACAACCAATTTTGACATAGCTACTTAGATTTCTTTCCATTCAATAGTAATAATAATAATTTAGGCCACTTACCTTTAGGATGCCAACTTATAAAGAAATTGAAAGCTGCTAGATGAGAATTTCTTTACATGAGCCACCTCTTTCTTCAGAGACGTTCGTCCGCCGCAGGTATGTTTCTTCTTCTCTCTTTTCTCGTTTCAGTTTTGTGTAGTAATGAACAATTAAAATATTAAACCCTATTCCACTTTATTTTAAATAAATATAGAATAAGTGGTATAGAGTACTAATTAAATTATCAACTTAGCCCATTAATTAAATTAGTTATTTAAATTTACCCCTTAATTAAATAACCTTAGTTATCAATTAGTCCAAAGTATCCACTAAAAATTTACGGAATAAGTCTTTTATGAAATAAAAAGTCATAGTATACAAAACGACCTAAAGGGTCGTTAGAACAAATCATTATATTCCGCCTAAATCCACATTTGCCTACCCATGATAATACGAAGCATAAACATCTTAACAAGAATCTTATGCTAGTAATATAATAACAATCGATGTTGTTAATTTTCTAATAAAACATAAAGAGTTGACGTTAATCTCACGCCTTCCTCACAATAAATCGAAACCATAGAAGTGTACTTCTATTAGGAGCATAGGTAAATATTCACAGCCATCAACTTTGACTATAATGCAAGTAAAGTCAACTTTGTTCCTTACCTAGGGTACCACCATGTGAATTATTTCATAGAAGTCAAAATACCAAAGTACACAAGTAGTACTCTATTAGTTTCAAATTATTTATTATAATTTTTTAAAAAAATTATTTATCATTTTAAAAGTAAACAATAATTTTTTTATCATAATCTCCTCCTCGCTCTCCTCATGATTAGCATTTTCTTCGATAACGTGTAAAAAATAAAATATAATAAATAATTTGAGACATGACGACCAATCTTGTAACGTCACATTCAAGAAGATAGAAGGCCTTCACGTGCAAGGGTTCCGTAGCCATGTGGCTATTGAGACAGTCGGCACCAAAACTTGGAACTGCTGAGATAAGACAATATAATACTAATTAAAATAAGAGAGAGAAAAAGACCAAGCACGGGAGTGGTGGATTGCGATTCTCGATTCTTAATCAGATATTTTGAAGGTTATTATTGAAATAGTAAAACTTTTTGATATTGAGCATTTTATTTCCATGTTTGACTTACATATTATGGATAACGCGTAGTCTAATCAATAAACTTTAAATATTAAATAATTAAAAAAAAACAATTTTTTTTATATTGAATGCTTTATCTCTATATTAAACTTACATGGTGCAAATAAATATTAATCAGATTAGTGAACTTTGAATATCAGATAGTTAAAATAATTATATTAATATATTGATATTGATGACTGTTTTATCTTCGTAGACTTGGTGTGAACATGTATTAAATATAAGTGTTTTATCTTATATTATTAAAGTTACATGGTGTGAATTTCATATTAATTAAAAAAGCATTTATTTCATATTAAAGTTACACGATATGAATTCGTATTAATTAGATTAATGAATTTCAATTACCAAATAATTAAAAAAAATAATAAGAAAGAGATGTGAGGCTACACAAAGCTTATCTCACGGATCTTGCCTGCGGTATTATGGCTCCCACAATATCCCTTTAATTAAATGTTATATTCTAGTCTAGGTGAGATGTTACATTCTATATATATATATATATATATATAAACTCTTTTTTGTTCTTAGAAAATGGAGAGTTAGATGCAATAACAACTCTTTATATCAAAAGAAAAAGAAAAATGACTAAATGGGTCAAAACAATTACCACTCCATTCAGAAAAGCTAGAACTTTTTTCAATAATAATCAACAATCACCAAGAGATTCACCAAGGGAAAAGAAGTCACAAGAAGAAGGTATGTACAATTTGTGTATAATAGAGTGTATATATTTATGTTGCTTTGAGCTGAAAGTCTTTCGATCACAGACTCTGAAGGGTAAAGGGCTGTTGTTGTTATTGTTTGTGGAGTCGATATGTAGTGTGTTTGGTCAAGAGACAGATCTAGATAGAGTTTATTGCTATTAGCTTAAATCAATTAAACCTTTGTAGAAAAAAAAGAGTTTAAAGGTGTAAATATAGAAAAGATCAAATTCGTATTTAACTTGTTGACTCTAAATTTTAGATTCACATGTGGTTATAATTCATTTGGCCTCATAGAGGCAATTATGTATGAGTTTGGTAGAATCCAACAACTTCGATTTAAATTCCATATTTATCTTTAGAAATTTGTTTTAATTTAGAATCCAGTTAGTCAAAAGGGCTAAAATCAAGAATTTGTAAACTTCAAATTCTCAATTCGCATAGTCAGTTTGACCTTATTATTTGATCTTCTCTTAACACATGTCTTCTTTTGTGTTAATTTGCAGACCAAGATAAGCATGTGGTAGATTTGCAAGGTGAAGTAATGGCTTGTGGATATGAAGATGTTCAAGTGATGTGGTCAATTTTGGACAAATCCAAGGCCATCAGAACATGAATCTTTGTTCTATTTGGAGCTAATTAATTAAATCAAGGCACATATTGTACATATTTTATCATCATCTTGTTCATGTGGTGGCTAAATTGACGCCCAAAATGCAAGATTTTGAAAATTTTGATGATGTTCTATACATAACAACAACCTTACCCCCCCCCCCCCCCAAAAAAAAAAAAAAAAAAAAAAAACTAAAAGAAGAAAAAAAGGAAATAGCACATACCCAAGATTACTATTTTTTGGCTAATCCCCATGATCAATGAAGATCAAGGAAAGATTCACTGTATTTGATTTACATTTAATTCTAGATTCAGTAATCAAATATTCATTTATTTTAGCTTTGAGGATCGAAGGACCTACTGCTTGTTTTAGACGATTTTTTTTTATTAATAGTTTCAATCAAAATATATGTTGTTTAATATGCATTTAACTGTTTTGAAGTAAATATTTCATATGGATAAATTTTAAACCTAACTTTATTAACATGCTTTTCAAGTGTCTTTAATATTCAATTGCTGACCATTACGCCGAAGCCACGACTAAAACTTGATGAATTTAACCTTTGAAAGTTTTACAATTATAATTGTTGCTATTTTGAAATAGTAAGTTCAAAATTTAGTGTTTGTTGAAATTTCAGTGCTAAAGTTTCTTCCCTTGTCAAATGCCCCTCATTAGATAGGACTTAGCTGAAAGTTCTAGCACTTCGGATGTGTTTGGTATGAATGGAAAATATTTTCCTAGAAAATATATCTATATTTTTTGAAAAACAAATAGATTTTTTTTGTATGTGTGTTTAATATAGAAGCAAATATATTATTTTAAAAATATTTATATATAATCTAAATAAATATTATAAGAGGTGAAAATTGTGGAGTGGTGGTATGGGGGTACGGGAGTGGCAATGAAAATAAAATGTGTTGAAGAATGAGGACACAATCAATATGACGTGTTACTGAAACTTGTTTTTTCCTATTTCATTTTCTTCACTTTTAAAAAATTTATTTTTTTCAAAGAAATATTTTCCAAAATATTTAATCAACCAAAAAATGAAAAAAATTGAAAAACATCATACCGAACACATTCTTATTTCTTAATATGCCACATCCTGGGATAGAAGCTTGATGATAAGATGAGCTTTATTAGGCTATTCAAGCAACAAAACTCGAGTTGATTTCTCGTATGGTCACTCATCTAACAGTTATTATCTCAAAAACTCACTTTTTTTTATTGAAAAAAATTGAATCAAGAAGAGAAATGACTTTCAGAGATAATAACTATTAGTTGAGTGACTGACCAACTTAGAAATCAACCCCAAAACTCAGATACAAAGACAATAGCCAAGAGAATCACCAAATGATAATACTCTCCTCTGCAAAACTGTATCCTTTAAGCATGTTTTATTTGTTCAAATACTTCCATCTGGAGGAAAGTGCACTTCCGTACCTAGAAAAGGTCAGAAATAAAAGCAATTTGAACTCAATAACAGGAAATCACAACTAATCCAGCACACGACGCTCATTCACATATGTTTATGGAATAGTAGCTACCACAGACAACACGACCCCAAGCATTGCAAGATGCATATGCAGAGCTCGAGATAGTATGAGTGCTTGTTACTCTTGCCATGCATTCAAGCAATTGTTACCAAGACAGGAAGTGCTGAAATCTTGACTTGGTGTTCGTCAATACTTTGCAGTATTGCATACTTCCATTTTTTCAGCAATCACAAAAAGGTGTCATTAAGAAAAAACTGATGCATATGGCTGGCGCAAAATTCTTTTCATGAATATCTGTTAAAAAAGGGCAGAATCCGTTCAGCATTCCTTCATTGTTCGATTTTTCAACTAGTCAAACGAATAGCACCTTACATTTGCTTATACTATGGTGCCTCCCAAAACTACTAGCAGGGGAATCTGTTGGAAGTATGAGATGTTCTTCATTATACTTGACAGTCTCGAGACTAAGTCCATGAGGTGGAAGTAACAAGGTATACTTTGCAAGTTCCTTCCTATCACGAGATTCCAAAATCGTAACTACAATATCTGGTGGAACTGCTTGTCTTCCAACTTGAAGCAACAAAGCGACCTACAAAAGATTTTGAGAAAAAACACCACGTATTATCTTCAGTGTTGCCGTTCAAGAGCAGCTGAGATTCAATCCTGAAATCATGACGAATAATGGGAATATTTTTCTTTATGGGTAACATACCATGTTCCGAACTTGTCTATATAGGAAACCAGATCCTTCAACTTCAAGCCGTAAAAGAGGTCCCTAAAGAAAAACACAAGAAGATATCAACTCAAAACTTTATTGATAGACATATGACAAGTAATGCCTCCATGGCTGCAGTTTCATATGTTCTAAGCACTGGCTTCGTCATTAAGCTATGAAAACCAACTCAGGGTATGGCCCATAAACCAAACTTGGCTAAGTTTGACCTCCCTAGTTTGTTTCTTTTCATTATTTTCCTCTACAACTAATCCTAATCTGGGAATTTTGCTTTTTCCCTTTGTTTTCTTTTATCTCAAGTGCTTCCTCATCTATGTCATTACTTTCCTTTAATGTTTCCTTCTCAAGCACTGCGTAAGATGAGCATCAAAATCGAGTTACGGAAAACTAAAACAATTAAATTTTCGGAGGGATGAAAAGTGTGAGAGTGGAGAGTCTGTGGAGGCTGGATGATTTTGTGGTCAGAAGCAACAGTAACAGTATGCTTTTTCCTTCATTTTCACTTTTATATTTTGTTACTCTAGTCGTTGGGTAAACTATCATAGGAACATGCAAACTGCAGCCTGAAACATTTTTTTTAAAAAGCACAAGAGTTATATTGATAACAAAACTACAGCAATCTGGTTCAGAAAATATGTACAGCAAAGAAAAGGTTATGAATCTCAGATTGGGAAGTAAAGAGTATAAACGGAAACTATGAAAGGGTGGGCCTTCTTCTATTTTTTATAACAAAACCGGAGTGTATTTGTCAAGCACCAAGAATTTTCCAACTCTTTACACAATATACTAGTACAATTATTAAAAGCAATATGTATAGCCATCAACTTCTGTAAAAAGTCAGCAAAGATCAGACCAAAAATGTAAGGGACTGAACTCTATCTTTGAATGTTTTTTGTATCAAACACCATATTTTCTATCCTTCTTGTTATACAGAAAGGCCACCTTAACAGAAGTTCTTTACTGACACGGCATAGAATGGAAGTTAAGAAGGTTGGGTGTCTTCCATCATCCCATGGTTTGTACGGTGGACCGGGGTGGGTGCTCGTACCATTTTGAATAGTTCAAGGCGTAGAGGGCAATAAAAAAGTTTTAAAGGGGGGAAAATGTCCATAGTTATCCATTTTTCCTCTCATATAAGATAGTCTAATGCAGAGGATTTGCATTTAGGATAAGATAGCCTCACTATTGATTGTAAAATTATTTTTCTTTTGTGTTTGCCACCTTATGTTCATAGATTTACTACTAAGTATGGCACTTTAGAACTTACAAATCAGAGATACTTTTTAACATTATGGAGCTATATTTTTTTCAAAGGAACATTCCAATATAAATACTACTAGTGTTGACATGTACTCATCTGTCTATTATGAGATGTACTACGATATTGACACACTTCGTAAACAATAATATTTTAAGACATTCACAGAGTTATCCTCATGTTACAAAATCAACTTCTTAAACAATTCAAACTTTAACAATGATGTAATGGCTTTTTTACTATCCAAAGATAACTTTTTATCAATTGCTTTAGTACATTTACTCGTATTATTACCCATAAAGAAATGAATTAGATTAAATTCTTCATTTCCATGCCTAGTCAAAATATCTCAAATAAAATGGGATATAGGTGAGACTCATAAAAAATTGTACTCCTTTATTTTTGGAATTTGTTAGCATGAACTTCAAGAATACACAAGACTTGTTGAGTTTCTAAGCTTAGGGAAGCCCTGATGCACCTAATGACGGAATTTTGATATAAAACCAATATGCATGTACCTTGAGCCGTGAGACAGCTCAAGTGTATTTTGTGTAGACCAAGAGAAACCCACCCTCACTGCAAGCCATGGAATCTAATTGATAAGTCTTGTATCAGTAAAGGGATGAATATAGTACCTTTTCAACAACATCAAAGTGAAATATCGTCTTCACTGGATTTGGCACCCGGTCATTTCGTGATGTATTGGCAAAGGCAGAAAAGTTATGTTTCCCCACGAAATGCTTTGCGGCCTCTCTCATGACAGCAGCGTCGAGTTTATACTCACTATGGTAAGCATAGTGCCTCAAGAATGGGTCCATGATAGTGGAATTATATACTTGGTAGCAATATATCTTGCTTGTGACAGAGAAACGCGCATGAAACTCAGGTCCTGCAGGGCTAAATTCTCTAACTCTGATGTCAGAAGGAAGAAGACCATTTACAGCTCTATGAACATTGTCTAGTGTTTCATAGTTGAAAGGTGTAATGAAATGTGCCACCTGAAAGCCAAAGTTGGTTCTAAGTCTATTTATTTTGATCATTTCTCTTGGTTAGTGAGAATCCATTGGCAGGGAAAGCAGACCTGACCCCATGCATGAACTCCTGCATCTGTCCGGCTTGCACCAACTAAACAAAGTTCTTTGCGGTTTATTTTCGTTTTTTTAGTCAGAGCTTCTTCCAGAATGCACTGTACAGTAGGTGTTGACTGCTGATACTGCCATCCTACAAGATACTCATCATTCTGGATTATAACAATAAAGCAACTGCATCCCAACATACACACGCAAAAATATAGGGAATAAAAGAGGTATACAAACATTTAGAAGGTAAGTTTAACATCTTATTATCTTAGCAATCGTTGCGCCTGATAAAGAACAAAAAAATAGAAAAAGGATGACCTTAGAGAAAAACGAACTCAAATTACCTACATACACATGCTAGGAGGAAATCGAGAAACAGAGAACAAAAGGTAAGGTGTCAAATTTGCAATTACTAGTACCTTCAAAATCTTACTATGCCATCTGACTTGCCTAGTTCACTTCGTCAGGGTTGACTTGATTAAATTTCAGTTTAACATGGGGTGTTGATTTATTTCTTTTAAAAAAATATAGTATACAACTAGATACAACATCAAAAACAGTACTAACTTCCAAGTTTTAAACTTCAAACAGATTGAAAAGATAATTATGAAGGTCATAAACAAAGAATGTTATTGACTCTTTGAATAGTAGTTAGATCAAAATGGGATGGACGGAGTACAATCTTAGCAATCTAGAACCTGAATGAAAACTCTAACTAATCCATGCATTACTAATAACTGCATAACTCTACCAAGAAACCAAGTGACCCTTAAAAGTTTATAACCTCCTTTTGCAAAAATTACTTGAATGAACAATGCCCAGAAAAGAGTCAAACGCAGAAACGAACATGATTTTGAGATGAATCTGAATCCAAAATGACATTTAACAGCACTAAACAAGCTCTACGCCTTAATTGATTTTTAGGAATGACGTTAATTATCTATTATCGTACAAAAGAATCCAACGGTGATATATTGTGGTGACTTAGGGAATGTCAAATAAATTAGCCATTTTTAACAGTAAAAATGAGAGCACTAACCAACTTGGAAAACTCGAAGAAAATGAACGTGCAAAGAACAAACTTGAACAAAGAAAATGGATGATGTACTGTGGTATGTGAATGTACATAACATGGTTTTTTCCTTTCACCTAAGATTGAGGAAGGACTACTAAGTCAAGAAACTCATCAAAGAATATTTTTGAATATCTGCTGCTTATTATACCTAGGTAAATTCTCAGAAATATAGAAGACTACAAATCTGTCACAGTTCCATCTATCATTCTAAAGTATTTCATCCACACAAAGAAATATCAAAATACCGCAGTTACTTGTGAATGTAACTAAAAATTAGTTGTTAACTTTAGAGTAACAAAGACCACGGCGAATTAGGGGTTGATTTCTCGAATCCCTTTGTCCCAATTTCTGTTGCACAGTTGGAATTTCAAGAGCCAACCAAGTTTTTCTTTGACCGAAATTTCTTTACAGTGCCTTTACGATAGTTTTCAAATATTTAAATTTTATTTCAGAAAACCTAAAGCTTCAATGTCGAATTCACAGTCAAAATTTAAAAATTTGAATCTTAAAATTGTAAGTGTGTCCCTCAGAAAGTGACCTTTCTTCTCAGTTCCAATTTTCTTCAACAATATGTAACTAATAACTATTAGTTAAGCAACCATCTGAGAAATCAACTCGCCAATTAGATTATAAGCAAAAAAAAACCCAGAGATTTCAACCCTCAATTTTCTATCTGAAGTAACACGAAGATAAAATGAAACCTGAAAATCTGGTACCGTCGTAAGCAATAACTAATCGCCATTTATAAGCTGGTAATGACAGTTTCACCGATCGACCCTTATTTGGACTTTCATCCTTTCCACTACAATTCTGTTGGCAAAATTTCACATCAATTAGTGAACAAAAATAAAGTAAATTAGAGTAAAATGACAACGGAAAAGCACATACTGAGTTACAATTTGCAGAATTTGTCTCGAGATTTGGAAGTAACGGAAGTGCCAAAGCTGCTGAGAAACACATTCTTCATTAACGTTAGCTCAATTTTTACAAAATCAATCCATGAATTTTTCAGCTTCAAAATACATATGCTTTTTTTCTTGGGAGTTTTGAGCAAAGAGTATCAGAGTTTTATCCGGTTGAACCCGTATTGCAGCTAATTAAATCTGAATGCACGTTGCACAACTCATTTGGGTGACGCTTCGACACACACGAAAGATGGATTTAGAGAACGGGGGTTTAAAATATTAAAGTAAGCTTTTGTCATTTCATCTCATAATTTTAAATTATATGATTTCAAATTATGAGATGATAATTTTAAATTCTATAAAAGACTTAATTTAAGAATTTTATATCATAATTTTAAAATATAAAAATTGATCACAAGTTTATATTTTATAAAAACATCTATTATTTTATATTTACATAATTTTTTATGAGAACATTAAAGTAATGATGAAATATTCACAATAATTATATAGTTACTCATGACATTGATCGTGTTTAATTTTGTAGAGTAGTAAACTATAACTCATGCTTAATTTTACTTTCTTGTTTAATTAAAATTTGATTAATAAATTTTGTATTTTTTAAAAAATAACTTTATAATAGTGTATTATACTTTTGTTATGAATTTTGTTTATTTGATAAAATTGTACAAAGAATTGAAATAATTTTTATAGTTTTTACAACTTATGAATTTTGTATGTTTATGAGCAAAAAATACAATTTAAAATTTTAAATTGCATGTTCAAATAAAACTTACAACATCATCTTAAAAAAAATTCATGATTTGAATTTAACAAATAGATAACTTTTTATTAAAAGACTCTATATAGTGTTTATTAAAGATAGACTATTCGATTTCCTCCTCGTCCTTAAGGATGATGTTAATCTTAAGAGTTAGTTAAGAGCGTAACGTATCGAAGTAAATTTGATTTAATATAGAGTGTCGAAATAAATCAGATTTGACTTGATTTATGAAGTGCTTAATTAGTGACAAAATCTAGAATATACTAGACGGAAGTTCAGAAAACTTTGTAATAAATTAAGAAATCAAGTACTTTTTTTGTTTCATGACTTTATGTAGCATGTCAAAGTAAATGAGATTTGACACGATCAGTAAAGTGTTCAGTTAGCGATAAATTTAGAGTATACTGGACGAAAGTTCAGGAAACTTTGCAATAAATTAAGAAATTAAGTACTTTTTTCCAAATTTTTTGTGGCATCAAATCAACAAAAAAACTCATAAACATTAAATTCTAAATTCATCTTTGTATTTATTACGATGATATTGTGTCACACTATAAACATCAGTTAAAATTGAACAACACAGAGAAAATCAATTCTAAAGAAAAAGGGGCGAAAGTTGTATATCTCGAAATATTGAGGAAAGAATGTTATTTTTGCAAAGTTTTAGGTCATAGAATGAAATACCTCAAATTGCAGACTATTCTTCTCTATATTCCTCCCTATTGCCATGAGAAGATAAATCAACAAAGCAGAAATTATGAGAATACCCCATCTTTAACAGGTAATTTCAATTTTTTCCCCAATTTTTAGGGAAATCGACAAACCCAATTTTGCATTTGTTCCCACAAATTTTCCTTAATTCTATTTCTTGTCTAAACTGAAATGATGAATTCCTTCCAAAATTGTAAGTTTTCTTTCTATTAATTTCAATGCTGTGTGCTTGATTAGGTGTTTTTTCCTCATCTTGCTAGCTTTTGCATCTCCCAAAATATTATTGCACTCGTGTCTAATACTTAAAAATGTACTACTTTGAAAAATCCGACACGTCCATCCGAACAACATAGATTATCATTTTAATTCCTTGCTCCCCTAATTTATAAGTTTATGCCTAGTGATCAATTAATTAAGAGAGTAAGAATATCTCTTCAAGCTTTAGCGGACAGAGTTACTCGATACCATTGATATCTGTGCTGATGGGAGGTGAGATAGAATTAGTAGTGGCTTAGTCTGCCCAGACACCACGTTTGTGATTTTCTCTTTTTTTTTTTTTTTTTTACCTAATGTAGCATCTAAGAGGATTGAAGCTTAGTTTTAAAGTTGTTGCACTCGTATCGAATACTCCAAAAATGTATTACTTTGAAGGATCTGACACATCAGTCTAACATTTTCTGAAAATCCAAGCAACATAGCCCAGCAGTATAATTTCTCATTAATTTATAAGGTTGTGGGCTAGTGGTCAATGAACAACAACAACAATCCAGTGAAATTCCACAACATGGTGTCTGGGGAGGGTAGAGTGTACGCAGACCTTACTCCTACCGAGGTAGGACGACTGTTTTTGAGAGATCCTCGGCTCAATAAAAGCATAAAAATAGGTCAGATAAGGTTAAGAAATTCAAAACGATATGGAAAAACAAATAACGAAAGCGTCACAGATAAAATAGTGGTCAATGAAGTGAGTGAGAATTATGATACCTTATCATTTAAGCTTTGGTGGACAAAGTTACTGGGTATCTTGTTGCTGGTAGGAGGTAACAAGTTTCCATAGAAGTAGTCAAGGCGCAATCTACATGATTATCATTTTTTGAATTTACCTAATGTAGCCTCCAAGGGGATTGAAGCTTAGTTTTAAAGTTGTTGCACTCATATCGAATATTCCAAAAATGTATTCCCAATTTGGCCCGGACACCACGGTTTTAATCTTTTTCCTTTTTACCTAATGTAGCCTCTAATTAAGGGGATTGAAGCTTAGTTTTAAAGTTGTTGCACTCATATTGAGTACTCCAAAAATGTAATACTTTGGAGGACCCGACACACCTGTCAACATTTTTAGAAAATCCTTTTCCCCACTAATTTATAAGGTTGTGGCCTAGTGGTCAATTAGGTGAGTTGAGAATTACGAGACCTTATCATTCAAGCTTTGGTGGATAGAGTTACTTAGTACATGTGTTGTTGGTGGAGGTAACAAGTATCCACAAAATTAGTAACGAGGGGTAATCTGGCCCGGACACCATGATTATCATTTTTTTTAATTACCTAATGTAGTCTCTAAGGGGATTGAAGCTTAGTTTCAAAGTTGTTACTCCAACTGTTAGTTCTTAATATGCTAAAAGGTTTCAACTATCTATCTTTTGTGTAGGTTGTTATTTTTGTTATGCAATTAGTTCTTAGCTATAGGATTGTTGCAACATCAGGGGCCGGTGTCAAATTATTCGTCCAACTTTGGTTTAGCAATAGTTGTTGACATTTTATGTTGCCCTCGTCGTGATGGCTGCAAAGAAAATCATTGCAATATGTCAATCTGGTGGGGAATTTGTGACCAGTAATGAAGACGGGTCTTTGAGTTACACAGGAGGGAATGCATATGCTGTAGATATCGATGAGAATACGAAGGTGGATGCCTTTAAGCAAGAACTAACAGACACATTTAAGTTTAACGTTGATGGAATGACCATAAAGTATTTTCTTCCGGGGAATAAGAAGACCCTCATCACCGTATCCAAAGATAAGGACCTACAACGCATGGTTAAATTCTTCAAGGATTCTGAGCAAGTAGAAGTCTTTGTAGTTGCAGAAGGAGTTGTCGCGCCTAATGTTTCCAATATGCCTGCCAGTAGGTAATTTTCTTTTCCTTATTAAGGTCAAGTTCAGTTACTTTTCTTTCGTTTTCTTACTTGTACTGCTGCAGATATAAATAAGTAAAAGTGTTCTTTCTCTAACCGTTTAAAATTTTAAAATTAGTGGATGAGGTTTCTCAAACTTCGAAAGGGTGCTAAAGCAAAGCATAAGCTTTGAATTATAAAGAAAGATAAAGGGGTTAGCAGATTGAGATTTTGAGCTCAATTATCACTCTTACCATTAGCAAAAATACTTCCACGTGGAATTAGTCGATGTTCGGGCAACCTGGCCCGGACACCATGGTTAAAAAAGAGAGAATACTTTCCACGTGCTTGTCCAAGAAAAAAGAATCAAGCCTGCACGTGAAGAGGCATGTTGCAGACATAAATAAATAGAACTGTTTCCTATCTAACAACTTAAGGTTTTAGACGAGATAGTTACGCATAACAAATTTTTAACACACTTATCATGAATATGATTGTTTCCTTTTCCTTTTTCTTTTCTCTTCAAATAAGTAAACCTAGAATCCCAACATTTTCAGTTCAATGCTGGTGTTAGTGGTTTCTTGAACTCAATGAGGTCGTTTGGTGAAAAAATAATGCATGGATTAGCTTTGTGTATTACTAACTAATGTCAGCATTACTAAAACACAACACTATTCTAATATACCCTATCAAATGACCCCAATATGTGAGAATCAGGACTTCCCTTTAATGCAATGTGATTTCTAATGCATCTGTGGCCTGCTAATTATTCAGGTCCAGCAGGACAACTATGTCAGAGACAGCACTTTCTCCTGCTCCCCCTGTGGATTTGACCAGCCCTGACAATCAGCTTTTGGTTGATGCACCAATGGATACGACACCATTAGATATTTTTCCGAGTAGCAATGACGACAAGCACTGTAGGGCAGCTACACAGTGGGAAAACATTATTACTGGTGTGGACCAAAGATTCAGTAGTTTTACTGAATTTCGTGAAGCCTTACATAAGTACTCAATTGCCCATGGATTTACATATAAATATAAGAAGAATGATAGTCACAGAGTAACGGTTAAATGCAAGTCTGAGGGTTGTCCTTGGCGTATATATGCATCAAGGTTAGCTACCACCCAGCTGATATGTATTAAGAAAATGAATAAAAACCATACATGTGAAGGAGCTTCTGTGAAAGCCGGATATCGAGCAACAAGGGGATGGGTGGGAAATATAATTAAGGAAAAGTTGAAATTTTCTCCCAATTACAAGCCAAAGGATATCGCCACTGATATTAAACGTGAATATGGCATTCAGTTGAACTATTCTCAGGCATGGCGTGCAAAAGAGATTGCAAGAGAGCAACTTCAGGGTTCTTATACAGAAGCATACAGCCACTTACCGTCATTCTGTGAGAAAATCATGGAAACTAATCCTGGTAGTCTTGCTACATTCGCCACAAAGGAGGACTCGAGTTTTCACCGGCTATTTGTCTCCTTTCATGCTTCAATATATGGCTTTCAACAGGGCTGCCGCCCTCTTCTTTTCCTTGATAGCACTGTTCTCTATGCAAAATATCAAGGAACCCTATTGGCTGCCGTGGGTGCAGATGGGAATGATGGTGTCTTTGTAGTAGCCTTTGCAGTTGTAGATGAGGAGACAGATGACAACTGGCATTGGTTTCTTTCTGAACTTAAATCTGCTATCTCAACCTCTCGACCAATAACATTTGTTTCTGCTTTCCAGAATGGTATAAATGAGTCATTGTGTGACATATTCAGCAAAGATTGCTATCATGGTTATTGTCTTCGGAACCTTGGTGAGAAATTATATAAGGATCTGCATGGGAGGTTTTCACATGAAGCAAGGCGTCTTTTGATCCAAGATTTATATGCTGCTGCTTATGCTCCAAAACTGGAGGATTTTGAGCGCTGTGTTGAGAACATAAAGGCCATCTCACCTGATGCTTACAGTTGGGTCGTACTAAGTGAGCCTGATCATTGGGCAAATGCCTGTTTTGGTGGGGCAAGGTATGACCACATGACTACTAACTTTGGACAACTTTTTCGTGATTGGGTATCTGATGTGAGTGAGTTTCCAATTACTCAGATGGTTGATGCCTTGCGAGGGAGGATGATGGAACTGAATTATACAAGGCGTGTTGATTCTAGTCAGTGGCTTACAAGATTGACACCTTCTATGGAAGAAAAGCTTCAAAATGAGACGTCAAAGGCAATATCACTTCAAGTACTACACTCACATCGGAGCACATTTGAGGTCTGTGGTGAAGCTGTTGATATAGTTGATATTGATAATTGGGACTGCAGCTGCAAAACATGGCAGCTCAATGGGTTGCCTTGCTGCCATGCTATTGCTGTTCTCAAATGTCTGGGAAGGAACCCATATGATTATTGCTCCAGATACTTCACAACTGAGAGCTACCGTTTGACATACTCAGAATCAATCAACCCAATACCCCTTCTGGAAAAGCCTGTGAAAGCTGAAGTAGACATGGAAATCATGGTCAGTCCTCCTCCAACCAAACGTCCACCCGGCCGACCAAAGATGAAACAACCGGATGCAGTTGATATACTTAAACGTCAACTTCAGTGTAGCAAGTGCAAGGGCCTGGGCCACAATAAGAAGACATGCGAGTAGGTGCTTCTGACACTCTGGCTTGCAAATTTTGAGATCTATGTTTTCTTTGGACTAGCATAGTTATATTGGTACTGGTCAATTTGCTTACTTTCAGATCTTTTGTTTTACTTGAGCATTGCTATATCTTGGCTTGTTAAAGCTCTTTTATTTCTTCTATTTTGCCTTCCAATTCTTCCCATTATTTCTGGTATTCAAATTGTTTTCTATATTAATAAAGGTAAAAACATGCATATGTCATTTACTACTGCACTTGCAGCCTATTTGGTTTGGATGTAACTTGTTTCACACGATTTAATCAGTCTTCTTAGATTAAATTGTTATAAATTATCTCCGTGTTATGATTTTCTCTCCCTTTTCTGGTTGATTGACTCTGCTTGTTATGTTTGGACTACCAATAATCAGCCTTGATTTAAAAGTTTCTGTACTTGCGTGTTCTTTGGAAAGATATATGCTTGTTGAGAAGTTCAGCCTGGTCCGGTGAGATGATTTCAACCTTGTTATTTTACTTGATACAATAAAGAAGAGATGATTTCAACCTCACTCGGTCTGTCTTTTCTTCAATAAATTAACTGATCGAGTCAGACGACAGTATTATTGGTCATGTACAACTAATGTCGTTCACCAAAGTAAAGCTTTCTTTTGTTGTTAGAAAGTTTGACACCTTGCCTTCTCTTGAAATTTTAAACATTTCATGAAAGAAGTAATATTTCTGTTTTGCTCCTTAGGGGGTGGCCTAGCAGTTGAAGAGTTGGAGTATCAATCTTAGGAACCAGGGTTCACTCTGAACAGAGGTGAATTCTCTTAGGCGAAGTTACATGGTTCCTGTGTTGGTGGGAGGTTAGTTGAGGTGCGGCAAGTTTGCCCGAACACCACCATGGTTTAAAAAACAAATAGTATTTCTGAATCTAAGCCACTAACATGAAGAAAGAATGCAAGTACTTATTACTTACAACAACAACAACAACCCAGTGAAATCCCACAACATGGGGTCTGGGGAGGGTAGAATGTACGCAGACCTTACTCCTACCAAGGTAGGACGGCTGTTTCCTGGCAAGTACTTATTACTTGATTGAACCAAATAAAATTTGCTTCTGACAACTTAGATCCACTTTTTCCTTTTTCCTTTTTTTACGGCTCTCTACTCTCTCAGAGAGGTGATTATTTGAAACATGCAGAGTTCTTTTGTTTGTCGGAGATGAAATTGCTGTCCAAACTTCCCAGATTGCTGAACAGCCTTAAATAGTAATGAATTGCGTGGTCTATCACTGATATGTCATGAAGTTGTCTGTTTCTTGTATAATTACACTTTTGATGCTAAAGTAGAAATTTTGTGGTGTGATATTAAAGTGGCAAATAGTGTAAGTATATGGTAATATATATCTGTTCAGCTTCGATTGTATATTAACCTGCTACCATGATAAATATCTTCCATCATTTATGTATATGGCGATCTATGACATATCGTTATTTTTCTTGGAAGCAGGAAGGTAAATAAAATTGATGGATCTGATCCTCTACTTCTTACTGGCATGGTGGTAGCTGAAGAACCTGAAGTCACTGCATGATATTTGGTATCTTCTTATCCTATGTATATAAGAAAGTCTTTTGTGAAGTCTAGATACTAGTCTTAGATGCCGTTTGGGACAGAAGCGGATGGGGTGTATCTTTTAGGTAAGCTTTTATATACTAAATAAAAATGCCATTTTAATTAGTTTTTACATTGACAATTTTACATTCAGAAAGGCAATGTTACTTCAAGTATTACGTTCAAAATTCAGTAGATATTGATCCCGCCCCTCTACAGGATTGCACTTGAAAACTGAGCAATTATTCTCAAATGACAAATTTGAAGACCTATTGATTCTAACAACTGATTGCAGTGTTGATCATTCAGACCTTTCAATTCATAGATGTAAATCTCGGATCTATGAATGCGGAAAGTCTTTATTTACTAGTCAATGACATAGTGGTGATTCGTCTTGTCAAGTTGTATGTATGATTATATTGTAAAATTAGGTCTTGAGCTTAACTCACACCCCAAAAGCTAGCTTGAAGGGAGAAGGATTGCCCAAGCCTTATAAGGAGTCAACAATCCTCCTCCCTTTGAGCTAGCTTTTGGAGTGTGAGTTAGGCCTAAGACCTAATTTAAGATGATATCAGAGTAGGACCTGTCTCACCCAATGTTGGGCCCCCGAAATTAAATTGCTCATGCACCAGATGCTAAGTACTGGGCGTAAGGTGGGGTGTTGAAAAATGACAAAAGTTCCACATTGGTGGTTAATGAGATATGTGGACTCCTTATAAAACTTGGATAATCCTCCTCTCTTGGAGCTATCTTTTGGAGTTTGAGTTAGATTCAAGACCTAATTTAACATATATTGTGTACTTCTTTTTAATTATATTGTTTACATTATATTCATCCATATGGAAAGTCTTTATTTACTAATGTCATAGTGGTGATTCACCTTGTAAAGTTGTATACCTAATTATATTAGGTTTTGGAAACTTCATGCCCTAGGTGAGTAGTGATGAATAGTGCACTCGAATATGATAGTTCTGCCCAGTTCAAGTACAAGAATGACACGTGGTACAACCCCATGTAAAACCAGTGGAAGCTGCTCCCTATCAGTTGAGGTCAGGTTAAAGAGCACGTTTATGTATTATGTCTTAAGTATACACTGCACATATTTTGTATAAAAAAAACTACATAACTAAGCAAACATCCCTTTTGCTACTTCCGAAATTCATAGTGGATTGCATAAATCCTTTCTCTTGCTCGCCTCTCTTTTTAGATATATTGGAGTGGTTTTTAAAGGCTCATTATGTTTTCACTCACAACATTTTAATTGTGAATTTACATTCAAACACAACTTTAGTTGTAGAATTTATTTTGAACTTAATTTCAACTGTTATATAAACCATTTAATTCATGTCGAAACGCCTACATGATTTTGTAAAAATAAAATAAAATGTCTCTTGGACATTTGACCAATTGATGAACGCGGTAGGAGAAAATTTTCACACCTCCACTTTTAATAATGAAAAACATTTTCAATGTGTACTTAATAATTATTAATCATTTAACTATCATGTTTAAAATGTGTCATTAAAAAGTTTTAAAAGTAAAAAATAGGAAAGGAATTTTGATGAAACTAAAACCCCACACAAAGTAAACATAGTTATTGGTAGATAGCTAATCCATTTAGGCGGCTTTTTGATTTGCTTTTTGCAAAGGTAACATAAAATAATTATGATAGAAATTTTTTGAAAAAAACAATTAAGTGATTTTTTCTAAAGATTTTGAGCATAAGTGATTCTAGCTATTATATTTCAAGTTTGTTCTCTATTTTCACGGCTGATGTAATAGAAGCTTTTAATGCATATAATGGGTGATACAATTGGCGTTCATAGTCCTAGGTTGGTTACAATAAAAGTTCTTGTTGGAATATCAATGCTTTAGTTTTTGAAAAAATAAATCGATAGGCTTATTGCAAATCGTATATAAATAGACTTAGGACATATATATATTATTTTCGTAGTTTTGCTATTTAAATATAACTTTTAGTAATTAAATTTGATATAACAAATTAAATAGTGTTCATACTCGATACAATTTTTTTTTATGTAAGAACTAAATGCCACCAAGATAGATAGAACAACACGGAATTAAAGATAAAATACAAAACCTAGTGGAAATTATATGTTTTAGAATATAAATTGACTTAATTAAGCGTTAGTAATATGGGAGTTGTAATTAGACTTAATTATTATTCTTATTACTACATAATTTGATAACCATAATCTTATTATGTCACAATCTAAACACATAACATATATTGTTCGCTTTGATTCAATAAATATTATGAATTTGTCTCTCACAATCTCACGCTATATTATTATCGAGCCAAAATTGTGTGTATCATATCTTACAAAGTCTAGCATGAGTTGTTAGGTTGGGCTGATTTTCTGTGCAGGTTGTAGTTCTGGAGGTTCGGTTGAGCTGGAAAGGAGTTCGTGTATCCTTCTAGATTTACTTATTTTTGCTAGTTAGCTTGTTGGGTACCGTGTTCTTTGGTACTCGCCCCTTGCCTCTACACTTGTGTAGGTTTTGAGCTTGGACTTTGATCCCTCATTCATTCTGATCATCTGAGGCTTCCAGGAGACTGAGAAAGGTAGCTATTGATATTCAACGGGCTCTCATATTTTTTTGTACTTCTATGCTTTACTCTATTTGAGAGTTGAAGATATATTGAGACTTGTACTTTTCATTTCGGTCTTATTTTAACGGCTTGTACATGTGACAACTAGTCTTGAGGGTTATTTAGTAGAAAGACTTCCGCTTTTGTTAATTACTTCCCTACTTATACTGTTTTTGCTTTACTTCTGCTTTAATTGAATTTTTGGATGACTTGTCTCGGTAGATTGAGACGAGTGTCATCACACCCTGGTTCGGGTCGTGACAAATATGAACATCAAACCTTTTTTTGCAGCAAAATGAAGAAAATATTAGTAAATAATATTAACCTGTATGTACGCATCTCACTCACTATTAGACATGAGAATAGTATTGATTGCTGAATCATAAATATTGTCAGTTGTTTTAGTTATTGGCAACTAAGGTTGATATTTTTCTTTTAAATAATCATAAAGGTTCTTAGAGGTTTTTAAAATGTCTTATAAATTCTTCCAAATCACTCTTGAATTTTTTAAAGATCGTTCCATAACTGAAATATAAAATATAATAAATATAACATATGGACATATGCAACAAAAAATAACTGAACAAAGACAATCAAGATGATTAAAAAGATCAATAACGATGAAAAAAATCTTCATATTCTGAATATAGAAGCAAAAACTAACTTAGTTGTAGTATGTTATGATATTTTTCTTTTTACTACTCGCTGATTCACATGTATTGGGAGATTAAAATATAACAATAACAATGTATATAGTGTAATCTCACAAGCGAGTTTGATCATATCAGCGAGTTTGATGATCAAAGAGTCTCAATAAAATTAGTTGTCTAAAATAAAATTTTAATAAGAGAATATACATAGTTCAACAATAAGTATACAACTTGAAAAAAGTTCTTTTAAGTTAAAAAAAACGTTAGTCATTTGTTGCATTATAATAACTTGATTTTAATTCTAAAAATTATTACTAGTATATTAACTTTAAATAGTTTAATTTAAAATTTTAAAATATTAGACAAAGTTCTATAGTTATTTTACAAAATTCTTAAAAAATTAGAAATACAAATTAATATAGTACTAATGCCAAAACAATATACAAGGAAATAATGAATACTTTTAAATATTAATTGTGGTCTAAATCAAAATTTTAATAAGAGACCTCAAGTATATACATACTTCAACAATAATAATCTATCTAGTGTGATCTCACAAGCACATTTGATCATACAAGCGAGTTTGAGAGTTTGAAGATCAAAGAGTCTCGATAAAATTAGTAGCCAAAAATAAAATTCTAATAAGAGGTCTCAAGTATATACATAGTTCAACAATAATATTATATCTAGTGTAATCTCACAGAAGGTCTAATCATACAAAGTCTCAATAAAATTAGTGGTCTAAAATAAAATATTAATACAACACCTCAAGTATGTACAAAGTTCAATAACGATAATATATTTAATGTAATTTCACAAGTGGATTTGATGATCAAAGAGTCTCAATAGAATTAATGGTCTAGGACCAAATTCTAATATATATATATATATATATATATATATATAAGAGTCTCAATAGAATTAATGGTCTAGGACCAAATTCTAATATATATATATATACATAGTTATTGTTTTTAATCATAGCTAGTATTTTTTTTCAATCAGAAACCTTAATAAACACCAATACACCAAAAATATTATTGCAACAAGAGTTCTTGACAAACATCAATACACCCCATAAAAATTGTTAATATTAAAAAAATACTTGTAAAGATGTAATGACCCTCCAGGTCATTTCCTTCATTTTCCGATCTTTACAGCGTTTAGAGCTTTCCTGTAGTCATCTCAAGTCATTTATGACTTGTTGGCACTGACAGTTTGGATGCATGATCGTTCGTTTGGATTTTATGTTCGTTTTCCTGTTTTGGAGCTCTTGGAGTTTGAATATGCAGACCCATTTTGGTCTTCGCGTTCGCGCTACCTAGGCCGCGTTCGTGGAAACCAGTGGCTTTGGCTTCGCCTCCGCATTCGCGGGGGCCCTGCCACATTCGCGGAGCCTGATGAATTTTCTCTCCGCGTTCATGGAGCTTTGAGGGCTTAGCCTCCGCATTTGCAGACCTTTTCTCCTCATTCGCGGATAGCATTTAAATGGTCTTTTAATTAAGACTATGACGTGAACTCAGCTCATTCTTTTGTGTTCATTTCGCGATTTTGAGAGCTACACCCCTCCATTTTGGGTGATTCAAGTTGCATTGGGTCCAAAATCAGCGTGATTCGTAGTGGAGTGCTTGGAGAACTTCGAAAAGCATCATTTTGAGGTAATTTCTTACCCAAAGGGGCTGCCCAAGCTTGAATTACTTTTTTAATGGTGAATTAATTTGCATGAACTGATTCCTTCATTTTTGAGCATTGAATTGTCCTATATTTTTTTACCAAAAGTTCATTAAGTTCAAATGAACCTTTTCACGGAGTTGAATTAGAATTTTCGATGGGGATCCCACAATTCTGTTTTAGATCCGATTTTGGGTCCGACTCCAAAAAATGTGAATTGGGTGTCAACACGTCCGTAATTACATCATGATCAACATTTTGTTAGTGTTGCAGCAATTGGAGGTGATTCGGAGGTTGAAAGCTTCAAATTGGAGAATTTGGAGCGCGCATGATCTGCTTCGAGGTAGGCTACGGTCTCCCACTTTGACAGAGCTTTAGTAGGTATTGTTTAGTATATATTTCATGTGATTTAGGTTTGTATTTGCCGAGTTTAGGGCTTTCCTCCTTCTATTCCATTTTCTTGACACCGAGTGAGCCTTAAACTAGCGTAATCTCTTGAAATCCTTGTCTTAGGCCTGTGGCTTTACTTGTGTTTTGGATTGGTAAGATTATCCTTCTTAGGATTGATATTGATAGCCTTAGGTTAGGTTTGAGCCTTAGATTCTTTAGCTTGTGTTTCCTTGCCCTTATAGCTAGGCGTAGCTTCCGGTAGAGCTGGTTACGGTGGTTGTGCCTTTGTGCTAGTGCCTGTGACCTCTGTGGCTCGTCATAGCCATAGGCTCGGCTTAGTTTTGCTCATTGGGAGTTGAGATGGGATATTTTTGGGGTAAGTTGTCGATCCTAGGGATACTTTCTCCCCCTCTCTGACTTTGATTCGTTTTCCGATTACTTCGCTTTTTGTTTAGTAGTAGGCTTGAGATGCCAATATGTCTATTATCTGTTGTTGGGCCCGAGGCCGTATTCGAGGAGCTATTGGATCCCAGGTTAGTTCCTCTGTCTTGTTAGTGTGCTAAGATTTGGTATTTCATTTATGACTATGTGTATCTTGTTTGAATGCTGATGATTGTATTCTTGCATTGATTGAACATATTCACTCGTTTTGTGGTACGATCCTTGTAATGTCATTGGATTTTCACTACTGTTTTGAGATGACCTTCTCACACTTTTACTATTTTCTAAACTGATTTTACCAGGAGTCGTAGATCTTCGTCTTTATTTATTATTTAACAACCCAATTTTATCCTACCATTTAAAAGTATATATTTATAATCTATTTTTTATTTATAATATTGTAAGTTTAATCTCTAAATTGCTAATATATGACATTATGTAACGACAAAGCACGATATAATATATTCAAACATTGTATGCATCAAAACAATACAACACATTATAAAGCGAAATAACTATCCAAACGACTTGTTAAAAAACAAACATTACATAAAGATGGAAGACAGGCAAATCATATATAGATCGGAGTTGCAACTTCACCGTAGGCATTAGGAGGTTCAGGTTTAAGACCTTCATCTCGATTTTTTTTCTCATTCATTTGCCCATCTGATGTTTAAACTTATTAGACTAATAACAACCTAATTACTTGGTATGCTCCATAAACATCTTTTTGGTTGTTTTCATAATAAGATCATATGAAGAAAAACAAAGAGCTAGTTATTAAATTCCCATCTAATGGCAAGGCAAATCCCGCTATTCGTGCCCATTGCTACGGTTGGAAAATACAGAAGAAAAAGAAAACAAGGCAAGTGAGCGGGAAATCTTTCGTCCATTATGTTGTTGAAAAAGAAAGGATTCCTTTCCAGGTAAAACCTATTCTTGCACTGATCTCCTGGCAGCATCTTCTTCTGCTTTCATCTTCCTTTCCCACTTTCTCTTCCTATAATCAGCCAACATTTCAGGCATTTTTTGCATCAGTTCAGCTGTCTTTGCCCGTTTTTCTGCTGATATTCTGTCACACTTGTGCCCTTTCTGCTTGGTTCTCATTTGCTTTCTCTCTGGATCGTATGGCCAATCTTGTCCAGCAAGAACAACTTCCTTGCGGAGGCGAGCTCGATGGCGAGCACTGATCCCTAGAGGTTTCCAGGCTCCAAGCTCCCAGTAACCCCAAACTCCCTTTGAAAGCTCATCCTTGTATTTAACTAACTTTTCTTGCCATGGATATTGATATTCCCAAACTGCTTTTGCTACAGACTTCACAGCTTTTCCAGCCATTCGTCCTGGAAACAAATACATAAAACTTTTCTTTGAGCTTTCTCACAAAGTCGACTTTTTAGACACGCAAGTCTATCAAGGCATACTAAAATGAGATGTATGCAAATTGGACAGGTTATTCCATGATTGTAAGTGGATGCCACAACATATAGCGAATGAAAATAATAGAAGAGTTTGAAAATACAAGATCCTCTCATAGGATGTCCCTCTGAACTAAACATCAAAACTACTACCTGCTGCTGCTGCTTAAGAAAAATTTAACTCGAATCTTTGGTATAACTACGTCCATACACACCTCCTTCGTACACCTTCATTTTATACTAAGGCAGGACTTGGATCTATTATGATTTCATAAACTATTCACTAAAGATTACTGATACAGTAGACAAACTATGGGAACTAACTTAACTGGAAAATGCTCTTGGTCCTTTTCAGCACAAAGAAAGCATCAGAAGCAATTTGAGGAGTCTATAAATAGTGTAATAAAAAACAATAGATATTTGCATCCACTTACAATCATTCTTACAACCCTGGGTAGGATACATTTCTTTTGAACCGAGGGTCTACCGGAAGCAGTCCACAAAGGTAGGGGTGAGGTCACTTATGGGATTTCAATAGGTATGTTGTTGTTGTTGTTGGTACCGAGGGCACAAACTCTGCCTTTTTGTGTAGCTTAAACTATTGATACCCTTTACAAATCCCTAAAGGAATAGCCATCCAAAGTTAGGCTACGAACAAGAAACTAAGCTTAAACCTCACATTATTTTTCTTTTAAATACTAAAGTTATAACATAGATGAATGGAACTATTTCTCAGATATTACAACAGATAATAAGGCAACACAGCAAATAGAGTAACATCACAATAACAACTTAGCATATAAGGAATGCTGCAGGTTTCATCATGCCAGAAGATTTATACTAATTTTCCATCTTTTTCGTACAGTGATAGTTTTAATGTTTCATAACTAGACAAGGTCAAAGATGATCATATATGTCACATGTTTTGCAGATAACAGGCTACCTCCAACCTTAGCCCTGACACATGAATATATAATACACTTTTATCATACTTAAGGTACCAATGGTTTGTGTCCTACTACACTATTATAACACTGTAAATGGAAATTACCAACTATTTTAAAGAATTTTGTAATGTCTAACTTCCACGGTTGAAACTTTATTGGCAAATAGCAGCTGTATTTATATTTTTGGGTGAAATGAGAAGGTTTTATTCATAACAGCACTAAGAAAGCTGGAGATCTTGTGAGGCAAAAGTGAGAAAACAAAAGTACATCCACGTCTAAAGTTGTAGGGATTCAGTACATCCACGTCTAAAATT
Source organism: Solanum dulcamara (assembly GCF_947179165.1). Lineage (NCBI taxonomy): Eukaryota > Viridiplantae > Streptophyta > Magnoliopsida > Solanales > Solanaceae > Solanum > Solanum dulcamara. Next base: position 79,355,146 of record NC_077238.1, read on the forward strand.
GTAGGGATTCTAGGAGCTCTAAAATAGATTCAGCTTGTTAAAAATTTTCATTCTACACCAAAAGCAAACAAAAGAAATATGGTTAGTCTTTATTCTCTGAATGTGGTTGTGTTTGTGCTCAAAGCACCTCCAGTTCCTCTCTTTCTATGTAACATCTAACAGTTGAAAGACCACCATTTCAGGGGCATTCATGCAGGACCTATCAACTATCAGGATGCTTGGCTATCTACACTAATCTCGCATGGATATGAGTTGGAAGAAACTTGTAAGACGGATGAAATTAATTAATTAGAGGTTAGAAATTTCTTATAAGAGCAAGTTATCATATTTATGCTAAGAGAAAATCTTTTGCAGTTACCATAGCAACTTCCTGGATGATAATTAAGATGGCAGAAATCTCCTGGGGACTTTCAAGTATTCAACATAGGTGACAAAAGCCAGATTTTGTTTACAACTACACCTCAGTCGCAAATAAGTTATGGTCATCTACATGAATCCTTACTAACCATGTTACTCTATTTAAACTCATGTGATGCCAATATTATGCAAATACAAATAAAAATTGATAGAAGCTCTCAATATATAAAGTAACAGAACATCCCTACGACACCCACCACCTCTCCCTTTTCCACAAGAAAAAAAAGACTAAACTGATAAAAACTGGTTAATTTGGTATATCATAACCAGTCCAAATTTAGGCAAAAACACAATGGAGGACAAAGTTGTCCCATATCGAGTAGTGCAGGGCAAAAATTGATCATTTCAGTTGTTTCAAACATATCTTTCTGTCAGATTTGAAGTTCAAATAAAACTTTTGTTAAATGACTAGTTCTTCCAGCTATTCACGAAATTATATGTGTACATTGGAGCGACTAATTAACAGTTGGCGGCTTGCCTTGCTGACCTAAAATAAGTCAGAAAGCAAGAATTTCAGCTTATATAGAAACACAAGGGCCTAATGCATTCATAAGCAATAGGGAAACTACAAAAAGAAAAAAAGGGAATGCACACTATCCAATAACTTAAAGAAATGTGCGATACATAAAATCAGTTAATCGAGAAGAAAGAAAGCACATGTTCAATCAATCACAGTTGAAGTTAAAGAGTCTTTCAGTGCAGTCTACTTAGACAATACATTATACAAGGTCTTAATAAACTATCAGCCTCTTCATAACATGTTTGTTCAAGTCTCAAGGCATGGGCTACATACACTACACTAAACCTGAACAAGGGCGGCTCAACCCTAAAGCCACTAAAGCAGTGGCTTTAGGCCCCAACAAATAAGGGCCTCCAAAGAACCAAAAATCCTCCAAATTCAGTTCGCTCAAATACGAAAACATACAGAAGATGCACAAAAAGGAAATGAATTCGACCGATTAAACGAAGAACCAAAAGAAGTGAGCAGACAAAAGATGAAGGAAATACATACCTACATACATAAAAGAGACAACAAGATCTGATGAAAGGCGATGTAAAATGTTAATATTAATTGTGAGAAGCACACTTGGAAGAAACCTAAGTGGAATATAAAAAAATTACTATCTATTTATTGTTACACTTACTTTAAAACTACAAATTATAACAAACATTAATATATATTTATATTTAATATAAATAGTTATAGTTTATCATTTTTATGTTTAATGGATATAACTGAATATTAAATAACAAAGTTAATTATATAAAAATAATATTTCTTTTAATTTTATATCTATTTAAATAAATAAATATTAAATGTCAAAGTTATTACACAAGCCTAATTAATTACTTACTGGCATGTTTTATGGTGTTCTCTGAGTCTTACCATCTTCAATCTTTTATCTTTCAATGTTCATATATCACTGATTTCTTTATTTTCATATTTATTCTGATTTAACAATCTTTTTGCACGATCGAATAAGTACATTCGATCTAATAGAATGATTTTGCCATCAGGTATCTTTAATTTTTTTATACACTGGAATAAGTATACACTTGGATACGAGTAGTGTGTTTTGCTATTTTTTTTTTAATTCTAATATATCATATCTCTGATAACAACAAGACATTCATAAGTGAAAGGTATTCAAACTTTCGTGTTCATATACTAAACCGATATACTTTACCTTTGATAAATTAACACATTAATTTCTATAATAAGAATACATTTAAGTTATACAAGAACTTGTATTCAATTGAAATCAAGTATTCATTTGTGTCCTCGAAATACTTTATTACATTAAGTTATATAATCCTTTTATACATTTGAAATCAAAGTATTCACATGCTAATTGTATATAGGTATACATAATGTAAATGTATTCAAATGGGGAATGTTCACATGATTATTTTTTATAATTACCTCGTTGGATATTTTAATACATTAAGTTATACAATGGCTTGTGTCCTTGATATATTTTAATACATTAAGTTATATAATACTTGTATTTATTTGAAATCAAATTATTCATGATAATGTATCATCGAATGATGCAACCAAAGAAAGAAAAATCTGTCAAAGTAATAGAATCAATCGAATAAATTTTTTTTTTGGAAATAATGGTAAGTTGAATAAACAACAATGTATATAGTAGAAACAGTGATTATCTATACGGATCTTGAATAACAACAATGGAGACAAAATAGAAAAAGATATGTATCCCAAAATTTTCGTAACAGTGGTTAGGATCTTATGAGATCTGCCTTTTTAATAGGTAAATTAGTAGTTGTTAATTAAATAATGGTAAGTTGAGGTTTTATGGGCGTAATTAAAGGGTTGTCTGTTATAGTAATTGATTTGACCTTATTTAATGGATTACAATTAAAACCGTATTAATGTATAAATAAAAGAAAAAATCCAAACATACAGCTAAAATTTGTTATAAAATGAAGTCATTTTTAGTAAATACCATACTTATAGCTATTCAAATTCAATAATCCTTTAACTATAGCTATTTAGTTTCTCTATTTCGAAAAATCTATCTATCTATCTACACTATGTTAAAAGTGCGAAGATCTTAATATTGTTTGAACCTTTTGCCCTTTATTAAAAGATTCCGCTTTAGATAAAATTTTATTTTCACCATTTTTGTTCAATTATTATACCATTATATATATTTATAATATTAGATATTGACTACAATAAACATAATAAAAATTAAATAGAAATAATTATTTTATTATGGTTCAATTTTTACGAGGATAATCTTATACCAACTACAATAGACTTGATTCAAAACTACTTGTCAAAAAACTTCCAAAATAATAGCAAAAAAAAATTTAAAAATCTTCCCAAAAAAAAGGTATAAAAGGTCCAAAATATTAGGCCAAAAAGGGGAACAGAAAAATCACATCGACAATATATTATAATTACTATTTTTTGGTGGAAAAAATAAAAAAAAAACTGTCATATAATTGCTTTTAGGTTTAGGATTCTTTCAAAAATAATTGTTTGGGATTCTTGCTATCAATTAGGATTCATTATAGGATATAATCATAGTGTTTTAATAAATCTGAATATTGTTAAGACTCTTCTACAGATCTGATTCGTTCAGATCTTTTCAGATTCATTAAGAGACTTTTTTAAAAACAAACAAATGGACTTAATGGGTTGAATCTAAATGGTTTAGATTCAGACCTAAAAATCAAACGCACTAAATGAACTGAATCTGAATGATTAAGATTCAGACCTCCATTAAGTGTAAACAAATGAGGCCTAATATCCTTGATATATTTAGTTCATTACTCAACCTTACCAAATGTCCAAGTGGGTTCACGACCCCAAGTGACTCTATCATTTATGTGTGTATTATTTGAAAAATTGTTATGCCAACTATGAACCGTTTGTTCTAAACTAATTAAACTTTAGGAGGGAGGGTATTACTAACCCTAATGTGATACAGATATCTATGAAGATCCTAAGTGTTGGCCTATGGAGATTAAATTAGAAGCATGGGGTGAAGATGCTTAGATGTGAACTAGTATAAAATTAAGTTAATTATTTTAAGTTAATTAGTTTAAAATTAAGTTAATTATTTTACTTTGTCAAGATTAAGAAGCTCGTTAATTAATTAATATTAATTCATCCTATTTAAATTTTAGCCGATCCTAACTAAATTCAAATTGGCTAATTTCTTAATTTAATTGACTATAATTGAAATGATGTACACTTTTTATAATTTACAATTCTAGCCAATCCCCCCGCCCTAATTCTTTTATTTTTCAATTCAAACCAACATATATATATAACATACACATTACTCCTTGGAAATTGAGTTGTACAGACGTCAAGATGCTTTACGACAAACTGAAGGAAGATAATGTCAAATGTTCAAAGAGATAAATATGTGCCGACATAATAACGATACTAACTCTCCATTTTGAATTATGTTTTATACTTGTCACGACCCGACCTAGGGCCTAGTCGTAACACGGCGATCAAAACCCAAAAGGGCTCCAACCAAGCCTCTTGTACATATAATAAGCATACATAAGGTAAAGTAAAAGCGAAAACATCATAAGATAGTCTAAACCATGAATAAAAAATGAAGAATGTCATATAACAACATAGACTCGAAACATTTGTCCAACTAGATGCCTTTACACATGAGTATGGGCGGGGGCTAAGACATGTCTCTAGCTCACCCTCAATATGAAACATAACAAAAGTTTTTGAATACAATAATCAATTCGATGACTAGTCCCCGATAAATGAGGACTCACCACAAATACCGTCGGATAGAAAAGCTTAAATAGCCACGTGGATGAATATGATCTTCAACCTCAACCCCTACATTATGAGACAATGTAGGCAAAAAGTATGCATTAGTATGTTGCAATGTACTACGTATGTAGGCAATGCAATGTATAGAAAACCATATTTGTAGAAATGACAATTTTAAATAGTATGATAGGAGAAGTAGTCAAAAATCATAAGTAGTTTTTAAGAAGGATCAATGAATAACAAACCATAAGAGTATCATATAAAGTAAAAGATAGGATTAGTCATTTAGAACATAAAAAGGACCATACATATGTGGGATAGGAACCATAATCGACAATAAGACCATGCGAGTTATAACATGGAATCCGAATGTTACCCCTACATCGGAGGAAAGGTGGAGACTACTTGCCAAGGTAGACTCCTACATGCCTAAGTGGTTTCTTCTTCTATTTTGATTTAAAATTTGCTTGTTATAGACCTTCATTCTTTGAAAATTTGTCAATTTAAATGTCTGCTAGTCCTTCGTTTTCACCCGTCCTACCCTCTATAATAATGTATAACAAACATGAAATGGTCATATAATAATAATAATATGTTATAAAATAAAATATTAAAACTAAAGAAAGAAAGGAAGAGAAAAAGTGGCAGTAGAAGAAATAGGCAGAGGAGTAATGTAATATGCTTATCCAGTGTATCTTTCATTGAAGTATTTTGCCCCTTTAATAGGGATATATTTCATAACATAAATTAGTGGTGGGTCGCTAATTTTATGGACATTCACCCACTTAATATTTAAACACTCCCCCTTGGATGTCCATGTGTAATGTGCCTCAGTAAAAACTGTACAAGAAATAATGTACATAGTTATCCTGAACACCCATAAATGTTGTGCTTCGTTAAAACCTTACTAGGAAAAACCCAATGGAAAAAATTCTAGTGAAGGAAAAAGAGTACACATATCTGGTAATACGCCTTGAGTGCTGTCTCATTAAAAATCTTACAAAGAAAACCCAGTGGGACAAAACCTTGACTAAGGGAAAAAGAGTACAGCGCGTATTTTACTCCCCTTGATGAAAACATCACTTAATATCTCGAAGACGACGCATTCTAATTTTGTATCTCATTTTTGCAAAGGTTGAAGTCGGCAATGCCTTGATAAACATATCTGCTAAATTGTCATTTGAACGAACTTGTTGGATATCTATTTCACCCTTCTTTTGAAAATTATGAGTAAAAAAGAATTTTGGTGAAATATGTTTTGTTCTGTCTCCTTTGATGTATGCTCCCTTCAGTTGAGCTATACATGCAACATTGTCTTCATACATATTTGTTGGAACGTCTCTTTTCAAAGAAAGGTCACATGTTTCTTGAATGTGTTAAGTTATTGATCTTAACCAAACGCATTTTCAACTTGCTTCATGGATGGCTATTATCTCTGCATGATTTGAGGAAGTGGCAATCATAGTTTGCTTTGTTGAACGTCATGATATAGTTGTACCAGCACATATAAATAAATAGCTATTTGCGATCGACCTTTATGGGGATCAGACAAATATCCCCCATCTGCGTAACCAATCAATTGTGACGTGAATTCATTTGAGTAAAATAATCTCATATCAATGATCCCTCAGAGATATCTGAATATATGTTTAATTCCATTCTAGTGTCTTCGTGTTGAAGAAGAACTAAATCTTGATAATAAGCTTATAGAGAGAGCTATATCTGGTCTAGAATTATTGGCAAGATACATTAATGCACCAATTGCACTAAGATATGGTATTTCAACACCAATAAGCTCTTCATCATTTTCATAAGGTCGAAACGGATCTTTATTAATATCAAGAGATCTTACAACCATTGGGTATTCAATGGATGTGCTTTGTCTATATAAAACCTCTTTAAAATATTTTCTGTATATGTTGATTGGTGGACAAATATCTCATTTGCAAAATATACAATTTGTAGACCAAGACAATTTTTTTTCTTTCCGAGGTCTTTCATTTCGAATTCCTTTTTTAGACATTTTACTACCTTTGAAAGTTTTTCAGAAGTTCCGATGATATTTAAATCATCAACATATACGGCTATTATGACAAATTCAGATTCAGACCTTTTCATAAAGACACAAGGGCAAATTGAATCATTTTTATATCCTTCTTTTAGCAAATATTCGCTAAAATGATTGTACCGCATTCGCCCTCATTATTTCAGCCCATATAAAGATTTTTAAAGTTTTATTAAACAAGTTTCCCGAGAATCTTTATATATTTCAGACATTTTAAATCATTCAAAAAATTTCAGAAAAATATCGTTATCCAGAGAATCATATAAATAGGCTGTAACGACATCCGCCAGATACATGCCAAATTTTTTATGAACTGACAGATTTATAATACCTGAAAGTGGTTGTATCCACCACAGGAGAATATTTCCTTATAATCAATATCGGGTCTTTACGAAAATCCTTGTACCACAAGTCGTGTTTTATATCTTACGACTTTATTTTTTTCATTTCTTTTTCGCACAAAGACCCATTTGTACCCCACTAGTTTTATACCTTCAGGTGTTCGGACTATCGGTCCAAAAACTTCACGTTTTTCAAGCGAAACTAATTCAACTTGAATTGCATCTTTCCATTTTGGTCAATCATTCCTCTGTCTACATTCATCGACAGATTTTGGTTCAAGATTCCCATTTTGTTGCATTATTTCAATAGCAACATTATAAGCAAAACTAGTATCTCGACAATTACATTATTTCGATTCCATATTTTTCTGATGAGACATAATTTATTGAAAATTCTTTATCATTTTCAGGCGCCTTAATCTCTTCCAAGGTCTTTTCAATTGTTATGTCTCCTCGCTCTTCTTGAGCAGGTTCTTTCATATCATGACTATGTTGATTGTTTGCTCGTTTTCTTTTTTGAGGATTTTTATCTTTTGAACCGATCGGTCTATCACGTTTTAAATATGGTTTAGACTAATTTGCATTAATTAATTGTCCTACTAGGACATCAAGTCGAATTGGAGCATTAATGGCTGTAATATGAGATTTAGTAACTTTTGATAGGTCAGTGAATGCATCTGGCAGTTGATTTGCAATATTTTGCAAATGAATTATCTTGTGAACTTTCAGTTCACATTTATTTGTACAAGGATCTAAATGAGATAGTGATAATGCATTTCCAATCTATTTCTCTTTTCGGTTGTTTATTTTCTCTCCCTAATATTGGATATATTAATTCATCAAAATGACAATCAACAAATCTTGCAGTAAATAAATCTCCAGTCATAGGTTTTAAATATTTTATGATAGAAGGAGATTCATACCCAACATATATCCTCAATCTTCTTTGGGTTTTCATTTTTGTGCATTGTGGTGGAGCAATTGGAACATATACTACACATCCAAATATTCTAAGATGGGAAATATTCGGCTCCTGACCAAAAGTCAATTGTAATGGGGAGACTTTATGATAACTTGTGGGTCTAATCCGCATAAGGCTTGTTGCATGCAAAATAGCATGACCCCATAATGAAATGGAAACTTTTGTTCTCATAAGCATTGGTCTAGCAATTAATTGGAGACGTTTAATCAATGATTCTGCTAGACCATTTTGAGTATGAACATAAGCAACCGGATGCTTAACTGTTATCCAGTGGACAAACAATAATTATTAAATGCTTGAGATGTGAACTCGCCAGCATTATCAAGATGAATTGTCTTTATTACATAACCTGGAAATTGTGCTCTTAACTTGATTATTTGAGCAAGTAATCTCGCAAATGCCATATTATGAGTTGATAATAAGCACACATGTGACCATCTTGTAGATGTATCTATTAAGATCATATAATATTTAAATGGTTCACATGATGGGTGAATGGACCCACATATATCACCTTGTATACGTTCCAGAAATGCTGGGGATTCATTTCTCACTTTGATTACTGATGGTCTAGTAATCAATTTGCTTTGAGAACATGCAGCACAAGAGAATTCTATAAATTGAAGAATCTTTTGGTTCTTCAAAGAGTATCTATGTTAGCTCTCAATTATTTTGCGCATCATATTAGAGCCGAGATGGCCCAACTGATAATGCCAAATAATAAAATCATTTGAGTTAGTAAACCAAAGATTTACTATGGCATGTGTTTCAACCTTGCTAATACTTGTGAAGTATAAGCCAGATGAAAGAGCGGGTAACTTTTCAAGTATAAACCTTTTGTCCGACATCATTGTAGTAATATAAAGATATTCATTCTTTTCATTATTTGTAGTCTCAATAAGATAATCATTTTGACGAATGTGAAACTTAATAAGTTTCTTTGAAACTTACTACAATATAATGCTTTATTAATTGTTAAATTTGTTCCTCCGACAAGTACAACTTTAATTTTTTTAGATCCTTCAATTAATCTTGTATTACCAAATATTGTATTAACATTAGCTTCTTTCATAATCAAATAAGAGAAATATTTCTTATCTCTTAAAATAGTGTGTGTTGTGACATTATCAATAAGACACATATTATCATAATTAATGTTGGATCCAACTGATGATTGTGAATTTCCATATTCTTCATAAACAAAAATATACATTATAAGAATGTGAAAAACTAACAACATAAGAAGCTTTTAAGAAATTGCACTGCCTTAAGAAAATTTTACGAAGGACAACATAATATCAAACATAATAAAAAAACAATAACTATTTTTATCCCAGCTAGATGATCAATTCTTTAGTCAACATTCATAAAATCTTCAGCTTCCAAATGAATAATATTTGATAGATCTTCGAAAGTATCATCTTTATAAGCAAGATTCACCTCAATATCTTCATATTTATTTGAGGGAGTTGCTTCATTATCATCATTCCAAAAATTCTAGTGTGCCTCTACATTATTATCTCTTCTTTTGAGATAGCTTGATAAAGTTTCACAAAATGATTGAGCACACCACATTCACATGCCCAATGACCTTTCATACCACATCGGTGGCAAATATTGTATTTACCTCTCGAAGAATTATTTTAAGGAACTTTATTGTTCTCATGTTTATTTTCATCATCATGACGATAATTGTTTCGTCCTCTTCCACATTCACGATCATGGCCACGGTCCGATAATTATTTTGTCTTGATTCAGACTAATTATGCTCTTCTACAACATTCGCTTCAGGAAATGAAGCAGAACCAGTAGGACGGGCTTCATGATTTTTTATCAGCAAAGTATTATTTTGCTCAACCACAAATAAGCATGTAATTAATTCAGAATACTTCTTAAATTCTTTTCACGATATTGTTGTTGTAGCAACACATTTGAAGCGTGAAAAGTGGAAAGAGTTTTCTGAAGTAAGTCATCATCAGTGATAGAATCTCCACATAATTTTAACATGAAACTTACCTTGTGGATAGCAGAATTATACTCTGTCACAGTTTTAAAATCTTGAAATCGAAGGTGTATCCAATTATATCGGTTTTTTGGTAGCACCGTAAGTTTTAGGTGTTGATATCGACCCTTCCAATTAGTCCATAATTCAAGGGGTCTTTCATAGTTAAATATTCAGTTTTTAATCTTTCATGAATATGATGATGAGGAAAAATCATGACTTTTGCTTTATCTTGACTTGATGCTTTATTTTCTTGTTTAATAGTATATCACCATGACCTTTAGCGTCAAGATGAATTTCAGCATCAAGGATCCATTATAAATAATTTTTTCCGAAAATGTCAAATGCCACAAACTCAAGTTTTGATAAATTTGACATGATGACAACTGATATAGAAATTAATTTAGAAATAACAAAGACAAGTAAAATAAATTTTTTTCAGTAGCTATATCTGATATAAAAGTTAATTTATCTGAAGAAAATTAGAATTTTGTGCCGATAACGTGTTATAAAACAAAATATTAAAATTAAAGCAAGAAAGAAAGAGGAAAAGTGGCGATAGAAGAAATAGGCAGAGGAATAATGTAATATGCTTATTGAAGTATTTTGTCCCTTTTATAGGAATATATTTCACAACATAAATTAGTGGTGGGTCTCTAATTTTATAGACATCCACCCCCTTAATATTTTGACATAATAATAATAATAATAATAATTATTATTATTATTATTTGTTAGAAATGTGGATGTCCCTTTATCATGTGGGACCCACCCACTTAGAAAATGAGTGGACTAACCACTTGGGCAAATTGCCCACTTACTAGCTTCCTAAATCTTCCTATATAAAGATCAATGTAACGAAAAAATAATAGACAGACAGATATAGAATAAGAAAACATACTGTTCCCTGTTCTCCTCTTTTCTTTTCTCCTTCTTTTATATTTGCCAAGTTATTTTATATCATAACACGTTATCAGCACGAGGCTCTGGCTAATTTTTTAAGGTAACAAAAGTGGTAAGAGTTTTATTTAATTTTATTTTTATAAAATGACAAATATTTCTAAAAATGAATTTACTACTCTTGATATTTCTGGAAAAGACTACTTCTCATGGGCACTAGATGCCGAAATTCATCTTGAATCGATGGGTCTGGCAGACACCATCAAGGATGATAACCAGGCATCTAGTCAAGACCGTGCAAAAGCTATGATTTTCCTCCGCCACCATCTTGACGAGGGTCTTAAATTACAATATCTTACATTAAAAGATCCCTTGAAATTGTGAAAAAATTTAAAAGAAAGGTATGACCACCTGAAGTTGGTCATGCTTCCACAAGCACGTCATGACTGGTTAAATCTGAGACTAATGGACTTTAAAAATATAACTGAGTATAATTCTGTTTTATTTCGAATTATAGCTCAGTTAACTTTATGCGGAGATGAAATCACGGAACAAGATAAACTTGAAAAAACATACTCCACATTTCCACCCGCGAATATGCTCCTGCAGCAGCAATATCGCGAAAAAGGCTTTACAAAATATTCTGAATTATTATCTTACTTACTTATTGCTGAACGCCATAATGAATTATTAATGAAAAATCATGATAGTCGGCCCGTTGGTTCTTTGCCACTCCCTGAAATGAATCAGGCAAATTCTAACCAACGAGAAAGAGGTCATGGCCCCAGTCGTGGTCGTGGTCGTAGTCAAAGAAGAAATTTTAATCATGATGCTCGGCTGACATCGAGAAATAACCAGCAATATAAAAGGCAGGGTAAAAAGCCAGAAGCTTTACCGAAGAATAATTCAGAAACAATATGTCATAGATGTGGAGGTGTGGGGCACTGGTCGCGGATTTGCCGGTCGTCAAAATGTCTGGTTCAGCTATATCATGCATCGTTAAAGAGGACAGAAAATAATCCAGAGATAAATTTTATCTCTGAGGACAATATTGAGCCCATGCATCTGGATGTAGCTGATTTCTTTAATTTTCCAGAAGTAAATATGAATGTTGATAAGCCCGATAATATTTAAACAATTCTCTTTGTTGTTGTATGTATTAAATATTATGTTTGTATTTTTCTAGATCCATGTAATAAAATAAAATTTTGTATAATAAATTATGTATTAATTATAATATTTATTTTCTTTCCTTTTGAAGAAAATATGGAAATGCCTCAAATTTTATTTGGATCAATGATCAATCAAGAAGATATTTGTGTAATTGATAGTGGAACAACTCATGCTATTTTTAAAGACGAGAAATATTTTTCCAACTTGCTTAGAATAAAAGCTAATGTTACTACGATATCATGTTGAGACATTAAATGAAATGAATATTGAATATCTTGGTATAACCAAGAGTGTCTCAGGCCAGAAATATATTTTGGAAAAATTACCAACTCTGTCATCTGGCCTATATTATGCAAAAATTAGTGCAATTGAAACAAATATGATCATAAACCAGAAGTTTACTGATCCAAATATATTTGTGCTATGGCATGATCGAATAGGTCATCCTGGATCAATAATGATGAGACGAATTCTTGAAAATTCAACTGGACATCCTTTAAAGAACCAGAAGATTCTTACAAATGATGAATTTTCATGTGCTGCTTGTTATCAAGGCAAATTAATTGCCAGGCCATCGACCCTGAAGGTTGGCATCGAATCTCCTGGATTTTTATAGCGTATACATGGAGATATATGTGGACCTATTCATCCACCTAGTGGATTGTTTAGATATTTTATGTTCCTAATAGATGCATCATCTAGATGGTCTCATGTGTGCCTATTATCATCTCGCAACCTGGCGTTTGCGAAGTTGTTAGCACAAATAATAAGATTGAGAGCGCAATTCCCAGATTATCCAATTAAGGCCATTCGCCTTGATAATGCTGGAGAATTTACATCCCAAGCTTTTAATGATTATTGCTTATCAATTGGGATAAAAATTGAACATCCTGTTGCTCATGTTCATACTCAAAATGGCCTTGCAGAGTCATTTATAAAGCGCTTACAATTGATAGCAAGACCTTTACTAATGAAAACAAAATTGTCAATTACTGTTTGGGGTCATGCTATCTTACATGCAGCAGCACTTGTACGTCTCAGACCGACACATTATAATAAATATTCTCCGTCATAATTAGTATTTGGTCATGAACCAAATATAGCCCATTTAAGAATTTTTGGTTGTGCGGTATACGTGCCTGTAGCACCACCACAACGTACAAAAATGGGCCCTCAACGAAGGTTGGGCATATATGTTGGGTTTGACTCACCCTCCATAATTCGATACCTTGAACCGTTGACTGGAGATTTATTCACTGCTAGATTTGCAGATTGTCGGTTTGATGAAACAATTTTTCCGCCATTAGGGGGAGAGAAAAAGGAACCCGAAAAAGAAAAAGAAATTACGTGGAAAGTTTCATCACTATCACATTTTGATCCACGCACCCGCACATGTGAACAGGAGGTCCAGAAGATCATCCACTTACAGAAAATAACAAATCAAATGCCAGATGCATTTACTGATTTGAAACGGATAACTAAGTCACATATCCCTGCAGTGAATGTACCTATCCGAATTGATGTCCCGAAAGGACCATCTACAAGTATCATAGCTTCTGAATCCCAAGCACGCCAGAAGCGTGGTAGACCGTTGGGTTCAAAGGATAAAAATCCTAGAAAGAGAAGCGTGAGAAATAATAAAGATGATACTACAATAGAACCTCCTGAAGAAGGTCAAGATTTGAGTAATCCTGATATTCCTGAAGAAATCAGTGAACCCGAGACTCAAGTGAATAAAGAACTTTCAATAAGTTCTTTCGGTGATGAGATAAAATTAGATCGATCTAAAATCACGGTTGATAATGTTTTTGCATATAATGTTGCACTTAACCTCATGCAAGATAGTGAAAGTCTTGGGCCTAAATCCGTCGAAGAATGTCGACGAAGATGTGATTGGCCAGAATGGCAAAAGGCAATTCAATCAGAATTAGACTCACTTGCTAAACGTGAGGTTTTTGGACCTGTAGTCCAAACCCCTGAAGGTGTAAAACCAGTTGGCTATAAATGGGTTTTTGTTAGAAAACGAAATGAGAGAAATGAAATTGTAAGATATAAGGCACGCCTTGTTACACAAGGATTCTCTCAAAGACCCGGAGTCAATTATGAAAAAACATATTCACCGGTTATAGATGGAATAACATTTCGATATCTCATCAGTTTAGCTGTACATAAAAATCTTGAAATACACCTAATGGATGTGGTTACAGCTTACCTTTATGGTTCACTTGATAATGAAATTTACATGAAAATCCCAGAAGGATTAAAATTGCCTGAAGCATGTAAAAAATCTCGGGAAGTATACTCAATAAAACTCCAAAGATCATTATATGGTCTGAAACAATCAGGGCGCATGTGGTATAATCGCCTAAGTGAGTATTTAATAAATGAAGGCTATATTAATGATGTTATTTGTCCATGTGTTTTTATTAAGAAAACAGAATCAGAGTTTGTTATACTCGCCGTTTATGTTGACGACATAAATCTCATTGGAACCCCTGAAGAGGTCCAAAAGGCAATTGAATATCTAAAGAAAGAATTTGAAATGAAAGACCTTGGAAAGACAAAACTTTGTCTAGGTCTGCAAATTGAACATTTAGCAGACGGAGTTTTTGTCCATCAATCTGCCTACACTGAGAAAATCTTAAAAAGATTTTACATGGACAAAGCACATCCATTAAGTACTCCAATGATTGTTCGATCACTTGAAGTGGAAAAAGATCATTTTCGACCTCCAGAAGAGGATGAAGAAATTCTTGGTCCTGAAGTACCATATCTCAGTGCTATTGGTGCACTTATGTATCTTGCTAATGCAACTAGGCCTGATATAACATTTTCTGTCAATTTGCTAGCAAGGTATAGTTCATCCCCAACGCGAAGGCATTGGAACGGTATCAAACATATTTTGCGATACCTGAAGGGTACTATTGATATGGGTTTGTTTTATACTAACAAAGGTTGCGCAGACCTTATTGGTTATGCAGATGCAGGTTATTTATCAGACCCACATAAAGCTCGATCTCAGACAGGTTATCTGTTTACACACGGAGGGACTGCTATATCATGGCGATCTACAAAACAGTCCATTGTTGCTACTTCTTCAAATCATGCTGAAATAATAGCAATTCATGAAGCAAGTAGAGAATGTGTGTGGTTGAGATCGATGATACAGTTCATCAAAGAAAGATGTGGTCTGGAAAATAATGTTAAAGTACCCACAATTATATTCGAAGACAATGCCGCATGCATAGCTCAATTGAAAAGTGACTTCATAAAAGGAGACAGAACGAAACATATTTCACCAAAATTATTCTTCACACATGATCTTCAGAAGAATGGTGAAATTGATGTACAACAAATTCGTTCAAGTGATAATCTTGCAGATTTATTCACAAAGGCGTTACCAACATCAACTTTTGAGAAATTAAGATATAAAGTTGGAATGCGTCGTCTCCAAAATATCAAATGAAGTTTTCATCAGGGGGAGTAAAATACGCGCTGCACTCTTTTTTCCTTAACCATGGTTTTGTCCCACTGGGTTTTCCTGGTAAGATTTTTAACGAGGCAGCAATCAAGGCGTATTATCAGATGTGTGTATTTTTTTTACTAGGCTTTTTCCACTGGGTTTTTCCTAGTAAAGTCTTAACGGGACACAATGTCTATGGGTGTTCAAAATAACTATGTATATTGTTTCTTGTAACGTTTTTGTTTACACATGAACATTCAAGGGGGAGTGTTAGAAATGTGGATGTCCCTTTATCATGTGGGACCCACCCACTTAGAAAATGAGTGGACTAACCACTTGGGCAAATTGCCCACTTACTAGCTTCCTAAATCTTCCTATATAAAGATCAATGTAACGGAAAAATAATAGACAGACAGATATAGAATAAGAAAACATACTGCTCCCTGTTCTCCTCTTTTCTTTTCTCCTTCTTTTATATTTGCCAAGTTATTTTATATCATAACATTATTATTATTATTATTATTGTTGGTTGCCCACTCGAAAGTTTAGAGCCACGTGAATGGTCGTGGTTGAAATTAAAGGTAGAAAATAAGAAACAGCACACATGCATGGGGTGGAAAGTGGAATTGACAATTGTTTCACTTTCTTTATTATCTTTTTTTTTTATTTTTTTATTACAACCATTTGTATTAATAAGTCGTAAATCACACGAGAGATGTGAATAATATTAGGAAAATTTGACACGACGACTTCAATTGAGAAAGCGTTGACAGAAAAAATTGATCTGCTACATCAATTTGACCAATATATTTTAATTTAATATTATAGTGTTGGATAAAATAAAAAAAGTAATACTTTTTTATTTCAAAATAATAAAAATAAGTCATAAGTTATATGCCCATTCAAACTAGTCCAAAGCCCTTTTCTCGATGTAACTATATATTTGGATCGTTTCAAATTATGTGACTTTTTTTTAATAGTCAATATAAAAATGAATGGCATTTTTTTATTTTTTAATAACAATTTAACTTTAAAGTTTTAATTTTCATTTACCACATATATATATATAATTTGTTTTGACCACAAATTTTTTTAAAAAAACATTTATTTTTAAGTTTTGTATTCAAGTAAATACTTTTGCATAAATTTGGACGAATGGAGTATACTTTTATAAATTTTATTTTCTCTCGTATTTTGCCCTTTAAGGTATGTCGATATGGAAGATGTTTTCTTATGTTCAATTAATCAATTTCTTTTGAAAAACAAGTTACTTATCTTCAACCTCAGTACTTTATCTGCACTCCCACTCCTGAGCCCCCACGCTCCTACCACCACTGCTACCTTTTTAGAATATTTATCTAAATCATATATAAAAAAAATTATGATAATATTTTTTTACTTAGTACGAACACACGAGAAAAATAAATAACCCCCTCCCCCCAAACTTATTTTCCTTAAGAAATGTTTTCCTTACACACTATTAGTACTACTGTCTCCTCTTAAGTCAATTTGTGTCTTCAGTATTTATTTGTAGAATGATTTGCGTGGACGTTTTATTTTCCTTGCGAAGAAGAAAGTATTTTGGAAATATTTTGTTGATTATGACATATATGATTATCTATATTACATTTTACTTTTCAGAAGAAAAGAAAAATCCCAAGAAATATTATTTTATTTCTATAGGAATAAGAATATTCCTAGTATCTTTTGTAATCTTCAATATAGTACTCTTCCTAAAATTTTAAATAATTACACATAGATTTAAGGATATTTCAGTAAGTTTAATTTTAAGAAAAAGTACTTCACTCATCTATTTCAATTTGTTTAATTCGTTTAAAAAAATATCTCATTTCTTTTTTGACAATTTTTCACATGATGATGTTTACGGTCATGAAAGATAATTATAAATTTTCTATTGTACTTTCTAAATGTAAAGCTACTAATTCTTCTCAGATTTTCATGTATAATACTAAGTTAGCATTTGACCATAGATATTGAATTAGAGTTTAAAAATTTATCTTCAAATATCTTTTTAATTATAAATTTTGAATCAAATTTTGAAATTTTGATTTCAAATCTATTATCAAACAGGAGCTAAACCTTAGGTATTGTCACATTGATTAGTCCACTCACATCGACTAGTCCACTCAAATTTTTTAAATATGTATATCAAATCAATGAAGACAAAATATGTAATTTTCATATATATACGTTTACCACTTAACTATGGTTGAATGACATTTTTGTTTATCTTAGTTTATAAATGCCAAAGTTAGATAGCTCGATTTGATATAATTGTCAAGTGTGAGTCAGTATTTTTTGCTAAAAGTTGATGTGCATAAGAAATAGCGATCTTAACAACACGTGTTCCATATTGGTTGTAAGTGGAGTTTTCAATCTTCTTAGCTGGTCTTAGGTAATTCTTATCGTGAATTGGTTTTTGGGTTAAGTCGAAGGTTCGTTTTTTTATCATATATAGTATTAGAGTCAGACTCATCTCAAGCTTTAATATACATGATATTGGGGCCTCATATTATATTGTTCACACTTTAGATGTCCAGTTCCACGTGTGCCCGTTAGAGGGTGTCAAAGTCTCACATCGATTATGAAAGAACAATTGGTTGACGTCTCATTATATAATTTTTGGCAATAATTTCACCTCATAAGCTAGCTTTTAAAATATAGTTATACTCAAAACTCATTTTCTTATCATAATATAAGAATCAAAATCATTTTAACTTTTGACTTACCAATATCTTGGACTTCCATATTATACTATTCACGCTCCAAATGCTCCGAAGAACAAGTGTTGGAATCTCACTTCCGTTGTAAGTGGGTTCATTGGATCTCTTCATATGGGGCTCTCTGTCGATTCTTACATTATGAATTAGTTTTTACATATGAGTTAGGTTTAAAATTCATTTTTTCGTATCGACACGTGGTTGTCGAACTGAATTCAATAATTTTAAAAAGTAAAACATATAGCCATAGAAACATTTCCTGGAAGATGCATGAATATAGGCTCTATCTACCACTCTCAAATTATTTAAAAGTATCACTCAACTTCTGAATTGTTGTGGGGATTGAATGTTCATTCTCATGATTCAACTCTTCCCAGTAAAACACGGCATGTTTGAATTTTAATGACTCATCGTTCATGCTAATTTCTAAATTTGTGTCCTAAATTTTTCTACGCAAGAAAACAAATACACACACATCATTAAGGAGGGGGAGGGGGAGGGGGGGGGGGGGGGAATCAAACATACAAATGTAGAAAGAAATGAACCACACACCAAAGGATAAAAAAAATAATCCTAGACAACTCCTTGTGTATGTTCTTTCTTTGTCGTAAAAAGGCTGAGATTGTTAGAAATAAGACAAATTATAATGTTTTTCTTCCTTCAGACAATGTTTTTTTTGTTGATTTTACTTCGCAATAATTCAAAATATAATTTTACAGACATGATAAATCTTTGACACGTAAATTCAACGAATGAACATTATCATTCCATAATTTTGAATTGGACTAGTATTATGAACAATAATATTTGATAGTGTAATGGAGTAGTCTCTCTTCTTTTTTGATTGTCTTTCAATTTCTATTACTATCTGTTATTTCTTGTATTTCAATTATCTTATTATTATTTAGTTGTTGGCATTGTTCCCTCTTTGTTGTTATTGAATGTTATGTAATGATTTTCCTATTATTGATTTTGTCTCCTCTCTTCTTCTTTTCAAATTGCTTTGATATATGTATTAGAGAATTTTTTGAAAACAATCTCTCTACCTTCACAAGAGAGGCATAAGATTTGAATACACTCTATTCTTTTCAAATATAACTGTAAAACTTAACTAGATATATTATTATTGTACGGAATACTGCCACTTGTCAACCTACCAAAAAAAAGAGAATATATTTACCTTCATATTCCATATACCATTTGATTGAAAATAGAGAAACCCATTAGAAATTACTCCTCGTGTTTATAATTTTGTCCCTATATATTAATTTCACTATTTTTTGGCAGATTAAGCAAGAACAACAACATATTGTAATTTAACAAATAGGGTCTAAGAAGAGTGATGTGTACGCAGATTTATTTATATTTTGTAAGTTGTGAGGATAGATAGATTGTTTTCGATAGATCTTCAACTTAAACATAAAAAAATAAGTATATAAAACAAATACAATAGAGAAGAAGTCGTGTTGAAAACAATTACGAAAAAACAAGCAATAGTAACAAATAAAAAAAACTAAAGCAAAAATAAAAAACAAATAATTATACTAAATCAAATATTAAGATGATAGAAAGTAATAATAACAATATACTATAAGGCAAATTAAGCAAAAAAAAACCATACAATCGTAAATTTTCACTAATTTATCAAAGAATCACATAATTAATAGTCTTTTCTTTTCTTCTATCAATCAATTCGTAATTGGTCAAAAAGGTGGAAGTTGTATTTTTTTTATTTCATTAATTCCGTTATGAAATAAAGTTTGAACAACTTAAAGAAAAAACAAGTAACTATAAGGATTTTAAAAAAAAATTACGATAATAAATACATTTTATAAAGTTAGTATACTTCAATTTATTAATACAGTATGTTGTATGTAGCAGGTAATATGCTTTATTTTTTAAGTTACTCATCTCATTCTTTGATTACAATAATTACTTATAATTAACTTTTAGGTGGCATGATAGTTTAATATTATTTTTAAACTCTAATGATATTAGCATTGATTAAATCCCAACCACTTGCTAAAAGAAATCTTTCATCAATCCAAAAGGTCATATAGAGTATACTAGTATTAGTTAACCACTAAAAAGTACCTAGTGTCCAACTTTTATATTGTTGATGTAATTCACTTTTTGTGATTGACTTGATTAAACGTAATTAATTGGTATACATTAATGTGTATTATATCTTTTTTTTAAAAACTAATTAAATTCTTTAAATTTTGATAAAATTAATACCACTAATTACTATATTGAAGATGCAATAGAGTTAAATTCTTGGTCAACACCAGAGTCACACATTTTGATAATTTGAAGCTACACCACTTGCACTTGCTTGTGTTAAAATGATGACGACAACAACAATATATTCAGTGAAATTCCACACGTGGAGTTTTAATTGTATTAAAACGACATGAAACAAAAAAAAATCATGACTCAAGAGACTGTTTTTTAATTATGCGTGTAATTAACAATCTCATTACAACAACAACAACAACAACCCAGTGAAATCCCACAACATGGGGTCTAGGGAGGGTAGAATGTACGCAGACCTTACTCCTACCAAGGTAGGACGGCTGTTTCCTGGAGACCCTCGGCTCAGTAAAAGCATAAATGCATAAAAAATGTTAGATAAGAATAGAAAATTAAAAGCTTTATGAGAAAAACAACAAACAAATAACGAATAGATAACAAATAAATACAAATAAATAAATACTAATAACAAATAACGATTAAATAAATAATGAAATCCTCACAGGTAAAATTGAGTAATCAAAGCATAGAAAGTAATAAATAATAACAGAAATAACAGAAATCAGAAGTCAAAGCGCAAGAGATCGTAATGCACTACTACACCTATGAATAGAGAAGAATAACGAGACTATGAACTAGCCTTCTACCCTAATGTGGGTCCTCCACATCCTCCTATCTAAGGTCATGTCCTCCGTAAGCTGTAACTGCGCCATGTCCTGTCTAATCACCTCTCCCCAATACTTCTTCGGCCTACCCCTACCTCTTCTGTAACCATCCATGGCCAGCCTCTCACACCTCCGCACTGGGGCATCTGTGTCTCTCCTCTTCACATGTCCATACCATCTCAGTCGTATTTCCCGCATCTTGTCTTCCACCGAGGCCACTCCTACCTTGTCCCGAATAGCCTCATTTCTAATCCTGTCGCTCCTGGTGTGCCCACACATCCATCTCAGCATTCTCATCTCAGCAACTTTTATCTTTTGAATGTGAGAAGTCTTAACTGGCCAACACTCCGCCCCATACAGCATAGCCGGTCTAACCACCACTTTGTAGAACTTGCCCTTAAGTTTTGGTGGCACATTCTTGTCACATAGCACTCCGGAAGCGAGCCTCCATTTCATCCACCCTACCCCAATACGATGTGTGACATCATCGTCAATCTCTCCGCTGCATTGCATGATAGACCCAAGATACTTGCAACTACTTCTCTTTTGGATGGCCTGAGCACCAAGCCTAACTTCAACGTCAACCTCCTGAGGTGTCTCACTGAACTTGCACTCTAAGTACTCTGTCTTTGTCCTACTCAACTTAAACCCTTTAGACTCCAAGGTATGTCTCCAATCCTCCAGCTTAGCGTTAACTCCGCGGCGAGTCTCATCGATCGGGACTATGTCATCCGCGAAAAGCATACACCATGGCACCGCACCTTGAATTTGTCGCGTCAATCCATCTATCACCAAGGCAAATAAAAAAGGACTAAGAGCTGATCCTTGATGCAACCCCATCACCACTAGAAAGTGCTCTGAGTCCCCTCCTACTGTCCTTACCCTGGTTTTGGCTCCCTCGTACATGTCCTTGATCACCCTAATGTATGCCATAGGTACACCTTTAGCCTTCAAACATGTCCATAGTATTTCTCTTGGGACTTTATCATAAGCCTTTTCTAGGTCGATGAATACCATATGCAAGTTCCTCTTCCTCTCCCTATGCTGCTCCACCAGTCTCCTCATAAGATGGATGGCTTCTGTAGTTGAGCGTCCCGGCATAAATCCAAACTGGTTCTCTGAAATAGACACGTCTCTCCTCACCCTCATCTCTACCACTCTTTCCCACAGTTTCATAGTATGGCTTAGTAGCTTAATACCTCTATAGTTGTTGCAACTCTGGATATCCCCTTTGTTTTTGTATAGAGGGATCATTATGCTCGATCTCCATTCTTCGGGCATCGTTGCCGTTTTAAAGATGACATTAAATAACCTAGTCAACCACTCCAAACCTACCGAACTCGTGCTCTTCCAAAATTCCCCAGGAATCTCGTCAGGTCCGGTTGCTCTTCCCCAGCGCATCCTACGAACGACACTCTTAACCTCCTCGACCTTAATACTCCTGCAATACCCAAAATTGCAACGCCTCTCTGTATGTTCTAAATCTCCCAACACAAAGTCTCTGTCCCCTTTCTCATTCAAGAGTTTATGGAAATAGGACTGCCATCTCTGTTTAATGAGGGTCTCGTCTACCAATACTTTTCCATGCTCGTCCTCAATGCACTTCACTTGGTCCACATCGCGTGCCCTTCTCTCCCGCGCCCTGGCTAGCCTGAACAATTTTCTATCCCCACCTTTCTCTTCTAGTTCAGCATAAAGGCGTTCAAAAGCTGTTGTTTTTGCCGTTGAAACCGCCGACTTCGCCTCCTTTCTCGCTATTTTATAAAGTTCCCTATTCGTCCACTTCTCCACCTCATCTATGCTTTCTATCAACTTTGCGTACGCCATCTTCTTTGCTTCCACCTTTTCTTGCACTTCTCCATTCCACCACCAGTCTCCTCGATGCCGACTACGACTACCAGTCGAGACTCCCAACACTTCCCTTGCTACAATCTCATTATAGTTTAAATATGTTTCAATACCTGTTCATTTTCATCTATCGATCCGAGCCTTTATTCACCCTCAAACCATAACTTACTTTGTTGTCCCATACAGTGTATTGCTAGCGGCCTTAATGTGCAATATCTACCTACACAAATTCGATTAGATAATTGCGAGGATATAATAGAAGTAAAAGAATTTTGATTGTTGATTTTATTATGTCAATACAACTTAGTGAATTATCAAGTCATCGTTCCTTTAACTCTAAGTCTTATTACATTGCATCTTCCACCATATCTTCAAGATGTTTATTTCAAGTGGTTGAAGATTTAAGGTTGCCACTTGCCCAATATGCTTTGTGGTTGAAATAGATGATAGTCCAATCAATTATGTACCTAATTATTACATCATACTTACCAAATAAAACGATTCAAGAACTTATAAATCAAGTTTTTGTTTTATTCCTCTGTTTATTTTTACTTGTTCAATATATTAAAAATAATTAGCTAATTTTAGTTATTCAAATTGAAAAATCAAAAGATAATTTATTATTTTATTTCTATTTATATATTTATTATTAAATACTATTTATTTTTTAACATTTAAATGATTTATAATTAAGAGAGGTGACATAGTAAATTAAATTATCTTTTTATTTATTATTTCTTAAATAAAATGTACCAAATAAAATACAGACAAATAAAGATAGACGGAGAGAGTAGTATTTATTTACCTCCCCACTTGGCTGTTGCCAGCTGCCCGACATGATAACAATGTTAATCAATCAGTATTTGATGGCTAGTTTTCTCTTCACTTTTTGAACTTTAATTAGTCACTAACTAATTAGTTTTATATATATTCATTTTTTTAACTTCAATTAGTCATTAGTAATTAACTAGTTTTCTCTTCACTTTTTTGAACTTTACTCATGTATGGATAAGAATAAAGCGTAACGTTGACGTGAACCTTTTACTTTTCTTGTTTTCCTCCTTGTCTTATGTGTGGGACGTGGTAATTAACCTATTATTAATTGCTAACATACTTTGTTTTTTATGACAAGGGAGCCCGAGTTGTTATTGTTCGAGTGCACAGAAAATAAATTATGTTCTAATATAATAGTTCACTGATCACACAAAAACGAATATTTTTTCTTAAGAAATGAAACAATCGTCACTCGACAACTCAAAACTGACTAATATAAAACCATGTGATCTGTCCTCGTTTATGTACTCCACTCGCACTAGCCTAACGCCCTGTCTACTAGTCTTTAACTGACTTATTTGTACTCAGCTACATGATAGAAGTCTCCTCGATGTCCATGATTAAACAAGACCCGTACGACAAGTTCAACCAAAAGAACATGCAGGAGGTTTGAAATCCTATGACCCGAGACCCTTGTTCAAATACCTCGGCCATGCTCACGGATTAACGTTACTACCATTATTAAAGTCATATATATAAGCATTGAACAATAATAACAAAATTTAATTTCCACCCTTTTGTTGGTTTGAGGAGCCAATTTAAATAGGGTACGAAAGTGGGGAAATGGCCTCTTCATATAACTCAATCTCCTATTAATATGGATAATGATGTACATATATTATATATAACTAAATGTTATAGTTGTACTACAAAATTTAAGATTCTTTTGCTTCACTTTTTGAATACATTAACATATAATATTTGTCCCCACTTGAGAGTTTAATCTTATTGTAATTATTATTGTTCTAAGGATTAAACTAAAAGTGACGTGGCATAGGGTCCATCAAATCCATTTTATGTTCTTAAATCATGCAAAATATATACCTAATATGTTAGCTACTAAATATTTTTTCTCCTTTTTTGGAAATAAAGAAGATTGACCATATATGTGTTAATTATTCCCCCATCATCGTGACAAGGTCAAGAAAATTAATATGTTGTTGTTGTGTAACACTTTCTCTTTATTAGTCTATTAAGTCGGACAAATTCTCTTTTTATTTTTTCTAATTGTTATACATAAATTATATTCTGGTTATACATAATTATACAGATAAGATATATGAATTTATATAAATGGCTATTAAATTAATTCTTTATTAAAAAATATTATATTTTACATATAGTATATTTTACTTATTATTAATATATAATTAACTTTGTTATTAAATATTTAATTATATTCATATAATATAAAAAGATAAATTATAAAAAAAAAGGGCAGCCCGGTGCACTTAAGCTCCCGCTATGCGCAGGGTCCGGGGAAGGGCCCGACCACAAGGGTCTGTTGTACGCAGCCTTACCTTGCATTTCTGCCAGAGGCTGTTTCCAAGGCTTGAACCCGTGACCTCCTGGTCACATGGCAGCAACTTTACCAGTTACTCCAAGGCTCCCCTTCAAAAAAAAAAAAAGATAAATTATAATTATTTATATTAAATATATATTTATGTTTGTTATATTCTGTAGTTTTTCTTTTAATCTATTAGTTTTCTTTTTAATGGCGTCCTTGTATAGTCACATATTTGTAGATCATGGGTTTAAAAAAAAAAAAAAATTTAAGACTTTATGCGTATCAAATACCGTTACATAAATTAATTAGAAGGGAGGGAGCAATAAAAAAAAATTCATTATTATTATCATCCTTGCTTAATCTTCCGACATTTTTTCCCTTCAAGTTCAAGCAATATATCATATATGACTTGCAAGTTTCCTTTGGCTTCTTAATTATTTTGTTTAATTAAATGCATGCTTGGCAGTGCATACATTTTTTTAATGTATTTGATTATGTAATTAATTTATTGGGAAAAAAAGATTATGTAATAAAATAATATAATTGTAACGAGATTAATTTTTATAACTGATCACACTGTTTGTTTGATATGCATGGGCGGTTATAGAGTTCTAACATATATATTGGTAAGTTTGAATACGCTAAGAGACGAACTGAGTCGGTATTCATCTGCGAGAAAAGCGTATTTATATACATTTTTATTTAACTAGTTTAGTGTTTTGTACTTGTGTATCATGTTCATCAATAAAATTATTTTTTAAAAAAATAAAATTGTTGATTTCAAACTCAAAATAAAATTTTATATTCAAATAATTAAAATTCAACTCCTAAATTCACCATGAATCCAATCGTTGAAAAGTTGAAATCTTATCCTAAAGATATGATATGTACATGGAGTGATCATAAAAATTTTAATTGTAAAAGTAGTACTAATCATTATTAAAAATATTATTACCTACACTTTTTGCTTAATGTATGGACGACGTTGATCCCCTCTAGATTGGGTGTTTAAAAAGAAAGAAAAAAATCACGTCATTTTTTGAAAAGTTTTTTTTTTCTTTTTTGTGGTTTTCCTATTTCAACATATTTTTTTTACTTGTAATGGAGGAATATTTAATGTGTAAAAGGTAATGCTCTTTCTTTTTCTTTGTCAGAATATATTGACATCATGTTTTAAAATATTATATAGTGGTTTGGAAAGTGACATTTGTCCACTTAAAAATAAAATGAAAACAAAATATTTATTGTGTTTTTTTTTCTTTTTTGTCTCCAACTTAACACGAACTTAGACAAAATATAGACTTCACACTTGGCCACATTGATTACGAGTCATCTTCTAGTCTGATTTTCTTTAGTTTTAGGTGGTCCAAACTTTGTGCTTGAATATGATTCGAGTTAGATTTCGAAGAAAACAATTGAAATTAAAGTTGAAAGTGATTATTTTAAAGTTAAAGTTTTATTTGAATATAAAATAAAATTTAAATTTTATGAGTGAAAATTTGGAAATCTTAAAATGTTTTTAAATATATGTCTCAAATTTCAACTTATATTTTGGTGTGGCTGAAAAATATATAGATTCTTTTTCTTATTTTCACCTGTTTCAATTTGGTCTTTTTTGATGAATAAAATTACTTTATTCTTAATCAAAAATTTAGATTCAAGATCTATATTGAAAAAAATCTTACTAGAAAATATTTTCTTTTTAAATGAGCCATATAAATTCAAATTACTAGGAAACAAAAACACAGAGGAGTTGTCACGAAGACATTTGTTTCCTCCTTAATTTGGTGTGTGGTTCATGTCTCTTTGCATGTTGTGTATGCTTTGATATTTCTCTCGTGAAGAAAATGACCAATAGATTTAATTTTGGTACACATATATTGTAGATATTTTTTATATTATTGGTGTAGTTTAATCTATAATCTATATTAATAATTATTATATTTATCAATTTACCCACCACTTGTATATTTCAGTTCATATGACAACATCTAAGTGTGTATTAAGAGTTTATGAAAAAAATAAAGACGGACTCAATTCTCAAACATTTGACGATATTTTTTGTCACGATTTAAAATGGGCCATGAGTGGTATCCACACTTAACTTTTTAGGTGGGAGAACCAACGATACAAATTCCAACTTATAAAATATGATAATAACGTGGAAGCTCAATTTATTAGAGTAAGATATAATAAAACCACTAAAGACTAGTAGATACGTTTTCCCAAAACCTGAAAGTCATCACATATAGGACATCTAAATTCTAAAATTAAGTCTGGAAATATCAAACACCGAAATAAATAGATAACATAATGTGTCCGAAAACTAAGGACATCATGCCATGACCGAAAGAATCCAACACGAGCTAGAAGGATAGCTCACGCTGCAATCTAATGTCCAGACTGACTAGAGCTGAGGTCAAGTCAAAGTCGATGGAACACTCGCTGCACTCTACAAAATAAAATAAAGAAAAATACAAGTAGAGGTAAGTACAGGATAACATGTACGGAGTAGGTATCATCGGCCGACTCAAAATAGAAATCAATATGAATAAAGTAATAGCAGGAAATCAACCATAGAACCTAACAAATGACAACCAACAAGATCAAGATCAAGTGACACACAATGAACAATTATATAACCGGTCAACAATATCAACATCACACATGAGGACTCAAGCCTCCATATCACGCTCTTTTGGAAAATGAGTTATTGAAGATTGAGTAGCATTAAGTCATTTTAATTTATTTTCCTTTAATATTTATCGTACCGAAACGTGACACCCGATCCAAATATACCGTGCCGGAATGTGACACCCGATCTAAATATACCGTGTCGGCTCGTGACACCCGATTCAAATATACCGTGTCGGCTCGTGACACCCGATCCAAATATAATTAATTTATCATTCTTTATTATTACATTCCACTTCATTAACAATATTTCATCAAGCCTTCTTTATTCAAGACACCATTTTTGATAGGGCAAGTTCAAGATTATGGATATCACAGTCTTGGAATTTCAGACCAATCACAACAACATATCAACCATCCAAACCACAACAATTAATTGCACAGTAAACTTCACACGTTACTCAATGACTATCAATCACTATTAAGAGTCTATCTATGATACAGAATAAACCATAACCTACCTCCACCGAAGAACCAAAGTCAAGCAAGCTAATTCACCGGTGATTTTCCTTTCTTCGATACCTCAGAACGTTTTCAATCTATCAAGTATATAATATTCGTAAGCAAACGAGTCCATAGACACTCATATTATATATGTTTAACCTAGACCCAACTCTATAATTAATTCCCTAAAACTCAAGCCTAGGGTTAAGCCTCATTTTTTTCAAATAACATAAGTCTAATGATATTCATATAATACAATACACCTAATATTTAATTACATATCTTCATATATCAAACTTAATTTATAATATGATAACAAAATAATAATAATTAAGGTCGAAGACAACTAATTTTACAAAGTTATACGGTAAATTAAAATAAAATAACTAACTGAAATCGCAGCACCAAACTTCTCATTCATCTATCATTAACACCTAATGATTGGCTATCCTATAGTTCTGGTCATCATTATCTAATGATAATTCATAAATCTTTTTACTCAAAAATTTCCATAAATTTCTTATCATTGGCTACAATGGTCTACACATGTTTCTAGCCAAAACACTTTACCACCAACAATAACAAAATGGGTTTTTATCCCTTCAATTACGAGCAATATACAAACATATGTATGGTATCATAAATTCAATCCAAATGCAAAAGTTAGAGCTTCAATCAGTGTTACCTGAAGTCGCGTTCCTTTCTCCTCTAACACGTTCTTCTTTTGTGCCCTCAATTTATGATCCAAAAATTATTAAACCCTACTACTTATTTTAATAAATATGGGACAAGTGGTATAGGGTATTAAATAAATTATTAATTTATCCCACCAACTAAATTAAATATCTAAAGTTAGCCCTCACTAAATAATTGTACCTACCAAATAGTCCAAAATACCCATTAAAAATTTACGAAATAAGTCTTTTATGAAATAAAAAGCTCTAGTACTCAAAACGATCTAAAGGGTGGTTACATTTTTATGAATATAAGAGCTAGCATGTTGTAATGGATATAATGAAAACTTCAACGTTAAAGAGTTTTCAAATATAAAAAAGTGTCATTTTTTAAAACTAAATTATTAAAAAAATACAATATTAAAGGTGTGTTTGGTATAAAGAAAAATATTTTGCACGAGTAACAAAAACTTAACAAAATATTATAAAATCCTAGTGTTTGGTGTTGAGTAAATTATTTTGCTCTATTTTTGTTGTAAGGAGAAAAATACATTTGTAACAATATTACTAAAATATTTTCCACTGAAGTGTCTAGCACCTCAATTTTTTGTTTGTTTTGTTTGTTTGTGTGTGTGTTCTTTGACCTAGAAAATGACTTCCATTTCATGCAAGTCATGGGGGGAATCATTTTCCACAAGTTGAAAGAAAATAATTTAGTGTAATCAATTATGAAAAAAATGGAATAGCTTGAAAGATAGAGAGTATCAAGATGGCAGCCACAAATTAAAGCCATAGGAGTTCAATTTCATGAGTTCTAAAAAATTACCCCTTTCATCTCGAAATACTTGTTATGTTTTATTTTATAAGAGTCAAACTACATGAACTTTAATCGATATTTTAGTACTAAATATTTTTTGACAAACTAATTAAATTGATTCTCAAGAAGTGAAATATTTCAAACAAATAATGAGGAACTAAGAGAGTAGGTATTAGTAACTAGATTCTTAATTAAATTTTCTAGAAGTCTAAAGAATTTCTTACCATATAACATAATATAAATTAATGTCACATAATTCGACCGAATTCATATGTCAGACTTCTAGCTCCTCCCCAAACAGATAGTGTATGTGGCTCAGGACTCATGTATCATCGAGACAATTTGACTAACATATAAGACAGCCTTTATTTTTCTAAATTAATTGAATCTATTTCGATCACTCCATGTTTCTAAGGCTGTCAATTTGTCTGTGATTCAGCATCTCTGTCTATTCACTTGTTGCTCTATGCAGATCTTTCCTAGTCATTTTCCTAATTTATTATTTGGTCTGAAATTTCCTTTAGTGAAGGTGTCACATTATTATTATTATTATTTTGGAATATTGAAGGGAAAAAATTAAACCAAATGAATGATTAAATTGTTATGTCTAGATATGTACATTCAACAACATTTGTTGCATTTAGATTAGACTAAGACATCTAAATTTAAGTGTACATATAAATGATTAAGATGTTATCTTTAGATTTGAACACTAATCGTTAAGATTATATTGTTTGTTTTTATAATCTAAATATGCATAAATTATTTACTTTTAAACATAATAAATATACAAATCAAATAAAAATAATAATTAAATATAGAAAAAAATATTTAATATGATAAAATTATTATTTGACAAATAAAACAAAACATTTATGTGGAGATGGTCTGGAGTGGTAGTGGTGTTGATGGTTGATGCTAGTGGCTAATAATGGTAGTGGTGATAATTGTGATGGTTGGTGTTAGTGGCTAGTAATAGTGGTGCTAATAGTTGTGATGGTTGGTGTTAGTGGTTTGTAATGGTGATAGTTGTAATGGTAGAGGTGGTTGATGTTGTAATGGATGATGCAATGGTAATGGTTGATAGTGGTAATTGTGATGGTAGAGTTGGTTAATGATAGTAGATTAACGGTGTTGGTGGTGATGGTTGAAGTGTGTGGTGGTTGACCATATAATGTTGGCGATATATAGTTAACGGCAGTTAACGGCAATGCTAGTTGTGATGATGGAGATAGTTAGTAGTAGGGATTGGTTATGGTGGTGATAATGATTGATAGTGATAGCGGCGATAGTGACGACGGTGGCAATAGATTTAATTACAATAATGAAGTTGGTGGGTGTGATAGCGATTAACAATAGTGATAATTGACGGTGATGGTGGCTGTCAATGATAACAGAAGTGGTTGGTGGTGGTGACTCGTGGTTGGCGACGGTGGTGATGATTGAGTTTGTGATGAAAAATGTTACGTTGTTGATAGTAATGGCTGGTGGTTGTGGATAAAGTGATAATAAAAACTATCCATAAAATTATACCCGTTAGTGATATTAACATTTTGTTCAAAATTTTAATGATTAAAACCTATTTAGACCAAATAAGTGTTTAAATCTTAATGTAAGCAAATGCACTCAATGACCTAAGTCATGAATCATTCAAATTCGGACATTCATTAAATATAAGCAAATGAGGCCTTAGTCGCCAAATTCTACCACACGATACATAGGTGAATTGAGGGTCTTTAAGTTTATAAGTTGTCAATTTATGACAAACAATCACTAATTTTGGGATTGAGAAATTGTGCATATATATTAGAAATTTCTTAATATAAGAACAGAGTTTAGGCCAAGGTTATTGGATACTAACGAATTCAAAATGTATGGCATAGATCGCCCCTATCCCAAGAATTCTGGTGGAACCAATGAATAATAATTTTTTACCTTTTATCAGAAATTTTGAATTTAAATTTTAGATAATAAAATAAAAATTAATAGAAAATGCTTCCCATTTTGATTAGGCCTTACCCAACATGAATTTAGAATATTAGTTGAAGCGTGAAAGAAAATACTAGGCACCAGATAAAATTTAAAAAAAAATAAAAAAATCGTCAAATCTTTCAAGAATATCAATGAATATCGGCCTCATTTACTCATCGCACGATTCATATCTACTCCACAAAACAATGCATATTTATTTATCAACTTCAAATATATCTATATATATATATATATATATATATAATTTTAAAAAATTGCTACCAGCCGGCTAAAATCATGTCGCAATCTTTAATAATCACAATGCTCTATCCTAATTATTTACTTTTATTAATACTATTATTATTAAATCGACTTATATTTTTAGCTTATAAATTAATTTTCATGGGTGTTAAATATAAGTATATACTTGGAAGTTGCAATCGATATAATGTTTATACCAGAAAAAATATTTTAAAATAAATAAGATTTACCGTTCATATACAATTTGAGAGGACTTATAAATACACAATCTTCTTACCAATTATACGATAAAAAGAAAATAGAACTTGAGAATTAATTGTAATATTAAAATTTTTATAAAAAGTTAGAAAAAGAAGACTTTTGAGAAAAAAGCAGTCGAAAAGAGATCCAAATACATTGGAGGAAAATTGCCCATACACACGTGGACGGTGTTATTTCATGTCTTAGACATATCATGTGATATATAATTAATGACAAATGTATAAATTAATATGATATCATATCTATATGACTAAATTAATAACTATAATGTATAAGCTTTTAATATTAATAAAACTTGTGAGGAAATCCAGGAGCACGTCGCCGAAATCTTTTCCTTATTTTCACATCTATTTTTGTTTTTATATGATACACGACTTTATTGTTAAGTGATAATAAATAAATAATAGAACAACGCAAGTTGTGATGGAATATTGAGTATTCTTCATTATTAATTATTAATTTGAGGTCAAATTTGAGCTATGTTGGTATGAAGTTACCTTTATTATATAATGCCCCCAATATATAATTTTTTTGATGCAGATCAAATTTAATTGAATTTCAATGTTCATATCAAAATATCGAAAGGAATTTTTTTTATAGTATATAAGATATATATCTATGTCAATGAGAATCGGAAAATAATAGATATTCGAAAAAATTAATAAAAATTATACGTAAACTGACTCAAACATCATTTAGAAGTTATTCACTCAATGAATTCAAAGGTTTTAATTAATATATTTTTAATTTATTTTGATGAATCGAACATCTATTAGAAAGACAAAAATAATCTCCTTTAACACAATAAGACAAGGATATGATATTAATCTATCTTGCATTTATCAGACTCCACTTTAAAAGCTTATTGAATATCTTATTGTTGTTATTTTCAACATCTTCTTTCCAATATCCATTTTCATAATTACTAAACAAACCTAACTCCAAGTGGTGCCTTTAAGGCTTTGATTTAATCAAAAAGATAGGACAACGTGAAATGTATGGTATATATATGAATTATTTTACCGATCTTGATATTTAAGTGGAACAAGGCAAAAAAGCAAATCTACTATATGAATTTTGAAACTCATTTAAAGCCAAAACAATTAACTACTCTATCATTAAAAAAAAATTAAGCTAATTACCATATATGAACAACTACTACTATTATAATTTCCAATTCCAAACAAATTCAGATCTACTAGAGTAAAACCTCTATAAATGCATATGCTTGGGACCAAAAAAATATTTATTTATCGAGATTATTAATTTATCGATAAATGTATAAAATATTTATTTATCGATAAATAAATATTTATTATTTTAGAGAGTATTTTGAAGTATGTGCCATAAGAAAGAAAAAAAATTGAATGAAGAATTTCAAAAGTTTAAATCTAGGAAACTAAAAAGTGTAGTCTTTGCATATTTATTATTTAAATCTAGAAAAGCTAAACGAATTTAGTGAAGTTAAATATTTCTAATTGTATTTATGTATATAAAATATGAAGAGAATTTATGTTCACTGTAAAAGGAAAAAACTAGATGTTTAAAAATCATAATTCAAGTATAATGTCTTCTCATCATTTGAAAGGCGTACAAAAATTATTTTTAACCAATAAAATAAGAAACGCAATATGTGAGCATAAGCAAGAGAATCCAACTATAGAATCATATTTTAAAAATAAATAGTTATTGATCTAGTATTATTGACTGATTAAATATATATAAATTCTTGATGTATTCTAGTAATTATTACTTTATATTTTTCTGAGCCTTTAATACTTTATTTTTAATTATTATCTAATGCATTTAGCGAGAATATTACTTTAATATAACTGGCATAAGTCGGGATAGGAGAAAAATATTCATTTAGCGAGATTATAACTTTATGGAGTTTTTATTGTATATGAATATTCATGGTTCATGTTGCTAATCTATCATACACCAATAAATAAAATGTAAATTCTTTTTGGGAATGTTTTAGAAACTATTTCGAAATATTTAAGTAAAATGTATGTATATAATTGTTTCTTCTATTTAATCTCTTTTTTCCGACAAATATATCTATCAATGCAAGCAATTATTTACACTTAATTTTAATTTTTCATCTAGTATTCGATATCCGTATTGAAGAATAACTTAACTCGAATTCTTGTCGGAAAGTGCCACATCGGGGTATCCAAAAAAATTCAAATCTAAAACATTTGATTAAGGATGAAGATGTACTTACCACTCCACTACTCGATTTTAGTCAAATATATACCAACCACACAAATCATGATTTTACCAAATGAAATTGAAACCATAAATTTGACCAAAGGATATTACTTATTAGTTTCTATAACAGAGGTGGGGTAGGTGTGGATATTATTATTTTTGAATTTTTTAAAATTAAAATCACTACCCTAATAAATCTTGCACTAATATAGCACACAAATTATACAAAAAAGGTAAATTGCACTAGTCAAAATTTATGCGACAAACTCGATTAAGAAAATCTGCGAAGATATTGAACGTAATACTTGTCCTAGAGGATCACTTATTCAACCAACTCTATCATGGTTTATTATATGATTTTATTAGGTTGTGGAGGGCAGAACGTGAACAGTAGATATTTATATAAATAAATAAATAAATTTATAAAAAAAAATATTACGCGGAAAAAAGGGCTTGCCCCAGGCTCGTGATTCACGTGGTAGGGCCAATCGGCAGTTGAATAATACCAAAGATCTTATATAATAATAATAATTATTATTATTATTATTTCTGTTTGATATAATTTGCTTAAATTCAAAAAAGGAAAAAAAAACTGACACATTATGTATAAAATATTCTTAAAACGAAACAAATGATGTCAACTTTTCCCTAAAAGAATAGTGCGATTCAAAATTGAATCCGAAAAAATATTAATTTATTGATAATGAATTATCAATTTAGTAATTTTAATTGATTTTTACTTTTTTTATTTTTGATTTATTAATTTTTAATAGTTTGAGATTTTTTTTCTTAACGGATTGATTAATAATCCGATAGTAAATTAATAAAATATTGTACTATTCGATATATAAATTTCTTGACTTAGAGTTGAGTTTCGTATTTTTAATTTTGGTTGTCTCAAACTCTCGGTTGTTCTACAATGTAATAGTGTTTACTTTTGAATCACGTGCATCGCCTTGGTTCTAAATGATTTTCAATAAAAAAAATTGTGTCAAATATTAATAGTTAAACCAATAACCGAATAGATAACGATCAATAACTAATGAATTGATAACTGCTAAGCTGATATCTTAATGCTTCTACAACAATTTAGCATGTCTACAAATCGATAACCGATAAGTCGAACTGATAAACATAAAAATCAATTAGTCGAACCAATAAAAGACAATTAGTTTTTTATGTTTTACCTTTAGCATTAATTATTTATTATCGCTCTAGGCTTATCATTATTTCATGTTATTCTATTAATTGATTCTAGCTCCAAAGAATATATACATGGAGCTATATCGACTTACGTACTTATTGACACACAAATTATTTTTTAAAATATAATATTAAATACAAATTAATAAGAATAATATGATAAAATATTCATGTTTATTTTATTAATGGATGTGTCAACTTCATTGGTGCCAAGTGAAAGTGAAAGTAATAAATAGCATCAAACATACATTATATTAAGACAAAGATTTATGAATAAGAAACAAGAGATATAATTCTTTTAAATATTAACAAAAAGTGATAATAATTATTATTAATCATTTAAAAGGTTAGGCAAAATATTAATCAAGATAGGGAAGTCCCGAAGACGCATCTCTTCCGATACTCTTGTTGAGTAAGAGCAAGTTGCGTATTCAAGACGTCAAACTTCACTAATATTAATTATGGTAGGATAATTGACTTTTTTTTATTCTTAATCAAAATTTTTGAATTTTAACCTTTGAAATTAGTAACAATTCTGTTGGAAGAACCATTTTTAGAATTGAGCCTTATCATATGCCAATATATTTAGTTAGATCCAATACAAATATCAAATATCGAATTTAAAAAAGTACAAATGTCAACCACCCATGTGCCTTTCATTTTTTTGTGTGGGCAACCATTTCTTTTTTAATGTTACCTAATAATTAATATCATTGTCTTTTTTTCTGGTACGTGGAATTTATAGGTGGTTGTGTGTAGGATTTTTTGCAAAAAAAAATAATTAAAAAATCAACTTTAACTATGATTTTTTTTATATATATACTTTCAGGATTTGAATTAGAGATTTTGATTAAAGATATAAGAATTTCATTAATTCTGCCAATATCTTTTTAGTGACGTTGTCATTCTCTTGGTCCCATTTTATGCGATATATTTTTATTTCTATATAAAAAAGATATTTTCTTCTCTTTGAAAATTATTTAAAATTAAGTTGTTGTTTAAAAAAGAAAATGATGTGAGATGGCTAAGTTGATATATTAGGCGTCTCATATTAAAGATTAGAAATCTTTTTCTTATCAACGTCTTTTCAGCCAAGCTCGTCGCACAAGACTCTTTCATAAGAGGTTTGTTAGCTATTGCACAATAATAAATTTATCAATATGATGAAAAGATAGCGGTAACAAACTTTTTTTGGGAGATTCCAAGGAAAAAATGGTATTAGAAATCAAATTCAATATATAAATCTAAAATATTCAAAATAATCAGGTAAATAGAAAACACCATGTTGGATTAACAATTCCAAAATGAAACATGAGACTACCAACCAAATTTATTTTTATTTATATATAATATATGATTATATTTACGATAAAAAAACAAAAAAAAATATCCTAATTGTATAGGTAATCAAAGTTATTGTGTTTTTCTAGTTATTAGCCGTAATTGCTAATTTTATCATAATTCTGTGGCAACTTCTCCTGAAAATCACTTAATTAACTTTTAACGCGACACTAATATGGAGTTTGGTGCAGTGGTAGGAATCGTTCATCCTTAATCAGAGGTCTCGGGTTCGAGCTCTGGATATGGAAAAAATCTTGTTGGGGGCGCCACCCCCGAATGGGCCTTGCAGTGCGCGATTCGAATTAGTCGGGGCTCCATGGACTTCGGACACCGAACGAGAAATAAAACAAAAAGCCTGTAACGCGAAACATCATGATCTCTTAAATTATTAATTTTTATATGATTATATGTATTTTATGATAAAAACAAAAATATTAAAGGTAAGTTTGAATCCTAATCGTATAGGTAATCAAAATTATTGTAATATTAATTTAATCATGAATTTGTGTCAACATCTCGTAAAAGTTGCTTAATTAACATTTTAATGGGGAAATTCTTGAAAATATTCTTTGTAGGCCGCATGCATATATGATGGTATAAATAGTTGATATACTAATAGTGAACAAACTATAAACTTTTAAATTTTACCTTTTTTATATAAATATATTTTATGATTAAAAACAAAAATATTAAGGGCAACTTAGAATCCTAATTGTTTATGTAATCAATATTATTTCCTTTTCTGAGTTTCAAATTCTTATCCACATTTTTTTATCTTCTAGCTACCATTATATATATGAGCAATAATTCATTAATTATTAAATAATTCAAGTTTGAATAAATATTTGTCTTGCTTTAATAGTTTATGAGTTACATCTGACTTTAGGTATTTTTATGGCTATAAAAAAATTGCTTTTCTTTTGTAAGATTGCTTTTGATTTTTTTTAGTTATAATTAATTCTTTGAAAGGATTAACATGAAGATATTACTATTTGTGATCAATATTGAATAATATCTAAATGTGGAGATTTATTGATGTAGTGTAGAATTCATATAATCATTTTATTTATTGAATTGGTGTAACATAATTTCACGTAGAATTTAGGATAATATTTTTCATTGTAATAGATTAAAAAAAAATTATTGATTGTTAAACAGTAATTTTGCTAGCTCGCATTAATATTCTTTTGGAATATTTTATTATTATTTTCGTTGGATTTTGATTTTCTGTATATCTGTCACAACTCGAATCCGGGTGTGATGACACTCATATCAATCTACCGAGACAAGTCAGCCTAATGCCCAATGAAAAGTAGATGAGAAGAAAAGACATGAATCAAAATTTAACTCAATCAAAAACAGTAAAACAAACTCAAAATCCCCCAAGATTGGTTGTACGTGTACAAATCACTAATATATTATCGAAGTACGAAAAGAAATACCGTCACAATGTCTTTGTCTATAGAATAAGACTAAAATATAATAAAAGAGTAAGAGATGTCCGCTAAATGGATGTAACAGCTACCTCAACACTCAAAATGATAGCATCGGATGTGGTGGAAAACACTAGGAAATCAAGCAGGTCTGTTCTCACAACCAACACAAATGTAGAAGCAAGGGGTGGGTACCAAACAACACAGTACTCAACAAGTGGATAACTAAAACTAAGCAAAACTCAATAGATACAAGTACTCTTATCATCCTAACCGAACCTCCTTAACTACAACCTGCATAAAATCAGCCCAAATCTACACTCTACACAATAATAATAATAATACATTTCGCGAATACTCATCAGTAGTCTCATCAAGTGAATTATATCAAGTCAAGTTCAACATATACAGAGTAATAAGTGGTAAATACGAATTTCACAAATATCAACAAAATGTGATGCAATGCAATGAGATGATGCATGTCTGTCTTATTGGTACACATCCGCTGAATTACAGTCCGGAATCAATGGGGGACATTTCTGTCCATGTTATCTGCCACGGAGCGTGTGTCCCGTCCCCTCAATATACATATTCTGCCACGGAGCGTGTGGTCCGACCCCTTTGTTTCATAATACCTGTCATGGAGCGTGTGGCCCAACCCCTTTGTTTCATATCATTTTTAATTTAGCATAGTATGTCAGAACCAATGCAATAAATTCATGTTCTTATGATTCACGATAATAACATAACGACAACAATAATTTTTCTTATCTCATATCAACATAGTCATTTCACATGTCCAAAATAAATTCATAATCTCATCACATCAATTCCACCAATACATGTCATTAGATCGCCATTTTATACCCCTCATCTCCATTTTTAAGGCCAATGATATAGTCAATAACCCAATCCAATTCTCATTACTCTCAAGTGCACATAACAAGGAAATACAAGCATCTACAAGTTTAACTAAGGTTTAGAAATTCATTTGCCTCAATTAATTAAGCAATTACTCTGAGATTTGAGCCTTCCTCTTTCGTTGAGCTTCCAAATCAATGTAATCTAGTCAATAAATAATGACAACAAGACTTCAAAACTAACCACCCATATTACTATATGTCTATCTATACCCAAAAACTATCACAAATCTATACTCAAGTCTTAAATATCAAATCTAGGGTTAGGTCTCAATTCTTTTAAACTTTATAAATTTGATGGTATTCTACAAAACACCTATTAATTAATTACCTATCAAAACTTAAATCATAATGTACTAACTATAAAAAAACCTGAAATCGAACTCAATTGATGCAAACCCGTATGAAGTTCAATATTACCTATGAAATATTCGTATGTAGAATGCTACTTGTATACCTATTATATAATAATTATAACTTTTCTTTCCGTGATTGATTTACCATTGTGGCCATAAATACTTTATGGTTGACCACTAATCCTTATCAACAATAACCAATAGAAACAAATTAAACGTGCCCATCAATTTATAAAAACCAACCTTAAGACAAATTGAAATCTAATTTCTTCTCCCGACATATTATAATAATATTATCATATATGAGTAATCAATGCATGCATACACACAGACTTTAAACTTGGTTGCAATTCACTTACCTCTCTTCGTGCTCATGTGTCGTCGTTGCACAGTGAGTTTCTTGCTTCTTTTTTCCCCTTTTAAAACTAATCATTTACTAAAATGACAAATCCTACTAACCTATTTTATTAAATATAAGAAAATTGGTATAGGTATTAAATAAATTAATATTTTAGCCCATCAATTAAATTAATTATTTTAAATCACTTATCAATTAATTAATTGAAGTTATCGAATAGTCCAAAATTCTCAATTTAAATGTATGAAAGAGATCTTTTATGAAAGAAGGAAGACTCATTCTTGAAATGGCCTAATGAGTCATTACAATATCTGAAGCACGTATATAATTAATTGCCTGTTTATATATTCTATCCTTTAGCACTATTTGGATTTTCAAGAGTTATATGTTTCCATCGAAACTAAAAGGTAGTTTAATAAATTGTATAATTGAAGTGATGAAAATGATTTAAGATACAAAACAACTTTCAACAACTACAAAAATTTAAAATATATCTACACGTAGCTTCCATATTTATAAAAATCTCGAAAATCATATAAAAATAATTATGTTTTTCTCGATCCCAAACTTATAGAGGTTAGTTAATTTCGAAATAGTTGTTTTGAAATTATTTTTTTGGACACTTCTTCTAAAAGTAAACCAAATTCCGTGGTCAAATATTGCGATAACATGAATATAATATCTCCCTTCTTAATTAAGAATTTTAGGTTCGCATCATAAAAATTAAAAATAAATTCAATAAAATGTGTTTACTTTTTAAATAAATTTTATATAACTCAAATTTAAATTAATCGGAGCCAAAATCGAGTACTAATCAGTGAGAAACAAATCAAATCAAAATCCAAGTTAAAAGCCACCTAAATGAGACTTTTTATTTTTTAATTTTTTGTGTAAAGTAGGGATTTTTTCAATGTAATTATTTTTTTTTAATTTAAACTTTTTGGTGTTCTTTTTTCCCCTTAACCTTTTGGTTACACATGTTAAACGTGAAAAGGTTAATTAATAATTATCCAGCAATCAGTAGTCAATACTCTGTACACACGTAAATTGGTAAACTAACCTAATAATTAAGAGGCGGATGCAGCTTAATAGTGTCGGATTCATCTGAATCTCATATTTTTTGTGCAAAATATAAATTTATACGTAAAACTTTATTAAATTATATCGAATAATGTATTAGGTTTGGATTCATAATCGTAAAAATATATTTGGCTCAATATTAAGAAACTTCAATGTTAAATTGATAAGGATCGTTTGATACATGGATAAGAATAATAGCCTCGAGAAAAAATTGAGACTAATATTATCTCATATTTAATTTAAGATATTAGCTAATTTTGAAATTATTTCATCTCACCATTTATATTAAAATGATAAAGTTACCATTCTATATAAGAATATCTCAACCTATAACATATTTTTATTTATCTCGTTTTGTATTTGGAACGAACGTATATAATTTAAATTTTGAATCCGTCCCAACGATTAAAAAAAAGTGATAACATGACATAAGAAGACGGTACAATCCATCTATGACCCCCTAAAATTGACACAAACTTTTATTTAGACACCCTAACTAAGTTTTGTTTATTTTAGACATATTATTTTAGGCTCCGCTGTAAAAATTGATGTCAACTTTAGGAGATCACCGATAATTTTTTTTCATGACCCAAAATGTACACCGTACAAAAAGTGGGTTCCAGGGGTTTTCTGCTTCCGCGTCTAGTTTATGTTCACTAATTGCCAAATTGCCAAATAATTGTTCATATTAAAAAAATATTTATTAAATTTATTAACTTGTTCAGTATTAATTATATTTTGAAAAATTGAATTTAATTATTTGTTTCAATAAGTTTGGAAATAACTACTTAATGATTAAAAAAACTTTTTTTTTTAAAAAAAGGACAGCCTGGTGCACTTAAGCTCCCGTTATGCACAGGGTTCGGGGAATGACCCGACCACAAGGGGTCTATTGTACGCAGCCTTATCTTGCATTTCTGCCAGAGGCTGTTTCCAAATCTTGAACCCGTGACCTCCTGGTCACATGGCAGCAACTTTACCAGTTACCATATTTATTTATTTTTTTTGATTAAAAAAACTTAAAATAAAATAAATAATTATTTTTGATTAATTTATTCAAATGATTCACTCGCAAGAATTAATGAAATTCATTTATTCTCCAAAAAAAGGAGAAAAAACGGAGTAATTAGTGGATAAACAGGTGGTCCAGAAAAAGGAAAGACGGGCCAACTTTATTATTCTGTTTTTAATTTGTCCGTCTAAATTATTATTTCGACATATATTTTTTAATCATAATTTTATCAAATACTTTTATTTTTTAAAATTATTATTCTCCAATTTTAATTATAACTTGTGTTTTTTGATTTTCGATTATCATATTATTTCGTTATCTTTATTTTTTATTTTTTATATGTTGTGTATTGCTTTTCATTTATATATCTTTCTTTTATTCAAATTATTTGCTAGATGCTTGATTTAAGCCGAGTATCTATTGAAATTAATTTCTTTATCGTTTTAAGGTAGATATAAAATTTATATACACTTTCTTTTTTTCACACCTCATTCATTAAATTGTACTGAATATTTTATTTTTTGTAATTATTATGATTTATGGTATAAAATATAAATAATAATAATAATAAATATATTTAATATAATTCTATAAATAAGTATGAAGAGGACAAATTATATTTTGACAAGTAAAGCTACTATTTTTGATAAATAATACTTTCTTTATTTTATTTTATCGAAAATGGTCAAAATTATCCTTGAACTATTTGAAATAGCTCAAATATATCCTTTAACTATTTTTAGGATTAAATATACCCCCGTCGTTACCAAAAGAGACCACAAATACCCTTTCACTTAACCATTAACCATTAAAGTTGATGTGACAGTGCCACATAAAAAAATATATCCACATGGATGGCCACGTCAGCCTCTCTCCTTCTTCCGCTTTAGTTCAAAGGTATTTTTGATTTTTTTTATATTTTTTTTCTAAATTTCCTACACCACCACATACCCCCCACCCACCCATCACAAACAACCACACCCACTTTTTTAAATTATCAATTATTTACGGTGAGGGAGTAGGGGGCTGAGTATGTGGTGGTGTAGAAAATTCAGAAAAAAATTAAAAAAAAATTAAAATAAAATTGGGGAGGGGGTGTTGGGGTATGTGGTGTTGTAGAAAATTTTAAAATATAATAATTAATAATTTAAAAAAAGTGGATGAAGTTGTGGAGGGAGGTATTATGTGATGGTGTAGGAAATTTTAAAAAAAAATTATAAAAAAAGGGCCAAAATTATTCGTGAACTAAATAGGAAGAGGGAGAGAGGCCCATATGACCATCTATGTGAATATTTTTTTTCCATATGGTACGGCCACATCAATTTTAACGCCAATTCGTTAAGTGAAAGAATATTTGTGATCTTTTTTAATAATGATAAAGTATATTTGATTTCAATAATTGAAGGATAAATTTGAATTATTTCAAATAATTCAAAAATAATTTTAACCTTTTTCTATTAATTTTATATAATATAGTTTAACTTAATATACGGTACATTTTTTTTAACAAACTAAAGAAATGGTGTCACAAAGGAAGGGGGACTAATTTAATTAAGATGAAGCGAAACAGATTGGAAAGTGAGAGATTATTTATCTTTCCTTATATATGACCACAAAGCAGAGAAAAGGAAACACAAAACCTGCTGATCTTCATCTTCCTCATTCATACTAATACCCAAAAAAAAATTAAAAAAATTCCCAGAATTGAGAGAAGAGATTAACAAGATTTGTTTTTTTCTGTGTTAACTTCAAATTTTGTGCATTTGATTTGTGGTTATGGTGTTGGTGCATCAGGAAGACGAAATAAGGGTGGGTGGTGGGAAGAAGGGAATGCGACTAGGGAAATATGAAGTAGGGAAGACACTTGGTGAAGGTAATTTTGGTAAAGTGAAGTATGCAACGCATGTAGACTCTGGTCAATCTTTTGCTATTAAGATTTTGGAGAAGAGTCGGATCCTTGATCTCAAGTCTACTGATCAGGTTTGTTTATCCAATTTTTTGTTATCTCTTTCTCTGTTGTGTTCATCGATGAATTTTGTTTATACCGATTTTTTTTTGGATTTTCCGAAATCAAAAGAGTTGATGAAAAACAATTTTGAACCAATTCTTCTGTTGTTTTTGTGTATGAAATTCATCTATTGGAACTTCTTTTTTTTTGCTGAAGAAAAAGTGGATCAGTTTCTCTCTCTACTTTTTTTTTCTTTCTAGTTTTGTAACTTTTTATTTCGATGGAGAAAGTTGATTTTCATTACCAATTTCCTCTTGAAGTCCGTCCTTTGGTGTTTTAGTTAGACAAATCTTCTTCTCTAATATCTCCGACCAAGACCAAATCCTGTCTCCGAGAGTTGGACGGAATTTCTAGAACAACAACATACAAGTGTAATTGCACAAATGAGGTTCGGAAAAG
The DNA here is from genome assembly GCF_947179165.1 of Solanum dulcamara. Lineage (NCBI taxonomy): Eukaryota > Viridiplantae > Streptophyta > Magnoliopsida > Solanales > Solanaceae > Solanum > Solanum dulcamara. The sequence goes on from NC_077238.1 coordinate 79,400,068, forward strand.
GTGGTGTGTATACTGATCTTTTTTCTACCGTGTGAATATAAAAGAGTTTGTTTTTAATAAATCTAGGCTCAAATAAAAATGGGTCGGGCGGATTTTATTTTATTTTTAACTGTGGTATCTGGGTCATTGAACTGAGGATCTGTCGAAAATCGCCTTAAGATAGAGGTGAACTTCTCATACTCCACTTATGAGATTATGCTAATATAACTTTGTTCATCAAAGTTGTTTCAGATAAAGAAGAAATTACCTAGTAATTTTATTTTCTCACAAATATTATATTCTAAACTCATAAATTTTGAGAGATGTCTAAAAATCTAAAGTTTGAATCCTCAATTTTATAATTATAGTTGCTTGGGAGTTAGTGGTTAGGTGAGAATTCTCATCTTCCACTATATTTCCGTCTTAAATCTTGCCGCAAAAGGTTAAAATGATTAGCTAAATTTGGTGGTTCAAAATCCCGTTATTGGATAATGGATTAGTCCAACTTGACGACAGCTATTAAACTGTATAATTGTTAATTCTCTGATTGCAACCTTGTTTCAATAACATTTTCTCTATCCCCACAAAGGTCCCAGATCCCACTCATTGAATTACACGGAATATTTTGTTGTCGTAGATTGTTTGACTGAACAACATCTTTGTGTTCTCTTAGTTGATAATCATATAAAGAACACTACTTTTAAAGTTAAAAAATTGAAAAACTCAATAAGCTTATGCAGTTTATGTGTAATTGCAGATTAAGAGGGAGATTGGAACTTTAAAACTCCTCAAACATCCTAACGTGGTCCGATTATACGAGGTATATACTATTCTTCTACTTTTCTTTTTGTCTTCTTTCAAATACTCCCAATATTATTACTTCAATATATTATCTTTTGAACAAAAAGAACTATACAAGTTGTGTTTGTAGTGGTGATAAAGTAGCTCCAACTAAAGATTCAGGGTATAAAGTGGATTATTTATATATATAATTTGTTTTATTCTTCGAAAACAATGAGTAAAAAACATCCTGGAATCTGATTTCATTTTGTGTAAAGACAATTAGTCAATTCATTTTTGCTTGAAGCACAGAACAACCAATGCTCATTCTTTCACGGCTAAAGATTCGTTTTTTCCCTCAATTTTCTCGTCTTAATTGTTTAACTAGGCACAAAAAAGTCTGCTGAACTTTGGGAATACTTTTCAATGGGGATTGTGATAATTCATCTTTTGGTTGTTGGAAAATAATAATTGATGAGCCATCTCGATCCCCCACATAATTAGATTTTTTCCCCAACTTTACAAGTTAGCAAATGCTCCATAACCATAAGTGTCATATCATTGAATTTTGTGGTTATATATTATATTGTATATATGGGAAGGGGACCCATTGTGTCTGGGACCATAGAAGAGGGAAGATGGATCTATCCAAAGACTTAAAAACTTAGCTGACAACTTTGTTTTGTTTGTTTTCTTGGACTTATTGGTGAAGCATTAGGAATTAGTCTTTTGCTGGAATATTAAGTTATTCTAACCTGGTATACCAAAATTTAATTTGGTCTTAGTTCAAATCAGGGATTAACAACTTTGAACCTATTGACGTACTAACTACTCAATCTAAATAAATGACGTCCCCATCTCAAGTTGTTCATTTTTTTCCTTGAGAACTTGGAAAGATGTAACGTCTACGATGGCTTCTGTTGCTTGTCAAATGCTGCTGCTTCATGGTGGCAACTGGCAAGTGAATAATAATAATAATATTTATCAAAATTTTTGGATATTTATACATGGGTTTCCTCATGTTAGTAGTATTTCGTTATGATGCATTTCTAACACAATGATACTTTTAAGCAGGTCTTAGCGAGCAAAAGCAAGATTTACATGGTGCTAGAATACGTGAATGGGGGTGAATTATTTGACAGAATTGTAAGTTACTTTGGCGATATATTCTGTTTCTGAATAATAGTGTTTCAAATCTTGAATTTTAGCCTTGACTATAATCCTTATCCATAGGTTTCCAAAGGAAAACTCTCAGAGGCCCAAGGTAGGAAGCTCTTCCAACAATTGGTTGATGGCGTTAGTTACTGTCACGACAAAGGTGTCTTCCACAGAGACCTCAAGGTAACTAATTATATAGTGTGTAGCACAAATAATATAAGCTGTTATTCAGTCATGTAACATGTATGATGTTGAAAATGCAGCTAGAAAACGTCCTCATTGATTCAAAGGGAAACATAAAAATAACGGACTTTGGGCTCAGTGCTTTACCCCAACACTTTAGGGTATGGAATACCATCTTCTCTTTGTTGCATATGTGAATTATTTCCTCAATCTTATTGAGTTTTTTGGTCTTAACTCTAGGATGATGGGTTGTTGCATACCACTTGCGGTAGTCCAAACTATGTCGCTCCAGAAATTCTTTCTAACAGAGGATATGATGGCGCGGCATCAGATACCTGGTCATGTGGTGTCATCTTATATGTCATTCTCACTGGTTATTTACCCTTCGATGATAGAAATCTTGCAGTACTTTATCAAAAGGTAGGACTTCTTTTTTCTATGTGTGTGATCTCATTTATATGGAATTTTGTGGTGCTAATACTTTTAATATTATTTTGATGGATATAAATCAGATACTTAAGGGGGATGTTCATATACCAAAATGGCTATCTGCAGGAGCAAAGAACCTCATAAAGAGGATTCTTGATCCCAACCCGCATACTCGTATAACAATGGCACAAATCAAAGAAGATGGATGGTTCAAACAAGACTATACACCTGTAAATCCCGATGAAGAAGATCTGGAAAGTGATGATCATGCATCTACAGATGATCAAGTCTTCACCGTACATGAAACAGTATGGACTTTGGACCCTTGAGTAATTGGTTCATGTCAAGCGTTTTAATCCTTTCATTATTAATGACTGATTGTTTGCTATATCCCTGTCACAGCCACTTGATGCTCAAAGAGATCCCGAATCGCCTTGCCTTATCAATGCCTTTCAGCTAATAGGAATGTCGTCGTGTCTGGATCTTTCTGGATTTTTTGAGAAAGAGGTAACCTTTAATTCTAATTTGTACCGTCTTATGCAAGGAACAAATTATAAAACCTAGACTTATTTCTTCTTGAATTATTCTAGGATGTTTCGGAGAGGAAGATCAGATTTACATCCAGTCTCTCTCCAAAACAGTTGCTGGAGAGGATCGAGAATATGGTGACACAGATGGGATTTCAAGTTCAGAAAAGACACGGAAGGGTTAGTATAATTGTTGGAGCATCAGTCTGTATTTGCATAGTTGCACAAGGAAGATTCACATTAAATTAATTTCCATGTTATGTCTTTGTATATTGCAGTTGAAAGTGATGCAAGAGCAGAAAGGCCACAAAAGCCCGACTAGTCTGTTGGTGGTCGCAGAGGTAAGCAATGTTCGCGGTATTTGACTCTCTTATTTTCCATGACAAGAAAGAAAAACAAAACTAATTTTCCCTATGCATCATTTTCAGGTCTTCGAGATTAGCCCATCCTTGTATGTTGTAGAGTTACAAAAGTCTTCAGGGGATTCGACAGTATATAGACAGGTATATCTCAACATCCTCGTCTACCTTGTTACAACCTGCAACCCTTCCAATCCAGTTAAACTAACAAAATCACTTTTTTCCACAGTTGTGTAATAGGTTATCAAATGATTTGGGAGTCCACCGAAGTGAGGAGCTCCTAGCTGCTGTTTGTTGTGATAGCTAGACCATTTGCAGTGGTGACTAGATACATTCTTTCGTTCTTTTTGTTCCGTTTCTCCTCCTCTTGTTGAGGAGGAGGAGGAGGAGTTGTGAGCAGTAAGTACACCCTTCAAGTTGGTTGGTTGATTCATCAGTTTCGCAAGCAATAGTGGAGATTAAGTGTACATTTAGGGACATGGCGGAAATCGCCTTATAAGTTAGTATATTCAAGTAAATCTGTATTTTGTAGTATCTATTGTTTAGAGGAGGTTTGCTCTTAGAGGGGCTTTGAAGTCTCTTGGCAAATGTCTTCTTTGGAACATGGCTGTAGTGGCCTTGTTGATTAGTAAATTCAGCCAAATCTGTATTCTCTAGTATCAATTATTTGGATCTTGGTCTTTACAAGGACTTTGAAGTCTCCAAGCAAGATGTACTTTATGAAAAAAAGTTGCTTCATGTAGCTTTATGTGATTAAGATAAAGTTACTTTGCACATGGGCTCTTCTTGTGAGTTTTGCAGTACTCAAATACTTTTCTTTTTTGCAATTATTGTGTTTAGTGTTGTGTAAATGATTGTGCACATTGAAGTATGTAAAGAAAAGGATTCTCTTGTTTATATTGAAAATCGTGACAGGCATAATACAACAACAACATTTTCGGGTTTGGGGTACACAAATCTTACCTCTATATTTGTGGGTTAGATCTTACCTCTATATTTGTGGGTTAGAGAGGCAAGATATAATAGTTGTTTTCATTTTTATGCAAAGTGGAAATAAAATTGGCTACCTTACTGTAGAAAGCTGGAACAAATAGAAAAGATTATAGACAAAATACAAAAATACTTACTTTCAAGACAGAAGGAAGATCTAGTCTTGCCTGTTGAGTTGTGACTACTGCACCAACTATATTTTAAATTTGATCCATTTCTCATCTATAAATCTTACTTCTTGAGAATATTCTAATGTACAACCAAGACTGGGAGGATCATGTGCAGGATCTGCACCAATAATTTAGCACAGTAAGTAGACAAATTCAACTTTATAATGGACAGGACTAAGTATGGATGGCCTTCTTCTCCCCTCAACCCACATAATTATTGCATGGCTTCTTTCAGAAAATGAACAATGTTTTTACATACATGTTGCACAATCCATGAATAAGCAAAAATATCTGAATTTTGGCCAAACATCATGCAAAAACTATTTTAAGTTTGCCAAACTTCATCATGAATTTTCGCAATTTTACTTTCATATGCCTAAAGCGATTTCAAAATAGATATATTTCAAAAAAGAAAAAAGGTTTGATATACCCAATTTTGTCATTTAGAGGTGATATAACCTCGTTATGAAAGTGACTAATATATATCCCTACTGTTACATGAATGACTCACACAATAATTAAATTCTTATTTTGTTTTTCTTTCTTGGAGAAGAGAGCTATAATAAATGGGGATTAATTACATTAATTCTTATTTGATTTATCATTTACAGTTGATATACTCTCATTATGAAAGTGGTTTATATATACCCTAGTCCCTATTGTTACTACTCGCACAATAATTAAATTCTTATTTGGTTTGTCTTTCTTGTAGAAAAGAGCTACAATAAATGGAGATTATTTACATAAAATATTGGCCAATTTGTTCGAATTAGGCTATTTGGGATAATTTTTTAAAAGTTGGATCAGAAAAGTGATAAACAAAAATCTTATGGGTCACTTGACGTAATTTCCCCCTTTTTGGTTTATATTCTACTTATTAGGGTATTTTGTTTCTTCCAAGTGTGCTATTTGTTAATGCGGTGCTTCTTCACAAGCAATATCATTTTAGATCGCCTTCATCCTTTTGTCTGCTCAGTGCTTTTGGTTCGTCGTTTAATCGATCGAATTTATTTCTTTTTTCTGCATCTTCGGTATGTTGAGCTTCCTTTTTCGAACTGAATTTAGGGGTTTTTTGGCTTTAGGGTTGAGCCGCCCTTGGATAGAAATATGTAGCAAATAAGGAGCTCTACCAGAAGAACTGTCTCTTAGGCGTATTTTTTCGCACTGGATAACTATAATTTCATAGTTTTTTTTTTATGCATATAGACTGAATTTAGTCAGGCTGGTTTGTTTTTAGTTATCATGTACTATGTATGAATATGGATGACATGACTCTAGATAGGTGGTTACGGAGGTAAGTAGGTAGTCGAACATCGCCTTGTTTCCCTTCTCTGTATTGTTATTATTACTTTCCTAGTATCTTACTCTTAGAGTTTTGTATTATCCATTGTGTCCTTTGCTCCGATTATCATATTATTTGTTGTTGTCATTGCTCCTTTCCCCATTATTTTCATACATGATTTGATATGCTTTACTTGAGTCGAGGATCTTTCGGTTTCATAAGGTATGGTTGCATACAGTCTACCCTCCCTGGACGTCATTTATGGGATTACTCTGGGTATTTCTTGTTGTTCTGTGTATGAATTATTGTAGGCTGAAAGTTGCTTATTTATTAAACTATTACTCATTAGGTTGAAACTTGTGAGTCTGTGGCAATTCAATATGCCCGAAAACAAGCCTGTAATTGGGCTTTCATGGGAACCAAAGTTACCTCAATTATCATTTGGGACCAAAAAGAGCTCCAATGAGGTGCCCAGGACCAGTGCAGTATACAAACCTAGTTCGGAACTCATCGACGGCCTATTTGTTCCGCCCAATGATCCCAAAGAGGTGAACAAGCTTTTACGAAAACAAATCAAGGATACAACTGGCAAAAATTGGTAATCTCAATTGTAGTTTTTCAAATTCCTGCATTTTTATTGTAAATTTGTTCCTTTTACGAAAAGTATTTACAGTTTTCGAAATTTAAATAGGTTTGATATGCCTGCCCCAACGATTACTCCAGAGCTGAAAAGGGATCTCCAGCTGTTAAAGGTGATTCTTTGAATGACGAAGTCTCTCTTTTTTACTTGAACATTTTTACAGCTCGATGATAGGCTGATGTGTTTCGTTACTTATGAGAGGTTGCAACTTAGCTAAAGCTTTTCTTCACATTGTTGTTAAAGGATACAGAGGGGGGCCATCTTTTGTTACTATTCCGCTGCTAAAAGTAGATCCCTTATCTAGGACTCGATCTTGATACTAGTCCATAACAATCAAAGTCTAATTTTCTAAAACTCTTGGCTAGTCTACCTTAGGAGCCATAGCTGTTTGTAAGATGTTGAAAATCAGCCGACCTTTTCCTTAAGGAAGAGCAACAAAAGCGAGAAACATAAGAGATAGAACACTTAACACTGCTGCTGATAAATGATCTATTCATCTGAAGATTTTGTCCATGATCAGTAAGATAGGTAGAATTGGAACGTGTAGAAACTTCCAACTCATATTTCTGAAAAATACAACTCTTCTCATGCTCCACTCTCTAGTTTCGTGTTCCATGGAGTAACTTGCTTTCGGTCTTAAAGGAGGGTATACACCTTAATGGTTTCCCTGTTACAAATTCCAGACAAATTTAGAGTAAAGTGGCATATTAATTGAAATTTCTCATTCATTTGTTATTGTTCGATCTCACTCCAGCCAGTGTATACAAATAATATATTCTTCAGCACAGTTTTGACAACCCTAGTGAAGATGGACTTGTGCAGATGCAATCATGACTAGTGATCACCTTTTCCTATGATATATTGTTGAGTTTCCTATATGTATGCCTAATTTAATTGCAATCATTTCTCTTACAAGTTCGTTCTCAGTTCTGAATATCTGATTGCTATAGTTAAGGGGTGCCATGGATCCGAAAAGGCATTACAAGAAGAGTGGCTCAAAATCAAAAACACTACCTAAATATTTCCAGGTGAGTGTATTATGTCCTAAATTATTGATTTAGTGACTTTCTTTTTTAGTATGCTATGTCATGCTTTTTTTAGCATTTTGTCTTGGCTTCTTCACTACCTTCGTTTTCCTTTTTTGAACTGTTTTGCAATGGTTTTACTTGAGCCGAGGGTTTATTGGAAACAGTCTCTCTACCTCCCAAGGTAGGGGTAAGGTCTGCGTATACAGTACCCCCTCCTCAGACCCCACTTGTGGGATTACAGAGGGTATGTTTTTGTTGGTGTCATGAACCCTCTTTTATCAACATCTTGTTATCTTGTTGTTAAGAGGTAAGACGTGTTAATGTTTTGAAATTTGAGCAGGTCGGCACAGTAATAGAGCCAGCATCTGAATACTACTCTGGTAGACTGACTAAGAAGGAGAGAAAGACAACACTTACTGAGGAGCTTCTTTCCGACCGTAAACTTGGGGAGTACAGGTATGTCACAAACATGAATAGAAGTAAAGGAACTATGCAACAACTTTTAACATGTCTTTTAAGGATCATTCTCACCAACATATGCTGCACAGGAAACGCAAAGTTCGCGAGATTGAAGAACGTAATCGGCCAGGTGGAGTTGACAAGTGGAAGAATAGAGGTCCACAGTCAAGGAAGCGCGCAAAGCAAAGAAGGCATTGAAGCTAGAGAGCTCAAGAAGCGTTGGAATCTTTTACGAGGTGTACCTGCCATTCTGGCAAAACTATTAGGATGTGCCAATAACAAGGCAGGTTTGATAGAACATCTACAAATCCCAGATGCCATAATTGCACCAGCATACTTCTAATACGTGTTTCTAGCACTCCCAACAGATAATAGTTGTCATCAATTTTGAACTGTGTTGCTGATGATCTTCATGTATATTAGCCTTCTCATGGGGTATTCTACTCTTATTGTTCTGGCATCAATACATCAGAATGTTCTGCAGTGTGGACTGATGTTTTGACATGCTATATATTTTCTGCAACGGTTAGGTGGTATTATTTACCATCTGAAATTGATTAGACGTTTGAACGCTAATCTGAGTATACAACCGTATTCTAGTCCAGATAAAGCTATAACTTAGGAGTAATCCTGCATGCATTATGATTCGGAAAACCTTTTTCTATTTCTTTTCTGCTTCTTGTTGGGGGAACATATTACTCTGCATAATTTATGAAGGGAATTAGATAATATGAAGTGTCATTTTGGACTTTGGATAAACGTTCTAAACTGTAGATATGATATTATTATAACAAGGTATGTAAAGAAAGCTGCAGGGAAAGGTTGTGAAAAACAGTTGTAAGCAAGTTCAGAAGATGCAAAGATTAAGTTGTGGTCATTAAATTATACCGTTCTACGTTGAAATAAAGCTTCAGGTGCTTGTAGCAGCCGTTTTCTGGGGTCGCGTATGCCTATTAAAGGGGACGCGCTTCCATCAAGATTTTTTCTATACTTGAGGCTCAAACTCGAGACCTGGTTAAGGATGGAGGAATAGGGTAAAAAATTTACGAGTATCCTTTTTGGACACTGCTATTTAACTTGTACCCAGTGGTGAAATTATGTACTAAAAATGGGGTACGTGAACTCGTGATCTCTCCTTTAAACTAGGTGTTTTATGTATATATTTTCTAAAATTGATATATAATATTATCTGTTGGCTGTCATGCTATATTGCAATAAGAACACTAAATGGTGTGTTTGATTGAATGTTGTGTTATTTACTTACGAAGATCAGGGAGCAATTCTCTCTTAATACAATTTTTTCTTCTTTTTTTTAGTGGTGCATCCATGTTTTAGAAATTCTAGATTTGCCTCTGCTTATACCCAATATCTTAGAATTATTTAAATTGTATCCAAGTTTGGCATTAGATATGTGGTGTCTGAAGTTAGGCTTTACAAATCCCAACAAGTATTTTTACTTGAACTTCAGACAAAAATAATTAAACTTCATTCATACGTGTGCATGAACTTCACAAAAAATGATTGAATTTCAATCCTCTGTGCCTAAAGTCCAATCATATGAACTTCACACTGCATGTTTAAAGTTGTTCCGACATAAATAGACATACAAGGATTTATAAACTTAAAACATAACTTAAACAATGACACATGCCCCCCTTTATTTTGTCTAATTTTTATTGGAAATTATAGACATGCTAGTGGTCAAGCCAGCCACACCCCCCCCCCCCCCCGGACCTAATAGCTCTAAGTTGTGATGGTGATGGCTTAAAGTAAAATAAAAGACACCAAAATCTGGTATATGTACACTTCCCTGTAGCATTTAGTTTTGAGAGGGTAGTGTGGGGGGGCTTCCACAATTGCCAAGACTTTGCTTGCCTGTCCACAAGCTAGGAAATGAAACACCTAACATGACTGTATTCTCATCTCATTGGCTAATTGCTAGCTACTCTTCAAATATTTGAGAACTATGTATGACCAATATGACAACATTCAACATTACAGAGAGGACAACAAAGACAACTTGAGCTGCAGGTTTGCTTCTTGAAGGGAACTTGGGAGCAATGGTAAAGTTATTTTTGTATGACCTATATGACAAAAATTTGAATTGTGATATCAAACACTAATGCTTGCGTCAAGATAAGATGCCTACATTGATTACACCTCCTTGGAATGTGTTACTTCCCGAACCCTGCATGAATACAAGATGTTTCAAGCATCGAACTACCCATAGCTCTATATTGTTCATGACAAGGTTCAAATCCCTAATATGCGCCTAACTCATACATCATGTGTTGCATCCTTACCACGATACTAAAGCTCAGGGGGGTTACTTGAGTCTGCACCCTCCTCAGACCCAACTTATGGAATTATATTGGTATGCTGTTGTTGTTGTAAGTTCAATCATAATAGAAGGTCAATAGCCACCCCACTAATACTATATGGAGCATCATTTTCACCCTCATGTCAAACACAATTGTGACCTAACAGCAAAAGAATCTTGCCAATGGTGGGAAAAGCCAAAGTTTTCCAACTTCTAAACTCAGTAGTTTCAGCTTTTATCATAGTGATCATCTCCACATTGCTGATATTAGGATATTCGAGACCTCAAGAACAAACCATTAAAAGAATAGGCAAAGCTACTTTCCTTAGTGCATGTATAAATTTATTCACATTCAATTGAGACCAGTAAAAGAAGGGGGGGAAACACAGTATGTCGGCTATTTTCCTAGATAACTACTAGTATAATATCATTTTCAACTCAACAAAACAAATCTCAATCACTGTCATTCCATGTAGTAAAGGCTGCGGCAAAGGAGAGAATCACAAGTTTGATGTTTCACTAGGTGCAGGTCGAGCGTGCAACAAAGGTTGAAGAGCTTTCACCACAATGCTCATATTTGGCCTAAAATCAGCTTCGTATTGCACACACAAAGCAGCAACTGCAGCCATCTGTTTCAGCAACGCAGATTTTGAGAAATAGGAGTAGATGAAAATCAAGAAGAGATGTAAGAAGATGCAGGATTATGGTTGCAGTAGTCAAGAATTTTCTGTTCTAGTGACATACCTTTGCAACAGCCTTAGGAGGGTAATCTGTACCGAGTCTAGCGTCAACACATTGCTTCACTTTGTCTTCACTAAGTCTTGGTGTTGCCTGATTACACATGGTGTGAAACGTCAATTCAAAATCAAAATAATCAACTAAAAGATTGGTGCATCACATATAGTAATGTCAGTATCTTGAAGGTTATACCCATGTCACAAGACTCTGTTGGCCACGTGGTAATGTATGATCAACAGGTTTACGGCCAGTGAGTAGTTCAAGGAGTACAACACCAAAGCTGTAAACATCACTCTTTGAACTCAGCTGACCAGTCATTGCATATCTGTAACACGAGGGAAGTCCAATCAGCATAAAAATGAATGACCCTTGGGCCCTGTACTTATGAAATGTGAGCTAAAATTGCTTTCATTTAGTCAACCAAGTTTTCTGTCTATTTGTATCAAAAATTCAGAACTGAACTTACTCAGGAGCATGATAACCAAAGGTTCCAAGAACACGTGTAGAGTGAAGACGTGCTGCCATATCAGGAGCTTGATTAGATAAATCAAAATCCGCAATCTTAGCAACATCATCATCAAAGAGTAAGACATTGCTAGACTTAATATCACGATGGATGATATGTGGCTGTGCTTTTTCATGCAAGTACTCTAGCCCTTTTGCAGCACCAACAGCAATTTTAACCCGTTGGGCCCATGATAATACTGGACCTGGCTGTGCACCTTTCACGCCTTTTCGTCCTGTAACCATAAATTGAAAAGTTATTTGCATTTTCCAGCCTGGATTAGCAAGATTATGGAATATGAGAATTTAATCAACATCATAATTTATAATCCAGGTATCTTGAGGTTGCTACAATCAACTTGGAATCCTTGAAATAGGTAGTCAAAACGGTTTTCAGTATTAGCATATGGCACACTGACACATAAACTTGGCTGAGACAACCACCACAATCAGAAGTTGTTCCAGAAAGGTAAAAAAAATGAGAAATGATCAGCCATATATTATATCCACACACATATGTACAGAAAATAGTTCAAATAAGGAAAATTGTAAGAGAAAACAAAGACATGTTACGGATTTTGCTCTGTTAAATAGAGATACAACATACTGTCAGCAAATGACAACAATTTCGTTTAACAGCAATTGCAAGGCAGAAGTTTTATTTTGTTTAACATAGTGGAAATGGATAGGTAAATCACAACCCAAAAACATCACTTTTTAAAGCTGTTTTCATGAATTAGAATTTGCATATCAGGGAGAGAGAGGAAGTATGTAATCGACTTGGCAGGATAATGATGGATTTTCAAGCTACTAGGATTTTATCCTTTTCTATTACCTAAAGGAGCAGTGCCAATGGGTGAAATTAACATGAGGAAAAGGTGGATTAGACTGCTTTTTGGAGAAAAGTAAGAGATCTTAAGCGACTACGATCAAATTCAATTCATTACATTGGGTCAAGAATATATTGGAACAACCATCTCTCTATAAAGCTTCACCAGTATGATGTGGAAACCCACTTCAAGCTCCCTGCCTCTCCCTACTTCCTTGATAGATTCTCCTACCGATTTCTGACGAATGAGGTGGACCAATCCAATGACCTTTCTGACAAACAATCTTTCCAAGTTTGGACTACCAAAAGGCTACTAGGGGAATGGAAGGACACAAAAAACAATATTCTATGTTAGATATCCCGTACCCTCTATCTTAACCCAGTGCACGCTTCCTGTCCAAGTTATATGTCCAAAATGTTAAACACAATCTTGAACCATATTGGAGAGAATTTTACATTGAAACCCAATATACCAAAATATGGATCCAAGTAGATTAGGTTAAGGCAAGCATTAGTTCGAACCTATTCTCATTTAGGATTAATAGCCACTCAATCAGAAGAACTTAAAACTTATTATGTAGACATTTTCCATTTTAACCAACTTATCATTTTCAGAAATCAGTCCAGTCACTAGCAATATAATATGTAGAAAACGTTTTCACTATGTGCACAGTCAAGTAGTAATCAATGTAACTTATGAACGAATATATTTTTGAAAAGAGAACAGGAGAAAGAAATATATATGCACAACAGAGAAGAAAAGGATAAAATCTGAAAGTAAGAAGGAAAGACTTAAGGGTTTGTCCAATTAGTAGCATGAAATATGAGGAAGTCCTGGTGCAAGTCTACTCTTGATTAGAGCAACTTTACATAAACTTCCATGAAACATATCAAAAAAGACCCTGGTGAGGTACTTCAGGAAACGGGATATATCGGGGGAGGAGCTTTGACAACTTTTTGAGGGTTGAAAGTGCAGTAGTCAAGTACTTAAAGTGCACACTATGAAGTAGGTGCATGACCTAGTTGGATTTGGATTGCGCAACCATTTCCAAACTCAACGTACCACAATGGATCATGAGATTTAATCTAAATTTCATGGATATATATATTAGAACAACCAAACATACAAAGAGTCATTAATGGATCAACATGTATGAGTTCCAAGGGAGAAGCATAGAATGGATACACAAAGACTTAAAGTGAACAAACCATGAAGAATGTCATGGAGAGATCCATTTGGGGCATACTCATAAGCCAGCACACGAAGACCGCCATCCACACTATAACCGAGTAACTCAACCACATTTTCATGTTTTAGTCTTGATACCATGGAAACCTGAAACAGTTGCATAATATCCAAGCAAGGTCAGAGGTTTATGAATAATATAGGATAGTCAAAGTAGGACAATCCAATCGACCTGACCTGTGCTGTAAATTCTCGATCAGGCTGCTTACTCGAGTCTAACTTTTTAATAGCTGCAGCCCGCCCACTTTTCAGGACACCATGGTATACCCTTCCATATGATCCCTCACCTATCAAGGCTTTCGTACCAAAGTTGTCTGTGATGTCTTTTAACTCATCAACAGTTATAGAAGGAACAGCAATGGGCAGGATGTTAACATTCTGCATCTCCCTTTGCGCACTTTCTGTTGCCCGCTGCCCTGCATTGTAGCCTAAAGAAAAAGATTTCCAGTTAGTGAGGAGTGAAAACCTGGAGAAAAAAAAAGATTTCCAGTTATCATGCCATCACGAAGCCACTAAATACAAACATCATGATCTTTGAGCTTCCAAGATACTGGAACTAATTTACTTATAGACCTGATAGGAAGATTCGCTTACAACTCAACCGATAACAGATTATACATCAGTACTCAGTAGTTGAGGTTGAGCTTCAATCCAGGGGTTACTTGGATTAAAACCCACTACCCTCCTGCCCCTCCCCTGTGGCTGAATATATCATTTCCAAGAGTTTGAATATTATTAAAAGTAAATAGTACAAGGACGAAATTAACCTGCTGCATTGTTGGTCATGAATGGTCCATGATCAGTAGGTTTCTGCATGTCATCATCGTCACAACAACCGAAGCAGCTCATAGTTATCCTTCTTATACCCGTGAGATATTCTGAAAAATACTAGTCAAGAAGTTAAAAAATTATATTTGGTGTCTCCTAGAACAAGGAAACAGGACCGTCATCAGTGCTATAATACAAAGTTCATAAGGATTCTGAAACTAAGCCCTTTCCACATTGAAAGTGTCTATCCAGATTCCAGTGTCATCATTAATATCAAACGAGCTAGGTGAAAGATCAATAACAAGATAAGTGTTGACCAACAATATGAATGAACCTTGCATGATATGATCATCCTGTGATAACTGATGAGTATGCATTTCACTTGATATATGAAAACAACAAATATGGTAATATAATTAGGATATACATCATCGGAACCTGGGTTGTTAAAGAATTGACATCAACAGAGACATACCAACTCTTTCTTTAACATCCCCATTACTACGTGTCTTTATCTGTGTTCTATAACAAATAGTTACCATGTCATTGGATTTCACAAATTACAGTTGCTACCTGGAATAGTCACGCTCAGACTAGGCAAAGATCAAAGACCAAATCTTTGGTATCTTCACTTTAGAAGATACGAAAAAAGAGTCACTTTAGAAGATATGAAAAAAGAGTCAGTTTAGAAGCATAAATGCACCACAAAGACAACTACTTTGGACCTTCCATTTGATATTTAAACATAGGAAAACAATAGAAAACCCTATTATCGAATTGCTTTTCATTTCCACAAAGACCTTTTCTTCCTCTCTTTAAGTGATTTCAGTAAACTGTCCTTCCACAAATCTATAAGTGATCCACCTCACATTTCACTAGTCTAGTAAAATCCAATAACCCTCAAACAAAACACAATAATAATAACAATAACCTAAACTGGAAACATGGAATTTCTCAATATTACAACAACAGCAACAACAACAACATACCCAGTGTACTCTCCGGATAGAATGTACGCGAAATTAATACAGGAAACTGAAATACACTGTCATCACAGTAAAATTATCACACAAATATCAAAAATCAAGAAACAAATCTATTGAACAGATTGAAAACAAAACTGGCTACTCTACTCGATTGCCTTTTTTCAAGCATTTAAACAAAAACCCACAAAACTAAACAACAATAGGATCAAATCGAATAGAGAAATCATGCTAAAAAACAAAAATCAACACCGATCCCTCAGATTTCCCAACAAAAATAGACTCAAAAAGGAGAAAAATCTAACCTTTGAAGTAAAAATCGGCAGGAAAATGAGATATTATTGGTGGGGTTTGTTCAAAAAGTTTGTGAAGTGAAAAAAAAATGATCTGCAGAAGACGATAAAGGGAGTCAAAATTTTGTATTAAATTGAATGAATCAGAGTATATTGTATAGAGGAAAGTCTTTGTTATAGACTGTAGAGAAATGGAAACAGTTTAATACTAGTTGCTTTGTCTTTGTCCCCCACCCAATTGACTTCTTCTTCTTCTTCTCATACACACTCAGTAGGAAGAATTCAAGAATACTCTGATTCACAGGTTTTTTCTTAGATAGATATATATTCTTTTCCTCTTTTCTCTTTTGCTTTTCCTTGAAAACAAAGAGAGAGCATTATGAATTGTATTGTTTTAATTTATATTTAGATAATATGATGAAAAGTCTTATTTTTCGTAATGATATTTTGGTGTGATTATGTTGTTATTTAAATTTTTTTTTATTATTATTTTTATTTATTTTTTATTTTTTTTTATTTTATCTTTTTATATTAATTTTATAATGTATTATACTTTTTTTATAAGTTTGTTATTCAAATTATTGGTGTAGTATTATGTAATGATGAAAACGATATAATTTATCTAAATATTATATTTATTAAAATAATATAATATAATATAATACGATATATTATAAAATAATAAGTAACAACCATCTGTTAAGATGTTACATGTATAAAACTTTACTAAGAAATGATAACATAGATTTTAATATATGAGTTTTGGTGCACGATGGAAATGGTCTATAATATACTTCAAAAAGAAATTAATTTGGTCTTAAGCCATACAATAATAACAAATAAAAATAATCGTCACTTTTGTTGTTAAATAAATGGAAGTCTATGATAGGTGAGTTCTTTTCACGCCTCAAGAGAATACTTTAGGCGTGACCGATATTCGAAGATCATTGTTGATCCCAAGCTAACTACTTAGTCGGATCACTCATTCAATCACTCAGCGAAAGATTCAATTTAAAGATAAAATGACCTAAGTAGGCAACTCAAGCATCATCATTAATAATTAAATAATAGGGTTAAAATACTTAAGATATAATGTAACTCGATATCATAAGTCAATGACAAGGCTAAGTTTAAAAACAGACTCTGAAAATACCATCTAGCTCAACTCTGACTCTATTTACAAAGCCCCTATAACCTATCCAAAAGTTGCTCAGACAAGCCCACGGCTACCTCAAAAGAACTACTCAATCAACAATAAAATGATTCCTCCGAAAGCAAGGAGGTCTCACCACTAACAGGAAGGAAATGGATCTTCAATGAAGCGCATGTTGATGATGCAGGCCAAATGGCGTCAGTACATGGAGTGTACGAGTATGTAAAATAGCTGGAAAGAAGCCGTAGCTTATTGGTTTTTCCATCATCCATGTAAAATAGCTGGAAAGGAATACAATCAACAATACTCAACCTCATGCAACTCAACTCCAAGGACTCACTTTGAAATGACTCAACTCAATAAACATGCAAGTTTAAAAGTAATAAGCAATGCTTTGAAAATAGACTCAACGACATGTAACTCAATCAAATCAAACCATTTATTTTAAGGGAGTTTCTCTAATCGACAATCATCACTTATGAGCCAGTGATGATACAATGTTTTGCACTGTCTTTGCCTTAGCCGTCTAATACCTTTCTAGAGTAAGGGACGATCAATCTCATTGGATACACAATCAATCAAAAGTCCACTGTTTTGAGACTTAAAGAGGCATAACTTATATTCTACGCTGGCTACGTAGTTTGTGGGGTTCGAATTGTTATTTAATCTTACCCCAATCGGTGCTCAATACTACTCACATAAGACTCAATATGCTCATATACTCAATCAAATCAATTCATTTAAATCGCCTCATCCGGTCTAATTGGACTCTCATCAATCTCAATCATTAACTCTATCATTTAAAACATACTTTCAGACTCATCTACAATCAGTACTCATCCTCAAATCAAATTCCTTTTAGTAAAATATGTTTTCAAAAACATTCACATCTCACTAAAATCCTTTCTCAATTTCAATTAATCATATTCAACCCTCATACTCATTTTTGACTCAATAGTATATATATATATATACACAAAAATATATATATATATATATATATATATATATATATATATTAGTTCAAATCACTCTCTTCATTAATGTCTGAAAGCCATTATTTTTACTCAAAAATATGCATGTCAAAGTCATCATCATCAAATCAATTAAGTTCATAGGAAATTAGCCATGAACAACAATTACAATCAATTAAGAGACAGTAAATACTGATAATTTCAATGCATAATTATACATAACTCAATAGAAGAAGAATTAACTCATGAACTCGATGTATATAAGGACTCAAACTCAATTCTAGACTCAATCTCGACTAAATGAAGATGTAGGGCATGTGGACGAATTTAGTCCAACGTTCAGATAAGCCTTACTACCTGAAAATTGAAGGAATGATCGATACTCGAATGAATTGCTTGAAAACCTTGAACCCTAGCTCTTCTCCTTCTCTCTAGTCTCTTCTCTCAAAAGTTCTTAGCGTTAGTGAGAGGAAAATTCCTATTGGGTATGATAAGGGGCTAATTTTTAGTCCCTAAACGTGTAGGGTTCAATTGAAAAAAAAAAGTAAAAAAAGACAGAAATAGACCTCATTAAAATTGATTCGGACAACCTTCACGGAAGGCCAACACGGCTCGTGAAGATTACCACGGATCGTGGTGATGATCGTGATCTCGAGACTAGGCTTGGTTTGGAGAGGTGGCTTCCACGGATGTCACCACGGCTCATGGTGCTCACCACGGGTCGTGGTACCGATCGTGGTCCTTGCCTGACTTATGGGTCTTGGGGGTTGAGTTCACAGACGGCATCACGGTCTGTGATACGGACCCTTCCCTTTTATTCCCCGATACATGGCACCTTCTCGGACCCTTTCCACGAGCCGTGAAGCGAAATATGGCCTGTGAAGAATCTCGTGGTCAGCATTTGATGCAAATTTCTGAAATTTTTAAAGTTAGTTTAGGCTAGAAACTTCAGGGGTGTTATAACTATCAAACTACAAAATAAAAATACCTTTTTGTATTATTGCATCTGATTTTAAATCCACGTCAAAGTTATTAACCGTAAATTAAATGAATCATGGGGAAATTTTTTGGATGCAAGGGTAGGGTTTAAATATTCATGATGTTTATATATTAATGATCAAATAGAATCAAAGCTCATACATCAAGGTTCATTTTGATCATTTTCTCAAACCGTACAAATTTGTCTTTACATATATATATAACTAATAATATATGACATGTTTGATATGCGAACTATCACTTAAGTCAAGATTAATTTATATATTTTTACTTCGTTAAATTATCTAACTATGATAAATTAAATTAGTTGGTACAAACACCCAATATAGGTAAGCTTTTGCTTGATAAAATCCTTCTATTATTAACCAGTCAGGCTAAACTCAATGTCCAGGTTTAAATACTGTAAAGCAAATCTCATTAAAAATTGAAGGAAATAAAATCACATTAGAACATGTTATTCTTAAAAATAAATACTATAAATGTAAAATTTTATTATTTTATTTTTCATTTGATATCTGATATTTGTATTAGGTATTTAGCTAATCGTATTCATAATTCGTAAGGACCATTTGAGGGAAATTGGTCTCTAATAAGATTTTAACCATATTCAAGACTCAAACTCAAAAATTCTAATTAAAATTAAAGAAATCTTATCCGTCCCGTCGCAAATTTATTGAAAACAAAACAAATTATTTCATAATTAGAAAGACTAGGTTCATGAAATGATTACAAATACATAAAATTGTGTAGACAGCTAAGGTGTAAAAAAAATTGTTGTTGTCATTGTTTAATATTCCAAGTGAGGCATCACATGGGTGTTTGTTAGTCATAACTAATAATTCATTTAAATGCTAACCAAATGGAACACCAATTCTTAAAACAACAATATAATAAGTAGGACTTGTTTTATTATTTTTGTTTCTAATAAAATTATTATCATTTAGGTATCTTTACATTTGACTATGATTTATATAAACTAAAAAAGCAACTATTTTAATAGCAATCTATGGAGAAATATTCTTCTATCATATGGCTTTTTGGCGTTTAGTGAATTTTGGTATGAATATAAACGGCAGTTTAGTCTTCTAATTAATTTTTTAAATAAATTTACGAATATTTTCTCTTAATTATTTGAGTTTTTCCTCCGTCTTAAATAAATAATAATAAAATAATATTCAGAGTGCAGTAATTAACCATTAATTATCAGGCATAGTAATAATCATATTCTTTTGTTAAAGTAAATATTTATGTTGCCAAAAATAATTTAGGGACATCAGTTCATTATATTTAAAAAATTAAAACAAACTAACCAAATCGACGTACTATATCGGCTGTTTAAAAATGATATAAAGACTATTATTGATTATTACTTCTAAAAAGTATTATTATTTTTTATTTTTTTATTTTAAAAAAAGCAAGCTTGAGGCTAGAATAATGTTGTGAAAACTTTAAGCAAAAGTTGTTGAAATGGAAAACTCACAAGTTTGAAAAACTTAGGCCATCAATTATGCTATTTCCTCAATTCATTTTTACTTATTTAATTTGAATTTTACATGCTCCTTAAAAATAATAATGACATAAGTATTTTACTATAATATTTATATTAGATGATATTAATTTTAGGTCTTAAAAATATATGGTGAATAAGTAATATTGAGGGTAAAACATGAAAAAATAAATATTTTTCTCTTGATATGCGAAAAATAAAAAAATATTTTTAGTATATTGTACAGGTAACAGTGAACAAAAGAGTAATTCTTAATTTAGATTTTTTTCCCTATTTAATATAGCTTATAGAATTATTGTTTTTTGGACAACGTTAAAACCAGATCTATTTCTTACTTATATATTTTTCAATCTTACAAATAAAACATTAGACTGTCGTCTAACACTTAAAATAACTTATAGAACTTAAATTGTGATCTAAATTTTTTTCAAGTTTATAAATTGCAAAAAATATAATAATTTACTAAACAAATGTTCCAAAAAGGGATTATTGGCGAAAATTTATGAACAAACGGTACTTTTTGCTCTTCATTTAACATCATAAAATATGGATCCATCCAAATAAATAAGTGGGCCATAGTCCAGTAATAGATCAGTTCACGGAAGAAAAGGCCCAATTTCTACTGCAGGCCCATTTTGATAAGAGAATCAGCCCAATATACTAGATCAGGGATGCAGTTTGAACGTCTTTATGTAAAGGCGAAAACTACCTAATTATACAAACATTCCTGTCGTTTATATTAATTTTCCCTATAGTTTAAAAAAATTGTATTTTATATCACTAATTAATAATTTTATACTAAATTTTAAGTCATATACATCTAGATACATATTTTTTGCTACCAAATGGACTAAAATAGAGAAAGAAGCAAACGAGATCAAGAGGCAGGCGAACGGGATTGGTCTATGCATCCATATATATGCAAATAACACTAAATATATATATTTAGATGTATTTGGTGCGATTCACGTGTATCTGGGATACCAGATACGCAAGTGAGATGGGAGAGTGGCGAGCAAGATGGGAGGGAGGCGAGGGACGCGAATGGGATTTTTCTATATATCCTAGATACATGTGAATATACTTGGATACAGTATATCTATAACAAATAACAAAGTACAATTAATTTTGACTCCATGTATCCCGATATACATGTGTCTGAACACACCAAAATCTAATAAGACTCGTAATATTGCAAACTAGCTTGTTTCTGAGTAATTAACTTCTAAGCTAGTGAATTCATATAAGTTGCCATGTAATATAGAGACTTATCTGATGTAGCGGTTTCAGTCCTCTTTTATATAATATATATATATATATATACTTTTAAGAAATTATAAAACATAGTGATATTGTGTGTGTTTTATAGAAATTATACTAGATATATATTTGTCTATCTAAAACCTCTAGAAGTGAGCACTCTCTCAATAGAGACAATAACAAATATACGTTTGGCATATATACACCATATTTTTTATGTTCATTCCCCCATAGATATAATATATACATTTCACATACCCTTTTACACAGTTTATCTGCACATGCAGTTTGAAAACACATATGTTGAATCCAGTTTGTCACATAATAGTTGATGTCATCACATACATTCCACCTCTTGCTTTGAAAACTGATAGATACATATGTACATATATATAATAAAATCAGATATTGTATACGAGTAAAAGAATCAAGCTACAAATCTCAATTTATACGAAACACAATGATTTTTTTTCTTTCTTTCAGTTTGATTGATAACACACTTTCAATCAATATTTTATATATGGCGAATAGAACACATTTTACTATGTTTTGAAAGAAAAATATTGTGTTATATATAGACACGCGCTAATAGTGCTACTTATGAAATTTTCCTTGTATAATATGACCACATTATTATTAGTATATTTTACCTAAATCTTATAGTAATTCTTCTCAATTGCACTTTATTCTTATTTTTTTAAAGAAATTACTAGAAATCCCTTCTTTTTGGTGGAATCCAGATACATCATGTACGTCCTGATACATCATGTAAAGTGATGTATTCGATCGATTCATCGCGTAAAGTGATGTATCCGACGTCCTGATACATCACGTAGAATGATGTATCCGACCGATAATTCGCATATAGTGATGTATCGGAGAATAGGAAAGAGTAGGGATTTTTGTAATTTTTTCGAATGATAGAAAATTTTAGAGAATATTGTAAAATAAGTTGTGTGTTTAGATAATTTTTCCTTATTATAATAGTCATTAGTCAAATAATAATAACCATTAGTTATTATAACGTCGAAGATTTTTTCCTATGTTTTCTACAATATATATTAGATAGGACCCAACTGGAACAAAGTGCAAGTGGCCTAACACAATTTGTTCAGGTTGCAATTGTAGAATAAATGACACTTAATATGCAAATAAATATCAGCAAATAACTAAAATATCGCACTATACAATATTTAATTGTAATTATATATGTATATATGTATGGCCAATTGTATATGTATGTATGTTTTTTTCAAAGCAGAAACTGGATGTATGTGTCGACTGACAACTAAAGTTTTTAGATATACATATACACATTTAAGTGTTTATATGTTATAAAAATTGTATAATTTCACTATGTTATGTAATTTTTTCAAAGTACCACTATAAAATATAATATGTAGGCCGATATTTTTAATTTCGATAATTTTTTCACAAAAAATAATGAATCACGAATCAAAATAAAAATGAGATAGTTTTTTTTAGTGCTTGTAAGAAAAATGGGGTGTTTGTTACAAAGTATTTTACCTCTATAGAATTTTTTCCAATATGTATTCAAACTTGATTCATACCCAATACACGTATCAAACATCATATATAAAACAAAAGAAAAAGAAGGTCAATGTTTTGATTCAATAATTTGAATTGAGGTGCTAGAAATAAATAAATGAAAACAAAGAGGCCCATATTTCATTATTAGATCCTTGTCGTGGATCCCTTATGATATTTGACTAGAATACACTAACATAAAGGATGTCAATGTCCATTTCCATGTGCAACCTTCAACCTAAGTCCTCTCATTTTTAATTTATATCGTGTTAGTTACGAGTGCACGTGAATTCAATAATATTTATCTAACTTTTATAAATACGTTTAGAAATCTACCAAATATTAATTGTGAAATTGATTATAATTGTTATTTTAGTATTAGTTTGAGATTCTTATAAGAATTCATCAATTTTAAATTTTGAATCTATCTCTAGTCTTCGAATAACACGTGTTATAAACTTAAAGAAATCTAATAAGGAGACCTAATAAAATACAAATGTAACACTTGAAATTTAAACCTCCTAGAGTAGCTTTTGTTAGTGATCTGTATTCAAAAATGAAATTTGGAATCTTAAACATAAGCAAAACTAGAAATGGAGAAAGTTAGAATAAATTCGAGTTTATTATATTTATTGTGTATTCTTAAGAATTTTAATCCTATTTTAGTATTTGAGGTATAAGACAGAAGGACATATATTTATATTTAGAGATTAAATTTAAAACGAAGAGACATAACTTTTTCTAGTGGCATCTCGCAAAAGCTATCCATCGTACCATTTGATCAAATCTGAAATTGAAACTGAGTGAGTGACGATGAGAACACAAGAAGAGACTCTTTCCTTAGTTTTTTTAAAATTAATTTTTTAAAATTATTATACAATTAGCATAGGAATAAAGTCCTTTTATAAAAATAATTTAAAAAAAACTTTTCATTTCTCTCGTTTTTAAATTCTTTCATTTTCCATTCATCAGTCCAAATCCAACAGTTTTGAGTCACATGTGATTTGTCGATACTAGAAACTTCTCTTATATATACACAAAACAAGAAAAGAACCAAAAAATAATATTTTTAAAGTATAATTTCCAAACAAAAAAAATTCGATTGAAGGGAGATAATTCATGCGGTGGGATCAGCAAAGATTGTGATAGAAAATTAGAGATTTCGAATTTGAAATCAATATAAAATTATATTTGATAGAAAATATTTTATCCTTTAAAATTAAAAAATTTTAATGCAAATTTAAATTAGTCGGCCAAAAATTAATATCAGACGCCCCAAATGTAACAAAAACAACTAAAACACTAAAGAATATAAATTTATCTTTAACAAATTCCGATAATTATGCCCTTTCTTTAATTGTCTTCTTCCTTTAACTAATTTTAGTATCATTAAAAAAATGTAATAGAAGAAAATCACGGTCACAAAAGTCCATTGGGCGGTTAGATTAGACAAACTAATTAATTTGGAGTTTAAGGTGAATTATTTTGTCGGTTTAGTATTAATTAATCCTTCACTTAGAACTCATTAATTTTGCATTTCATTAATTAAAAAAAGAAATAGCACATGTGAATCACTATCACAGTAAATGTTTGAAATTTATTTTGTTTTGAGAAGATTGTTCTATTATTTTAAGCTGTTGTTGCTTCTATTTTCTTGTTCAATTACGCGTTTTACTTTTGAAAATGAAACAATTTTGAATCCCAAAATAAATGTTGGAATTTTTTTTCTCCAAAATAAATCACCTTTTTTTCATATAGGTAGCCTGTTTTTGAGTCCGACTAATTCAAATTTACATCATAAAGTCACACTCTGAGGGTGAAACATTCGCTATTAAAGACGCTCAAACCTGAAACGAATGAACGAGACGTTTACCATCCCACCACAATCTTTGGTGGTCGAAATCAATAATCACAAACCAAATTCAAACAGTTATTTAAATAAACAAATCAAAAGGCAACCAAAATAAGGGTGTGTTTGGTACAAATATGTCAGGAAAATAAGTGGATTTTTTAATTATTTTTTTTAATGTTCAATACGTAAGCAAATTTTAAAAAAAATTATTCTAAAAATATTTGTATATAATCTAGACAATAATGCATGAAGTGAAGGAGGGGGTGATGGGGAATGAAGTGAAGGTGAGGAGCGTTGGAGGGTGGGGAGACAAGCAATGTGAATAATGTCAACTAATAGTTATTTATCGTAAAGTCATTCAATTAGTAGATATTATCTCAGAAAATTATCTTTTTTTTTTCTTTTTTTTTTGAGATAGTAACTAATAATTAAATGATCATACGAGAAAATCTAACTCATATTTCTGTAAAGTTTCACTGCTTGTTGTAATAAACTGTATATAAGCATTTCTATTCTACTAGATCTTCTGTTGGTATAATTTGAATGGTTCTATTTGATAGTTATGGGGAACTATATTATCTTCAAAATAACAACAACAACAAAAATAATCTTTATTACATGTTAAGATTTTTATAAGCAAAAAATAACTAAGAAATTCTAAATAGGCATAAAAATATCATACTCATGACCCCTTCACGAGCATAGTACAAATAAAAGATAATCGAGAGATGTGGTAAGATAGATGAATTACTTCATTCTAATTAAATATCTCAAATTCGAATTGCTACTCCTACTACTACTTCCAATGTTCATGTTGATCTTGTTATACAAGATCAACCCATTAACCAAGGTGCAGGAGATACAAACAACCAAAGGAACCAAAACAACCAGAGACAAGGTATTGACTTATCTCTCCCACAAACCCCTTCCCCTCATATTGGATGTACAAGTAATATCTTAACAGGTACTACTCAAAGGACCAATGTTGCAAGGGACTCAGGTATTGACTCTACTAGCCCAATCCCCAGGATGCCCCCAATTTTTAATGTTGTTGATATTATTGATGCTGAAGTTGTTGGGGGGCAGGATGGAAGTGAAAAGGAGGCACACTCTAACCTGCAGGAAGGGGTAACCATAAGGGGAAGGGATTTGTCTCATGTTTTGCATGAGAACCAAAACACTGACTCTAGGAGTGACTCTAGAGCCACTGCAACCACTGAGCACAACAATATCAATGATCCAGCCCAGCCTGAAAATGATAAAGGAAATGGTACTGCACAGGATTCTACTTTGCCAACTCCTAAAGGCTCTATGGCTAAAGACTTGGGGTCACTTGCTAGCACCAGTGCCAAGTAATCTACTGCAAAGAGGAACAAGTTAAGTAAGAAAATGAGGGATGCTATCAAGAAGAAAATTGATGAAAAAAATCATGCTGAGGGAGTTCCTAAGTTTTGTCACAGTATGACTATGCAACAAACTCATCAGCCTTGCCAACAATTTATAATTGATGATGATCAAGTGGGAATGGATATCACTACCCTCCAAGCACATTGCATTCTCACAACTCCCATTCAGTCAGCAGGTGTCAATACTGAAACACATACTAATGTGGCCAAGGCCAACTATACTCTCAACACTGAGGTTGATGAATATGCAGTGTGTGTATCTGAGAATGAAGAAGATAGTGATTATCAACCAATGACTGACTATGAGGATGAGGATGCTGTGAGTGAATAATTGATTAAGGCTTTCAGCCCATCCAGGGACAAGGTGTATGAGGATGAGGTCCAACAGGTTGCTAAGTCTAAGGGATTCTCTGATGAATATAGGGTCACTCATTCTGAAGATGAGGAAGACCATGACCATTGGAAAGAGGCACAACAAAAAGATCAACTGGAGGCATTCAGATCCACAGTGACAGCTTTATTGCAGAGGGAAAGTCAGCAAGACAAGGAGGAGAATGATCCACCCTCTAAAAGTAAGCAAACAAAGAAGAAGACTAAGAAAAGTATCATCAGCAGTTCTGATAAGGTTGTTCTCAACAGCAACATCAACACTAGGTCCAAAGCTCACAAACCTTAATGATTAGTACAATTTGCTGGAATGCAAGGAGTATTAATACTCAAGGGGCCCTTGACAGGCTACAAAAGTTGAAAGATCTCCATAAGTTGTCTATTATAGCAGTGTTGGAACCATTCTCCAACAAATCCCAAATTGAATTCCACAGAATTCAGCTAGGTATGGATAATGTTATGTCCAACTCCAACAGCAAAATCTGGTTATTCTGGAACAAAGACATTGTATGCAACATTGTTGACCAGGATGAACAGCAAATGACTTGTGACATTACTTATGTGGCTTGTCCTAATAGCTACCTCATTACCTTTGTATATGCAAAATGCAAGGACTATATGAGAAGAGACTTATGGGATAAGATGCTGCAATTCTCCAGTAAGGAGAAGCCTTGGTGCACCATTGGAAACTTCAATGTTATTACAGATGTTGAAGAAAAGATGGGAGGCCAGCCATACAATGTGACCAAGAGCTTTGAGTTTATTAGTATGATAGAAGCTTGTGGACTCACTGATCTCGGGTTCTGTGGGCAGAAGTTCACCTAGTGCAATAATAGAGACAAAGATGCTAGGATTTGGAAAAGACTTGATAGGGCCATAGTTAATGAATCTTGGTTAGAAGTCATGCCTGTAACAACTGTCAATCACTTGGCCTCCACAGGATCTGACCACTGTCCTCTACTACTTGAAAGCATGGCAAAAAAAGGTAATGTTATCAAGTATTTCAAATTTCTAAACTGCTGGACAGAAAATGTTAATTTCCTTAGCACTGTAAAAGCATGTTGGGATAATCCTGTGGAAGGAAATCCAATGAGAACCTTCCAACAAAAGCTGAAAAGAGTTTCTAATACTCTTAGTAAGTGGTCAAGAAATGAGTTTGGGGACATCTTTGCTTCAGTAAAAGAATATGAAGAGCAGGTGAGACAAGCTGAAGAAAAAATAATCAGTGACAATACTGAAGAGAACAGGTCCAAGCTACATCAGATCAATGCTCAGTACATCAGATATCTGAAGATGGAGAAGGCTATCTTAAAGCAGAAAACTCAACTTCATTGGTTCAAAGATGGAGATGCCAATACCAGCTATTTTCATGCTATTATCAGAGGAAGAAGAAGAAAGTTATTCATCCATCAGATTAGTGATGAACATGGCAATACTATTCAAGGTGAAGACAATATTGCAAGAGCAGCCACAACAAGAGAGACTGATCAGGGAAGATGTTCTTAAATGTATTCCAAAGATGGTTACAGAGGAGCAGAATGAGAGTCTGCAATCCTTACCTACTATGGATGAGCTGAAGAAAGTTGTATTGTCTATGAGCCCTACATCAGCTGCTGGACCAGATGGAATGAATGGGAAATTCTTTCATTCATGCTGGGATATCATCTGTGAAGACCTACTGAGATTAGTCTAGTGTTTCTTCAATGGACATGGTATTCCCAAGTTTATTTCTCATGCATGCTTAGCTCTACTTCCTAAGAATGAGCATCCTAACAGCCTCTCAGAATACAAGCCTATTTCTCTCAGCAACTTTACTAACAAGATTATTTCTAAGTTGATAAGCCTTAGAATTGCTCCAATATTGCCTCAGCTAATCTCAGATAATCAATCTGTATTTGTTAAAGGTAGGAGTATTTCTAAGAACATAATGTTAGCTCAAGAAATCATCCACAATATTAAGAGACCAAAGGCTGGGGATAATGTGGTGATAAAGCTAGATATGGCCAAGGCCTATGATAGGGTCTCTTGGTCATTCATTTGTATGGTCATGAGGAAAATGGGGTTTGGAGAAGTATTGATTGATATGGTTTGGAGGATTATGTCAAACAATTGGTACTCAGTCATCATTAATGGTGCAAGGCATGGTTTCTTCCACTCTGTAAGAGGACTCAAGCAAGGAGACTCTGTATCCCCTACTTTATTCATCATTGGAGCTGAAGTTTTGTCTAGACTTCTCAACAATCTTCATCACCATTATTTATATACAGGATTCCAGATGGAAAGAAGAGGTCCTCAAGTAAATCACTTGAGCTTTGCAGATGATGTGATCATCTTCACATCTACCAGCAACTTCTCACTTACATTGATTACCAAAACTCTTAAACTGTATGAAGCTATTTTAGGATAACTTATCAATAAAGATAAGAGTCAAACCATGATGCCACTGAATACTCTCTCTGATGTGGTGGAAAGGGTCAGCATGATCACAGGATACAATTGCACTTATTGCCCAATCACTTACCTAGGTTGTCCCCTATATATAGGAAGACAAAAGATCATATATTTCTCTAGTATGGTTTCTAAGGTTCTAAGCAGGATTAGGGGATGGCAGACTAAAATGTTAAGCTATGGAGGTAGAGTCACCTTGGTGAAATCAGTGCTACAATCCATTCCTATACACCTGCTGTCAGC
Organism: Solanum dulcamara; assembly: GCF_947179165.1. Lineage (NCBI taxonomy): Eukaryota > Viridiplantae > Streptophyta > Magnoliopsida > Solanales > Solanaceae > Solanum > Solanum dulcamara. The sequence continues at coordinate 79,429,510 of NC_077238.1, forward strand.
TATCAGTCCTACCAAGACCACCATGAATCAAATCAAAAGACTAATTGCTGACTTCTTTTGGGGATGGGAAACTGAAAGAAGAAAATATCACTGGGCCTCTTGGGATACTCTCAGTTATCCTTATGAGGAGGGTGGTATAGGTGTTAAAAAATTAGAGGATGTGTGCTTATCCTTCCAATATAAACAGTGGTGGACTTTCAGATCAAAGAAGACACTATGGGGGAATTTCTTAAAGCAAAATACTGCCAAAGGGCTCATCCAGTCATAAATAAGTGGAACACAGGACAGTCCCTCATGTGGAAGCACATGATGAGCAATAAAAGAGATATTGAGCCTCATATACAATGGAGAATCAAGTCTGGAACAAGCAGCTTTTGGTGGGATGATTGGCTAGGGGTAGGTCCATTAGCTTACCACAATGAAAGTCTCCCTAGATTGAATAACACTACTGTCTCTGATCTAATGGAGAATGGAGGATGGAAGGTAGAGAAAGTAAGGAAACATGCACCCCCTCAACTGGTGTGCAAAATTCTCAGCACTCCCATCAGCTATATTCTAAATATGCAGGATCAAGCCATCTGGAAGTCTAACTCTCATGGCAACTTCACTTGTGCATCAGCTTGGGAGTTAGTAAGAAAGAAAAAGACAAAATCTCTCACTAACTGATATATGGCACAATAGCATTCCTTTCAAGGTCTCTTTTCTTTTGTGGAGAGCTTTCAGACTTAAGCTACCCATAAATGACAGAATTGTGGCCTTTGGACAGGAGCCTGCTGCATGCTCTTGCTGCTATAGAGCAGGTCTTGATGATGTAGACCATATCCTTATTTCAGGCTACTTTGCACAACATATTTGGAAGCACTTCTTAGGGTACTGGGTTCTACAACAAAGCAACACTCCTCTAAAAAACCTATTGATGAGGTGGTGGCTAATCAAAACTAACAATGAGCTTCATAAATTAGTAATGCAAGCCATCCCCATTTTTGTGTGCTGAAATCTATGGAAGAATAGATGTGCATGCAAGTATGGAGGCAAGAAGTCTAATGCTACTAGAGTAATATTCTCAATATCCAAAGATCTATATATGCTTATCTCTACTGTGTATCCATATATTCATTTGCCAAGTAAGTGGGAAGATTTGGTTACCATGGTTGAAAAAAGCCAACATGAGTTGAGAATAACCAAAGTATGTTGGACTAAACCACAGCCTACAATGATCAAGTTCAACACAGATGAGAGTGCCCTTAACAATCCAGGAAAGATAGGGGCAGGGGGCATTCTTATGGACCATAATGGAGTGCTGATATATGCTTTTGCATATCCACTATGCTTTGGTTCTAATAACCAAGCTGAAGTACAAGCAGCTCTTATTGGTATTCAATGGTGTCTACAACATGGCCACAATAGGGTAGCCCTGGAAGTAGACTCTGAGCTACTGATCAAGTAGTTCAAACAAGAGATGAAACCACCATGGAATATTCACACCTATCTCACTGAGCTACAGTTATTGATTAGCAAGATGGAAAGCTTCCACTGCAGACATATCTTTAGGGAAGTTAATTTCCTTGCAGATACACTCTCAAAAGAAAGCCACATGAAGGACCATACACAACACTACTACAGTTTTCAACAACTTCCAAGAGAGACCAAGGGATATTACAAAATGGACAAAGCTGGCATGGCTAGCTTTAGGAGAACAAAGATGAAGAAGATCCACCAACCACCTTGAATGATATCACTCATCATGCTCTAGTGTTAGTTTCCATTCAAGTACATTTATTCACACTTTTTTAATACTAGCTGATATATATAATGATATCCAGGACCATTGTAAAAGGGAGAGTCTCCCTAGTTTACTGCTTTCTTAGAATAATTACCATACCACTAGAGATAAGGGATGGAGTAGCTATCTTCTCTTCTCTTGTCCTTTTGTTTATGCAGGTAGTTGCAGACATGGAAAATGTCAACCAGCAATACAACAGCATACAACAATCCACAGCAACAACTGTCTAAACTAGCAACACAACATCCACCACATGGAACTCCATTCAACAGCAATCAAAAAGGAAACTCTGGTTCTATTATTGTTTTCTGTTGTGTGTCTCATTGTGCAGGTTTAATGCTACTTTGAGCCTGGGGTTGGAGTTGCAGCAGTTGAGTTTGAAGTTCTTGCACCAGCATATCAACAACATCACATGTAGATGCTACAGCAGCAGCAACTACATTACAGAGATGTAGCAACAACAACATAAGAATGCTGTAGAGATGCAGCACAGAAATCAACAATGGGATTCCTCCTTTTGTTTGTCTATCTTGTGCAGGTACTCTGAAGAGCTGATCCTGATCATAAGGAAGGGTCTCCTCTTGGGAGTAGCTTGCAACAACAAGCATCTTAACCCCCTCTACTATGGAAGTAACATGGAGATACCCAAGGACTTGCAGCAGACTATGACCAAAATACAGCAGGGTATGATGTGCAGGGTGATTTGGACCATGTAGACCTGCACCAAGGTCTCCAAAATTTGCAGGACTGCAGAAAATACTATAGGATCAAGACCCAAGAAGTCTCATCTCAAATGGATAATTGGAGACGTTAGGCGAGCGACCTTGAAAAAGTCAGCTGTCTTAAGCCTAAAGAGGGAGCATTTTGCTATTTGGAAGTTCCAACCTGTGCAAAATGCCTCAAAATCTTGTAGGACAAAAGAAAAGCATGTCTGTGCAAGTCTCAAGGAGTTTCAGCTCAATCGGATAATTGGAGACGTTAGGCGAGCGACCTTGAAAAAGCAAACAGGCTCCAAAACACTTTTAGAGGTCCTTTCCTTTTTGCTAGCTTGTGCAAGTTCTTTCTTGCTTTTGTTTGTTTGTTGTATTATTGCAGGTTGCTGGAGTGCTACATCAACATGCATTAACAATAACTACATGGAGGACATCAAAGATACAACCACCAAATCAAATAGAAACTCCAAGACTGCTACACAAGGCCCATCCTGGTTTTTCTGTCTGGTTGGCTGTTTATTTTTCCTTGATGGTTTTTGTGTAAGTACAACACCTGATGGGGTACCTTGGCAAATAAAAGGCATCAACATAAAGACAGCAATCTTACAAGCTAGGACTTCACCAACACATCAGCTCTCCACTCAAGCCAATTCCCTCACTGCAACACCTGAAGTCCATAGATCCTCACATTTAGGGAGACAACTACTTGGTTTACTTGGACCTCATCATCACAGCAACACTACTACATACCAGGTTCCTGGTCTCAACACCTGCAACAACTTTTGTGCACCCCAGCTACAACGTCAAAGTTGAGAATGCTTGGGTTCTCAGAGCACCAGCAGCCATCAGCATCCAACATCTGTACCAACAATTTGCAGCACTCAATGAGCAACTACAAGTCATTACTACTTCATACATCAGCTTCCAGATTTTCTTGTTGGGAGAGGCAATAAGGAGCTGGTTATAGGAATGCAGCAACCTTCCTTGGCTGCTTGTATCAAGAAGCTGCCTGTAGGTTTGCAACAGCCATCACACCTCCCATACTTGTTTGGCTCTTTGGTTGCTTGGTTGTGCAGGTACACAAAGTCTCAGACAAAGGGAGACAACAGCCACACAAGCAAGGGCTCAGGGAGGCATCACATACAAGTTGCACTACACAACTGCTCTATCTTTCATGATCCTCAACAACAACCCAAGGCTACTAGCTGCTATAGCTCCATTTACTTCCTATCCTTTCATCCTCCTTAACTACTCATCCTTATACTGATGTTGTTGCATATTTCCTTGGACTTACTTGGTATGACAAGACTAAAAAGGGCAAAGATGAAAAGAATTTTTCCATCCCATGCGAGATAGAAGTTTCATATACTTTTTTCTTCTTCAATTTAACTATGTATGATACGTAGCATAGTTGAATAAGAATAGTGTAGGTTACTCTCTTTTTTCTCATGGAAGGGGAGAGTCTCCCTCATTTATGCTTTCCTAGTCGATTTGTACCGGGAGGAGTCCTCTCATAGGTTTACTGCTTTCTAGTTATAGTTAGCCTCTCTTTTGTATCGGGGATGAGTTAGCTGACCTTAATAGGTTAGCCGACTTATGAACCAACATAGGATCGGATGTAAGATTTATGTCCCCCTCCTTGTATTTTTATTTTGTTTATTTATGTTAAGGCTTGGGGGTGCTGCTCAACCCCTGACTGTGCACGAGAGGTGGGAGCCTCGTGTAGGGTCTGTTCCCTTAAAAAAATAGATTAAAATCTTCAAATTTCATGAGTCCCCAAATAATTGACATTTGCATATATCTATACATATTTTATTACTACTTTTTTAAAAAAATAATAAAAATAATAATAATAATAATAATGTTATTACTCCCTTTATTCCATATTAACTGAATTTCTAGAGTTTTTTTCATTGTTCAAAATAGTTGAATTGTTCAAAGTTCAAGAGAAATATTTGAAACTTTTTCATGTTTACCCTTTCCATTAATGAAGTTTTATAATTTTCTACGAGTAAACTACACTACTTACAAAGTAATACTCTAATTAGGATTACTTGTATTTATGATTTTACATTTAATCATTTTTATGATGCTGATTAAATAGAAGAGTAATAGAGAAAAATATAATTTAAATTTTGTCCTTAAATACTTTTCTTAATATATATATATATATTATCTTAAAAATTCAATTAATATGAAATAGAAAAAGTATCATGCAAGTGTTCTATAGAGATAGGTATGTAGATAAGATGTAAGCAAAGGGAGCACAAACTTTTGTTCTCCACTCATCCACTTGATAGTACTAGTACTAGTTATAATTGATGGCAGTTGGTACTAATTCTTTAGATGTATTACTACTATAACGTCAAAAAAATATAGTGCACTGAATGAGACTGTTTTTTTCTTAATCAGATTTGAAATCTTGATTTCGAATTATGAATCTAAAAAAAATCTTAATATAAAACACTTTACTCAAATAAATTCTATACGTATTATATGAATTCAAATTAATTAGACTCACACGTTAGAAAACAAAAATAAAGGTTTACTTCAGAGTCATTTCTACCATTGTCAAGTGGCCTTCCAAACCAATGGGTGAAATTAAATTATTGATGCCAATTGGTACTAATTCTTTTGGTTGTAAAAAATAAAATAAAAAATGTGGGGTTCGCCTAACTTATTTGAACACTAATGTTTGTTTTTTACATTGCCCAAGGCCCGCATAAATTACATTTTTAAAATTTAAGATTTATTTTCTTATAAACTACACTAACTCGATAACAACATGACTATTATTAATCATATGAATTTTCATTACTCAACCACTATTTAGTGATTTTTAGTTATAAGCCCTGTTTGATCAAATTTTTAAAAATTACTTGCTTTGGAAAGTGTTCGTTGTTATTTCTTGAAAGTAATAATTTGTGTGAAAATCACTTTTGTCAATATTAGAACAATATTGCTTCTATAAAACACTTATTTTGTATATTTTTTTAATAATCATTTATTATAAAAATTAGTGGCGGAGCCACCTTATGCCGAGGGGTTCATCCGAACCCCCTTCAGCGGAAATTTATATTATTTATATATAGTTAAAATAATTTTTTATGTATATAAAGTAGATGTCGAATTTCCTTCGACTAACTCGTGTGTCTACTTATTCGAATTTTGAACCCTCTTATTTAAAATACTGGCTTCGCCACGATAAAAACCCACAAACTTTTGGCTTTGACCAAATAGACTATCAATCACTTTTAAAGCCAAACAATTTGGTTCAATATACCAACTAAATACTAATAACTCATTAATGCTATATATTATCCAAATATCCTTTCCGAAATACCCCACGCCATTGAGTCTGAAATTTCTCCCTAAAAAAATACACATACAAATATTTTGTCGGTCTCAAAATAAATGTCATCTTAATTTTTTTAAAAATTAAATTAAAATAAATATTATCTTAAAAATTCGAGATAAAAATTAATATATTTTTTAATTATATTCTTATATTCCATCTTCTTAATAATATTTAATTTTCAGGAGACATTTATTAAATAAAAATAGTTTAATAATCTATATATATTTTAATATATTAATTTCTTGTTGAATATTATTTTTTGCTAAGATAATACTTATTTTAAAACGGAGGCCATATACAATAATATAAAGACATATATATAACTCAAAAAAATAATAATCATAACATCATAACTTTTCCATCATTTTAGGGGCCTTTTTGTTGAAAAACTTTATCCATTAAGGAAACTGATAATAATGGGCATAACAGTATTTTGTGGTGCGTAGTGTATTATACCCCATCAAGCGTACGTAATTTGAAAAGATTGAAAGGTGCTTCGACAATAGCATTACATCTAATCCCATAAGAGCTCGTTTTGATTGGTGAACAAGTTATACTGAAATTATAAAAATAAAAATTAAAAAAGTATAATTTTTTTTAAAAAAATATCCTCAATTAAATATGTAGTCAGACACTTACCTCTTTAGCCGCTTCTATAAAGTAGTAATGAGAGAAAATATTGTAGTATTATCATCAATTTATGACATGTCGATTGCAAAATAAACATTGGTGATAAGATTAGGAACACAACTTTATCTTATATATGATTTTTGATTAGTAGATATGTGACCGTACATGAGCTAAAAAGAAATATATTTGAACTCCGAAAAAAATTGTGCCGCTATCGTATGAGTGCATACTGGGTAAACCCGCTTATGTACAATATCTTGCAAATTACAAAACAATGTAAATTGCATAAGGCAAATTAGAAGCGATAAGTTTGACTGAGAAGGGCGTTGATAAAGGGAATCGATTTGCGGTCTCCCATATGAGATGTATACCATCTTTTGCACCAACTTGGTCACCCTTCTTACGGTACAACTTTTATTTATTTATATATAAATAATAAATTTATAATTTTTCATCAAAATTATGGTGGATAAATTGGATCCCTTTATCCTTAGCTAAAGGTATAGGGTTCGATTCTTGAGAATGAAAAAATAAATCACAGGTAAAAAGCACGTCTCTCTTTGATGGATCTTATGCCGTGTAAGTCAAAATTAACCGGAGTCCTAAGGCACTTATCGGGTAGCCTCCCCCCCCCACCCAAAACACCCCACAAGAAAAAGCTAAAAAATAAAAAATATTTACAACATATGTCTTTTGATATGAGGAATAGAGTAGACAAAGATATTCCATGAGATTAGTTATCTTACCTTTTATATGTGATAATTAATCTTATTATTTTAATACAAATAGTGGATAAAATAATTTTAAGATTAATTAATAATAATAACCAAACATGAAATAAAATATATAATCTTGTGGTTTATACTGAAATTATTATCCCTATTTCACCGATCGAACGACTAATTATTGGTACAAGTCCAAAGGTAAAGGACCAACTCTACTTAACTTCATTGTCCTATTGTCCACGCCATAAATGTGTGAAACTCTCAATTGAAAATGCAATTATTATATTGGTACTAATATAATTCTTGTGGTTGTAAATAACCAATTGTACATGAAAAAAAAAAGTGTATCAACAACAACAAAAAAAAATCAACCAGAACAATGTTGGTGTTCAATTCACTTTTTCATTTCAATTTTATGAATATGATTCTTTTTATTTTCCCAATTACAATGTGAGTTAGTAACTATTATGAAATTTCACTGAATTATTATTATTATTATTATAATACAAAAATATATATTTTTTTAAGCGAAGTGAATTACTTAGATCTCAAAATTCATCGAATGAAAATTCAAAAAAAGGAAAAGAAGTAGGATGGTATGGGAGGTCACTTTTACACATAGGATCCCCAATCTAGTTTTGTTCACGTGTCTCTATCTTTGCATCCGAGAAAAATAAGGCATTTGATTATGAAGTTTCTTTTATTTTTATGGGGTTGAACTTAAAAAAAATACCGTTGATTATAAAATCTTGAAATAATTTTTAAGAATTTGAAAAAATAACAAAAATGTGTTTTTACTTTAAATTACTCACAAAAATAAAAAATAATTTTAATTTTTATTCATGATCAAATATAACCCAATATTCAAATATCATTTTTCACTTTAAAAATAAAAATTATTTTAAAAAAAATTCACAATAAAAAATTGTCAAACGCCCACTTAGGGTGCTTAAAATGGTTAACTATATGTATTTACACTTTAACTTATAACTATCAGAGAATTATATTTCTTGTTTAAACGTAAATACTGAAAGTTTTTTGTAGTAAAAAGTTAATTTGAAGAGTAATATTACTTCCGTCTCATATTAGATGGACACTTTCAATTTTATACGGTAATTAAAAAATTATTAATACATTGAAAGACTTTATAATTTTATCTTTTGTTTATATCAATGCAATATATAGAGCTGTCAAAATGGGCTTGGCCCACGAGGCCGACCCAACCCAATCCTTGAATTAAGTGGGGTTGGACTAAAAATTTTCAGCCCATTTAGGAATGATGCTTTTTAGCCCAGCCTCGTGAAAATTGCTAGCCTCATAGGCTCAACCCGCGAGCCTCAGAGGCCAGTCCGCGATCCGTGGATCATGAATTTTAAAAATATTTATTATATATATTTTAAATAAAATTTTATTTGTTAAAAAATTGTCAAAAAATATTTTTAAAAGTTAAAATCAATTCCAATTCCTGCACAACTTTTACATTTTAGTGCCTTAGCCCATTAGATTTTCTTAATCAGCCACGACCCACTAGTGATTAGCCCATTAATCTATTAGGTTTTCTATCTACTTTTATTTTATATATAAGCATATAACTGAATAAGAAAATATTTTTCATTTAGTCTATATTATCATTTTTCTACTTCTCAACTTCTCCACAGAATTGTATTCCTTATATGTTTTCTTGATTTGGATATTTCAAGAACTTAGCAAAGATGATAATTTTATCTGATTTCTATTATGTTATAATCGTTGTTGTGCCATTTTATCTAGTTATAATAACTATTTCTGTTAAGTGATGGAGGATTTTCTCATCAGACCATTATTCTAGAGTCAACATATTTGTGTCATTTTGTACATTTCAACTTTTGTCTTTTTTACTTTATAGTTGCTAATGATTCCTACACTGTAAACTTAATTAGTTTTAATGAAATGCCTCTAACTAGATTTGTTTAGTTCAACAAAAAAATTGTTAAGTTTTTGGACTGCCTTACTTTGTTGGAAATATTTTAAACTAACTAGTTATATTTGGGAGGAATGATGGAAAGTAACTAGTCAATTGAAATTATTATAATTAAGACTCTAATATTGTCGATCTTTTGATTTAAGGGCGAGCTCGTTCCAACTCGCAGCCCGTTTACGACTGGGTTGGGCTAAATGCTAATATCTCTTAGGCCCTTTAACCCGTCCTAACCTATTGAAGTCGTTGACCCTTTAGGATTGGGTTGGGCCAGCCCATTTTGACAGTTCTAGCAATATACGTAGAGTATAGAAATAGCTAGTATTGGAAATTATTTACATTCAAAAGACCATATTAGTTGTAGGGATAAAATAAGAATTTTTTTAATTAATTCTATCTTGATTTAGTAAGTGATCAAATAATATGAAGTAAATATTTTTCGTAAGATATCCATCTAATATGAAACGGAGATAGCATTGAGTAATTTTTCAGAATAGTCATCCATGTCTGAAATTACTCTAACGTTTGTTAGGAAATTGGTTCATTTCACAAAACTGTTTTTAATGAAAAAAGGAATTACCAACAAACACTTTTCAGAAAGTTGGGCAAAAGTTTGTTAAAAGTCCAAACACAAATCAATACGTGATAGCAAAGGACGACGCACAACTATTTTTCTTTTAAAAAAAAAAGTGACGATAAGTACTTTTTCATTCGTTATATAAAAAATTAAATTCGAAATAAAATTACTTATTAAAAAAAGATAATAGAAGGGAGTGACTGACTAAGGTACGTCAACGTTTAAATTGCTTGGGGGATTCCTTTAAACTGAAATGATGTCAATACATTTAAACAAGTTTAGTTTTGTAGTCTTATACTACCAATTAAAATTGTTTTTTTATAAAAAAAATTGGCGTTCCATGTTCATATTGAACCAATTATTTCACCACAAGAACGTTGGTTACCAATTTACATTCAATAAAATAAGGTTGGTACTTATTTTAATCACATTGTGACTGAACAATGCATATATTTTTTTGACACAACATCACAAAGTAAGTTTAATGAACCATTAAAGGATGTGAGACGAACGATGAGATTTTTTTTTTTAAATATCTTGATTTTGAATTTTGAGTGTGAAAAAATTATTGATAGGAAGTGCTACACTTGAATGGGCCATACCTTGCGTGAATTCTGATTAGTCGGACTTCAATATAAATACCAGATACCAAATATCGAATAAAAAAAAATGAGTTTATATGATAGGTCATTGGTCCTACTTACGTGTGACATTCTCACATTTTTATTCGTTAATCTACGATAATAATCAATACCAACTTTTTATAATAAACTTTATTAGTAACTAAAAAAAGTAAATAACACATTATATAACAAGTAAAATTAAAAATGAAATTGGCAATTCATAGGAATAAGTTAAAAATGAAATGGATAATTAAAAGAGAGTGATTTGCACCATTAGTTGAGATTTTTTATTTTTTTTGGAACTATTGGATAATCTGTAGCCGATACAATATCTGCTAAAGTCTTTGCCCTTTGAGTGAGTACTTTGTACGCATTAGGTAAACTCTCAAAAGTGTAATAGCCTACAAACTACATACGAAATATAAATTGCATGGACTCAATTCAGAAGGTATTGAGTCAGGATCGATCTTCGGATCATTCGTGAAAATAACCATCCTTCAAACCAACTGAGCCACCCACAAGGACACCATTTAGATTTTTTTTATGCTATTCTTTAAGATTTGACCCTGTTAATAAAAGTTTTGCAAGAATAAATATTTGAACGGTATCACATAAAAAAAATATTGATGAATCTCCATATTTTCAAATTGACGTGCAAAATTTGTGTCATAATAGTTACTAAAATTTCTAGTCAAATCTTACATTTTTACGCGCAATTGGTTTAAATTAATTATAACCAACTATTAACTTGATATACAAAATACATGTTTAATTTTTTTTAATAGCTAACTTCAACTTAAAATTTCAAAAATCAATAGACCCTTTTATCTTCGTTATTTTAGTTTATTTTCAAGCTCAACAAACTTCAATAATGGTGTTTATCATTTTTCTCTAACCAAATTATTAAGAATTTTTATAATATAATCTCAATTGAACAATAACTATTTAATTGAGATCATATGATAAAAAGTTACATTTTAAAATGTTCGTCAAAATGTTAAACCTGACAAATATTTTGGAACTGAGATGGGTATATCAGTATATGAAATGTTCAAATTTACTTTTCATTTTACATGAAAACGACAAAAACAAACAAAGCCTTCGTCTTCTCCTACTACTTTTCTCTTTCATATTTTTTTCTTCTTTCAGTTTTAATAATTCCTCTATATTGCCGGCGAAATTTCCCCGGAGATTTTACCTGTTTTCCGATCACAGCTCTCGGAGATATTTTCTCAACAGTATTCTAATCCTCTCTCTTACTTTAAAGTTTTTTCTCAACAACCCTTTTACCTTTCAGATTTTCCGGCTTTTTTTCTTTTTTTTTTGGTTTGTTTTGGTTTTGGTTTTGGTTTTGTACTGAACTGAAAATTTTCGATTGGGTGAATTGTCAGAAATGTAGTTGAGCTAAAAGGGTGTTTTCTGATGTGGGGGTTTAGTTATTTTTCTGGGTTGTTTTGATTGCTGTTAATTTAAGCTAGAATATAGCTTGATTTCACTATTTCTGAGTGGAATTTCAAGAATAATTTTGTTCTTGATGTGTTTTTCATTTTAATTTGTAAAGGGTGTTTGTGAAAGAGAGTTTTCTGTAAATGGAGGCCAGTAATTTTCATGGTCCAGTTGTGTCAAATTTGGAGGTTGGTGGAAAAAAGAGTAGGGAGTGGGATTTGAATGATTGGGTGTGGGATGGTGATAGATTTATTGCTGAACCATTGAATCCTGTGCCATCAGATTGTAGGAGTAAACAGCTGTTTCCTATAGGATCAGAGATTCCAGAAACTAAAGGAATCTCCAATTCAGATGAATTGACATTAGGAAATGATAAAGGGAGAAGGGAATTGGAGAAAAGGAGGCGGGCGATTGTAATTGATGATGATGATGAGCAGAATGGTGAAGCTGGATCACTTAATTTGAAGCTTGGTGAACAGTTGTATCCTGTGATGGAAGGGGAAGTGGAAAAATGGGAAGGGAAGAGTGGTAAGAAGACGAAAATTGGTTGGGTTTCAGCAAATCGAGCTGTTTGTCAAGTGCAGGATTGTCGAGCAGATTTGGGTAGTGCTAAAGATTATCATCGACGACATAAAGTGTGTGAGGTGCATTCTAAAGCAGCAAAAGCTTTGGTGGGGAATGTTATGCAGCGTTTTTGTCAGCAGTGTAGTAGGTTAGTTTTCTTGTAAACATTTTCCTTTTCATGTACTATTTGTTTTGTTATCTCTAGTTTATGAACCAGCAGAAATATACTAATAAAATTAGAACCTTTGGAAACTGGATACATTGTTTATTCATATGCTAAAGATTTAGTTTGTTCCTTGTACTTGATTATCGTATTGTAGTACTGTAGGTTCTTTTCTGTTTCTATCTGTGTTTCTTGTAGTTCTGTTACTTCTTTTCCTGGATTATTTTTCCTTGAGTCGAGGGTCTATCAAAAACAATCTCTCTACCTCTAAGGTAGGGATAAGGTCTGCATAGTCCATCTAATCTAAAAGATTAAGCTTTTAGAGAGGGGATAAATTTAGTAACTTATTCCTGGAAAATGATCATGGTTTGGTTGTTATGATTACTTTGGTCAGGTTTCATGTTCTAGAAGAGTTTGATGAGGGGAAGCGGAGCTGTCGTAGGCGTTTAGCTGGTCATAACAAACGAAGAAGAAAAACACATTCAGAAAATGTAGCCAATGGAGCCTCCGTGAATGATGAAGGGGGTAGCAACTACTTATTAATTAGTCTGCTGAGGATACTGGCCAATGTACAGTGTAAGTCCTTATATGAATTCCATGCTTTTCCTGCATGATATATTCATTTCGTATGACAGAAGTTATAGAAGATGTTCGGCAAATTAATTAGGTGATAGCATTTACATAATAAGGTGAGTTCTTTCACTGTATGGTGATTGACTAGAGTTCTATATGTGGTGCAAGAGGCTGAGAAAGAAAAGAATGTATAGTTATCCTTTCCCTGGTATAACATCGACTTGATGAATACAATGATGTCTATTCCCTAACAGCAATTCGTCTCTGGGAACGGCAGTTGTTAAAGCTAACTGATATTGGGTATTGCTTTTGGTGGCAGGAGATTTGTTTGGATAGATTATATTAAGTTTGAATGGTTGAAACAATCAGCACAGGTTCTTATCACCTAGTTTAGATGTTCCGTTTTATCTAAAGGCTACACATGACATAGGGCATTGAGTCATGGACTGTTGCTCGGACTCTTTGAAAATATTGACGGGTGCGTGTTGGATACTCCAAAGAAGTGCATTTTTGGAGTATCCTACATAGGTGCAATAACATTTTTGGAAGTATCCTACACGAGTGCAGTAACATTTTTGGAGAGTCCTAGCAACATAAGTCAGGGATTAACAACTGAATAATTGATGGCCATTAAAATAAATCTGGGTGGAAATTATGTATTGATGCTTCTACTAGAACTTTAGCCATCAATACTTGTGGGCTAGTACAACTGTTTTGGCATGTTTTATTCTCCAACAAGCTTTTGGGATCCACAAGAATCATAATAATGTATAGGCGCACAGATACTTATTTAGAGATTTTGGTTTAAATGAATTGGAGGAGTTATTTTCTGGCTTCCTCTCATTGTGAAATGCAGTCAATAGCTCGGATCAAACTAAAGACCAGGATCTATTGTCACATCTGCTGAGAAACTTAGCTAGTCTTGCTGGTGCAGCTAATGAGAGGAACACATCGGGATTGTTGCCTGCACCTTCAGATCTGCAAAACACAGGGACATCTATGGAGGTTCCAAAAGAGGTCTGCACTAGATCCAAACATTGATATTGAACCCTTTCTCCCTTCAGCTTCTGATTGGATCAATTTGCAGGACTCTCTTAGGCCTAGTGGGAATTGTTTGACTATACCTGCTACTGAAGTGTCTGAGAAGAGAATGCACGCGAGTGATGTTGAACGTGGGATTTCACAAAATCCTTGTGCTTCGCAGTCTGATTCTCTATGTTGTAGAAAAGAGAGCTTACCTATCAATACAAATGCCTCAGCCACCACATCTGCACAGTTGAAGCTAAATATTGATTTGAATAACATCTATGATGATTCTCAAGGTGGCACTCAAAAGCTGCAGAATTCTGGTGCCTTTGCAAACCCAGGGGCTGCATCTTCTGGCTGTCCTTTATGGATAAGTCATGATCCTCACAAGTGTATCTCCACAAGGACAAGTTGGAACTCAGGATCCACCTCATCCCTTTCACCATCTAGTTCAAGTGGAGAGGCCCAGGTATGTGTTTTTTGTTTTCTATTGGTGTTTACCATTGTACTTATATGCAATTTGTTTAGCTAACATGCATGTTTATTTGGAGTGGTGATCTTCAGCATCTAATTTGTTCTGGGAGTAGTTCTCAGAATTTTCTCTTGTTTTCTCTCCTTTCTTTATGAAGCATATTTGCAGCTGCAACATCTACATTGTTCATTGTCTTTTGCATGTTTTTTTGGTAGGAGGAATCAATTGTTATCTTAATATACTTAGAGCAAGTTTTTAGGATGGAGATGTTAACAAATAACGGCCTATGGTACTATGTCTGAAACTTCAGAGTATCACAATGCTATAAAAAAAAATTAGTCCAAGGTGGATGTGCTAACATGGTCCAGATTTGAGGGGGTGGGGGTGCCACACCCCAAAGTTGAAGGAAGGTACCGGCACCTGATACCTTAAACTTACCATCAACAGACTTATCATGACATACTCAACACATTCTATGCATGAGCAGAAATCATATGGGCAGAAATCATATAAATATGAACACATTCCACACGTCTTGGAACCAATGGCCTAAATGTTTGAAATGCCATCAAACACCAGAAATTCAAAAAGTCATTCATATTTCATACATATCTGAGACTTAAATAAACGATACAAAACATAAATTGAACCCACTACGTCTATGGAGCCTCTAGGATCATGAATGAAAGAATGCTCTGGACACCCCCACCCCATCCATACCAAAGAAAAACGATAAAAGACTAGCCACCACGATCATGAGTGGGCCTCACCCAAAAACAGCTGAGAAGTGAGGAAGATAGCCTAGCTCACACCAATGTCGTCCAGTGTGTCAACACCTGCAATCACAAAGGAGCGTGAGTAAAAAACTTGATTGTACTCAATGTGTATCCTAGACTCCCTCACACATAGATTGTGACTAGATTTTAAAGAAAGCAACATGTGGTAGATATGCAATTCAAATCATAGAAAGACATTTCATGAATGATAAACCATTTGAAGACTTAAATCGTACATTGAAAACTAACCATGTAGCTTTAGCCTTTTAAAAAAATATACCTTAACTTTAGCCAGGAGCACCTAAACGCTTACATGAACTGAACAACCATCATATGTACATCATGGTGTTCAATCTCACCTCAACCAGCTAAGCTGTCTCACCATAATGCCTTATAGTTTCAATGTGGCAGTTTGCTATCAATATAAAGTAGCCGCCATTCCATAATGACCATAATGACCATTAGACTACATTACTAAACCAGTACATATATTTATAGGCATTGAATCCGTAAGTTCTAATACCCTGTTTGAATCTTTGGCCCCTTGCATAGTTTTCCTATTTTTCTTGTTCCTTAGGCTTCCATTAAACTCGAATCGCTTTAGAGTTCGTACAAATAATCTACCAATCTTATATCATTTCAGTACGTTGAATCATTTATGTAACACACAATTTAAGCACGACTTGAGCTTAAACGCATTCAAAATTTTCTGGAGCTCTACACTTCCATCATATATTCGTACAAAAGGTGGACAACATGTTATAGAATGATAAGTGTTAGTGTTAGATTCTTTTCTTTTTGTTTTGACAGAAAGGCTAGTTTTATGATGAAGCAGCAGTGAAATGCTGCTGCATTGTTACATCCAAAAAGCAAAAAGCAAAAAGCAAAAACCAAAAAATCCCTTCCAATTATGCAGGGAATTAATAAAATATGACGAGTGTATCGTCTAACCTCCAATTTGCTTCAAGGGAAGCCCAAGACATAAAGAAGACAGGTCTTGGATTAAATATCTTGAAATTGAAAACCATAACTCTAGCAGGCTTCTTTCATGGTTCTCAACTATGCATTAAAAATTCCAGTACTTAAAGTAGCCTAATAATACTTTCAGCAATCATCACTTACACTTCCTAACCTTGTTAGGCCTTCAAAATTGGCTGCCTGTAATCCTAACCAGGATTCAGTACTTCCACGAAATATGGTAAGATTCTGATGTTAACATATCCAATCTGCCCTCTTGTATAGACACATTTCATAAGATCCTCCAATGTAGAGCAAACTTTAATCTGTATTTGCACACCACTACGATGTTCCATAAGTATGCTCTTCTGAACTCTATCAGCCAGCTATTGTCTGTCATACATACTGCTGAATTTACCTGTGAGATATGCCACTGCCCCGTTTCTCTGTCATGTGAACCGCTGTGCGAGATATGTGATTTGCAGTAAAATCCATTCTCTTTGAGAAAAACTTGGTTCGGTTATATTTTGATAAAACAAAAAAAAATAGTTGATGTTTAGTAAATAAGTCTTTGAGTTTGAATCAATGTGTTTTTATCATTTAGTTACTCTAGGCTGTTTGTGCCTGTAGTGCTTGTCAGATACAGAGAAAAAATGTTCAGTGAGTTTGATTGTTAACACTTGATGCATCACTGTATAAAGATGATTCGTCTCTTAACTACAAGATTGTGACTAATTTTCAGAGTCGAACGGATCGTATTGTCTTTAAACTCTTTGGGAAAGATCCTGGTGAAATTCCCACAGCCTTGCGGAAGCAGGTATTTTGGTACTCTTGCTATAATATGCTTCAATGAAGTGTTCTCATATTTCTTTCATCTCAATATGAATCCCAACCTTCTCTATTCCTGGACAATTTGCAGGTTCTTGATTGGTTATCACAGAGTCCTACGGATATTGAAAGCTACATTAGACCTGGTTGTATTATACTAACAATATATCTTCGGATGGATAAATCCACATGGGAGGAGGTAACTTTTTTATTCTCAGAAATCTACCACTTCATTTTCTGAGAGGAAGAATGGAGCAACAAAAGTTCTAGCTGGGTTTGTTGTTTCAGAAGAAAGGGAAAGGGAAGAGAAATCACGCTGGCCAGAGTGGACAGTATTTTCTGGCTAAAATGAAGCTAAAAATAAGTGTGAGATTAACTTTCATGATACTTGAAATGAGGTTATCGCCTTAGTTTTCTCTTTAAATGGTGCCATCTATAAGCTATTGCTAGTACCTTTTAATGAAACGAAACTAGCAAATTAAATTCACTCAGCCCACACATCTTCTCTTTCCTTTTCCTTTTCTGCTTCCTTTTCCATTTCCTTATGTTCTGTTAATGTTTTAGTCTAACAAATGTTGCACCAAATTGTTTTCCCTTTGCAGCTTTATTGTGATCTGTACTCTAGTTTGAGGAAGCTTCTTAATGCAGCCGCTGGTTCATTTTGGCTAACTGGATGGGTTTATACAAGGGTGAATGATCGAGTGGCATTTTTATTTAATGGTATATTTGCATCTGTCGTTGTATCCTTTCTTGATCCATGTTCTGTCCTGTCATGTCTTTTTATCCACAGTTACGCCTTTGATAGGAACATCAAGTCTTTGTTTCTGTACTACAGGGCAGGTTGTTCTGGACACTCCCTTGCCAAGCCATCGAAGCTGTAGGATATCAATAGTCAAACCTATTGCAGTTTGTGCCTCTGAAAGAGTTCAATTTTTGGTGAAAGGCTTTAACCTATCTCGTCCCACTACAAGGTACCTTTGATAGTTGTTTGATCCTAAAGACGTTTTCCTTTTTCTATTGGTCTCTGCTTACCTGGTTGGAGTGTCTTGAGCTAATTAATTGATTCTTGATTTGGCTCCACCTCCCTTTTAGGTTACTATGTGCCCTGGAAGGGAAATACCTCGTTCAGGGCAATTGTACTGATATGATGGTAGGAGCTGATTCTTGTATGGACCACGAAGAGATCCAGTCCCTTAGCTTTCCTTGTATTGTGCCAAATGTTACTGGAAGAGGGTTTATTGAGGTGAAGTTTTTTTTTCCTTAATGCTTATTTTTCCCCCTATCCTGAAGTAATCCTGTCGGTTTATTGTGAATGGAATTTGATGCTCCTTGGGTTACTGATGACTCACAGTTTTATGTTATGAGTAATTCACCGAAGACTCTATAAAAAGGATCTGCTTTTGGTCTCCATGTGTACAGTAAACTTAGGCTTGGATTTTAGAATATAAATATATTTGCCTCTAAAGGAAAAAATCTGTGTTTTTTTTTAACTCATTGGAACATGCAACCTATTATATAGTCTCATTTTTGGTTGGACCCCCTGTTACCAGCCATGTGTTGCTTTTCAATTTTTCATTAGATCACAGATTCTGGTTCATACTTCAGGTTTTTAGTTACCTGATAAAGTAGATTGACTGAGTAAATCCTTATATCTCAATCTTCTTTTTCTGTGTAAAATTGACTATATTGGATACACTTTATTCTATTTCTGAAATGTAGGTTTGTTATCTTTGACTAGGTTGAGGACCATGGTCTTAGCAGCAACTTCTTCCCATTTATAGTTGCAGAGAAAGACGTTTGTTCTGAGATTCGTACATTGGAGAGCATTATTGAGGTTGCTAAAATGGCTGATGGTTTTCTGCTAGGAACTGAAGAATTTCAAGCCAGGGACCAAGCTCTGGAGTTTTTACATGAACTAGGTTGGCTGCTTCATAGAAGCCATTTGAAATTTAGAGTGGGCTCTGGTGCCAACTTGAATCCCTTTCCTTTTCAGAGATTCAAGCAGCTTATAGATTTCTCCATTGACCACGACTGGTGTGCTGTAGTAAAGAAACTGTTGGATGTCTTCTTCAATGGTGTTGTAGATGTAGGACCACAGTCATCACTAGACGTTCCATTGCGGGAGGTTGGCATCCTTCATCGAGCCGTGAGGAGAAAGTGCAGATCCATGGTAGATGCCCTCTTGAAATACCATCATCATGGAGCTTTTGACAAATCAGGACTACAAAAACAACAAGATGATCATGGCTATTTATTTAGACCTGATGCAGTGGGTCCTGGGGGTTTGACTCCACTTCATGTTGTTGCTAGTCTTGCTGGCTTTGAGAATCTTTTGGATGCATTAATTGATGATCCAGGACAGGTATATTTTTCTTTTTTTATTATGTGCATTTTGGTCTTGCATTGAAAACAGACAGTCTCCTCAATCCACCGAAAGAGGGTGTGGTTGGGGAGGGACTGTGAGGCATGATAAGATCAGCAATAGCCTTCACTCTTTTCCTTGTTATCAGGGTTGATATATTGGCACTCTTATCCAGGGTGACTCTAGAAATCTTAATAGTATACCAAGTATTTGCTCCTCCTCCTTGACAATATGTACGTTAGTTACGTTCGAAACCCCTTACCTGCGACAGCAGGGGGTTGCCCTTCTGGGTCGAGATCGTCGCACCGGGCTTGCCTAGTGCAGTTTACCCTTTCTATGTGGTTTGCGGGCTATTGCACAGGAGTGGGGTTTACCCTGTGCGCACTCATAGGGCTGCGGGTTCCCTTGTCAACAAAAATATGTACTTTGGTTACTGTAGCGGGACTTCACCTCCTGAACCAAGATACTAATCCGAAATTCACTTCTCGATGGGCCTTTTGATATGTTCTAACCTCTTAGAAGAGGTATGCCTAGCCTTTTGTGCTCCTCACTTGAGCCAATTAGGATGTATGATGTGACCTAATTGGGTTTATCATCATTCTCTTAACGATTGAGAAAACACTCCTCATGCAGTTAAGGGTTGTTTGGTTGGAGGTATCACAAAAACTAATACAAATATAAATACAATGATTAGTTAGAGCCAGGAGAGAATAGGAAGAATAATTCCCTCTTAACTAATGCAGCAAATGGTTGGCTGTATTAAAAAAACGTATTAAATAACTAACACAACGTTTAGTTGATGGTATTAAATGATTCGCATGAAGTGATACAATTATATATGTATTATTTTATACGAGATAGAATGTGGAGTTACTTGTTCACGATAAGGAGATAAAAATATTTAAAAACAAAAATGCCCTTAAATTGTGGAGGACTCCTAAATCTGTAAATTGTGCTTGCTCCGACTTAGTGCTAGACTATTTTTACTTTATCAATATAATCACTACTTACCTGTTCAAAGAAAACATAGATGCCTTTAAAGTAGATAATCCTTACAAAGCATTCCATATACTATTACTCATCATATGACATTCCCTACATTATTATTCACCGTATAATAATCCATTTATTATTATACCGTACAAACAACTCCTACATTATAATTCCCGCATAACTAGCATGTAAACCCAATGACTCCCTATTAGTACATAAATACACATCCTTGCTTTCCCTGAATAATGGACTTTGACTGTATTCTCTTTTCTAAACTATGACTTCACTTTGCAGTTCAGAGTATTTTTCTGCAACCTGCTCTTTCTTAGGCTTTAGCTTTCTGAAGTAAATATGTCTCTGTAACTTGCTTCAAGTTTATGATCATGAGTGTTCTGTTGAAATGTGTGACCATCTCATCTAAAAGCTTAAACTATTAGAGAGAGCACACTTTTGTCATTTAATTGTATTCTCATCATATCCCGTCAGTTGCGGCACTGAATCTTTTTCATGAGCCAAGCACGTGGAAGTTCTTTTTGATAATGGGTGGTGGTAAGATTCGATCCCAAGACCTTTGCCTGCTCTGATACCATGTTGAAGTGTGTGATCATCTCATCTAAAAGTTTCAGCTATTAGAGAGAGCACACTTTTATTTTATTGTATTCTCAACATGTTCAATTACTGAATTGGAGGCACTCTGCTTTATTCATATACACATGGATGTTTGTGTTGTAGATCTTTCCTCGTTTTATTTTCTGGTTCCATTGTTTGGAAAGAAATGAGTTAGGCATGTTATTTCAAGGAGCTGTTGAATGATGGTTGTTTACTTCAGGTGGGAATTGAAGCTTGGAAAAGTGCCCGTGACAGTACCGGGCTGACACCTAATGATTATGCATGCCTGCGAGGCCATTACTCATACGTCCATATGGTCCAGAAAAAAATCAATCAGAAACAAGGTGATGGGCATGTTGTTCTCGATATCCCTGGTTCGTTGTTTGATAGCAATCTCAAGCAGAAACTATCAGATGGTCATTGGTCAGGAAAAGTAACTAGCTTTCAAACTGAGAAGCCTTTAGGGAAACCAATTCACCGACAATGCAAACAGTGCAAGCAGAAATTGTCTTATGGAAACTCAGGAACATCACTTATATACAAACCGGCAATGCTTTCCATGGTTGCAATTGCTGCTATATGTGTTTGTGTAGCTTTGTTATTCAAAAGTTCACCGGAGGTTCTTTATTCGTTCAGACCCTTCAGGTGGGAGCTGCTGAAGTACGGCTCCATCTAAAATAGGTATAGCCTTATGTTTTAAGAAGAGAATATAGGAATGCCATGGCTTGTTTTTTTCTTCTGAATTTATATGCCACGATATAATTGGAGAGCTCCAACTCTGTATATTTATTTTCGCTAATTCATCATAAAATACATGAGAAGCTCTAACTGCAAATAGGAAAGTTTATTCTTTTTATAAGTTGATAGTAGAACTTGTCTGGCCACTGTGATTGTAGTTGTAGACACCGCAGATCTGAGCCCGAATATGTTGTGGAGGATAAGTAAATTACTTTATATGTCAAATATATGGACTGCTAATTGCCTACATCTATAGTTTGAGCACATAATTTTCTTGCTATATTGACCTTTCTTAGTTTCCATTTAGTTAAAATCTGGACAAGTAGTTACATTTTTCATCAACATTGTTTCTTTTTAGCTGCTCTTTCTGCAGTTCTTCATTTGTCTTTGTATAGTTTTAGTATAATTCATCATTGTCAAACTTGTCATTTCTTATTTGTACCTACTTCAGCTACTTCTTATTTGAAAATCTTTATCAAAATTTGACTGACCCCTTTACACTTGTAACTTCTAGTGTTTCCTTGTTTCTATATTTTACTAAAAGTATATTGGTAATAGTTAGGAATACATTTTAGTCATGTTAATACGTTTACTTTAGGTCTTATGCATCGTACGTCTTTTAGCTCTATTAGAGAATTCTATGCCAAAAGAACTTGTATTACTTTTTTTTTTATTTTGTATAATGCTGGCTCGAGATGAATTTACAAGTGAGAATTCATATAGTCGGACCAAACTTCTTTGTGACTGAAGCTTAGTAATTTGTTGTTGTATACTACTATACTAGTAACAATTGCCTCAAAAGATTTGATGAGTCCAACATTTGACTTCAATAAAAACGGGTGTGTGTGTGTGTGGGGGGGGGGGGGGGGTGCATGAAATTATCAAAGGAATACAAATGTAAACTTTCATTCCATGGGCAATATCAACTTACAACAATATCATTGAGGTTCTTAAATGAGGTGACAAAGCATATGGTATTCACCATGTTGTTTCAGGAATACAAGGCTAAGTTGCGTGGATTCTTCATTTTTGATGTTGTATTCGTGTTGGATTTTTTAAAAATATATTATTATTTTTTAGAGAATTCGACATGCCTCCATTGATATTTTTAAAGAGTCTAAGCATTTAAATTAAATCTTTTTGCCCTTTTCTCGTACTAAGGCAGAACACAAGGATAATATGGTCATCTCCAATTAATCTTGTTAGCTCAAACGGGCAAGAGATTTCATTTTGGTTTCAATATCGAATCTTCGCCTTTAATTAAAAGTAGACGTAAAGGGTTCCGTTTTCCCCCACACTTTTAAAGAAAAGTAAAATAGTATTGATATAGTAAAAGGAGACTTGACTAAAATTTTATTAACATATATTTGCAAAAAATTTATGAATGATTAACTAGTTTCTAATAATTCAGGGTTTTTCATATAAACTAAAAATCAAACATAATATTTTTTTTATTTCTGTTTCCAATATTTCACGAGCATTTTGCGCCTTTTCCTCCCTCCGTTTCACAAAAAGATTAATTATTTTTATCTATTTTAATTATTTATTTTTTAAGAATTAAAAGTATACATCAATTAGTATAAACATAATGATAAAATATCATTTCTTAAATGACGTATTATAAAGTTTCAAAATGAACAATTGCTTAAAACTATAGCTCAATTAATATAAGACATATTTATTTTAATCTTGTTGTCATAATATAGTATCATATGTGCAATATTTAATGGGTAATTTTTTAATGCAAATTTAAATTTAATTCAAATAAAAAAAATCAAAAACAAAAAGTGCACAATTAAAAAAGTGAACATTTGGGTACCCTGAAGATTGGTGTCGGTTCGAAGAAATTTCGATGGCGGCTCGGCAAATTCAAAGGCGAATTCTGAGTCTTCTCTGTACTAAGAAGCTTCAAGGTATGCGTTCCCTATAGCAAACAATAGTCTTTCTGTATTGTTTGAATTTATGGTTTGAGCTCTTATTATTATGTTATTTTGAGGTTTTGGATGTGGGAAAATGAAGGCATCGGGCAATTGAATTTTGACGTTTTTTTTTTTTTGATATAAAGGAACATAATTTCTATCCATAATCCATGATTTAGATGTTAAATTTAGCTTAGATTCATGTATAATCGTCTTCTCAATGTTATATAACATTGCCTAGTGATGGCATATATGAATCCACCCAGGTCCTTGACTGAGAACAATTTCTAAGAACAGAAAGCGAAACTACACGATGTTTACGTGTAAACCTCCTTGCTCAAAGGAGTGAAACCACGACCTACCAGAGTAGGATTTCACCAATCACTTCACTAACAAGGAGCAATGATTTGATTACAAACTCTTGTAATCCTAGGAATTAAACTCTTATAAATCGATTCACCCTTGTAACAACTCTATTACAAAAGACCTCAATGCAACCATGCTATTGCAATCTCACTTGACCAGCTAACTATAGCTAATACCAGCTCCAAAAGAAGAACACATACACATGTTTCTCAATGAGGAGTAGGTTTACAATGTTAAGTTCAAAATACAACATCTAACATTTTCAGTAGAAGATATGCTATTTGGAGGAATGTGACGGTTTTTGCTTAAGACAAGTAAATTTTGGAATATGCAAAAACTAGGTTTTGCTTCTAGGTCACATCCCTTATATATGAGAGAAGCCAAAACCTTAATTGTTTGCCATTGCAGTCCTGCTGCAGTGCTGCACAGCTGCAGAGATAAAACACTTTACAGTTGTACTGTTGACGTTGCTTGAAAACATCGATGGTACCAGGTCCCTTCATCTGGTTTGTCGATCATCAAAATCAAAGTGTACAACACCTAGTCGATTCTCTTTCCGGTCCGTAACCTAGGTCTCCCCAAATTGTGTTGGGATGTTGAGAATCCCTTTAAAACAACCACTTCATACCCCAGCAACTGGCTGTCAAGTGGCTAAGTCCGCAATTACGAGGTCCCTCTCACAAATGCAGCTGCACCAGGAAAAATAAAATCTGTAACATGCTTAAGTGTGAGATCTTGCCTCAAAATCACCTGAGCTCCTCAAATCCCAACCACCCCGGCAAGTCCCAAAATACTATATGGACTTGAGGGAAGTCTCAACTCATGGAACGGGATTCAAATACTCAAAATGAAGAGTGGCTTTAGGACAAACCATTCTTATATTAGTATCAATTGACAATTCAATAATATGTTTTTGTTATCCTCAGTTGTGTGTAATTTATCCTTTTGATGTTTTTGTTAAAATATTATAATAACTCTGCGTTGTGCATCTCCATGTGTCTTTTGTGAAGAACTTGTTACTGAGATTCTACCGCGTTTCTTAATTTTTCCAGGATTACCATGGAGTTCTGTTTCTCCTGCAAGGTCATCTTTTGGCACGAACGGAATATGTTCAAGACGGTCTTTTCAAACAGTTGCAGAAATCACCAAGCAGGCTGTTGAAGTAGGGGAAAGTATTAAAAATCGCAATCCAGATGCTAATACCGATTCTGCTGCTGCAGTTGTCTCTAGTATCAAGAAAGAAACCACATACAAGTACACTTTGCAATCTAATCTAAAAATCTCCCCAAGACATGATCTGATGATGATCTTCACTTGCACAGTATGTGAAACCAGAACCATGAAAACAGTTTGTCGTGAGTCATACGAGAAAGGTGTAGTGGTGGCTAAATGTGATGGCTGTAAAAACATACACCTTATTGCTGATCGTCTCGGGTGGTTTGGTGAGCCTGGTAGCGTGGAAGACTTCCTGGCTGCTCGCGGAGAGGAAGTGAAAAAGGGTTGTGTTGATACTTTAGGTTTTACACTCGAAGATCTGGCAGGAAAGAAAACACTGGAAACTATTAGGGGAGAAGTAGAATCCAAATCTGGAGATTGAAATTAAACAAGTTGATTTTGTAATGAACAACATTGAATATGCTAGTCTATATGTGTTGTTTCTGCCAGAGCGATGTTGCTTTGGCAATTCTATAAATACTTATTTAAGAGACTTATTTATGAAAACTCAATAAGCCTCAATCGAAAGCTAAAGCGAGGAGGATTGTCCAAGTTTTATAAGAAGTTCAAGTGCTTGCCCTCAACCGACGTGGAACATTCTCATGTTCTTTACACTCCAATAGGG
This sequence comes from Solanum dulcamara, assembly GCF_947179165.1. Classification (NCBI taxonomy): domain Eukaryota; kingdom Viridiplantae; phylum Streptophyta; class Magnoliopsida; order Solanales; family Solanaceae; genus Solanum; species Solanum dulcamara. The sequence continues at coordinate 79,455,508 of NC_077238.1, forward strand.
GCAAGGGATAAGTTAAATGTTATGACAAATGCAGTGTGTCGTAAAAAGTTGTTGTGATCAATTACGCATAATCTCACTTTAAATTGTTCCTTATGTTAGGGAAAAAAGATTGTATTTGATGTTAATTGATTTAATAGGAGGGGTATTTGTGTCGTTGGGGGGTAAATAGAGATATTATTAGTGTTGTTTACAGATATATCATCATTAATAGAGTTCTCGTGAGTGTTTGAAGCCATACAACTTTGGTTCAGCCTAAAGCCACTAAAGCAATAACTTTAAGCCCTCGAAAAATAAGGCTTTAAAATTATTCAATGTAATATATATATATATATATATATATATATATATATAAATAATTATGTAGTTATTGTTAGTATTAATTGAAATTATTTTATAGTTTGTTGTCAATATTGATATTTTCAAAATTTTATTATTTTCTTAAAATACAATTGATATTATAATTGAAAGTTGTAGACAATTAAATTTGTAGTTATTTTCTACTTCTTAATTTGCCTAATTCACTTTAATTTAAATCAATCATATTTTAACATTGGCTTTGTAAGATTATTTTCAATTCTTTGAGGTGTTTGTGTTTTCTTAGACATTTCAAACTCAAACTACTTAGATTATCAAATAATTGAATTTAAAAAGACATGTCTTAACTTTGAATGTCTTGCGTAACAACCATTATAATATTAATGATTTAGACCCTTTTTGTAATTAAAAATAATACGAAATACTCCATCAGACAAGTGTCGTGTTATGTAATGTACAATAATTTATATATACATATTCCTGTTTTACAAATTATTATAAGAGATATTATATTGTTAATTTAAAAAAATCATCAAATTATAATTAACTATCACTATTATAAGAACTTATGCGAAGAATATATATATATATATATATATATATATATATATATATATATATATATATTATTATTAAAATAAAATTTCATTTTAAAAATAAAATTGACTTTATGACTCACATTATATGGAACCGGAGTGAAATTACACTTGGTATTCTATTGAGTCGCCTTGAAGTCATATGGTGCATTTGTCCTATTATTCGATACCTGGTTGTTAAGATTAAGGTTCTTAATTGTCATACCACCTTGCTTCTTGCTAAGTATTACAATTGAAATCAACTTGGACTCTTACTAGGCAATCTCAATGTTTATCAATAACCATCTATGTTTTAATAACATCATCTTTGAATGCAGGTACTTAATGAGAGAATTGGAGGTCACAATTATTAAGCACGTAAGGGTGTTAGACGTTCCTTTTTGGAAAAAACAACCTTTTTGGAAGCTCTTCCAGAATGTGCATTGGAAGTTTTTGAAGCAAACACACATGGAACAGTTTATGTTAGAAAAATTAAAACTTGTAATATTAACTTTATGGGCCAACATATGACTCTAAATCCTGTAACCGACATATCGAAAAATAACTATTTATTGTAATCTATATATAACCCCTCCTAGTTTTTACCCAAAAAAAAAAAGGTATTACAATGTCCCACTTGAATAGATTTATAACCTTTCTTGTCTTTGTTACTTTCCCATAAGAAGTTCCATTTTATTTTGTTGATCACATAAGTAGATAGTGCATTCATGATTGAATTTATGTACACATAATTTATTAATAAATGATATTAAAGGAGTCAAAGGAATTTCTAAATGTGAACGAATTGAATTCAGTACTTAAAGACTAGACTAAAGAATTCAAGAATATCATGAATACAGATGAATTAACTGACAACACAATTATAAAAAAAATATATTCTATTTTTTCTCTGTTATGGTGAACTTTTCTCAAAATTAATATGATCACTAGTAGTAGCATTAAAAATATTGATTTAATATATATATATCGCCTGAATTCATAACCTATGCTTGAAAATTTAACAATTCTCTAGTGCAAACTCAATTTTAAGAATGATGAAATTGTTTTTAGAAACTATGCCCCTATAATTTAGTTTTTTTTAGTGTGAATATATATTCAATGTTAATGATAGTTTAGCCTTATTTAAGTGTTTGTTTATATATTTTCCATACTAAAAATTTGATGAAACATAATATACCCTAAATATTTGCTGCAAAAAAATAGAAGAGAGTCATTGCTGCCACACAACGCAGTAATCAAATGAAGATTGAAGAATGAACAATCTCTCTATATATATATGCTCGCTAATGTGGCATGCCTCTAAAGCCACCATTTTCATTTATCCTTTTCCTGATTTTTTAAGTTTTTTATTCAATTAGTTTTTAATTAGTTACTATTCAATTCAATTGATGAAATAAAAGGTTGGTGTAGTTTTCAGTCCAAGAAACAAGCCCAACCCACGTGCAGACTTTAATGGTCTAATTAAATAGGTTATGAGCCTTTTATCTCATTTTTCTCCAAACGTATTTCTCTATCTATCATTTTTCTCCAAGGAAAAAAAATGTGATGAAGAAGCTGAGAATTTTAACCCCTTTTCCTGCGTAGCTTCTTCCTCAGTAAGTTTTTCATATTTATTTCACCTTCATCATCAACCCATTCCTTCATCTTCCTTATTTGTAACTGTATCATTAACCCATTCCTTCATCTTCTTCGTTTGTAATTGTAATGTCTTTAATTGTGTATTAATCTCTGATAATTATTCTCCTAATTTTTCCCTCCTTTCATACCCCAATTGTTGAAGTATATAAATATTGGTATTGAATTATTTCGATATTCTAATTTGCATTGTCTATATAGCTTTTAATTTAATTTTTACAATGACGTATTCTTTACTTTCAGACTTAATTTTCGATCGAGATGATTTCAGAATAAGGGTTAGACTTTGTAGAAGTGGGATGCCATTAATCCCAAGAAACATGGCGAGCTGATCAGCGTGGATATGATATTTATTGATGAAAAGGTAATTATTGCTTTCCAAATGCATATTATTTTTGAAAGTTTCAATTTTCAAATAACTTACTGCTTTCTTCTATCAGGAAAATTTGATGCATGGTATAATTAGAAAAAATCAAGTTAATAGGCTCAAAGACAAGTTGAGTGAAGGTTCTGTATTTATCATCAAGAACTTCAAAGTTGTTGAAAGCATTGGGGGGATATAGACCTGTTGAAAATTCATTGAAAATTATTTTCTTTGCCTCAACTGCGATCAAGAATTTATCTGAAGATATTATGGAGATTCCTATAAATGGATTTCAATTTATTAAACCAAATATGATTGATTCAAGGATGAACAACAACACTGTGTTATCAGGTCTGCATTTATATATAGTGTTCTTTGCTGTAGTATTTAAACATCCACGTTTTTTTTTAACTGAACTTCTTCTTCATTATTCCTAGATTTGGTTGGTTGTTTATATGGAATTGGTGATATGGAGAGTACTGGTCCGAATTGGAGAAAGAGGGACATCCACATTCTTACTGATTAGTAAATTTACTCATCTCATTTTAAGTAGCTTTTGTTTGTTATCTCCTTACAGGAGAATTGTTTGATACTGTTTTATCTCTTTTTTCCTGCATAGTTCGGCTAAATCAAAAATTATCTTATGGAAGAACTTGGGGAGAAGTTTCCCCCATATTTGTATAGCAAGGATGCTGGCCCGTATATAGTAAAATTTTTCCTCAAATACATGCAATGGTCTTTTATATGTTAAATTTGACAGTTGTATGTGTAATTTCGTGATGCAGTAGATATGGTTATATTTGATCTGATTTTTACAATTAAAAATGTCATCGCTATAAATAATAATTTTTATTTGATCTTTCTGAATTGTAAGCAATTGATAAAAAAAACAATAGTTCGGAGATAATACTTACATTTGAATCATAGTCAAATATCAAAAATTTTAAAAACAGATCAATAACTATACAAAAGTGATTGAATGAGGATTTGATATTATAAATCGCCTAGCTCAAAGAAATTAGTAATTTCTTGAAAAAGAGAAAAAAATATTCAAAAAAAAGAGAGTAGATTGAAAAAATACCCACACAATGTTTATGTAATTATGCTGATTATCTCTACCTAAACATGATTTAATTTCGTAGACATAAAATTGCGCCAAATAATTTTATTAAGCAATAGTTTATTTTTTTAAACTTGCTATTTTTTAATTTGTCGTCGTGATTCATTTGACGCATTGTCAAGTGAGAAGAAAGGTAGACAAAAGAAGAAAAATTGATTGGAGAAACATATCTGTAACGATCTGTTTCCATAGTTATGGATAAGCCAATGGAGAAAAAATTTGAGCCAGAAAACTTCTGAGTAGTAACTTGAAAATTTCGCGCCTAGGTCAGACTTGGGCGAAATCTAAGTCACGTGAGGTTTGGGGTAATTCGGTAATGGATGGGTGATTAAATTTCAAGTTTGATAGTTTGAGTTGATAGTCAAGACATTAAGGAGGCTGTACGGATTTACGGAATTGAATTCGGGCGAGTAGAACTCCCGTAATTGAATTTGGCATGAAAGAGTTGTTTTGGAACGTCAAGAATTGAGGATATGTCGCAAAATGAGGGCCTGGGACTCAAATCCGAGTTTCTGTTCCCTTGCAACCCGCCATGACGGGATTATTTTCGCTTTGGTGGGGCCGCCATGGCGGGGTAATGACACCATGATGGAACAGTCGCGAAGTTAAAGGGGGAAAAGTCCTAAAACCGTTTTTATTACTCACACTTCGTTCTTGAGACACCAAAAGCGACCTAGGGCGATTTTCCTTCAGTTTTCCACCAATTCTCGTGCTAAAGGTAAGTTAATCAATTCTCGTGCTAAAGGTAAGTTAATCATTACTCTAACTTGTGAATTGATTCCTAGACCTTAGAATCTAAGGGAATCCTGTCACAACCCAAAATCTGAGCTTGATGGCACTTATTCTTTCCCACTGGACAAGTCAGCCTAAACCCACTAAATGCGAAACATAAAAGTGGAAAACGATTTAGATAGATAAATATAGATAAAGCGGAAACTTAGTCAACTATAAAATCACCCACGGATTGGTTGTCACATGTACAAGTCTCTAATTATAAAGATACTGAATAAATAAATACAAGTCTCATAAAGAGGAACAAGAAGATTGCTGGCATCAACAACTACCTCTCAAGATTGTTGTACAAGCCTCTAATTATAAAGATACTAATAAATAAATACAAGTCTCATAAAGAGGAACAAGAAGATTGCTGGCACAACAACTACCTCTCAAGTCTCCCCTAGTAAGCCTCGGATGAACGAAAGAAAACTGGGTCACTGTTCGAATTCAGAACCTACACAAGTGTAGTTAGCAAGAAGTGAGTACCAACAACGTGGCAAACCCCTCGCGAACGCGGAGGTCAAGGGTCAAAGTCCTTCGCGAACGCGGTCAAGCTTTTGCGAACGCGAAAGCCAAATCGGCAGCCTTCCGTGATACTGATGAAATCGACGGAAGTCCATTCCGAGACTCGAAACTCCGAAACTCAAAATTTGACAACTTAAGCCTTTAAAACTCACTTCTTTAGTAAAACCTCCACTTTTTCACAAGATTTCCAAAAAACAGCTTTCAAATCATATCCAAATGACCGGGGCAGTTGACGGGAGGGGTACAACTGTAGTTTTATCAAAAATATCAATAATGACCTTAAGGGTCATTACAAATCCTTTAGAGAAAGGTTTTTGCCTGAATTAATGGTGGAAAAAACCCTAAGGGGGAAATGATCATGAAGGTGACCAAAGGTTAGGATTTTGATATAACCGAGTATTGCAGGCCAATGGCTCATTGATTTCTCATATTTCTTGTTCGATTTTAGACCAAGAACAAGCCAAGAGACTTCAAAAAGGGAACGCTCCGACTCTTTAGAGTTTTCAAGGCTTAGTTTCGAGGTAGGTGATAGTTATTTTCTGTATGTGTTATATGTGCTTGCTACTGCAATTGATAATATTGCCTGCATGTATGAGACTAGGAAAAATGTAATCAACTTAATGAAATGACTGTTATGTCAGAAAAAGATGGTTTAAAATTAATTTCAACTTTACAGAGAATAAATCAATTTTAGAAAAAAAAGAGTCGCCACTTAATTTTTTTAAAAAATTAAGAAAACTTAATTTAAAAGACCCTAACAAATTTAAGTCTTAAAATTCAGAGAAAAAAGTACGAGGTTCTTATTTCCACTTTGAGAAGGTGTTAAGCATTCAAAGTGGCCGCTAATGTGCGGTTATCTGACGATTTAAAAAATTACTTGACTAACTTTTGAAAATATTAATTCAAAAGGAACCGAAGACTTTAAAATTATTTTTTAGAAAAAATGATCAAACTTAAACATTGAAAATAATAAACATGCATATTAAAAAAAGTAAAAGTTTATCAAATGACTAAGTGAAGGCCAAGCAGAGCGCACCATCCAGACATTGGAAGATATGTTGAGGGCCTGTGTACTTGACTTTAAGGGAAGTTGGGATGACCACTTACCTCTCATAGAGTTTGCATATAATAATAGTTATCATGCAAGCATTCAAATGGCCCCTTATGAAGCTTTGTATGAGAGGAGGTGTAGATCTCCCATTGGGTGGTTTGGAGTTGGTGAGGCCGAGTTGATTGGGCCTGACCTTGTTCACCAAGCCATGGAGAAGGTGAGAGTTATCCAAGATAGGCTAAAGGCAGCCCAAAGCCGCTAGAAATCTTACACCGACGTGAGGAGGAGAGACTTAGAGTTTGAGGTGGACGATTGGGTATACTTGAAAGTGTCACCCATGAAGGATGTCATGAGGTTTGGAAAGAAGGGGAAACTTAGTCCTCGATATATTGGTCCTTACCAAATTTTGAGACGGATTGGGAGTGTTGCTTATGAGTTGGAGTTACCCTCGGAGTTAGCTTCCATTCATTCGGTATTCCACGTTTTGATGTTGAAAAAGTGCTTGGGCGATCCCTCGTTGGTAGTCCCCATTGATAGCATTGGAATTAAGGATAACTTGTCTTATGAAGAAGTTCCGGTCCAAATTCTTGATCGCCAAATTCGCAAATTGAGGAACAAATAGGTCGCCTCAATCAAGGTCCTGTGGAGGAATCAATTTGTTGAGGAAGCCACATGGGAAGCGGAGGAAGCCATGAGATCTAAATATCCCCATCTATTCGTGCCTACCGAGGAGAATGTTGAAGGTAACGACATTTCCTTGACTTGAATTCATTAGTGCATTTTGAGTTTTGATTGATAATTGTTTGAAAATTTGATTGATTGAATAACTGAATGTTGATTATGATTAGTACCCTGAGTCCATTCCTGGCCACTCGTCATTCGAGGACGAATGATCCCAAGGGGGAGATAATGTAACACCCCTCAAAATTTCCCCCTAGAATTCAAACCCTTCTTGTATACAGGTAGGATCGAACTCGAGTATTGAGGAGCGTATGCATGAGTTGAGATGAGTCTTTGAGAATTTAAGCAGTATTAGAGGTGAGGTGAGGTCATGGAGGACCCCTATGACCAAATTAAATCCAAAAGATTCGTCGTGGCTAAGTTTAGGATGAGTTCGTATAAGGGTCGACTTGTAACGACCCTATCTTTTAAAGGACGTCAATCTGGGTGGCCCACGACCTATCAAATTAAAGGTCGTCGAGTCTTCTTTCCAACACCACCAAGAACGTAAATTTTAGAGTTCGGAGTCAAAATATATGACGATCCTAAGATGAACTAGCACGGCAGGAATTTCATTCTTGGCCTGGGTTGCAGCTGCTGGGGAAATGGCCTTGGCGCTGTAAGGGCGCGACGCGCCACTATCGCGCCAGAAACATGCCTCAGTAGTTTGGTCCTGGCGCGGCGCGCCACTACGAGGTGTACAGGTTTTAGGCGTATTCAGCCTGGCGCTGCAATGGCGCGACGCGCCACTATCGCGCCAGGTGCGTTTTTAGCCTATTTTCAGAACTTTGAGGAGGGGTAATTTGGGAACTTACCCAAGTTATATATGTATTACCCTTGGTCACTTTGGGATAAAAAAATTTCCAGCTCTCTCTCTCTCTCTAAAAGCCCTAGAAGTTCCTCTCTCCCGCTCTCTTCTTCATCTTCTTCTTCTTCTCCATTCTCAACAAAGATTTGTCCCAAGAGCTTCAAGATTTGAGTCCTCCATTGAAGACCCAACATCAAGGTTCTCTCCAAGTCTTCACTAAGGTATGTAAGGCTATCTAAAACATGGGGTGAGTCCACCCATGTGCCCTACTCTTGCTTTGAGGTTAGATGTCCATAGAAATAGAGTTTCTTGGTATGGTTTATGCTTGTATGAACTTTGTCCCCTATGTATTTGATTCTATATGTGTTGATGTTGTTGAGCCAAGAAGTTTCTAAATTGAGCCTTTATGTGAGTATGAGTCGATGAAGATGAGTTGTTAAATATGTTTTATTGATCTTCTTAATTATGTGGATTATGATGAAGGATGCTATTTTCTTAAAAATGTTGCTTATCTTAAATTGTTGACTTAAAGCCTTGGAGTTGTGATGAGTTTCAAAGATTGAGTAAATGGATAGAGGAAATGATTGGTTGTGCTTATATGTTGCTATAAATGTGCATTCAAATTTCTTTTGAAAGATATGACTGAGATTGACCGGATAGTATGATTGGAAAAGATTTGATCATGATAGAGTTGATGAGTTGACAAGGTTGTAATGAGACATGTCGATATGATTTGATTGAGTTGATTGGATGGAGTTTTATGAGCATTGAGTCTTGGGAGGAGTATCGAGCACTGAATTGGGCAAGAGTAAAGTCCATACTCGAACCCAATAACTACGTCGCCAAACGTAGGAGGGGGTTGAACCGTTAAAGTCGGGTGTTTCCCCAAAATATTTGTCCTGACATTATACGACTTGGTTGGATTGGATCCATGATTGGTTGATTCGTCCATACCCTGGCAAGGTATGAACGGACGCGGCAACAACGTCGGTTTGTTGTACTTTCACTAGCTCATAAGTGATGGTTGTCGGGTAAGAGAAACTCCCAAATAGGTCTTGATAGTACTCCGAGTCCGATTGAGTTGAATTGTATATGATTGGTCCCGTCTAAATCATATTCTTGTTTAGACTTAGGACATTGGATTGAGTTGAGATTCCGAGTTGATTGATTTCTTCCTTGATGTTCGTTGTATTCGGCCATTTTACATACTCGTACATTCCATGTACTGACGCCATTTGACCTGCATCGTTTTATGATGCAGCGACAGGTACCAGAGATCATCAACCGACGCTCTGTTGAAGATCCACTTACACTCTCAGCTAGTTGGTGAGTCCTCCCAGTTCCCGAAGGATATTGAGCCTTCTTGTACAGTTTTGTTGTCCTTTCTTTTATTTAGATTGTTGGTAGCCATGGGCTTGTCATTGACACCTTTTAGACTTGAATAGAGGCTTCATAGACTGGAGTGTGGGGAGGTCGAGCTGTTATCTTGAGGAGTCTTATTTTATTGTCTTGTTGGATTGTAAATGTTTGGCCTTCGGCCCCATATATGAATAGTATTTCATTAATTGAGTTTCCGCTAAGAGAATGTGATTGAATGAATGAGTGACTTGACCAGGTGGTTCGCTCGGAGGTCAGAAATGGCCTTCGGATGCCGGCCACGCCTAGGGTACCCTCTCGGGGCGTGACAAATATATTACTTGACATCCTCCAAAATCTGAAAGTCATCACATGAAGGACATCTAAATTCTAAAACTAAGTTTGGAAATATCAAACACCAGAATAAACAAATAACAAAATGTGTCCGAAAACTAAAGACACAATGCCATAACCGAGAGAATCAATCACGAGCTAGAAGGATAGCTCACCCTGAAATCCGATGATCTTGAAACTGACTAGAGCTGAGGTCGACTCGAAGTCTGTGGAACACTCGCTGCACTCCACAAAATAAAACAAGAAAAAATAATATAAGTAGGGATCAGTACAGGACAACATGTACTGAGTAGGTATCATCGGCCGACTCAAAATAGAAATCAATATGCATAAAGTAATAGAGGGAAATCAACCATAGCACTTAACAGTTGGCAACCAACAATATCAAGATGAAGTGACTACACAATGAACAATTTCATAACCAATCAACAATATTAAGATCACACAGGAGGACTCATGCCTCCACATCACACTCTTTTGGAAAATGAGTTATTGGAAATTGGGTAGCATTAGGTCATTTTAAGTTGTTCTCCTTTTATATAACCGTGCCGGAACGTGACACTCGATCCAATAATATCGTGTCGGAACGTGAAATCCGATCCAAATATACCGTGTCGAAATGTGACACCCGATCCAAATATAATTAATTTATCATTCTTTATTATTACATTCCACTTCATTAGCAATATTTTATCAAGCCTTCTTTATTCAAGGCACCAATTTTTGATAGGTCAAGTTCAATATTATGGATTTAATGGCCTCGGGATTTCAGACCAATCACAACAACATATCAACCATCCAAACCACAATAATTAAATGCGTAGTAAACTTCACACACTACTCGATGAATATCAATCACTATTAAGAGTCTATCTATGATATAGAGTAAAACCATAACCTACCTCAATCAAAAAATCAAAGTAAAGCAAGCTAATCCACCAATGTTTTTCCTTTCTTCAATGACTCAGACCGTTTCCAATCTATCAAATATATAATATTTATAAGTAAACTAGTCCATAGACACTAATATTATTTATATGTTTGACCTAGATCTAATAACTCACCCAATTCTATAATCAATTTCTTAAAATCTCAAGCCTAGGACTAAGTCTTAATTCCTCCAATAACATAAATTTAATGGTATTCATATAATATAATACACCTACTATTTAATTACTTGTCTCAATATATCAGAGCTCGAATTAAGTTTATAATGTGGTACGAAAATTCCATCACAGAATCAAAGTTAAAAATAATTTTTCTTGAATTTACAACTATGAAATACGAGCTGCATATTGGTAAATTAGTTTATATAGTAATTGATGATATGAATCTACTCATCATTACATACTGATGGGTAATTATTATTATATTATTAACCATCCAGTTTTGTGACTTTTCCACCATCAAAGTGCACTGGTCTTCCTTTATTTAATTTGAAAGAAAGTAAAATTGACATATAAGGCAAACCATTTTAACTCAACAATTAGTTGTATAGAAAAATAATGATATTGGGGTTTCTGTGCACTTTACCTGAAGTCGTTTTCTAAGTCTTGCCAACGTCGAAATTGAGTTCTGCTCGTATTACAGTTTCCGCCGCATGATGATTTGTGGTGGTTAACAAATATAAACCTACTAACTCTAATTTAATAAATATGGATAAGTGACATAGGATATTAAATAAATTACCACTTTAACCCATTAATTTAATTAATTATTTAAGTTCACCCCTCAACTAAATAATAATAGTTATCGAATAGTCCAAATACCTATTAAAAATTTACGGAGTGAGTCTTTTATAAAATGAAAAGTTCTAGTTCTCAAAACGACCTAATGGGTCGTTACATAACTATAAGAAATTTCTATCATTAATCTAACTATTCTTAATACATAGTTAGAAATTTCTACCATTAATCTAACTATTCTTAATACATGCTAAAAAAAGACTACAAATCAACTAAATATAAAATATGAAATAATTAAATAAAATAAAACTGAGAAAATATTTTACCTCTTTTCGGGTAGCGAGACTGAAGACGACTAGCGGAAGACGACTTCACCACCACCCAAGAGCTTGACAGAACTTCAATCCACAAAAAGAAAAAAAAACTAAAAATTTAGATTCGAACCTTCGTTGGTTCGGCGTTATAAGAACTTCGTTCTTAACCTAAATTTCGACTTCAATCTCCTATTTTTATCAAAGAAAAATATAGATTGAAAGTTAGAAATTTTCGCAACTTTTAGGTTGGGGTCAAGAGTCCAAAATCCTAGCCAAGTTTAGAAAATTTCAAACTTTGGAGTGGCTAAAAAACCTCTAATTTCTTCCTTCTTCTTAATGAGAATATGAGCCTTTATATAGGTTCCAAAAATCTCAAATTCTTCATGAATTTTCGATGTGGAGAATGAGATTTTTTTTTAGAAAAAACTAAAAATTTTAAAAATACAAACTATAATTAAACTAACCTAACTAACATTGTATTTAGTAAAATATAAAATCTTTTGAAATGATTTTCAAATAACCACATAAATAGTAATCAAAGATATAATTATATAGAAATATATATATTATACTAAAATTTATAAAAAGATAAAAATAGTTAAGAATAACATGAAAATATCTTTATTTTTATAAAAGCTAATTATTTCAAAAAAGTTCAAAATTTAAAGAAATTCGATGACTAATTTACGTTCTGGAGAGTCAAAATTGAGTGTCAACAATGACTATTGTAATCAATTGCATACAATGAACTAGATACTTGATTGTACAAGCTGTGAACTATTCATTGTTGGTTGTGATTATGATTGTTGGATCGGATATCGCCCGGATAAATTTTGGATCGGATGTCATGCCAACACATAATTGAATCAAGTATCATGTAGGTACGTATTGGATCGAGTGTCACGCCGACATATATTGGATCGGATACAATACCGGTAAAAACTAACAACTTGGGTATGGGTTCCATGAGAGGACCATTGTTGATTGTTGTATTTGAGATTAACACTGTGAAACTGTATATTGCTTATGAAATGATAATTGGTAATATGTTTCCATATATGCCTATGTTACTACATTGTATTTACTTGTGCATGTTTCATTTACTGAGCTGGCCGCGTGATCCTACAAGCACACCATTGTTATGTGTACTGCTACTGCACTTGCAAATTCTTTGTTGAGTACAAAACATCTTCAGGCGACTGCTGACAGACCTCGGTTACGAGATCAGTGACTCTAGGATTCAAGAGTGAGCCAGTTCTTTCAAGCTAATGTGGATTCTTCTCAACTTTAGTCCCTTTCTTTCAAACTGAGACTGTTCCAGTCTTTAGTTTACTTATTGTTTTTGGGGTTGCATCCCCTTACTCTTAGGCTTGTTACTTAGTGGTTTTGGTACAATGACTTTCAAGTTCTAGGGAAGTTGACTTCCGCATGTTTGACTATTTACGATTGTTTGTTAATTTTTGAGTTTGTGGGAACTCAACCTAAAATTTATATAAAAGCTATGTTTTCCCTTTTTAAATGCCTATTCTGTGTTAGAATGACAGTTCGAGTATAGTTTTGGTTCTCCCACCGAAGGATTAGTGTGGGTATCAATCACGATCCGATTTGGATCGTGATAATATCGTAAAACGTGACAACAAAAATCAGATAAAGAATCAACATTAAAATGATAGCTAACACAAAGTGAATCCAACTAAAGAAATTACAGAACGAAGAAACTTAAAAAAAATTATACCTCCAAAATCAAATACCAAGGTACCAGATATAACATTAAGAACAACTTGATAAAACAGAAGAAAAATCGAATTCAATAATATATTTGTTGAAATAAACTGAGACAAATACAACGCAAGATTATTCTAATTAAATGTAATGCAATTTCACAAAAATGCTTATATTATTAATACAAGTGATACAATAAAAAATTGAAATCTATATTTGAAAAACAGAGGGAACGAAAAAATTAAGAAACATGTAGAAAATTATTTACAACTTTTTTTCTTAGTATTTGTCCATGTACAGTTTACAAATGGTGAAGTTGAAATTTTTTTTATAAGAAAAATACACACAAAAAAATAGAAACATGAAACTCAAAAAATTGACGTTCTAGTAAGAATTCATTTGAGAAAAAAATGATTTTTTTTCTAGAAAGTTCATGTTCATTAAACGATCATGTTTAGATATTTAATTATTTTTTCTTTGTTTTCTCTAGATTCACATATAACCACAACTTGTATCTTATAGGTCTACGATGAAGTTATTGCATTATATCAATATTTTGTGTCATTTTTTGATGGAAGTTAAAATATACTAGAAGTAAATATAAATTAAAATAGCGGGACGAAGGAAGAAGAAATAGATTAAAAATAGAAGAATGAAATTAAAAACTTACACAATATTATATTCTATAGTCAATCCAACAATTTAAGAGAATGTCTTTTTAATAATTTTACTATATACTATATTATAAGTATAATGGTCATCATATATTGCATGTTGTCGTTGTTGGTCAAATTAATATTTTTTACAGTTAAATTTTCTTGCTCGATACAAAGCGACATAAAATTGAGGAGAATGTCTATTCTATAGTCAATCCAACTATTTAAGAGAATGTCTTTTTAATATTTTAACTATATACTATATTATAAGTATAATGATCATCATATATTGCGTGTTGTTGCTGGTCGAATTAATATTTTTTATAGTTAATTTTTTTGCTCGATACAAAGCGACATAAAATTGACGATATGAAGATACAAATCCGCATAAGTAAGTTTCAACCAAATTTAAAAGAGGATATAAGTCATATAATTTTTTTTGTGCCCCAAAGCAACAACTTATTGGCACAATTTGTCCCTAAAGAGTAAACCCTATGCAATCATAAATACCTCCTCTATGAATGCTGATAAGACTACGACTGAAATTCCTTAAAGCACAAGCAATTTAACTAGTGGTTGCCTTGGGACTCTGTAATGTCCTTCAGCGTGTGAAATTTTTAGATCAATCGAGAAATGACAATGTCTTCAATAAAAATGGTCACCATATTTAAATAAATCGTGTCATTGCAGTTGCTTCTGAAGAGCACATGATAGTCAGGGAAAGGGAGCAAAGGAAGTTGAAAAAGATGAACATCCAAGTCAAATGAAATTCGCCAAGGCAAAGTTCTTATAAACTCAATATAGATGGATCAACATGCACTGATCCAGACCTAAGAGAAATAGGAGGTGTGATTAGAGATCAACATGGTCAGTCGCTGTAGGGCTTCAACAAAAAACTTGCACATACGAATGCCACACAAGTTGAACTACACACACTTCTTCATGGCCTAAAACTAGCCAGACGATAGGAGCTGACACCGTTAGAACTGAATACAGATTCCACAAATATTATTTCAATGCATCGAATTGGATACATCCCTTATGCTAACATAATTTTCGAATGCATGTTGTTGATGGAGCAGTTAGGAATCTCAGCACCGATACATGTGTACAGGAAGCAGAGTAAGGTAGCGGAGTGAGGGAAGAAAGAAAATCACGATGCTCCTATCTTTTTGGAAGTTCCATCGATATGTGCTAGGAAAGCTTTGCAAGTGGATATTGATGGAACCGTATTCAATATGAGTATTTTATTTTGTAATCTTAACACTCATGACTATATCATGATCCAGCTTTCAGCTATGGGGATGCCCCATCAGGTACTGTACTAAACACTTTCTGATTTTTATTTTAAAAATTCATGGTTAATAAAAAAATAAAATAAAATTTAGTATCTTAATTGAGCTTTATTTATCGTCACAACAAAATATAATCAAACTGAAAATAATATTTTTTTAAAAATAAAATGGGTAAATGTTTATCTTATGAAAATGATGATATTCGAGGAATAAAAACATGTTTGATTTGAAGAAATTACTTGCAATTTTAACACTAATAATGAGAGTTTAAAATGAAGATAAATTAGGCATGTACTACTGCATAAAATCTTGAGAAAAATTCAAATAATTTTTTTTTAGAATTAATCTATCAGAGGCAAATTATAAGAATTTAAAGTATGCAAAAACAAATTCATATTGACTTAAATATATAAATTAATGCTTTAAAAAATGACTATAGTTAATAATAGAAATAGATTTTTTAAAAAATAAATAAAAAATAAAAAATTAAGTGATAAATTATTTTTTGATATTTTAAAATATACAATTAAAAATAAATATTTATTTTTAATATAATAGATGAGATTTAAATAATTTAACACAACTACTTTTAAAAATCATAACAGATAATTCGAGTCAGAGTGGCTAAAGTTTTTTCACAACTTTGGACTAGGTTTAGTACTTTGTAGTAAGGAGGGACATCTATCCGTACACGTTTGTCCCAAGTTAATCTCAGCCGTTGATCTCCCGTCTCGTAGTGCTGAGTCCGTGACCCGTCTGGTGAAATGGGTCAAAAAAATGCTGTAACCGAAAAAAAGTTCACGAACTCCAATATTTTGTTTTCATCAGCTGAATTAAGCTCTCAGCCTGAATTTCATTCTCCGGTGAAAAAACTCCGATTAGTTTTCGCCGCAGCTAAAGGTCAGCTTACCTTTCTCTCCTCTCCGCCGGTGAAGTTTAGTATATGCTCAATTTTCGTTTATTTTATTCAAATATCATGCATTTTGAACACGAAAAATTGGAGCTGTTTTTTTTCCCCGGAAATTACCGGCATCATGAGTTCTTAGAGCTGTTGGTTTAGGCCTGTGTAAAATTTCAAAATTGAAATGGTTTATTTGACTTACACACCGCTGCGCAGGTAGTGGAATATTTAGGCGTTTTTTTTTACTGGATTAGGTGAATTCTTTGTTGAACATTGATTTCCCCAATTTCTGTTGATGCCTTTGTTCTTTGGTATGTTGATTTCTGCGTTTTCTTCTGTGATACTTCATGTGTTGTATTGAAGAAATTTGCTGTTAAGTTGATTTTGTTCCTTCCTCGTTGTTCTGTGCTTAGAGCTAGAAAATGTCAAGAAATGTGTGCCTATCTTGATATTGAAGCTCATTAGCAGTGTCTTCTCTCTCTGTTGTTGGTGGCGAAGCTTTAGATTATTCAACTCCGTCAACAGCCTCTTTGATTTCCCTATTTTTGTTGGATATGCCTTTGTTCCTCAGTCCTTTCTGATCTTGTTTTGCTGTTGTAATTGTTATTCATTCTTGTTTTTGGCTGCTCAATTGTGTCTTCTCTGCTGCTGTATGTGTTGTATTGAGAAGATTTTACTCTTAAATTTGTTTTTTTCCCTTCCTCGTTGCTCTGTGCTTCTTCTGTGTTCGATTTATTTGTATTCTTCTTAGTGGTAGTTGTTTAGGTGTACTCCATTGCATCTTCCATTCTACAGTGTACTCATGTATATTTTTTCCAATAGAATGAGCATCCAAGGATAATAATACCACACATTGGACTTTCAACAATGAGTTCACCATAGTTAAAATACCTGCAAAACAGAAAATCACGTTAGTAAGAGGTCGGATCAACCCTCTCTTATTCCTAAGAACTTGGTTGGAATTGATTTGGACTACAATGATTAATTAGTTCATCTAATCACTTTTAATTGAGATATGAATATACACCGTGTTGCACAAAAAAATGGTTTTGGGTATTGAAATAATGAAAAGACGACTGCACCAGCTTGATATTTTGGTATTATTGCCACATAGAATAGCTTTAGGATTTTCCGGGGAAGATTCAGTCAAAACTAGGCCAGTGTTTGGCCATAGATTTTCATATATTTTTGGGAAACTAGATTTTGGTGAAGTTCGGGTTGAAGTTTCAGCAATAGTTTCACTCTTTTTAAAAAAAAAACATGAAACATAATTTATACCTATAAGTTCTAAAAACTATCAAAAATACTTATAAGTTTGCCACAAAGTTAGCATTTTTATAAAGAACTGGATAATACGTTGTCCAAAAATCATAACACGACATTTTATTAAAAACTACTAATAACACAATTATCAGCTAATATAGTTTGACAAATTACAATTAGTCACTAAGATCCTTGGTGCAAAAAATTAAATAATAACAACGATTGGGATTAACTGTTCTTTAATATAATCTTCTCACATTCTATGAACAATCTCTTCATGGTGAGCATGCATTTCCGGGTCATGATTGTGTTTAATGAGGTGAAAGGGTAAGTTTTAAAATTGTAAAAGAACTCAATAACTATATTTTGGCCCAAAGAACCCGTTCCCCCCCCCCCCCCCCAAAAAAAAAAAAAAAAACTAAGAGAAATTTTATGGCCAAACAAATTTTGCCAAAAGATTTCCCAGAAAGTTCTTGCAATAACTATGGACAAACGGGTACTAAATAAAGTTTAATTTTTTTTTGAGAAGGTAAAATTTGTATTGATAGTAAAAAACTAACATCCCCAAAAAGGTGGTAAGTTGAAACCTTTACAAACAGCAAAAAGGTACAGAAGCCCCTGTCGGAAAAACCTATGACCTTATAAATTGCCAATTAAATATACTAAATATCCTACTTCCCGCCACATATTCTGTTTACACCAAAAGAAGAACAAACTAAGTTTACACTTTCTTTATGACTAGTATTTGGGTTTTTATTACTTGACCTGTACGAGGTGAAAGTCTCATAATGTTCTCAGTGGGGAGTTAGGCCTATCAAGTGTTTGGCCTGCTTCATTGCATGTTACCACCTTTCAAACTCTATTGCCCAATTGGTAAAATATAAAAAGAAAACTGGCCAGAGCTTTTCCAATTTGCTTTATAAATCTGTGCTGCAGTGTTTTCTTTGAATACAATAAGGAATATACCTCAAGCATAAGTAAGTTGGGGTTCGCTACATGATCCTCAATGTTTGCTTTGAATGACTCAGTAGTTTTTGGCTGCAGGATTGTTTGCTGATTCTCTACCCTTGTGTTTCAACTAATCGATATTACTTTTCCATGCTGCAACAGGCTCAAGAAAAGCACTGTTTTATGCTTTTGCTGTGGCACATAAGAGACAATTCTCTAGCTTTGGCCCCTCCTATTTCACATTAAAATGGTATACATATGAAAATTTTCATATGTATGGTGCTACTATGTTGCTGCTTTCTTAATCATTCTTTGTTTTGCTCTAGTGTGAATACTCAGATAGTGAAAATTCTTCGAAGCCTGAAGGTGTGAGTGGAATCATGCCTAAAGTTGAAGATCCATATTGCGAATTTCCATCTCTATACACATATACAACGCCTATGGGGGTAAGGAAAGAAAAATGCATTTAGCTGAGTTTTCAATTCCTTGGTAATATGGTTTTACCATCAGGTGGTAGCATTAATATTCATCATCTCTGTATCATCTCATTTTGTGCTGCTAATGCATCTGTAGGACAATATTGCGAGCTCATCAGGCAGCAATGTGAGGTCATCTCTTCTGACCATGGGTTTTGAGGCATCACTTGTTGATAAGGCAATTGAGGATAATGGTATGTAGTGGGCAGTAACTTCTGTTTTAATCTATTGCGAGATTGTGTTGGCGAATAGTTTTCTACTGAATTTTGGAGAAAAAGCACCAAATGTATCGCCTTAAAAAAGGAAAAAGAAAAAAGAATACCAACTCATAGGTTTTCTTTATAAGTTTTGGTTGTTATTGCAGTTGAATAATTTTTGAAGGGATATTTTCTTTTCAATCTAGGTGAAGACAACATTGACTTGTTACTGGAGACTCTTTTTGCAATTTCTGTAAGTAACTATTTTTAATGTATGGTACTTCTGGTTCTTCTTTGATTCTGCTCATTTCTTGCCTGAAATAATGTGTTGATGCAAAGTGCTACTCCTCTTTGTCTAGCTGTCTTTCACCCTCAAGACCTTTTAACTTCTGGCAACTTTAAACTTCTTATGACAACTTCTTTTTTCGGTGTTTATTTCCCGAGAAAAGAATAAATGATAACTTAGTCTATTAAGAAGTTAGACAAATAAAATGACTACTTCTTGGGTCCTCGGTGTCTAGTTAGGTAGCTATTAAGTGCCCCTCTACAAATGTCTGCTTGTGGTAAAGTGAGCCGTACTCTGGCAAATGTCAGCAATACTTTCTGAGTTTTAGGTTATCTACAATGCAATTGTTTTGCAGATCATAAACAACAAAAATAAGTATGTTGGTCATCTCCCTAATTGGATGTGTATCTTTCCCTTTTGGTTTGCCCCAAAATGCTGTCCAATAATTAAAAGGTCAAGACATATATGCACTAAAAAGTTACAAGGGATCTACTTTTAGTCTTTTCAATACGATTTTTCTCAGTTCTCTACTTTTGTTCTTCAACAACAAAAAAGATAAAAGTATTTCTATGAGCCCACATGTTCACCAAGCAAAATGGTTCAGTTTTCAGTTTTTTCTCTTAAATACACCACCCGGATTCAAACTTAGCTTAGCTCCTGTTATTTTCTATAATTCCAATGTTTTTTAAGTTCTTTGCTTTTGATGTTGAGTCATTTTGTGATGCATCTGTACAATTTCTTTTCATGTTTTCATAGGACAGCTTCTGCTTCACATAGTTGGCTGATTTTCTTGAGTTTCTTCCATTTTCCTCTTTTCAAGTTTCTTCTTCTGTTAGAGCTGACATAAGAAACAAAAGGAAGTAGATTTGATGCGTTCACTAAAAATATAGTTTCACTTCACAAATTGTGCTAATCATGGATGCAGAATATTGTGGCACTAAGTTCTTGATTTGCCTCAGAATAACGAGAATGATTGTGGTTTGTGTGTTTAATAGGATCCTCCTAGAGCAGAATCATCAGATTCTCTGGATAGCTTGTTTTGTGATGATGAGGACATAAACAGTTCTGCCAAGTATGATGGTGATGTACATATAAAAGAGGTAAAGTAATATGGTTCTACGTGGTGTGAGTTATGTGCTTTCTATAAATGTTGGTTACTACTTACCATTTGAAATGAATAGTATGTAGTCTGTAGTAATTTATGACATTCATTGTGAACTGCTGTGATATTAGTATGCGTAATGCTCAATATGGTTTCTTAAGATAGTACATTTTATAATCTTTTTGATACTGACTAACTCCTTTATCCTAGTGCTCTCTAAGCTTCATACTTCAGTCAATATATCCACTCTATGGTTACTGCATTTGAAAATGTGTATTGCATATGCATCACTATATTGAATCGATACTGTCGAACATACCCTGTTTATAGTTGTATGAAAATTGCTGTCAGTAGCACATCATTGACAAATGCCTGATTAGCTGTCATTTCCACTATATGTTTGAACTAAAGTGCTGGGTAATTAGATTGAAGGAGCCATCTGAAAGCTGCAGCACTTGTAGTTATTTATAATGGAGAACTAAAAACTGTCTAGACTTGTAAGGAAAGGAAGAAACGCCCACTTGGTTTGGCCATAACTTTTATAAAGAAGCATTGGTCTATAAGTGGCCCCTCAAGAATGTAAATAAGATTACTGGTTAGTTCAAGTGCGAAAGGTTGAGGGACTTGTGACTTAAAAGGGGCCAATGAAACCTGTGCCAACTAATAAAAGGGCCAATGAAACTTGGCTGCCTTGGAGATAGAGGCAAACAGATGCAATTTTTGCTACTGGATAGGTCGTTTTAGTCATTTTTGTAGATCAGGGAAAAAGTTCCCTATTCAATCAGAGGTGGATAGAAGGGACATTCCAGCTTAAGGAAAAAAACACATTATTACAAGAGGTGATTCACGCCAGTGAAAGAAGAAATAAAAGAATTGTCTGTTTCCTTATTCAAAACCATTTCTTTAAATGAAGTTAGAAAGAAACTCTAAAGAGTATGGTATATTAGTGGTTGGTCTGGCTCAGCGTGGTGCATAGCATAAAAAGCCTATGGTACAAGAATGGGCTGTTCACTTTATTGATAAATTGGTCATTGCTAAAGAATATCATTGTTCCAATATCAATGTGTACCCCTACTTTTCACACTGATGGATATTGCTATTTCATACTAGATGTAGAAAAGATTGTGGACTTCAGACTTGTGCATATCCCTTTTCACTCTGTATGCCACGTATAGGAATAAAAGCCACACAATGAAAACTGCGGATAATATGCTTGAGGCTCTTAGCCTATTTTTTTGAGATTATATTTGAATTAAGAAGGATAACAAGGAATGCCGCTTGGGCTGTGTCCACCTTTTTCTGTTGCAGGAGCCTGATCCCTGTATTGGAGTTTGTGATGACAAGAGAGTATCTTTGTTGGC
The DNA here is from genome assembly GCF_947179165.1 of Solanum dulcamara. Classification (NCBI taxonomy): domain Eukaryota; kingdom Viridiplantae; phylum Streptophyta; class Magnoliopsida; order Solanales; family Solanaceae; genus Solanum; species Solanum dulcamara. The sequence goes on from NC_077238.1 coordinate 79,477,335, forward strand.
AATGAGTTTCTCTTTGGACGAAGTTGAATTTGCAATTGGTAAACTTGGTATGTGAAATAGCTGTAATTTTTTGTATTTTTAAAAATGCTCTTGGAATTGTCTTGTTGCATTGTGGTTCTCATCTCTTCTTTTTTTGGAAAAGTTGGCAAGCATTAAATTTATTGTAAACAAAGCAGCCTGACACTAAGAAAGTGCAAAGGCAGTACACTGGCTAGGGATATGATTGTATTTTCTTAGCAGAATCCTCCTAACCGTGCTTCATAGATGACAGTGAAGTCTGAGCATGAGTCTTTATGCTTGTATTTGTCAATGTTCTAGTCGCAGAGAAAGGCTGTTTACTATATTAGTTTTCCTGGATTTTGGAACATTGGTCTATCCAGTTCTCCAGGCAATGCAACCATGAGCAGAAAAAAGAGAAAATGGTAGCAGAAATCCATTAAGGCTTCTAAATATGCAATTTACTCCTTGAAGTATGATTTTTCTTTTTAGTCCTTGCAGTTCTATTATGCTTATCATAAATCATAAAGTAATTTTATTTGCATTTTCTGGCAGGTCACATAAGAATTGTGTTACTTCTAGGAAGCGAAACTTGAAAATGTAAAGAACTCAACAATCTTAAACGTTTTTGATAAGTTTCTTGTTCTTTCCTCTTAATTCTCTGAAGGGCAGTCCTGCATCTCTCCTTCTATGGCCCTTTCACCCTCCAAGTCCACACCCATATTAGCCCTTACTCCTCTGAGACGTCTCATCTCTCAATTATCATGTTGCTTCCCAGTCTACTCCTAGTTGCTCTCTCCTTTCCCTGGCCACATCGCCACTGAATTTCTGTCTTCTGAGAGAGTTAGCAGTACTTTTGTCTCTCCTTCTTTACCTTTGCTCCCTAGTTCCTCCCTGCCCTGAGCCTGCTGCAGCTTCTCTTCACTCTACTCCACTACCCGCACCATTCTTGCACCTTGCCGCACAGTTGCTTCCTTAAACTGATGTCCCAGCTGTTTGACCATTAGTCAGTCCAGTAAAAGTTACAGGACTAAGTGATCTGTCATTTTCCCATCTCTGAAGTTGTGCCATACAGTCAATCCCATCTCATTTGATGTTTTTATGCGTCTTTGTGTCAAAGTTTGATGTGACATTTAGCAGAACCAAATTCAGATGTTTTGTTACTCCTGTGGCCTAGAACATCTTGTTCTTTTATAATCCTTTCTTTAGAGCCTATCGAAGATTGTAGACTTCAGTGTCAATGATATTCAATGAGAGAAGTCCAGAAAATTCTTTGGTCTTTCTCCCTGCTCCTTGTTTCTGCTGTTCTCTCTGTTACCTGTGAAGGCATTTGGAGCATAACATTGAGAAATATTGCAGTATATGTCCGATGGTCCTAGTAAAGCTTCTGAATGTAGGAAGGAGAGATTTCAATGGATGAATATTACCAATCACCATTGTCATGTAGACTAGTAGCTCTAGAAAAAAAAACACAGGAAATCAAAATCACAAATCAGACCTATTAGCATTAAGTAGAGCCAAGATGTTCCTGTTTCTTTACTTCGAAATTGTGTTACCTGATCTTCGAGGGTCGGATGTACAAGGTAAGATATGGATTTAGCTGAACACAATAGGTTTGGCACAGGCCCTGTATATATGTTAAGAAATCTATTAAATATATATAAATATTAAATTTTGAACCCACTAACTCAAATCGTTTGGGGGTTAAGTGTCATCTCAAACACATAAAGTTCAAATTGTGGATCCGCCTCTATGAACTTCTTGTCTTTGTCCTTCTCAATGCGTTGCTCATGCAAATGGACTTATTCTTCCTTCCTAATTTTCTCATTTCCAAATTTATTCAATATTTCTTCAAATGGACTTATGTTCTCTCTCTCTCTCTCTCACACACACACACACTCGCACACACACATGCATGCACATTCACATTTCCTTTTTGTTTTCTAGGTTTTGACCCATAAAAAAAGCTTGTGAGTGGCATATTACTTGTGATAGTTAAAAGTTCTCTCTTCGGCATATAGAACTGAAGGACTAGTGATAAGTAGAGATAATGGTTGAAGGACTACATAGAGAAAAAACTATGCATTAAGGACTACACGACCCTATTCATTTCTTTTGTATAATGTCATATCTAAGAATTAGTGAGAGCATCCTTATCTTGATGACTTTTTTCTCTATTGGCATCATTCATTGTATTTACTTTAAAAAGGAGAAAAAGGGAGGACAGAGACAGATGGAACCTCTTTCCTTGAGTTCTGAGAACGACGTCAATGTGGAGTATTTTTTTCCCTCTATGAACAGTCGCTTCATTCAATATTTTTTTTTCTTTCTGTTGATATGGCATGCAAAAACTTGTATATCTATATTAAACAGAAGTAATGCAGTCCATTGATTACCTGGGGCTCTCAACTATGTTACTTGGAGAAATTCAAGTTCTGGCCACTTTTTTTTTTTTTTTGGGTGGGTGGGTGGGAGGAATCGATAAGTAGAAGTATTGTTCACAGTAAAAGCCATGCACTAAGTGCTGTACATTTTAAAAGGAGGGGAGACCTTTTTACAAGAAGAAGGGGTACTTCTGTACAAAAGAAGGGGAGGCCCCTTTGCGAAAATCACCTCAGTGAGAAATTAATAAAATTTTCTGATAGCAGAACTAATAAAATCTATCATGCTGTTCCCATCATCTGTAGTTTCCTATTTACACCAGAGCGCCAAGAGCCCTTGGTGTTTGTTCCTCAAAATATACACAGCAGCAGCTTTGCCTTCAAACCTTTGAGTCCTTTCCTTCCACAATGCCCAGCATATACAAACACCTTTTTGCCACTCTGTTTTATTCTCCTGCGCACTTCTCGGTTGACTGGGGTTTGAGCTGAAATTGGAACAAGTCAGAGAAGTTTGGTGGACATTTCACGGTCATTGTGTAATGCAGGATAAAATATCTCAACAAGAGCATATCACAATCCTTAGAGACTAATGACTCCAACGGGAAGGTTGGAAGTTAGAATCGTAAAGCAGATAGGTTAACATTAACTGGTGCGGCAGACCTTATGCTGAACCCAACTAGTTTTGGATTGAGGCATAGTAGTAGTAGTTGTTATTTTGTTTCTCTGTGTCCAAATTGCCGCATTATAGTAAATCACATTTTTGTAGAACATAAATATACATGCAATAATTCATAGTTTGCCATTGAAGATCTTTTTACTCTTAAATTTATTCTGTATTTCTTTTGCCTTTAAATGGACAATCATCTAAATCAAGTACTCCTCATGCTGTATGCAGGTGAAGCTGCTCCTGTCAACGAACTAGTGGATTTAATTTTTGCAGCTCGAATTGCTGGGAATCACAAAAAAGATGATGATGATGATGTTTCTGTTGTTGAGATTAAAGAAAGGAACAAGGTTAGTGATTTGTGTGAACTTGTTTTTGAGCCTTTTATAGGAGAAAAAGCTATGGAACATTAGAAGAGTTACAAAAGCGGACAAGATACCCTTTCAAGAATATGCAGAAGTCACAGTAACTGATATTTTGGCGTGTTTGAAGAGAAAGGAATTGCATATGTTTTGATGTGATATCAACTCCTCCCCCACACTTAAGGCTAGATGTCTTTGGCAATATTTAGCCCCTATATATTTCCCTATTAAGTTGTTGGATTTTGGCAGCTCATTTACTTTAGCTTAGCCTTTTTTTGTGTGTCAAAACTGACTCTTTCCTCCACTTTTGTACTTCTTGCGTCTTCTTTATGCCTATACAAAATTTCTTACTTCATGAAAAAGAGAAAAAAAAAAGTTACATTAACTGAACAGATCATCCAATTTAGTTGGGTGTCGTCCCCAAACCTGGGAGGGATGGACTGGCACCCGGTGCCTTAACTTTGACCGAGCGAACCAACTTTAACATGAATTAATAAACATAGCTCTTGCATGAAGTTAAAAACCTAAAGCTTTTCATAAACTTGTAAAACTATAAATACAAAATAGTTATTCATAAATGTCATATGAAACCTCAATAGAATGTCAAAAGACATTATATGACTCATTGTGCCTATGGAGCCTCTATGATAATATGAATAAAAGAAATGCCGGTGACAAGGTTCCGACTATACCCAAAAGAATGCGAATCTTTATATTATCAAAGGAACACCCCGAACATAGAATGAGGCTCATCAAATGACCGGAGGATGAGGGAGGTGCCTAGCGAGAGCCCACATTGTTCAAAGTATCAACACTTGTATCCACTAAAGAGATGCATAACCCCTACGAAGGGACGTGAGTACACAACAGCAAATAGTTGACTGTATCGTCGACTCCTTCACATAAAATGGGACAAGACACATAAAGAAAAACATGAAGAGGTAATATGCAATTCAAACAATATCATTTGATTTCATAAAACATTAGAGTGTTTGAACTTTAAACAGACTTAACTTTTAGTTGGAGTTCTATTAGTCACGGACATATTCATTAAACCACTATGTGTACAATGTGGAGTCCAATCTTGGTCATTGGCTAAGCCATCTCACCACAATATTGTGTGGTTCGACATTTATTTGCTAGCATTTCATTAATCCCAACCAAGGGAGATTATCTAGTTGCCAAACCAATGGCTACAACCATAGTCCTACATCATCACGTGTAGCTTTGGGTACGTCAGTAAAATACTAGGAGATAAATAAAGAAAAAGAAAAAAAAGAAAGGAGCAATAGCACCCTCTTGATAGAACAAGAAAATGATTATTGGGGTCGATCTTGCTTCACCACGCCCAAGCGGCCAAGCCGGAGGCTAAGGAGAGCAGAATAAGGTGAAGGTGTGAAAAAGACTTTCTTTCATAAGAAAGAAAATACTTACTATCTTTGGGATCTGATCCTACACCGCTGCTCAAGACTTTAGTGGATGACTCTATACCCTTTAATAAATACCTCTCATTTATTCCAAGGAGACTCCCAAAACATTTCATTTCATTTGGAACCTTTGGCTCTTTTTCAATAAACAGTAAGCTTAGGCTCATTAGCCATATATCTATCTTATACCATCTCATAATCGTTTGACAAACCATAAGGTCATTTTCAGGTTTTAAACCTCGAATATCATAATCATTCTCATTTAAACCTCAACGCAATCATGGTCATGTGAAGCATAGCATTTGAAGCCTTAATTTATGAGAAAAACATGGATAGTGCATAATTACTTGTCAACCACAATTATACACTAAGAATTTAGAAGCCAATAGTCATATAGCTACACTTAGAAGACATGTAATTTTGTAGAACAATTCTGTGGAAAGGTTCATCTCAACATACCTCGAGTGTCTCGAAGCTAGCATAGCTCCTTGCGCTCCGATTGACTTAAACAAGAATTAATCTACACAATACAATAGGTACTAGACATTAATCACCTAGTTCCATCAATTATCTATCCATAGCTATCTACCACAAATCTTAGTTCATAAGACCCATTCAAGAACTTGATATCTTCTTATTCAAATGGTCATCCTGAACCAATTACACCCTGCATATATCTATCTCATACTTGAATTTGAATATGGGGTAAAGATTTTACCGTTTGGGTTCAATATCCTAACTTAGGATCCTCGTAGAGATTCTTGAAATTTCGTGGATTCCTATGGATTTTGATCCATTTAAGTATTAGATCTTGCATTTAATAAGTGTTATTATAATCATGAATGCACCATAGATACCTACCTTGAAGTGTACTTATGAGAGAAGTGCTCGTCCTACTCCCTAGAATTTAATTCCAATTCCAATATCTCATCTCTTTCTCTTTCCCCGTCGCTTTTGTATTTGTAGGTCAAGTTTCTCTGGCGCCGAGGCTCCCGTCGTGCGCGGGTCACGATTTACTCCTTTGCAATGCCAACGCACTGTCATGAGCCCAGGTCCCTCATGCTCAGCCACAAGACATTCCTGGCGTCGTATTTGCCACCCCCTCCCCCGCCCGCGGGGGTTCTTTTCTAGCATGTGTGTCCAACCCCACGTGTAACACACCCTTCCACGTGCTACCCTCGCATATGCATGGCGCTACCTGGGGCGCCTCAAGCTGGAACTTGGGTCCTCTTCTTTCCTTCGCATTTTGGCTTTTCGCACTTGTGCACAAACACTTCAACACGCATCTTGGTTTGTTCAATCACTCTCATGACCTTGTTACCCTCGTGGTGGGTCCCATATCCCCAGGCTTGCTTTTAGCAATAACATTTTAAGCCTGAATTAGCTTAAATCAAAAGTATAAATTTACGGGGCTTAGACTGTAGATCGATAAAGAGATGTATTGAAATAATCATGTAGTCACAATATGGACAAAAAGGTCCTTTGAATCAAATGTCATTAGAATTTATTATAGAAGGCTTTTTGTCATGTACCTGGAGTGAATATCAAACTTGCAAAAAATAAACTGCTTCATGTAACTGTCTTTCGTTGTCCTTTCCTCCTTTCTGACGTGAGTGTAATTTAAGAGTAAAATTTTTCTAGCTAACCTGCTCATACTGTATGAGCCAAATGCCTTAGTTCCTGTATGACTACCATTAATTTGCAGTGTATGTGCTTTGATTAATACCAACTTTGTTGTCTAGGAATGCACAACTGAGGCTCTGTTTGGGACCATGGAGAAGACATTGAAATTGCTTGAAATGGGTTTCTCTGAGAATGAAGTTTCCACAGTTATTGAGAAGTTTGGTGAGCAAATTATGTTCTTTGCTAGTGTCTATTCCTCCGCTAACTGGTTACGTGTTGAAATCATAATATTTTTACTGCAGCCTTTCTGATTTGGTAAAATATGTCATTAGTGTCTTCAAGTTCTCTTTTTCAGTCAAGTTTATTAATTGGATGCTTCTTTTAGCTTTTATCTTCTGCCTTCTAGGTTCTGAAGTTCCTCTTGAAGAGCTTGCAAATTTGATTATAGATCCTAGTAGTAGTAGAAGAATGGACAAGGTAATTAATTGTCTCCTTTTTTGTTTTCGTAGTGTCATAAAACTAACATTTTTGGTAATGCTTATTTGTTGATTGGATAGCTTGCTTTTCAATTCGTTTTGGACAAAAAAATAGGAAATAGCAAATCAAAGAGGTTTCAAGCAAATGCGACAACCACTCACAGCCTTGCCTTAGTGAAACTCTATGGTGGTGTGGTTGCAGCTGTAGTTCACTATCAGCTATTAGGCAAAGACACTTTTTGGGGATGATTATTCTTTGATTATTTGCACGAAGTGTCTGTTAGAATTCATACATGGACTACAGTTTTGCTCATCAATTATTGACATGCTTTGATCTACTGCATTTCTGATGCTTAAAGTTGTGAAGAAACTAGAGTACAACTAGATTAATTTAGATAAACTATTGCATTTTTTCAAATGACTTACAGATGTTTTGATACCTTTTATTTATCTGAGATCTCATTTTCCTATAGTATGCTGTTTGAGAATCCCTTTTTAATTTATTTTGTTTTATTCATCTGCTTGCAGCATCTCTTAAACTCTCTCGGCAGGAATGGTTCAATTGGTTTTCATCCAGTAGCTGTTAAGAAAGAGGAATATAGTCTGGATACCTCTGAATCTAGAGAACTTGACCTACTAGAAAAGCTTAAAGGGAAACGGCCAAAGGAGAACTATATTGATGAGAAAGACAATTTAAAGAGACCGAAATCGGAGTATGATGAAGCCTTTAACAGTTCCCTTGGCCCTGCATGGAAAGAAATATTAGGGCTTAATACCACCAGGCCTAAAGTCCCTCGAAGAGCGATTCACCAAAGATCAAGAGTTCTGGATTGCCAAGACACGCAGAAATTATCCATGCCGAATTCATGCAGGAGCCTTGATAAGATGGTGGCTAAAGCTCCCTATTTCTTTTATGGGAATGTAATGAACTTATCTCATGAATCTTGGGTAAGAATATCACAGTTTTTGTATGCCATAGAGCCAGAATTTGTTCATACTCAACTTTTCTCAGCTCTGAGTCGTAAAGAAGGTTATGTACATAATCTTCCTACTGAAAATAGATTTCACATTGTTCCGAAACCACCAATGACGATTCAAGAAGCAGTTCCCAATAGCAAAAAATGGTGGCCATCATGGGATACAAGGCAACACTTGAACGGCATTAATTCTGAGACATCTTTTACATCTCAGCTATGTGATAGGCTTGAAAGAACAGTAAGTGATTCCCAGGGGTTTCCTTCAGTTGACAGACAGAGAGATGTCATTTACCAGTCCCAGATATTTAATCTAGTCTGGGTAGGCCGCTACAAATTGGCAGCTGTAGGGCCAGAACAAATAGAACGTATTCTTGGCTACCCAGAAAATCACACTCGAATTGTTGGGTTTAGCTTGATGGAAAGACTTCTATCACTGAAACATTGCTTCCAGATAGATACATTGGCTTATTGTCTCTCTTCATTGAAGCATCTGTACCCTGGAGGGTTGACAGTGTTGTCAATTTATAGCGGAATTGGTGGAGCAGAAGTTGCGTTGCATCGCCTTGGTATTCGCTTAAAAGCTGTTGTCTCAATAGAGGCTTCTGAGAGAAACCGGAGAATTCTCAAGCAATGGTGGAGTAGTTCAGGACAAACAGGAGAACTCGTGCAGATGGAAGACATTCACAAGTTGGCCAGTAACAAGGTAGAGGTCTTGATTAAGAACTTTGGTGGTTTTGATTTCATCATATGCCAGAACCCATGTACATACTCTTCTAAAGGTAATTTAGCTGCAGATATCGACAGTCATGCAAGTTTAGATTTCATGTTATTTCACGAGTTTGTTCGTGTCCTGCAACGTGTAAGAAGTACAATGGGGCGGAATTAACGAGTTCCTTAGCTTTAATGTGTAGGCACTTAGTGAACTGAGCTTAATGGTATGTTTGTACTAGATTATGACTTCTAATTTCTAATATATGAAGCTTAATTTGTGAATGGGTGCCCATTACATTATTTAGTTTCCAGATAATCTATGCTTAAAAGTTGGTTGTGCCCTTTTGTATATTTCAAATATATGTGTACTATTACTGGCATCATGGATTTATTCAACTGACTTGGATCAAAGGTATATTTTGATGTCTCCTTTCTTACAATCCTACATCAGTTAACTTTTCTTTTGAACCGAGGTCTTTCGGAAACAATCTCTCTACCCCACAATGGTAGGGCTAAGGTCTGCGTACATCCTACCCTCCCCAGATTCCACTTGTCAGATTACATTGGGTATGTTGTTGTTGATTTGGATCGAAGGCAATTCCTCATGAGAATCATCAATATTCTGCTCTTGAGGGGGCCTCTTTTATAGTAATTATTTCATGTGATTACAAAAAGCAGTTTGAGTTTGTTTCAGTTTATTGTTTGTTTTTTGAAAGTAATGCAGATAAACTGATGTAGGAGAAATGCAAAAGGGGGTCTTTTTATTATGTATTGTGTAGTCTTTTCTCCCATATATAAAGAGTTGTCATTCTTTTTTGTGAGCAACAAGTTATCAAGTTATTTATGATCTTGTAAATTATACCCTCTCTTATTGATTTTGATATGTTTTACTTGAGTCGAGGGTCTATCGAAAATAGCTTCTTTATCTAGTAGGGGTAAAGTTGTGTACACATCATTCTTCTAGACTCTATTTGTGGAATTACACTGAGTATGTCATTGTTGTTGTGCTGAAAATATTTGTACTTCTCCCCTATTCTTGTCATTTCTCTCAATACTGTGTATACTTAGACTTATTATTCCATAATATTCCACAACATTATTAAACTTCCATGACCTTTTTAATTTTATTTTTTCACTTAACCTTTTTTATTCCTGTGAACTTTTAACACTATGACATCAACTCATTGTTAGATTGTCTGCAATTAATTTACTCTGAATGTTCCTTTAAAGAAAATTGTTCTTGTAAATTATATGTGGTCTATGAAACCTTAAAGAGATGGAATGGAACAAATTTTGGATTTTAAAACTTTTTTTTTTCTCAATGTTGACTTAACTTTAGTTTTCCTTTTACTATTTATATTTTCATATATGGTCATAAAAAAGCTTATTGTTTGTTATGTTTTACTTTAGTTGATTGTTTATTGAAAATAAATTATCTACTTTCACAAGATAGACAGTAGGGGTAAAGCTACTTACACACTACTCTTTTCATATCTTACTCGTGGGATTACACTAAATTTATTGTCGTTCTGTCATTAAAAAAAAAAGTAATTGGAAGATCATGACCGCAAAATTAACTTTGGGTTCCTAAACTTGATAGATAATAAAAATTTATTAGTACCTTCTTTTGGAAACTTCAATTGATAACAAATGATAATTGATTTCCTTCAATAGAACCTCCTCATATCTTCAAAAAAATAATAATTCAAAACCTTCATTTGAAGTAATGAACTACACTACAAGTGCAACCAACAAATGTGAAAATGGAACAACATATCCTATGACAACAACAATTCTCTTGATTAATTCAGATTTATGCTGCTAAAATCTATTGAAGGAGAAATCGCTTCTTATTAAAAATAATAATATAATTTTCAAGATTCAAATTCGAGACCTCTAATAAAAAATAAAATTTTTTTAGTCATTCCATTATAATCCACGACACTACCTAATATAGCATAACAAAGGAAGTTGAAAAAAGTGAAAAAATAGTTGAAAGCTCTAAGTCATAAATTGATATAAACCATCCAATATTAAAAGGTTGAAAACACTAAATGCTCATCTTGGAGTTATCAATCAAAATATTATCTTAGCTGGCTTTAATGTAGCCTAGGGGTGACTCAATAATCAGTCGTCTAAAATCAACTTTAACATGAGGTCTTGTTTTTTCCTCAATATTTTTTTTTTAAAAATATTAACTTATAAATCCATTATAGATAAATATTGAGCCGTATCCTTCCTTAATTAGAGGTTTTGGCTTTGCGGGTTCAAACTTCAGAGTGAAAAAAAAAATCTTGCTAAAAAGCACTTTTCCCTAAAAAAAATTGTTTTCTTCTCTTTTGTTTCAACTTTTGCAAAAATAAAAATAAAAAATTGTTTAGTTATACATATACTAATATTCAGGTTAGTTTTCTTAAAATGATTTTTTTCAAGTTTAAAAAATTGATCAGTTTTTCAAGTGAAAGTATATTCACATTACTTCAACCCCTAAATACCATTTTTCAGGTTCAAATTTAAAAGCTCTTTCTTTTTCATGTTACAATTAAATACAAGTCCAAATATCTACTTATTATATCTTTTATTGCATTTTATAAGTATAAGAAAATAAAATATAGAGATCTAAATAAGAAAAGGGAAAAGCAAAATAGAAGACAAATAATAAATTAAATATAAACTAAATTTAATGGATGAAATTCCTCTTCATTTCTCATTATCTCTATTTTACAATTATTGCTTGGATCTTACATTGTAGGAGAGCCAAATCCTAAATTTAATAGGCCATCAGTTGAGCAAAAACTAAAACTTAGGTGGAATCAATGGACAAAATTGTTAAATTTGTCATTAAATTTCATTTAGATACTCGAATTATGACATATTTTAATTGACCATCTGAACACATGATAATGTGTTTCTATTAGATATTTTTTATTCAATTTATTTTAAAATTTTTGAGTGTGTTTTCAAGCGTCTATTATGTAGATAACTTAACCACATAATTTATTATCTTCTTTAATTATACATATTAACCTCAAGTGGAATATGCTTGAAGTTTTACTGCTTATTGAGGCTAATGCATATAATTAAAGGAAGTGACATATTTTAAGTCATTAACTTATCTACGTCATAGATGCTTGAGAACACATACAAAAAAAAATCAAAATTTGAATAAAAATTATGTAATAGAAACATTTTATCACGTATTTAGATAACCCAATCAAAACATGTATTTTTGAATATCTAAATTAAATTTATTAGCATGCTTAAGAGACTATCGATATGTATATTTCGTCATATATATATATATATATATATATATGTATAGAAATCGTTGGTCCATAATGATTGAACCACCTTACACTAAGGGGTGTTTCTTCGTTAAAAAATTACATTATTTAATTAGATTAAAATTTTCGTTTCATACATAAATACAATATATTGACTTTTCTTATTTTTTACGCGTGTATTTATATATATTGACATTACTTAGTAAAATTTCTAACTTCAGAACTAAATATCTAATACTTTCATTGTTATACAATAAAATTATAATTCACTAGTTATTTCAGATGCTCGCCAAAAGGCGGTATATAAAGGCAATGATGAGTCCTTGTTTCAATAAGTACTTCCTTGCTATTGGTATTGCTATTTTGTAAGAGAGGGGTAAGTTAATTGCTCATTTGGAGGTCAAGTGTGCTGGAGAACTATTTCATGATCACTTTTAACTCCATACCCCTAATATAAGTGATAAAGAAAAACTATTTTGAGGTTCATGAAGGTGAATTAGGAACTTCGGTTTTCTTTTTATTATTTATATTTTTAGATATTGTCCAAAATAATGTAAAATTGGGAAATCATGAAACTAAAATTGACTTTGGGATCCTAAACTTTATAGTACCTTCTTTTGTGAACTTCATTGCTAACAAACTGTAATTGATTTTCCTTCAATAGAACCTTCTCATTTTTTCAAATTTTATTTTTGAAAACCTGCTCATTTAATTTAAAGTAATGAAATGCACAATAAATGCAATCCAAGAAATGTGAAAATGGAACAACATATCCCATAACAACTGCAATTTTCTTGGTTAATTTAGATTCATATTGCATAATTAGCTGTGGAACTGCTTCATCATTAATCAGAAAAGTTCTAAGAATTTAATAAGTTGATTATATTAATTTTTCCTTAACCACAATTATATTGGGGAATACATTATCAACCCCTTTCATTCTAATAAAATAAATAATGAAGTATAAGTCCTAAAATATAATTGGACATGCTACACAAGAATCACTCTGCAATGTTAGGCTAATTAAGAATCTTGTTGACCACCATGACTCAATAGTTAATTAGGCTTTATCTATTTTAAAAAAGAAACTATATATGAAATTACTTTTTTAAGGGAATAAATACGATATGTCGAAGTTCAAGTATTATAACAAATATTTTTTTTTTACTTTAGAATCGTAACAGTTATAATAGTTGAATCTCAATATTGTGTATTTTAAAGAGTGAGTTCTTACAGAATTTCTTTTTTTAAAAAAATAAATAAATTAATAATAGACCTTGTTTATTTATTCACAATTAGACTAAATTAAAGGTTTTTTTTCAGGCTAAGGAAAAGGTTTATATTTGCCTTTATAATATCTAAAATTGAGCAATTTTACTCTCTTTTGGACTTTTGATCTTATATTATACTGCTATTAGCAAACAATCTTAATTTTTTTCCCCTTACATTCCAAATGGAGATTTGATTTGAAGTTAATTTTAAACTATATATAATTAAAATTGATGGATAAATTTAGATCAATAAAACCCGTGAGCTCCTAGTCACATGACAACAACTTTACCAGTTACTCCAAGGCTCCCCTTCTAAATGTCTTAATTAAACAATTATAGTTCAATTTTTTAATGTATTTTTATTCATCTATTAAATAATTAAGTTAATAACCGGGAAAATTAGCTAAAAGGGATGTTTGAGAGTTGAATAAAGGATAAGGGATTTGTATTTTTTTTCTTTTTCTTTTGTTATAAATATTTAATTAGGGGTTAATTATTAAGAATTGGGGTTGATTTGAAATATTTATAAATTTAGGGTAAAAAATTAAAATATCAAAACTTATAATAAAAACCCTAAATCTATTTATTTCTTTCATCTGTTCTGTTTCCTCCTCTTCTTCTCTTCTCTTCTCTTTTCTTTTTTCGAATTCGTTCTCCTTTATTCGAATTTCTTAGTTCTCCTCTCCTCTCTTCTCTTTTCTTTCCCCAATTCTTTCTCCTTCATTCAAAAATCAAAGGTAGATCAACATTATTTTGTCAGCCTTCAAGTTCACCTTGAAGACAATTTTAATTTTAAGGTAATCTCATTTTTTTTCCTCTTCATATTTTCCTCCTTTTGAATCAGTGAAATATTGTATTATGTGATGTTATAGTTGTATATGGAATTAATTTTGTGGCTGCTATTGTTTAAGAATTTCTTCTATGGGTAAACAATCGATGGTTGTTTAAACAACTTGTGTTTATTTTATAACTTCGAGAAGTTTATTTATTTGGTCTATTGTTGATAGTTTTATGATAATTTATGTATGTAGATAAAATGGCTAGCTCAACTGAAAAGGAGTCTGCTTCTGCTGGAGAAGCGGATAGGTTTTCACAAGCTCAAGAAATAGAAGAATTGACCTCATTAGCTCGTGGTTCAATTAGAGAAGATGAAAGTGTAGAAGATGAGGAATCAATAGATCAGGAAGATAAAAATGAAAGTGGAAAAGAAAGCGTAGAAAATGAGTAATCAACGCATCAGGAAGGATAAAATGAAAGTGGAGAAGAAAATGCAGAAGATGAGAAATCAACGGATCAACAAGAAGAAAATGAAAGCGGAGAAGAAAGGGAAGAAGAAACAAATCATGTACTTTTCGAACAAAGAAAAAAAGTATTACATGATGATATTTTGAGTCCCTCAGAACACAACTCCCTTATGAGTTGGAAGCCAAGACAAATGGTGCCAATCCAGCCTTCCCCCACGAGAACAAAAAAACCAACAGACGACGAACACCAGCACGCATGAAAATAACCCTTTTGAAAGCATACCCAAGGCGCGGACATCCATCACTAACAATGATTCATCATTACCAATCATTGGGGTCAAAATCCTTGAGAATGCTACCCCTTCAAAATCAAATGTGAGTGTTCTTTTAAATTGTTATTAGTGAAAACAAAGAGTAGGTATTTTAGCATGGTACTGAGACCCCACCCCTAATCCAAATGCAATTTACATTCTTTTCACCAATTTTTTGAGGTTGAACTTACTAGAGTTATAACCATGTCCATCCATCAATGGTAGCAGTAAAATGTTACGCGAAAAGAATGGAAAATTCAATCAGCACATTAATTTTCAGCGTGAATCTGCATACTGGACTCTTAATCTGTTTGAAATAAAATTTATACATTTGTACACTACTTGAAAGCAGGATAACCACAGTTTTTTGTAGTTAAAAAGCCATTATTCTTTAGGACAAAATGGAGTGTAAAAAAATCAGCATTAGATAACTAGATCTTCTGTAACAATGAACAACTGAAAATTCAATCAGCACATTCAGTTTTCAGTGAAATCCGCACAATAATTCCTTCTTAATCTGTTCAAAACAAGATTTATACAATTATACACTACATGAGAATAGGATAATCACAGTTTTTTGTAGTGAAAATGTCATTATCAAATTAAACAACATTCAATAAACAACATTCAATACACTACATGTTTCAATTGATCATGTTTCAAAAAAACAATTGTTATTTAAGCATCAACTAGTTGTTTAAACTATCACCAGTTCAAACAATATATGTTTTGTGGATTTTTTATACTTTTTTTTAATTAATCAATTTTATAATCATGTACATTTTGCTAATGACTCTGATACTGAGATTCCTGAATGCATCAAGTCCATTGATCTTACAAAATATAGCTTCAAGACACATTATTCCACGCACGGTGATATTCTGGGAAAGATTTTTGTAAAGTCACCTCTAGGAGGAAAAACATTTCTTGAATTTAGAGGACTTCTGGTAGAACAAGATATTTTAGAGGTGTTCAAAAATAGTTGTTTTGGGCATTTTATAGATATTCCGATGCAGCGGATAAATTTTGGGTCGATGATAGTTCATGGTCTTCTACTCCGACGCATCATTTGTCAGAAAAAGTTAGAGCTATGGTTTGAATATGAAAATATGCCTGTGTGTTTTAGATTAAGGAAATTTGCCTTGATGACAGGACTACGGTGTTACCCTTTTCCTTCTGAAAAGGCATTGGCTAGTCGGGTAAAGAAGGGTGAACCATTATAGGAATTTGTTTCCAAGAAAAAAAAACTGTTACTGCTAACCTCCTCCTTGAAAAGATCAAATCACCTGAAACACCAAAATATTATAAGTTTTCAATTGCCTTGGTTTGGTTCTATCACTGCATCTTATGTGCAAGAGATATATCATTAAGTGTTGATTCCGACATGACCAAGCTAGCTTGCAAGCCCTCGGTCTTCAACGAATATCCATGGGGTCTCAAAAGCTATCTTTTGACTGTTGAGTATCTTGCAAAACCAATAAAATCTGAATACAATCTCTACGGCTTTCCGTGGGCATTCCTGATAAGTAAATATTTTTTTAATATTATTTTCTTTTAATATTTATATTGATTGTAATTTATTGTTACGTAATTTAGGCTTGGGCTTTTGAAGCTATTCCGAAACTTCAACGAAATGCTAAGAATGTTTTCCCTAAGAGGACATTGCCACGTATGCTAAGGTGGATGTCGTATGGAGGCCTAAAAAATATATAGATCCATTCGATACCACTAAAGAAAACGTAAGTCTCTAAACCTGTTAAACAACCTAAGACTTGATTAAACAACCTGAGGTTGTTTGAACTAAACAATTTTCAGTTGTTTAATATACATGATGTTGTTTATAAAGGAAGATCATAACATTGAATTTTTTGTTCTTTCTATGCAGGTAGTGCATCCTTTCTTGTTTCCTACAAATGTAGGGGAAAAAAGAAAAATACATGAAGGACCTTGAGCCATTTTTCAGTGAGGAAGCTGATGAAAAAATTGATATGTTAAAAGCAGAATTGATTGGGGTGACAACAATCACAACGGGTGAAGTAGGAGCTAGGAAAGTTGGTGGTGAGTACAAGATCCCAGTACGGAGTGGGGCAGAGAAAGGAGCCCGCAGAGTCCTTTAGTGAATTCTGGTGACAAATTTGTTGGTAGTCCAGTCAACTTTGATTTTGGTGGTCAGTATAGTGAAGTAGGAGTTGGTGCAGGATCTTTTGGTGTTTGTCCTTCAAATGCTAAGTGCTCCTGTGAATGTCTCACTTGTGCAGAGAAACAAAGACAATTGAAACTGGAAATTTCTAAAATGGAGGAGGAGTTCAAAGAAATGGGGAAGTCTGTCAAACAACTTGTAAAAGAATTATCCACTTTGAATAAAAAGCTCGACCCTAGGAGGATGTTAAGGAATTCCAAATACATAAGAACTCCATTTATAGCTGGTGCACGTAAAACGAAGAAGAGGATAAGTGTGATAAATCTACTACCTGATATTTACAAGACTCTTGACATTGATAAGAGCAAGAAAAGAATGGAACCATAAACTAGAAATGTGTTTGTTAGATAATTTTTGTTGATAAATTTGTGGTGGATCTTTTTGTTAGACTATTTGTTGATGTGGAAATATAATAAACTATTTATGGATAATTTGTAGAAGATGCTATGAGTCTTTTTGTGATGTTGATATATGGTTGCTTAAACATTCACATTAGATGTTTATAGATGGTTGTTTACTAAAACAATATGATGTTGTTTAACAGCTTCAGTGGTTGCTTAAACATTAATAGTAGTTGTTTATGCTATTCATAAAAAGTAGGCTTGTTAACAGTTTAAACTTTTTCCCTTAAAAAGTAGGTAAACAACTAGTGATTACTTAAACAGACACTAGTTGTTTCAGAAAATATATAATTATTTATACTGGAAAATTATTGTTCATAAAAATATTGTCAAACAAGTAGTGATTGCTTAAACAAATAATTGTTGCTTAGAATAAACAACAAGAAGTTGTTCAAACAACTCTTCATTGCTTATACAATAACTTTATATCTCGTAAAAAGTGGTAAACAACTAATGGCTGCTTAAACAACTATGAATTGTTTACAATAAACAACTAGTGGCTGCTTTAACAAATATTGATTACTTACAATAAATAACAAGAAGTTGTTCAAACAACTCCTGATTGCTTATACAATAACTTCATATCTCGTAAAAAGTAGGTAAACAACTAGGGATTGCTTAAACAACTATGGATTGTTTACAATAAACAACTAGTGGCTGCTTAAACAACTATGGATTGTTTACAATAAACAACTAGTGGCTGCTTAAACAAGTATGGATTGTTTACTTTAAAATCCATCAAATGACTCGTTTGATGTTGAATTATTGTCAAGTCAATAAGTTGATGTTCAAATATTCATATAATCAAACAACATATCACTTGATCAATAAGTTATAGTTATACTATTAGTAGGGTCAATCAGTTGATGATCAAATTATCAAGTTGGGTTTAATTACTAATTGAACGATTTGTTTGATGTTGAATTATTGTCAAGTCAATAAGTTGATGTTCAAATATTCATATAATCAAACAACATATCACTTGATCAATAAGTTATAATTATACTATTAGTAGGGTCAATGAGTTGATGATCAAATTATCAAGTTGGATTTAATTACTAATTGAACGACTCATTTGATGTTGAATTATTGTCAAGTCAATAAGTTGATGTTCAAATATTCATATAAATGTCCAATTGAAGTTCTTGTATAAGTAATAAGAAGTTGTTTGAACAACTTCTTGTTGTTTATTGTAAGCAATCAATATTTGTTTAAGCAGCCACCAGTTGTTTATTGTAAACAATTCATAGTTGTTTAAGCAACCCCTAGTTGTTTATCTACTTTTTACGAGATATAAAGTTATTGTATAAGCAATCAGGAGCTGCTTAAACAACTTCTTGTTATTTATTGTAAGCAATCAATATTTGTTTAAGCAGCCACTAGTTGTTTATTGTAAACAATCCATAGTTGTTTACCTAATTTTTACGAGATATAAAGTTATTGTATAAGTAATCACGAGTTGTTTGAACAACTTCTTGTTATTTATTCTAAGCAACAATTATTTGTTTAAGCAATCACTACTTGTTTAACAATATTTTTATGAACAATAATTTTTCAGTATAAATAATTATATATTTTCTGAAATAACTAGTGTCTGTTTAAGCAACCACTAGTTGTTTACCTACTTTTTAAGGGAAAAAGTTTAAACTGTTAACAAACAATATCCACTTGTAAAGTCCAATAGAAAAAACAGCCAACTTAGTACATTGATTCAGTTTCAAGCACAAAATAGATTGATTCGGTTACAAGTACGAATTTAAGAAGCTACACCACTGCTTGTTCCTTCATTTTGTCTCGCTCTGAGACTACACGTAGATCTTTTGTGATCAACTCTTTTGCATATGGAGCATTTATTTTTCTTCTTCTTTGAACCCCGCTCCAAGACTGAAGGTGCACGCTTTCTCTTCTTTTGGCCCGGTTTGCGCACCACATATGGACAAGGTATTGTCACGACCTAACCCCATGACTAGTGTCCGAATTGGACCCTCATATACACACCTATTATCTATAGTCAATCGGCAATTAAACATGATATAAGATTTATATGGGTAGCACATCGTCTCAAACTGTTACTTATATATATATACCAAAATCACTTATTTCTTGAGGAGTCTTAATTGTCAAAAATAAGATTACATAATATATAAGCCGATAAGGCTTCCATTCTGAATGTAAACGTCCAAAAACATAAGTCATACTAGTACACCGGACAACATCTATATACAACCCACTCATGTGTCTACAGACCTCTAAGAGGATTATCAATAGCATATGACGGGACAGGGCCCCGTCGTACCCCTAAATACACAAATATATACATTATAAGGATTAGTACCCAAAGTTCGGGCTCCGAGACAATGGAGCACTTCAAACCCATTGAGTAGAATTCTAAGTTGGCGGCTCTCCAAAATGAGTATTTGTACCTGCAGGCATGAAATGCAGCCCCCCGAACAAAAGGGGGTCAGTACGAACTATGTACTGAGTATATAAAGCATAAAATACCGTAAAGGAGATCACATCTGAAATAAAAATTCAGGAGTCAAGTATCATAATCAATAAATCACTGTACCCGTGTCTTATAAAATGAAGACATGCATATCATCATCATATATCGTACCTGGCCCGTTATGGGACTCGGTGTCACAATTATATCAATATATCGTCATATGTATATATATACCATACCCGGCCCTCTAGCAAGGGACTCGGTGAATAGAGTAGTGTACATTGATACCGTACCCGGCCCATTATGGGACTTGGTGCCATAATCATATCATCATAATATCATATTATCATATCACGTACCCGGCCCTCTAGTAAGGGACTCGGTGAATAATGTAGTGGAATCCATACATGATAACATACCCGGCCTATCGTAGGACTCGGTGAATAATACCATAACAATATGCACGAATAAGGTATCATTAGCAACCTTGTGAAATTTGATCATTATCGGAAACTTAATAGAATAAGCAAAACAGTCCATCATTTGAAAACCAAGACAATAGTCATTATGAATCACACCAATTATGGATTATACTAAAATATGAATTATACCACAACATGAGTTATACCAACTAGGATGGCTGGAATCATACACATGAGTCAAGACATAACAATATAAATTTTGAAAATCAAGAACGGTAGCCATCCGAGTATATCTACGAATAAGAGTTTCTTTGGAATTTAAGCATACGTCATTCGTTCGTTTCATATGGATCATGCCAAAAGAAGAAAATGTTAACTTTACATACCTTTAGCGTTTATACATATATGTTGTCCAATATTGTATCAACCTATATTAAAATGTTAAGCACTATGGTTAAGCTATGGACAAGAATAAAACATAGTCTATCGTTAGTAGGTTATTTCTAAAAAAAATTGGACAGCACCTCCCCTACACCGCTCACTTTTCCCACTTTCAAACCAGCCATATAATCATCAATCAACATCAACAATCCAAAATATTGACACAAAATAAGATTTATTATTGACAATAAGCCTAGAATATTTCCACCCGACTCATGTTACCAAAGCAGTAAATTCAGAAAGTCAGGTACCTCACGTTGTATCTAAATTTTGAAAATGAAAACGGCAAAACTGGACTTTATTACCTTCATAAAACATTTAGATCTCTGTCTTAAGTTTCCAATTCAAAAGAAATCAACTCAAAAATCATTTTCTACAAAGAGATATCATCAAAATACGAACAGCTATATATGAAGGATTTTTCATTCCAGAATCTGGACATAATTTGTCTTATGATTCATCCTCAGTTTTTGACATAATAACAGCAGATATAGACTAAGACATAAACATAAGAGTTGTAGGTACGTGTATTAGCTTTCCAAAACATGTTTAATATCTAAAATCTAAGGTCTACACAATGAGATATTCCAGAATTACTACCAGCTACTCAATTCCAAAAACGGATTTGAACATTCACAATCTTCATACACATTTTTCCTCCAAATTCAAGAACAACAATTCATCAACAACATCAAAACAAATTCAACCATTATTATACATCATCACTAAGCTAATTCCATCCATTTAAGCTACCTAAAACAACCCTTTAACCCATAAATCTCAATAAATCACCAAACTAGTTTATAACACTATTTTCTCCGTTCTAATCCGTTAAAACTCTAACTAAACTTGTTAACAATGAAAATGAGACTTTAATATTACCTTAAATTTGCAGCACCACATAAAATCTTCTCCTTATTGGCTGATTTCTAGCTCAAATTGAAGCCAACGCAACGTACAACAATTTTCTCTTCATGAGCTTCGGATTTCGGGACTTGGATTTTGGTCGGATTTGGTATTTCTCTCAAGAATTCCCTTTCTCTCTCTCTCTGGAAATTTCCAGAATTATGTTGGTCTAAAGTATGAAGGAATAGTTACAAAAAATCAGATTTAATTTCGTGGGCATTGGGCCTGACCCGAATTAGAATTGGGTTGGGCCGAATTCACTAATTAGTTTGGCCTGTCATACTTAAAATGTCTATATCTTATTACTCCGATATCGTATTTCATCCCACGACCTATGGTTGGAAAGATATTTTCATTATCTACAACTTTCATTTTGAGAGTTTTCCCAAATTCCCAAATTCTAAAGAGGTTATGGCCTCCCGAAGTCAGCTTACCCAAAACGTGACTTTAAGAAAAACATATTTGATGGCTTCTATTTTGATTTGGCTTAAGGGTCCTTCTTGAGATGTATTTTACTACACATAAATTATTTATATAACTTGGCATCTAAAACAAATCATGTCTTTTTAAAATTCAAAATTAAAAGTCCTTGAATTTATAATCGTTAGCTTACGAATAATCCAAAATGCAAAAATACGAAATGTAACAGGTATTTTACTCTCCAAAAGCTCTGGAGGAAGCTCCCAAAATTCTTCAGATAACACTGGATGAATTAATTTTTCATATGCATGTTTGTATGACCATACTGAATAATATGGAGAAACAAAATCATAAACTCTTAATCCATAATCATCCCCGAACTGGATTCTTATCGCAGCAATAGCATGTGGACAAGGTATTTTGTTCAAATCAAACTCTCTACAAGAACATGTTCTATTGTTTAGATCAACCATAGCCACTGAACCATGACCAATGATGCTAAAAGTGTGGAAGCTTATTTGATGGGCCAATAGTGTATTGCCTATAGTTACATTTTCTCTTATTTTTCTTTCAACAGAAGGGACACATATGGTTGATGTGTTGGCCAACATCATACGCCTCTCATGAAATTTTTGAGCAAACCTCCTATTTATAGAATTGAATAGAGCAGTGATTGGGAATTCTCTTTCCGCCAAGAACATCGAATTAATTGACTCAGCAATGTTGGTGGTCATTACATCATACCTAAAACATCAATAAATACATACATATTAACTAAGAATCTACAATATTATTTAGTGTAAGCAAATATAATTTGTTTAAGCAACCAATGGTTGTTTATAACGTACCTGTTGCCAGGGAAGTGTGCTCTACTCCATCTGTGGAAACCAACATCCTCAAGATAGTTGGCGACACTCATATCCAAATCTTTAATTTGTTGAAAATGATCATTAAACTCGTTCCTCTGATATGCTTTCGCTGCATCATAAAAATGGTGCATCCAATCTCCACAGTGAAAGTTTTTGCGGATGCTTTCACCCAGATGCCTCACACAAACTCCATAATGAGCTTCAGTATAAATCTTTGAAACAATTTTCTTTATAGATGGATGTCTATCAGAAATTATGCACAACTCATTAGTGTTGGGGACGATCTCGAGCAATTGTTCAAAAAAGTACTCATACGAGGCATCACCCTCCGAATTTACAATACAAAATGCCAAGGGAAATATGTGATTTTCGGTATCCAACGCCACAGCAGACAACAACACTCCGCCATACTTTCCAAACAAATGTGTTCCATCAACAGCTAGGACTTTTCTTGTATAAGCAAATCCATTTATCCAAGCTCCATAGGATACAAAAAAATACAAGAACCTGCCACAAGAATCAACCTTCAAATCTGTCTTACTTCCTTCATTTGTAACATGAATCATATGACGGTACTTATCTATAACTTCATATCCGTATTCTGGTGTTCCTCTTGTCAAAGATTTTGCAATATAACTACCCGCCAAACATTTCCAATAACTAATCTTGCATCCCAATTCTACACGAATTGTTTCCTTAATTTCTCTTGTAGATAGACTGTTCCCTTCGATAAATTTATTTTCAATGTGTTTAGCAACGACTTCAGCTGTTGCGTGTCGATGATGGCTTGTAAGATGTTGTACTCCACATGTGTGCATATTATGGTATGTGGTAATACGAAATCTATCGGTACCCTTAAACTTCATAGCTCGCAGTCGCCACTTGCAATTCTTATCTACACATTTGACATTGTAGATTTTTTTTGTGTTCTTTACCTGCTCAAAACTAAAATTATTCTTCACAGCAGCAAGGTTCAATAAGATTTTCAATTCTTGTTTCTTCTTGAAAGTTAGGCCCGAGAAAAATCCTGTGTTGTCTTCACGACTGTGGCTACATTGTGTTGAGACCTCAACCACCTGTGTACTGGACAGATTAATAGAAGTATATGTATCTTCTTCTGCCCTTTCTGCCCCTTCAGTATTGTAATCAAAATCTGGAAATTCTGAAGTAGCTTCAATTCTCGCTATATTGTAATCAAATCTAGAAAAATTTCCAGCTTCTTCTTGCCCTGTATTACCAGCAAGTCCAGGGAACACTCCAATTGCTTCTCCAGATTGTGGAACTTCTGTCGGCCCAATTTCAACCACATTTACCCTTAGAATGGGCCAACGACGATCATCTTTGTCAACATCAGCTAAATAAGTGAGCAAATCATTATCATCCTTTATTTCAGAAAAATGTGCTTTTTCCGTTGCAACAATGCTGAGCATGTAAGTGATTGAGAGATTCTTTGGCGCACAACATAACTTACACCTAGTAATGATGATATCAACAAACTCATCATACGCAACATCCCTCCTCACTAGTATCGGTACTGTAAGACCACCCTTCGACTTCCAACTATAACGCTCATCGGTCTCTATCCATTCACCATGTAGATCAACTGCTAATAGTATTGTGTCCCCCATTAATTGTCACAACACCTGTGGATATTACATAGATACATATTATAATTTGTGATAGTATTATAGTCAGTACAGTATTTAAACATAGATAATTTATTTGCAGGTTCCCAGTGCAAATAACTTTTGGTTGTTTAAATAAAATTTGATTGTTTACATGAAGCATGTATGTGCAGTGCAAACTCTTAGCATAAGTACCATGTTGTGCAATGCAGGTCATTTGTATAAACAACATGCAGTTATTTAAACAACATGCAGTTGTTTAGTTGTTTATAAACAATGCGTAGTTGTTTATTAACTATATAGAAGAACAGAATGTTTAATTTAGGAAACAATCAAGAAGTTAAATTATTACCTTAAATCACTGAGATGAAATGTTTATCCCTTTTGAAGCAAATTCCCAAACTATGTATTAACAAATTACTATCAAGAACACAGAAGTAACACAAATTAAAAAATCTTTGGTTTAGTGATGAAGAAGAAGGCAAATGCAGATTTCATTTTTGTTCAATGAAGAAAAATCTAACCCTAGTTTGAAGAGAGCAAGGAGTTTGGAAGGATGAAATGTGTTGAGATTGAAAAAAAAGAAAAGAAGAAGAAGATATGGAAGAAGAGGAAGATAATGTGGCTGCTGCTGCTCCCGCTAAAAAAAAAGGAGCTTTGCTGGAAACGAGCTTTGCTGGAAATTGGTTGCTGATCTTTTTGGCTAAACTCTTATATCTTGGGTCTGTTTGTAATTAGCAAAACTTTGGGGTGTATAAAAATATTTTTTTTTTAAATTAGCATAAACCATTAATCTCTAATTATACTAAAATCCCTTTTACCCAATTCTTATAACTTGTGTCCTAAATCTTCAAATACATAACTCAAACATCCCTTTTAATTCTATCTCCCATAAAAAGTAATAAAACCCCAATTTTATTTTTTTTACTTGAGACTGATGTATATAATTAAAGAATGACATATTTTACGTAATTAACTTAATTATATTGGAATTAATTTTCTTTTTTTTTAAAAAAAAAAGAAGGAAAACTGAAATATACGGCGTCGTTTTGTTTCAACAGAAGGCTTTCTACTGAATTCTTCATAGCTTGGAGCTAAAGCTGAATGAAGGAGAGGAAGAAGTAAAGTTGTAGACAAGTAAACCCTCAAATACCAACTTCCCAAATTTAAATTCAGCTCATTATGCAGTGAAAATCAAGAAATTCTTGTTTTTTTTCTGTGCAGAGCCAGAGGTTTGGTTAATTTTAGTGCTTATTGTTTTGTTTCTTGATCTTTACTCGCTTTTGTTTTTCCCCATTTTTCTTGAAAAAAAAATGAACTTTCTTACTTTCTGAAGTTCATTTCACTGTAAAAGAAAGAAGTACAGAAGAAAGAGAGGCAGAAAGTTGATTTTTAAAATTTTCAAGAATGTTAGAATCTGCATATTTCTTCTGGGGTGTGTGAAGATTTTAATATTGGGTGTTCGTGCTTATTGTTTTGCTTCTTGATCTGTACTAGCTTTTGTTTTTCCGCATTTTTTCTTGGAAAAAAACTACTTTTTTACTTTCTGAAGTTCATTTTACTGTAAAAGAGAGAAGTACAGAACAAAGAGTGGCAGAAAGTTGATTTTTTTAATTTTCAAGAATGTTAGATTCTGCATATATTAGCTGTGGTATGTGAAGATTTTATTGATAGGTTTTAGTGAAAATTCAAATTTTTCAGTTCTTGGGTGTCAAAAACTAAGGATTTGATTCACTGTGGTGGAACACTAGTTTTTGCTTGTTGGATTTCTACCCGTTGTCCGATACCTTCAGTGGGTCCCGATTAAATCCGGATTCACATGTTGAAGTGTTAAGTGACTCCATACCTTGGGCTTGAAAGCTAGACCTCAGTGGAGCACTAGTTAAGAACAAACTGAAGTAAACTGGGAATGAAGAAGTATGTATTAACAAGAAAAGTGGGAAGGAAGAGATGGGCTGGATTCCTCCTTATTATTGGTCTTGCAATGGTCTTGTTGATTCGATACAGCAGTGTAGAAAAATCATACAGCATTGTAGAAAAATCAGACAGCAGTGTGGGAGAATCTCCGAAAAAGCAATCAGTTTATGGGTTTTTCAATGACCATCCGTACATTAATGAAGGATCAAAAGATGAAAACGCTAAGTTGTCTGATTTAAAACCAGTAGAGCTAGTAACTTTTAAGGAAAAACCACATCTTATTGATGTCGAAGGGCTCAATGATCTATACAGTCTGAATAATTTTTCGAGGGAAGAGTCTAACGCATTGCTAGCATGGGGCAAGATGAGATTGTTGTTGTCTAGATCAGATGGTTTGAATGGAACTGCTCAAGGAGTTAAGGAGGCTGCTATATCATGGAAAGATTTGGTGTCGTTTATTGAGAAAAGCAAGGCTCAAGATGAGCAGGAAAATGAGGATTGTCCTTATTCTGTGACTGCATTCAATAGCGCGACGTTGAAGAATGGGAGCAATCTTAGGATCCCTTGTGGCTTAGTTGAAGATTCATCTATTACTGTTATAGGCATACCTGATGCAAAACAAGAAAGTTTTCAAATCAAGCTTGTGGGTTCGAAACTTCCAGAGGAAACAAAGCCTCCAATAGTTTTGAATTATAATGTGATTTTGCCCGGGGAGAACTTGACAAAGGATCCCCTTATCACTCAAAATACATGGACTAATGAATCCAGTTGGGGTAAGGTGGAAAAATGTCCTGATCATGGCTCTACCGACGTGTTAAAAGGTAAATCATACAAAAAATTTAATTAGCATATTTTCATCTTCTAATTTGTGTTCATTGAGGGAAGAAAGGTTATATGTAATCTTGTATATCTTTGTTAGAGATGGTTTTCTACCTTAAATGTCATATTACTTGCTAGTTGCTACAAGGGTGCTTTTAGAGAAGGATTTGTTCTATTTTGGTGGGTCTTTATAAGCTGCATTGATTGGATTTTGCAAACCCTTTTAATTTCTCAACCCTTTTCCGAAAAGTGAAATTATCTGATGTTGCAAGCACTTCAAACAGATAGTATTAGAACTTTACGTAATGATTTGTGACCAGCGTCCAGTCAAAGCAAAAGAGGTGTAGATGTGTTGCTCTTATATCATCACACAAGTGGGTTTGACCGCGTGACACGATGAAGGTGGTTGTCATTTAGTGAATTAAGTTACAAATTTCAAGTCTTTGATAAGCTTGTTATTATGAACTCAACCATTGAATGAATGAAAAGGAATTGTTCCTATCATGCTCTTTGATAAGCCATAACACCATTTGCATATTGAAGAAAGTTGTATGGAGTTGTAGTTCAATTTTTCAGTAAATGAATTGCCAATTTTTATTTATTTTTATTTGATGATACCATGCCTATTAGATAGAATGTACTTTGGCCAAGATTATCATGATGTATGGCGCTGTATCCTGTCAAAACTCTTAGTTCTGTGTTCTTACCAGATGCAAATAGGACGGTAGCCTTATAGACGAGTATTTCAATTGCAGGCTGTAGTGAAGTGGTGATCCCTCTTGAGTGACCAATATTTCAAATAAACATCCAGGAGTAGTTAGCACGTTATTGTTTCCATTGCTCCTTATAACCGTGTAATCTAACATATTCTTCCTACATATATCAGTTGATGGACTAGTCAAATGCAATGCCAAAATTTTCCGAAATAATATAGAAGAAACTGCAAATATGACCAATCCCAGCAATACAAAGTCTTCAGATGTATCAAATTCTAGTGCCTACGGTACTGCCAATTACCCTTTTCTTGAAGGTAATCCATTTACTGCAACACTATGGGCTGGTATAGAGGGGTTCCATATGACAGTCAACGGAAGACACGAGACGTCTTTTGCATATAGAGAGGTTAGTGTTGGTGGTTTCAGCCAGATCACTGAGCTTTATTGTCTTTTGGAACTGTTACATGAATTTTACGGATAACTCCTTCTATAGCGCTGTGTTTCTATAAATGCAGAAACTCGAACCTTGGTTGGTTAGTGGAGTCAATGTGATAGGCGGTGTGGACACCATATCGATCTTAGCAAAAGGATTACCTGTTTCCAATGATTTGAACTTGGGTTATGATGTTGAGCACCTTAAAGCTCCATTAACTCCTAAAAAGAGACTTGTGATGTTAATTGGGGTTTTCTCTACTGGAAACAATTTTGAGAGGCGTATGGCACTAAGGAAATCATGGATGCAATATGAAGCTGTGCAGACAGGAGAAGTAGCTGTCCGATTTTTTATTGGTCTTGTAAGTGAGTCATTCAACTGGAAGTAGTTATTATATCACTAATTTTCATATTCTACCATCTATTTCAAGTACTAAATATAGTAAAGTTCCTACAGTCCTCCTTTGATCATTTTTTTGTGGCTTGGCCATGCAAATTGTGATTATTTGAAAAAAAATAATCTGAATCAACTCACTGCATCTGTTGCTGTAGTTATAAAATTATGTGTGTTGTTCCTGATAATGTCTGATTAGAGGACAATATTAAGGTTTTGGCCATGATAATTGTGAGTACTTTGAAAAAAATAGTTTTTGTTTTCAATGTGAAAAATGATATTTAAAAATTGGATTTGTGTTTGGCCATTTGGAGTTGTTTTTGAATTTATTTGTGTAAATTGGAGTGAAAAAAGTGAAAACAGTTTTTTGGTGTTTTTCAAATTCATGAAAATTCCGGAATTTTGTGGCCAAATGCGTTTCCCCAGAGTTCAACTCCAGGAAAAAGTAAAAAATTTCATGGCCAAACACCCCCTGAGAGTCTAAATCACGCCTTCTATTTTTCAACTTGTAACTGGTTTCATGATTTGAAGGACAGCTTCAAGTTGTCTGAAGTTTGTCATATGTGATTGTGCTTTGTTTCTTCTATTTTGGCCTTTGCAATTGAGACTTTTCTGTCTCTTTTTCATGTTGCACTTCTATTTGTAATTGCTCGGCTGTGAGTTACCTCTTAAGATATTGTTGTTTAGCCTTTGTTGCTCAATTACTTTGCCTAAAAAAAATTCCGTTGCTCTCTAAGGAATTGTTCATTACTTATATGTCCTTTTGAAAGCAAATGCAGGACAAAAATAGGCAGGTCAATTTTGAGCTATGGAAGGAAGCACAAGCCTATGGAGATATTCAATTATTGCCTTTTGTTGATTACTACAGCCTGCTCACTTTGAAGACCATAGCAATTTGCATTATGGGTGTAAGACTTTCAAGTTTTATGAGTAAAAATTGAATTTAATTATCAGTTACAAATTTGAGTCTTCTTTTATTTGTAATTGCTAAAAGGATAGTATTACATACACTCCAAAAAAAGCTTTATAAAGTCTTACTACACAATTGACAAGTGAGGCTAGCCCGTGTGGTTGAGCATATCTAACATACTGGTAGGTTGAAGGTTCGAGTCACGCCGGAGGATAAATGGGAACACTATTGATCCTCCTAATGGGGTGGAGTGAACACTAGTGTATAAGGCCTTTTGATTGCAGCAAAGGTTTCTGGTGTGTATATAAAATATCCTTTGATATATCTTTAAAATAAAATGCGATTTAAGGATTATTACAACTCATTAAACTGAAAATGTTTCTGGATTATTTGCTCAATCCCTGTGCTATGGACACTCTAGATGTATTAAATCTCTCATCTGACGAGAAGAAACAAATCCCTATTTATTCTTAAATAGGTAATTGAGCGTTGTCTCGCTTTTCGGTTAAATTAGGCTTGGTGGTAGTGTAGAGCACTGTGTATGTAGTAGTATTAGCCTTATTCATGTAGTTTCTTGTTTTCTTTGATATCTGTTATCATATGATGTGTATTTTTTATTGCTTTCCGTATTAGTTGTCATATTCTCTTCATGGCAATATTTCCTCGTTCATGACTATTTTGATTTGATGCACTTGAGTTGAGGGTCTTTCTGAAACAACCGCTCTACCTCAACAAGGTAAGGGTAAGGTCTGGATACACTCTACCATTTCCAAACCCCACTTGTGGGACTAACATACTCATTGGAAAGATTGATAGACTAATTGGCTAAAGCGTTGGTGTGCTTAAATCGCAGGTTAAAATCCTACCTGCCAAATATGTTATGAAGACTGATGATGATGCTTTTGTAAGGATTGATGAAGTTCTATCTAGCCTCAAGGGAAAGGATCCTAATGGTCTATTGTATGGTGGAATATCTTTTGAGTCTGCACCCCACAGGGATAAAGAAAACAAGTGGTATATCAGTCCCGAGGTATCTATTTTCTAAACTTGTGTCTTCATATAGCAATTTTACTATCTCCTTAATCACGATTTCCTTCTGCAGGAATATCCTCCTTCCTCCTATCCCCCATGGGCACATGGACCAGGTTATATTATTTCTCGAGATATAGCTAAGTTCATTGTTCAGGGCCATCAAGAAAGGGAACTGATGGTAATACTCAGTCTTATTGTCCCCAAAACAAGTTCATTTTTCCTTTTGACCTGATCTTTCTGCCTTCTTATCAACCATGAATTACTACTAAAAGATAGTTCCAAGGAGAAAGATGAATAATTGAACTATTTATTTTGATTTTATATGACTTGAAAGAAAATGGTACCAAACCAATAATCAACTTACTGAAAGAATCTTATCTGTATCATCAATAGAAAGAAACAAAATACAAGAAGTACACTTGAGTCTCAAACAAGTTGGAGTCTGCTATATGAATCTCCACTTCTTCATTTAAGCACATTCCTTATCATCATTAGACTAAATACAAAGAAGCAAAATACTGCATAAAAATAGCAGCATTTTGCTTTTTGGAGTTCCTCCGTTTGTTTTAGATGTTCCGGAAGCAGAACGACTAGGAACTACCTAGTATAGAAAAACTACGGATGTTAACAACTTAACATTATTCTCTGTTATATATAATAGTCTTATCGTTTGAACCAAAAAAAAAAGAAGAAAAGAGATGAGAAGAAACACGTGAGATGAATTTCCCTACTCAAAATGCTAAATTGGTTTTGTTTGTGTATCTTTTGCCAGCTTTTTAAACTTGAGGATGTTGCTGTGGGCATTTGGGTTGAGGAATTCAGGAGGAAGGGTCACAAAGTACAGTATGTAAATGATGAAAGATTTTACAATGCTGGTTGTGAATCAGGCTATATTCTTGCACATTATCAGAATCCGAGGATGGTACTATGTCTGTGGGAGAAACTGCAGAAAGAGCACGAACCAAACTGCTGCGAGTAATCGTGCCGCAATCCTGAACGTTTCAAATTGACTAGTGAGTACAATTTTTTTTTGCAGATATAACGGTTTCAAATATGAGTCTGTTTATTCTTTGACAGAGTTCATCAAACTGCAATTATATATTATTTCATTGGCACTATATTGTTGTTATTCATGTAATCTATGTGCCATGTTATGTTGTCTTGGTAAGCTGATGTTGAATGTTGAAAAGGAGTAATAAATACTAAAGAGTTTAAGTTCTATGTACAGTGTAAAAGATATTTATATATATATTTATATATAATTACAACATACCCTGTGTGATTCCACATAATGAGATTTGGGGAGAGAGGTATACGAGACCTAACCCCCCTACCTTTGTGGGAAGAGAGAGGTTGTTTCCTATAGACACTAGGCTCAAGAAAAGCAATAAAATATCTAGTGAAAAAGTGAGATTTGGGAGGATACAATGTACGCAAACATTATCATTGTCTTGTGGAGATAAAAAAGCGTTTTTCATAATATATAGGTTTAAAAAATGCAAGAGTAAAAAGGAAGTTAAAATGAAAATATCGAGAAAAAAAGGGAGGAAAGTATTGACTATTGACAACAAAAATAGTAAAGATAATTAAAATAAATGAAATAACAATATTAATAAAATTGAAGAATAAAATAATAATAATAATAATATTGATACCGAAAAGAGGAAGCAAATAAGAGGTGCTCTAAACTAGCACCATCATCTACCACAAAAAAGAGATACATTATTTGACAAACTGCTAACCTACTAATCTATTTCTCGACCTCCATATTCTCCCATATTTAGGATTATGTATTAGGTCAGCTGAAAATGTATCACAATTCTTCCTTGGTCTACCCTCTTCAAAATTTACTATGCAATATTAGTGTAGAAAAGTTGAAGTCAAATTCTATACTAATATCCCATTACCTGTTGGCATCTTTTTTGAGTGCTTGGTCCTTCTAGAGGTAGTGTTTTGACTGATCACGGGATGGTTGACACTCAAGCATTGCAAATGTTCCACTATGTGTTGGGCCAAAGAAATTGCCAAGTGCCCGAAATAGCGTTTATTTATCACTTTTCAACTATCTTTGAAAAATAATCATAGTAAGAGTGTTTTTTATTTCATCAAGTGAAACTCTAGGATATTGTTTGGATTGGTCAAAATATTCATTATAATCGTTCTTTTCATGTAATTAATTAATTAAATTCAATTTTTTTCCTTTTACTCATTGAAAACAATGTTTATTGAGTTTTGATATTCCAGAACGAGGAATATTTTTGTTGAGCCGAAGGTTTATTGATAACCACAAGATTTATGTCCACTATAATCAAGTGGATTTAAAAAAAAAAAATTGTAATAATATCGTACAAGTCACTCAAATCAATATATACAAAAAGAGTTATTGTAATCCTATTTGCACAATATAATTTTCGATAAAAGTGATGTACAAGTGGTTGGACCTTGCTAGTTGCTTCTAGATTTCTTTAACCTATTTCTCTGTCTTTGTACAATTTTAATTTAATGTAAAATTAATGTATTATATCTTTTTTTAAAATGGAAAATACAGAGTATTATTATGTATTAAAGTCGGCGTAGACTAAACTTGGAATTAATAAATATTTCTCCATTTGTTATACTAACGAATAAATGTATTTTTAACGTGACTAATGATGTTCATTTGGAAGAATGAAGGTTGACATATTTGTAGAACTATCTAGAAAGAAAAGGATACTTCTTAGCCCTATTCATTGTTTCAACTAAAGAAAGTCACTTGTTTGTTTGTATTATTGGATAAACATGTAAAAAAAAGTTTTGATTGTACCTGATAAAGTTGTCGTCGTATGATCACAAGGTCATGGATTTGAATTATTAAAATAGTCTTTTACAAAAATATAGATTAAGACTGTAAAATAAACCCTTTTAATTATTCGATCCTGTTTTAAACTACATGCATAACGAAATCTTAGTATATCGAGCTATCTGGATAGACATAATTTTGATCCAACCTACCTCGTTACTTAATTTAGGTCATCGCATGAAGTAGAAAAAGGATAGCATGCTGCATTACCAGATTCCACGTGTGGAATTTCACTGGATTGTTGTTGTTGTAAATGTCTATATCTGACTGGATTCGTCTGTTTGCGTGAGTGATTATTAATTTGGAAATTGATAGTGTTGGTGTAATTTTAACATGTAATAATATGGTTTTATCCGTCGGACACCAAGTCAAAACGAAGTGCTCTTTCTATATGAAGTTCTGCTTGAACTTGGGTCTCAATAATTTTCTAAAAAATACTATCGGGCTCCTGTTGTTCCTCAGTAGCTCAGTGGTAGAGCGGCCCTGAAAAAGCCAACTTTTAGAATTCCATCAAGACCAGCCCGGGGAAGAATATAAATAGAAAATACGTCAATTGTAGAAATTTCAGAATAAGTTAGATCATTGAAGTTACGAGTGTTGCATATATTGATACAAATTCTTTTGTTTAACAGGAGACACTACCATCATTGTAAAATTTTATTCACACCTTATATTTAATATATCAAATCAAGTAATTATTGTTAATGGAATGATAATAAATTTATATTGACTAATCATAATTAAGTAATAAAATTCTACTAGCAAATAGAGTAAAGTTTTATAAACATTACCATAACTTAAAAATTGAAATCATTCTCTCCTAGTGAATTAGGTATTTAATTAAAGATTAAATTAAAGCCTTTTAGGTGCTTGAGTATGAACATATTAATTAGCAGGATTAACCCATTCTCTTAATTAAGATTTTTCCTTCCTTTATGCCTCTTAATTGGAGTTTTCCATAAGGTCTCTCGTAATAGCATTTAATTTAATCTTCATTTTCAAATTTTTCCTCCTAAAAAGTCAATTAAGGTTTCTCTATTACTGCCGTATCAAAATTCTTATTAAAAATATTTGTTATTTTAGAATTTTAATTCAAGTCTATTGGTATATTAGGATATCATTACTGCACTTCCATAGTCCCACTTGACACTCATCATAATTATAATAACAAAATTCATTATTATTATTTTTATTTTATTTTAAATAATAATTATTTTTGAATACTATAATCTCTTCATCGATTATAGTACCAACATATTGAGTAAATGTTCAATGAAAAAAATTAAATTTCATATTTATAGACTTAAATAAGAGTAAAATAATCAAATATTCATTTTAATTAGTAATATTTTTTTTTTAAGAAGTCTATAAATGAAAAATATAACAAGTATTTTCAAACGAATGAACTAATTACATGCAATCATATAATTCGACCACCAAAGATGGAACGGAATACAAATACAATTTTTTTAATTCGTAATCAATATATATAATAAAAGTGAATAACTAATATTTAATTAAAAAATTCATATACTTAATAATTTATTGTTTTTTTAATCAATTTTATACGATACGAAGCGAGTACGGGACTATAAATAAAAGATCATGTAATCCGAGTAAGAATCGACTTTGCTTTTTTTGCGTCACGGCGTTCCTACCACACGTCCTATTTAATACGAGTAAATACTAAGCCGCCGCTTAATCTATAAATTCCTTCAAGAACCTAACTTTCTATCCTTCAATTTCAACGACTAATTAAACCCTTAATCTATTTTTAACAAACAAATAATCCACAAAATCTCTCATAATCCAAACAAAAGCTTCAAATTATTGTTGAATTTTGGATCAAGTTTTTTTTGATGATTGTGAAGAATTCAACGACGACGGCGAAGATGGTGGTAGTAGATGCCGAGATTTTGTGTCAGACGAATGTTTCCGTTGAGTACATCGGCGTTTCAACGGCGGCGCCGGTAGTCGTCGATGAGGATTTGGACTTCTTTGATGTTTCTGCTACTGCTACGTCTTCTTCTCTTCCAAAATCTCGTGAATTTCGCTCTGCTGATTTGGTTTCTGTTGATATTTCTTGTTCTGACTCGGTAAAGTTTCAGATTTGATTTCCTGTTTTGTATTTTCTTTTTTTGGTAACTGTTTGAGTAAGTTTGTGAGCAATTTTGGTATTTTGAAGAATTTACCTAATTTTGCGTTGTTGTGATTCGAATCGGGGATCTCAAAGTTGTAATACCAGCTGACCCTAGGTCATTCCCTGAAAGGGGATATATTTTCTGTAGCACCTTGTTTTTCTTTGTGTATTTGTTTGTTGTGAAGAATTGGATCTGCGTAGCGGTTCTGATGAAGTATGATTTAGGGTTTAGAGTTAAAAAATTCATCTGATAGATATTATTACTACGAAAAAGGGTTTAAAAAAAATTCAATTCTGCTATTTTGAGTTGTTTTCAATTCTGGAATTGAGTGAGGGGCTTTCGAAAACAGTCTACCTCTAACTGGTAAGGTCTGCATACACTATATCCTCCTTCCTCTGACTTCACTTGTGTGATTACATTGGGTATGTTGTTGTTGTTCGATTCTGGGATTGTAGTATGTAAACTTCGCAAAGTATAACAGGTCCAAGTTGAAAGAAAGAGGGTTCTGCTAAGTTTAGAGTCTGTGTCAAAATTGTTTAACTATGATGAATTCTTTGAGTGGAATCATATATCTGACCTGAACTAAGTCGGGGTTGAGTTGTAGATGAATGATTCTTCTATTTGCTAAAGAAATGGATTTAACTTTCAAACTCTTATTGGGTCTTTCCATGTGATGAACTGGTGGTTTTTGTTGCTACTTGTTGATTTATTGAGTTATTTGACTATATTATCTCATTTCTTATGTGGGCTGTGGCTATGATTGAATAAGTTTTGTTTTTTTCTATGCTTGTTGATACTGGTTATATGATTGTGTGATTGAAATGCAATATACCCGTGGTTTGACCTTATATATTTTGCAATTATCAGGGTGTGAGATGCTCAACTAATACTCAGACGACTATAATCGATTCAGCTAGAAGCAGTAATGTTATCCCAGCTATTCGTTCGGGTAGCTATACTGATATTGGACCTCGTAGATCCAATGAAGATGAGCATATTCGTGTTGATGATCTTTCAGCTCAGTTGGGTTCTCTATACAATTGGCCTCTTCCGGGTGCCTTCTATGCTGTGTTTGATGGTCATGGAGGTTCTGATGCAGCTGCTTATGTCAGGACGAATGCAATGAGATTTTTCTTTGAAGATGCTAATTTGCCACAAACATCTGTTGTTGATCAAGCATTCTTGGGAGAATTGGAGAGTTCTCATTTGAGAGCATTTTTAATTGCTGACCAGGCCTTAGCTGATGAATGTAGTGTTGATGCCTATTGTGGGACAACAGCAATAACTGCCCTGGTTTTAGGAAGACATCTGGTTGTTGCTAATGCTGGTGACTGTCGTGCTGTTCTTTGTAGGAAAGGTGTTGCAGTCCAGTTGTCTCAAGATCACAGACCAACTTGTCTGGCAGAACGACAAAGAGTTGAGAAACTAGGTGGTATTATTGAATACGGTTGCTTAAATGGTGATCTTGCAATTACTCGAGCCCTTGGAGATTGGTATATGAAGCTTCCATTTGGGTCTGCATCTCCTCTTACTGCAGAACCAGAAGTTAAGCAAATGTTGTTGACTGAGGATGATGAGTTCATGATACTTGGTTGCGATGGCATCTGGGATGTGATGTCTAACCAAGAAGCAGTGAATGTCGTTCGCTGTGAGCTTAAGCTGCACAATGACCCGCAGCAGTCTGCCAGAGAACTTGTGAATCAAGCTTTATGTAAAGACACAGATGACAATCTCACTGCAATCGTTGTATGCTTTACTTCTCCTGATCACCGAACTTCAGTTCCATCCCAGAGGCCAAGATTCAGGTGTTGCAGTTTGTCCGAGGACGCGAGGAAGAAGCTGCAAAGTTTGTTAGGAAGCAATTGAGTGTAAACTAGCATTGTTTGATGACCATATTAATATATTCTTCCTACAATGTGTATAAATGAATTGTTTCATTTCTGGTTTCATGTCTGTTTGAGGCTGCTTCAGGGAAGTGAGAAAAAGCAGCCAGCAGTTTTGCAAGGCTATTGCATTGTAGTATATGTGCTGTCAATTCTTTTTAATGGAAGGATAAAACTTGTGGTGTGATATTTTGAGTTATTTCTGAATTTCATCTTGTTTGTCATTAACTCATGATGCATTTTACCATTACAGCTATATAACTTTATAGTTATTAAATATGTTGGTAGGACATTTTTGGAGAGTAGTTGTACTTCTTTAAAAATGCACTACCACCCCACCTCCTTTCATAGAACAATATTGTGGCAACATAGATCTAAGTGATCATATTGGATTCTTGGAAACCATCACAAGTACGATCGATCTATAATTCTAAGCAAAAATGTTGATCAATTTCAAAGATCTTATTGGCCAAAGGTCCCTACCTTATCAGCGCAGGAGTCAATAAACCCACTAAATCAACTGAATTATTCAAAAATGTCCTATTTTTGAAGGATTTAACATGTACATGACAATAGTTCTAAAGAGTTCGAACGACATGGTTTAAACTATTGACTTATTTGTCAAATTTAAGTGGCTTAATGTTTAGCTTTTTTTTTTTTAAAACACCACTTGATGAGTGGCTTTCAATTGTGAAGAAGAGTGGGCTACCTCATCTAGATTGGGGAAGTTCCTAATCTATTTTGGGCCAAGAATGAAGGTTAAATAGCAGGTAGGGTTTGTGAGGACATTATTTTTCCTGTGGCAAAGGATATATATTTTTATTAGTACTATATGACGGAAAATATTCCCCAACTGAAGCTAAATATCTCAAATCTTTTCTTATCCGTTTTATCTTTTGCTGTTTTCCTTCAAAAATAATTTCATTACTTCTTTTTTTATTTTGTAAATTAGCTTAGTACTAAATGAAATGGATATAACTCTTATAGATCATTGTTCAAAATTTGGACCGAGACAAAAAAAAATTAGGTAATTTTTTGTTTTATGTCTAAATTTTGATTAGCGGAAGTAATACTTGTATTGTTGAGAGGTCGCATATATTTAATGAAATAGTTGAGTTATGTGAAAGTTGACTCAATACCAATTTATAAGATAAAATAAGTTATTTCAATTATGATTTTATAGTCGTGAAAGTTTTAGGGATTTCTCCTCTTCTTTCTCTTTTTTTTTTGTGTTCCAAATCAAGTGTTTTCAAGAAACAATTCTTGTTATCTTACCTCGCAACTCACAAGGATAGTCGAGTTGGTTGAACAAATGATTTCCTAAAATAAAATTTCAAATTTGAAATAACCTTCATATTTTTTCGATTGAACTTGTCACACTTCTTAAATGCATTTTACTTTTTCTATAGAATTTTACAGGCTATTATACAAAGTATTGTGATTTCCTTTGTCAACAACCCCAAAAAAACTCTTGCTATATTTCTCCCTTACATTTCTTGACCCATTATATTAGTAAAGTAAACTAATAAGGGTTTGGTGACAAAAAAATTATTCAAAAAATATTATTACATGTTTCCTTCTTTGACTGGGCATAAAATGAACAACTTTTAAAATTTACGGCAAGAAACTATAGTTATTTGTGACTATTAATTACCTTATTAAAGATAATTACAAATTTAATATTAAATTATTGACATACCTTATTAAAGATAATTACAAATTTAATATTAAATTATTGACATTCT
The DNA here is from genome assembly GCF_947179165.1 of Solanum dulcamara. NCBI lineage: Eukaryota > Viridiplantae > Streptophyta > Magnoliopsida > Solanales > Solanaceae > Solanum > Solanum dulcamara. The sequence continues at coordinate 79,516,621 of NC_077238.1, forward strand.
TTTTAGAATTGGATATTATAAAAGCGTATAAAGGTTGAGAATTAGGCTATAATATTAGTAAGTTTCTTTTCAATATTATTATTATTATTACTTTCATATTAATATATTATTATCGATTAATTATTTTACTCTGGTTACTATTTTCTTCATTATGTTGAGCATTACTGTCTTTTATTATATTGTTTTTCGCTCTTAATTTCAATATACATAAGTTAAATTGAGAATTTATCAAACCCATATTTTAAAAATAAGATTGCATAAACTCCATCGTAGCGATCCATTATATTGGTATGTTGTTGTAATAAAATAAATGAATAATAAATGAGCGCACACCTCCTCCACTGTGCATATAAATATTTATATTGTACAAATAAAAAAGAGAACTCAGCGAGAAATTGTTCATTTTTCAAACCAGAAAATTCAAGCCGGAAAAAATGGCGCTTGGGAGCTTAGCTAGACGAAAGGCTTCGACAATTTTATCTTCCAGATATCTCTCCAAGTATTCATTTTCCCTTAGCAGAGGTTATGCTTCGGGATCCGATTATAACGACGTCGTCGTGATTGGTGGTGGACCCGGAGGCTATGTGGCGGCTATCAAAGCGGCGCAGCTAGGTCTCAAAACTACCTGTATCGAGAAACGTGGTACTCTTGGTGGTACCTGTCTCAATGTTGGCTGTATTCCTTCTAAGGTAATTTTTTTTTTTTTGATTTCACAAAGTTTCAAATCGTATTAGATCTATTGATTTTTGCTATTGGAATTCTGTTTATTTTGCGATAGTTAGCGAAGATGATGTCGATTAAGAGTATTCTGTTATTGAGTATTGAGTTAAAAAATTGCGTTATCCACGGTTCATTCATTTTGTTAACTTGTGATGATTTTGATTTGAGACTTTTGTCAGATATCAGTTTGATGTTTTAGGGATTCAATAAATTGATAGCAGATGTTCCTATAATGTGAAATTTTGTGTTTGGTGTGATGGAAATCATCTTCCATGGGAAATGTTTCCTTAGAAAATGATTTTTCCAGCATTCAGTTAGTGAGTGAAAATATTTTCTGAAAAAAAATGGATACTAAAGATTAGTACTCCATAATGTTGGCAAATTGGAGAGTGTTATGATGGATTTTTTTTAGTATTGAAGAGTAATAGTAATGTCTAAGTATTAGTTGGAGGCTTGGAGCAAGTAGTATGAAGTTAAAAATTAAGATAGTGACAAGGAAAATGACTTCCACCGATAAATGAGGTTCATTTTCCACCTTTTGATGGAAATGTATTCCTTTATTTTCTGGTGATCAAACACCAGGAGATAGAATTCTTGAAAAGTGACCTTCGTCATACCACACACACTCTAATGATTCAGGAGTTCACTTCTCTAAAAGATTCTGAAGTTGCTTTGAAATTCCGGAGAGGGATGTAGTTAACATAAGAATGCACTTTTAGGCAATTCTTAAATATGTAGTAGTGGTTTGCGACCTGTATTATTTAAAGGAATAATGTGTGTTAATTTTGCATTTGTACTAAAGTCTTTGGTTGTTATGTTTAATCAATGTAATGAAAACTTTTGCACTAAGAGAAGTTATATGTCATCAACATCTTATTTTTAAAACCAGATTGCATGCTAAATTCTTTTTTCGTTATTCATCTCTTATTATTACTCATTTGCTTCTAAACTTTTTTATAGGATTAGTTTTAGAATTATCGGAAGTACATAACATAAAATAGAAGGTGCTTTCTCTAAGAAGTAAAATAAAATATAGAGCTAATTTTTGAGTTATATGAAACTACTGGAAGGGGATTTTAGACATTCTAATTTCCAATTTATGAGTTAATCTGTGACTTACCTATATAAGTAAAGATATCTGGCATAATCAACAATCACATTATTTTAGTTGATGAGTGATGTGGTCAGTTATGGGAAATTACTGGAAGGGGACTGGAAAATCTGATTTCCAATTGACGATTTGCCTTGTAGCTTTCATATACAAATATAGGAACCTGTTTCTTTTGTTTTTGTGCTTCAACTTCTTCCTTTTTTCTGAATTTGAACTTCAAAATGTATCGGTTCTCCTTTCAATAGTTTTACCGAAGTTAGTTAAAGACCAAAAGTTCTGGATGGCCCAATCTGCCACCCATAAATGAGGCATACTATCTTGATATAGATTTTAATCATTGTGAAAGTTTTCTCGCGAATATTTAGTGGGCTTTCCTTTCTTCTATTTTTGCGTCAAAAGTTTTGAAGGTTAAATACTTTTCTTGTGGTTGTGCATTCTTTCCTTGGTTTGGCTGCTTAGCAAGGTATATATTTATTCTCACATGATATTTTGCATTGAAGTATATATTCCCAACTTTCCCCATTCTATGTTAAAATAGAGGTGGTTTCGAAATAACTATTTTATTGATATAGGATACTCATATTGATAAAATGATTTTGACCGCTTATTGTAAATTGTAAAAACGGGGATTTTACCCCCTTTATCTAATGCTGAATCGGCGACCTATTCTAAGTAAGAAGAGCTTTTTGGATTTGAAAAAAAAAAACAACTTTACTGACAATTACATGTTTTTTCTTTTTTCGGAAGAGTCCTCCGATATTTTGGTCTTACCTTAGTTTCGATATCTTTTTGAAATATGAACGAAGAAGAGAAGATAGGCTGAATGTATATGGCTTACTCAGTTTCTTTGATGCCTTTAAAACGTGACATGCCTGAGGGTTCTCTTGTTGTGAATAAAGACGTAACTTCGCTGAGAGGTCATTTTGATTGGTATCTAACCTAGTGCCTAGCTTACTTAGTGCTGTCCATAGGGTGCATATTTTCTTATGAACTCCACTTATCTTGTAATAACCCTCAACTATAGAGTTCTGCTCTAGTAATTTGCTAATTGACATTCTGTTTATGTGACATCATGCACTTAACTTCATTCTTCGGCATAGTAAAATTAACAATGGTACTCTTAAAATATACTTGGCAGAGTAGTGCACAGGTTTATGCCCGTCTTTCTTGTCGGTGATTGTGCTTGGAGCTCTGTAGTCAGCTTTTGATGTCTAATTCTTCATGTTTACTGTTTTTGCTTTTCATGTGTAGGCACTTCTTCATTCCTCCCACATGTACCATGAAGCTCAACATTCTTTTGCTAGTCATGGTGTGAAGTTCTCTTCTGTTGAGGTAGATCTTCCTGCCATGATGGCCCAAAAAGATAAGGCTGTGGCTGGCCTAACACGTGGTATTGAGGGTCTATTTAAGAAGAACAAAGTGAACTATGTTAAGGGCTATGGTAAATTCCTTTCTCCTTCTGAAGTTTCTGTTGACACTGTGGATGGTGGTAATGCTGTTGTTAAGGGGAAGAATATTATAATTGCTACTGGTTCTGATGTCAAAAGTCTACCTGGGTTAACCATTGATGAGAAGAGAATTGTATCATCTACTGGAGCTTTAGCTTTGACTGAAGTTCCAAAAAAACTGGTTGTTATTGGTGCTGGCTACATAGGCCTCGAAATGGGATCTGTCTGGGGCCGTCTTGGCTCAGAGGTGACTGTTGTTGAATTTGCGTCTGATATTGTTCCAACCATGGATGGTGAAGTTCGCAAGCAATTCCAACGTTCTCTTGAGAAGCAAAAGATGAAGTTCATGCTAAAAACTAAGGTGGTGTCAGTTGACACTGTTGGCGATAGCGTGAAGTTGACCCTTGAACCTGCAGCTGGTGGTGAGCAAACTACTCTTGAGGCTGATGTTGTTCTTGTTTCTGCTGGTAGGGTTCCATTCACTTCAGGGCTTGGATTGGACAAAATAGGTGTTGAAACTGACAAGGCTGGTAGAATCTTGGTCAATGAACGTTTTGCCAGTAATGTCCCAGGGGTATATGCAATTGGTGATGTCATTCCTGGGCCAATGCTTGCTCACAAGGCAGAGGAGGATGGTGTTGCTTGTGTGGAATTCATTGCAGGCAAGGAGGGTCATGTGGACTACGATTTGGTTCCTGGTGTTTGTTACACTCACCCAGAGGTGGCTTCTGTTGGGAAAACTGAAGAACAGGTTAAGGCACTTGGAGTTGATTATCGCGTAGGCAAATTTCCTTTCCTTGCTAACAGTAGGGCCAAGGCAATTGACGATGCTGAAGGAATTGTAAAGGTAATTGCTGAGAAGGAGACCGACAAAATCTTGGGCGTCCATATTATGTCATCAAACGCAGGGGAGCTTATTCACGAAGCAGTCCTGGCTTTGAATTATGGAGCATCAAGTGAGGACATTGCTCGTACATGCCATGCACATCCAACAATGAGCGAGGCTCTGAAAGAAGCAGCCATGGCCACTTTTGACAAGCCCATTCACATGTAGATATAGTATCATATCATTGTTTTCGTTTTTCCTTCGAGTATCTCAAATACTTGGGGCAGATTTTCTAATTGCCACATTATCCCTCAAGTATATCTGGAACAGAAGTTTCCTCCCCCCTCTCCTCTCTTAATTTGGTACTCAAACTACCTCAAAGTTATTGTTCTCTCTTCTGCATATTCATTTCTGTAATAAAGATACAAGCTGCATGTGCCATTAAAGATGAGTTTCATTGAGTTTTTTTTAGCCCCACCCCATCTATGATCATCATTAATGACTTTGCTTGATTGAACCTCTTTGTTTTCGACTCTGCATGAGGCAATCTCATTGACATCAAACATGGTATTTATTGTGTAACGTAGCTATTTATCTCTTTTAGTTGGCCTATCTGGCGTAAATCCAAGTGCCTAGCCAGGATTGGGTAGAGTCATCAAAGAGTATGAGAGTTACCAATAAAGCGGGAATTGTTGCAGTTTGGAGTAGGGAGAAGTCAGTTCCTTGTTTGGATGGTTGTTACTCGTCGTATTGTATTATATTGTTGTAACGACCAGTTAGGTCGTTTTGAGCACTAAAACTATTTTGGCTCTTCCCGTAAAATTTTAAATAAAAAAATTGAGCTATCCATTTAGCTATGGTTATTAAGTTGAAGGGTGTCCTTTTATATAAATAATTTATGTGATGATTTTATTTTAAAAAAAAAAATTATTAATGGAAGACAATAAGTTTTTTAAGAGAAAAAAAAAATTAAAAGTGGGTCATACCCACTACTCCTTAAGTCCATATATTTAGGTTAGATAAAATAGAAATAATTATTTATAATCTGTACTTGAATTAAAAAAAATAGAGGAGACGAAAACTACAGCTTGCTGCAACGTGGACTAGAAAATTCTCTTGGTGTGCTTTAGATAAGATCGGTGTATATTTTTTTTTGTAATAGCAAGGTGTCTTAATGGTAGTATGTGCGGTGAGAAGATTGGGCCATTAATAATAATATATTATCATATTGGGTGTTGAACAGAAGAAGCAAAAAGAGAAATTTGAATTGAAAAAAGTTGTTGTCACGTGGGTGCTCCAATTTGGTAAACAATGGACAATTTAATAGGTGGTGCAATATGAGGAGGTAATGATTAGGATGTAGGATTGATACAGGGATATACGGCCGACGAATGTGAGGTTATTAGATTGTGGTTTTATGTGAAGAGTTCATAATTTGGCATATTTATATTATTATTATTATGACATTATGATTTAAGTTTGATATATTAATATAGGAAATTAAATGTTAGGTGAACTTTATTATATGAATATCATCATATTTATCGTATTTGAGGGATTTAGACTTAACCCTAGGTTTGAAACTTAGTAATTATAGATTTGGGATGAGTTCTTGGGTCTACGCTAGACATATAATAATATGGGTGTCTATCGATTCATACTTATAAATAATGTATTTTTGATAGATTTGGATTGTTCTGAAGCTTTACAAAAGGGAAAGGCAAAATCGTGAGGATTTGGGACACGTGTTCGGCATTCGAGGTATGTTAAGACTTTTAGACTTCGTTGAAGGATGTTTTTCTAATTAAGGATTAAAAATTGAAATAGATAACGGGCAAGAGCGAAAGATAGGGTCTCGTATCAATGGTGTGACGGGTATTGACACGAGTACTGGTGTTATAAAGGAAAAGTTTATTACCATAGAATGAAGGATTGTAATTTGAGAATGCCAAAGCATATGGGCATTAGCTGATGCATTATTGATTGATTTCTTTTGTGTGATTGTGCTTCTTATTTGAACCCGTATAATTGTGATAGTTGGAGTAATTATATGTCATACTGATATTTGACTCATTTAGATGCATCATCATCCCCTATGTTGTTGATATTATATAATGTGCATGCATTGACATAAGATTGAGTATGAATAAAGGTCTAACACGTGGAGATCATCCGTGTTGAAATTGTTTATGATTATAAGTTGGGCACGTGGAGATCATCCGTGCTGGGGATGGTGGATTTTATGATAGTGCGTTGAGATCGTCCGCATAGACACGTGGAGATCGTCTGTGTCGGTATATGGACCTCGCGAGTTCCACATGGGTCACAAACTCTCGAAGTGTATTCCGAGAAGTATTATGTATACGGTTGTGAGGTTACTTGGTATTTGAGGCATATCATCTCATGGTGTTGCATTGCATCTTATTATCTTCTTCATTTTTACTTGATTACTGTCACGACCTAGCCCCGTAGGCCGTGACTAGTGTCCGAATTAGACCCTCATATACACACCTATTATCTATAGTCAATCGGCAATTAAACATGATATAAGATTTATATGGGTAGCACGTCGTCTCAAACTGTTACTTATACATATACCAAAATCACCTATTTCTTGGGGAGTCTTAATTGTCAAAAATAAGATAACATAATATGTAAGCCGACAAGGCTTCCATTCTGAATGTAAACGTCCAAAAACATAAGTCATACTAGTACACCGGACAACATCTATATACAACCCACTCATATGTCTACAGACCTCTAAGAGGATTAACAATAGCATATGACGGGACAGGGCCCCGTCGTACCCCTAAATACACAAATATATACATTATAAGGATTAGTACCCAAAGTTTGGGCTCCGAGACAATGGAGCACTTCAAACTCGTTGAGTAGAATCCTAAGCTGACGGCTCTCCAAAATGAGTATCTGTACCTGCGGGCATGAAATGCAGCCCCCCGAAGAAAGGGGGTCAGTACGAACTATGTACCGAGTATGTAAAGCATAAAATACCGTAAAGGAGATCACATCTGCAATAAAGATTCAGGAGCTAATCACTGTACCTGTGTCTTATGAAATGAATACATGCATATCATCATCATATATCATACCCGGCCCGTTAGGGAACTCGGTGTCACAATTATATCAATATATCGTTATATGTATATATATACCATACCCGGCCCTCTAGCAAGGGACTCGGTGAATAGAGTAGTGTACACTGATACCGTACCCGGCCCATTATGGGACTCGGTGCCATAATCATATCGTCATATCATCATAATATCATATTATCATATCACGTACCCGGCCCTCTAGTAAGGGACTCGGTGAATAATGTAGTGGAATCCATACATGATAACATACCCGGCCTATCGTAGGACTCGGTGAATAATACCATAACAATATGCACGAATAAGGTATCATTAGCAACCTTGTGAAATTTGATCATTATCGGAGACTTAATAGAATAAGCAAAACAGTCCATCATTTGAAAACCAAGACAATAGTCATTATGAATTACACCAATTATGGATTATACTAAAATATGAATTATACCACAACATGAGTTATACCAACTAGGATGGCTGGAATCATACACATGAGTCAAGACATAACAATATAAATTTTGAAAATCAAGAACGGTAGCCATCCGAGTAAATCTACGAATAAGAGTTTCTTTGGAATTTAAGCATACGTCATTTGTTCGTTTCATATGGATCATGCCAAAAGAAGAAAATGTTAACTTTACATACCTTTAGCGTTTATACGTATATGTTGTCCAATATTGTCTCAACCTATATTAAAACGTTAAGCACTATGGTTAAGCTATGGACAAGAATAAAACGTAGTCTATCGTTAGTAGGTTATTTCTAAAAAAAATTGGACAGCACCTCCCCTATACCGCTCACTTTTCCCACTTTCAAGCCAGCCATATAATCATCAATCAACATCAACAATCCAAAATATTGACACAAAATAAGATTTATTATTGACAATAAGCCTAGAATATTTCCACCCGACTCATGTTACCAAAGCAGTAAATTCGGAAAGTCAAGTACCTCACGTTGTATCTAAATTTTGAAAATGAAAACGGCAAAACTGGACTTTATGACCTTCATGAAACATTTAGATATCTGTCTTAAGTTTCCAATGCAAAAGAAATCAACTCAAAAATCATTTTCTACAAAGAGATATCATCAAAATACGAACAGTTATACATGAAGGATTTTTCAATCCAGAATCTGGATAGAATTTGTCTTATGATTCATGCTCAGTTTTCGATCTAATAACAGAAGATATAGACTAAGACATAAACATACGAGTTGTAGGTATGTGTATTAGCTTTCCAAAACATATTTAATATCTAAAATCGAAGGTCTACACAATGAGATATTCCAGAATTACTACCAGCTACTCAATTCCAAAAATGGGTTTGAACATTCACAATCTTCATACACCTTTTTCCTCCAAATTCAAGAACAACAACTCATCAACAACATCAAAACAATATCAACCATTATTATACATCATCACTAAGATAATTCCATCTATTTAATCTACCTAAAACAACCCCTTAACCCATAACTCTCAACAAATCACCAAACTAGTTTATAATACTATTTTCTCCGTTCTAATCCGTTAAAACCCTAACTAAACTTGTTAACAATGAAAAGGAGACTTTAATATTACCTTAAATTTGCAGCACCACATAAAATCTTCTCCTTATTGGCTGATTTCTAGCTCAAATTGAAGCCAACGCGACGTACAACAATTTTCTCTTCATGAGCTTCGGATTTTGGGACTCGAATTTTGGTCGGATTTGGTTTTCTCTCAAGAACTTCCCCTCTCTCTCTCTCTAGAAATTTTTCTGGATATTTTCTTAGTCTAAACTATGAAGGAAGACATAGAATTTAGATTAATTTCGTGGGTATTGGGCCTGACCCGAATTAGAATTGGGTTGGGCCGAATTCACTATTTAGTTTGGCCTGTCAGACTTAAAACGTCTATATCTTATTACTCCGATATCACATTTCGTCCCACGACCTATGGTTGGAAAGATATTTCAATTATCTACAACTTTCATGTTGAGAGTTTTCCCAAATTCTCAAATTATAAAGAGGTTATGGCCTCCCGAAGTCAGCTTTCCCGAAACGTAACTTTAAGAAAAACATATTTGATGGCTTCTATTTTGATTTGGCTTAAGGGTCCTTCTTGAGATGTATTTTACTACACATAAATTATTCATATAACTTGGCATCTACAACAAATCATGTCCTTTTAAAATTCAAAATTAAAAGTCCTTGAATTTATAATCGTTAGCTTACGAATAATCCAAAATCCAAAAATACGGAATGTAACAATTACGTGTTAATTATTTTGTGACGTTTGATTACCCTTATTTTGGCGAGACTTGATTGATAAGTATAATATAGAATTATAAAATTTGATAATGAATTTTCATATATACTCCTATCACTACTTCTTCATTGTCGGTCAATGAGACATACTGGGTACACGTGGTTTCGTACTCATAATACACTTGTTGCACTCTTTTGTGGTGTAGATTCGATTCCGAATACAAGCCTATCTTGTGGAGCTTTTTGAGTCCGAGCTTGGGTTATCTTGGAGTTGTGGTGAGCAGCTTGACTGTCCCGCGGCCCACACCTCCCTCTATCTTTCATTTATTCTGTTATTTTAGTATACCCACAGGATATTTATTACGTCTAAACTAGTCATTTTAGTTTCCTATTTGAATCTTATTTTAAAAGCTCTTGTACTTATGACACCAAATCTTGGGAACGTTCTGAAGCTTTACGAAAGGGAAAGGCAAAATCGTGAGGATTTGGGACACGTGTTCGGCATTCGAGGTATGTTAAGACTTTTAGACTTCGTTGAAGGATGTTTTTCTAATTAAGGATTAAAAATTGAAATAGATAACGGGCAAGAGCGAAAGATAGGGTCTCGTATCAATGGTGTGACGGGTATTGACACGAGTACTGGTGTTATAAAGGAAAAGTTTATTACCATAGAATGAAGGATTGTAATTTGAGAATGCCAAAGCATATGGGCATTAGCTAATGCATTATTGATTGATTTCTTTTGTGTGATTGTGCTTCTTATTTGAACCCGTATAATTGTGATAGTTGGAGTAATTATATGTCATACTGATATTTGACTCATTTAGATGCATCATCATCCCCTATGTTGTTGATATTATATAATGTGCATGCATTGACATAAGATTGAGTATGAATAAAGGTCTAACACGTGGAGATCATCCGTGTTGAAATTGTTTTTATAAGTTGGGCACGTGGAGATCATCCGTGCTGGGGATGGTGGATTTTATGATAGTGCGTTGAGATCGTCCGCATAGACACGTGGAGATCGTCTGTGTCGGTATATGGACCTCGCGAGTCCCCCATGGGTCACAAACTCTCGAAGTGTATTCCGAGAAGTATTATGTATACGGTTGTGAGGTTACTTGGTATTTGAGGCATATCATCTCATGGTGTTGCATTGCATCTTATTATCTTCTTCATTTTTACTTGATTACGTGTTAATTATTTTGTGACGTTTGATTACCCTTATTTTGGCGAGACTTGATTGATAAGTATAATATAGAATTATAAAATTTGATAATGAATTTTCATATATACTCCTATCACTACTTCTTCATTGTCGGTCAATGAGACATACTGGGTACACGTGGTTTCGTACTCATACTACACTTGTTGCACTCTTTTGTGGTGTAGATTCGATTCCGAATACAAGCCTATCTTGTGGAGCTTTTTGAGTCCGAGCTTGGGTTATCTTGGAGTTGTGGTGAGCAGCTTGACTGTTCCGCGGCCCACACCTCCCTCTATCTTTCATTTATTCTGTTATTTTAGTATACCCACAGGATATTTATTACGTCTAAACTAGTCATTTTAATTTCCTATTTGAATCTTATTTTAAAAGCTCTTGTACTTATGACACCAAATCTTGGGTGGTCTTTTAGCTTTCCGCATTTCATACTTATGACAGACTTAGTGTGTTGGATCTTCCACTTGTCGCTTGTTTCCTTACTTTATTTATTTTATTGAATTGATAAGAATGTTTGGGTTAGCTTACCTATCGGTTGGGGACATAGTTTTATCACGACTTGTGACTTTGGATTGTGACAATTGTATTGTTAGTCTAAATACAATATTTATTGATTGTTACTTACATTATATCATATTGTATCATTTAAATCCATTGTTAGGTAACTACGAAAAAACTCATTTTGTGTAACGACCGATTTGGTATGATCGCTTCATTACCTTAATATTTTCTTCTCATTTTGTCTTTACTTATTATTTAATAATTCTATTTAATCATTTACCCTACCTTTTTATAGTAGCTCTATCCCGTACCCTACAATTTCTTATAGGTTTATCATTCAAATTATGGGTATGTGACATTATGTAATGATGGACAACCATCCAAACAAAGTGTGTGTGTAGATATTCTTTCAACAGATGACTGCACAGAGTGAATAATTATACACCTCAAGTATTTCAGTTAACAAATAAATAGTGAAGGTCGTCACTAAATAAATGACTGAAAAATGAACGATGAATTTAGAAGAAGGAAGAACGTTCTCCCTCGAGTTTAAACAGCCCGAGCTGACCATAAGTGACTCGCATTAGCACTTATCGAGTGAATACAATAGTTTCAAACAAACAAGACACACACCCTTTAGAAAAGTTTGTCATTCTTATTGGATTTCAGTACAGTAATATACCATTTGTGAACCCAATTTAGGGACTGAGTTTCTCTGGTTTGTAGTCGATGACAAGGACTTTCTCCAGCAGCGGAAGCAATATATTTGCATATTCAACATGAGCAGGATGATCCACATACTCTGCAACGCCTTCTAAACTGTCGAACGTTGACTCAAAAACGTGAGTGAAACCTTGGTGGAAGTTCTCTATGCTCACATTCTCACCCCTGCAATAATGACATATAAATTATTCAATACTTGTATGAACTTACAAGGAAAAAAAAAAACTACTCAGTTTAGATCATGAGAACTGGCAGGAGTCATTATTAAAGTGTCTCAAGGCTAGCATTCTGATGCCTCACCAGTGTTGTCAATTGGGCACTCAGCCTTAAAAAGAGGCTCAAAATGTGTTGAGTGCTTCGACTCGCTTAATGTGTGTTTCAATGATTTCATCAAGGTTCTACGATGTACTTTTCCTTACCAATAAGCCTCTTCTCAAGAGGCGATACTAAACAATTGATATTTATAGTAAATTTTTCTTAATTTCTTTGTTCATGTATTTGTCAATCATGCTTATAATTATTAGTCTTGAAGTAAACACGTATATTTGCATTTTTTTCTCCCTTTGCACCTTGTCTGGACTAAACATATATCTTTGTAAATTTTTTTCCTTTTGCGCCTTATTTGCGCTTCGCTCTTAAAGCCCCAGCTTTTTTGTGCTTTTTGCTTTTGACAACACTATTCCTCACAATGTCCTTTTTGCCCCAAGTTCCCTAGATATAAAGCCTCAAGGCATTGCCACCAGAAGCAACACAAAATATTACTTCTGCATTCCTTTCCATCAAGCATATAATAATTCAAAATTGAGTTTAATTCAACATGATAATCTCTTCAAGTTAAAGAGTTTATAAGTGCAATTCTTTTTAGATAACAGATAAATCCCCGAGGTACAATGGTGTAAAGTTTGGAACTCGATAGATAATAGACCCGCTCCTCTACCCTTCTTCTACTTAAATGCTTGGCTTTCTACTGCGTAGGATTTAAACCCTTCACCTAACCGACATAGCACGAGCTGTGCTCTTACAGCTAGATTAAAACTCTGGGGGTGAGTTCATAAGTGGAATTTTAGTGGCATAATTCCCATGGAAAGTGACCATAAGCTCCTCGAGATAAGTAGAAGCTGAACATTCTTTGCTAGGAATGGAAATTGGGCAGGCGGGGACAGGCAGGGAAGCCTGTGAGCGGGGCAGGGCTGGACAAAGGGGGAAAGACCGCAATATTCATAGACTTGAGATGAAGGGACGGATTGTACAGGGGTGGGTGGGTTACATATTCTGAAGTTCAGTTTTGATCTCAGCACAAAGTCACAAAGTAAATATTTTGATATCTGGGTGTGAAAATAATGGAGAAACAGAGAGGGCCAAATTGCTCTTTATTCAAATGCAGCAAGTAGGCTTGCGTACCCTTATAACTATTCTTACTTCTTGAAATGAGAATGGAAATGTGATGCTATGTGGCTATTCACGGCTATCCCTATATTAAACTATCATCCCAAATTATACCAGTAAAACCGATATGTTTACTCGTCGACCCCTAGTACAAAATATTTGATTATAGTCAAGCTAATTATATCAGGAAGCTCTTCTGATTTCCATAAATAGTAGAATGGCCATCATCACAAACATATTCACTTAAATTCTTGCTGTTTCCATTGCTACTTCTATACTTCTAAAGGAATCTGATGGATCGGTGAAAACTTAAGATTTTGTGAACCAATTAACCAAATAAGAATTATGCTGGAAATAAATATTAGAAACTACAAAAGCAGGAAAAGACCAGGGATGTGTTTGGTATGGCGGAGTTGGTCAAAATTTTTCTTCTCAAGGAAAACAAGTTCTATAGTAGCATTCCACATTGATTGTCTCCTCCTACCCTCCAGGCTCCAACATTATCCTAACCCCCTCCCTCCCCCTACCCCCTACCTCCATAGCCCCCATCCCAAGAGCCCTACCCTCACCCTCATTCCCCAAGTATTTGCCTAGATTATATACAAATGCTTTTGAAATAATATTTTTTTGCTTACTTACTGAACACGAGAAAATACGTAAGAAGACACTTATTTTCTAGGAAAACATTTTCCTTCGTACTAACCACACCCTAAGTCTCATATTTTCTTCTCAATGAAGTAAACTAACAAATATGTTTTAAATAAGGATAAAAAGAGAAAAAAGGTTATGGAGGCGCGACAAGAAAGGGTAACACTGGTTGTAAATAGGGGAAATAGTTGAATGGAGCAGGAAAGAAAGGGTTAATACTACGGAGAGGGAGGCTTCACAGCCCCACCTTAACTGTGCACTTGCTATCCCTATTCTTCGGTGAAACAAGTAGTTAGTAAGTAGCAGGTCTTATTTGCTATAGCAACCTGTATAACTAGTCAGGGGCAGATTTGATTTGTCTTGCGAGCTGCAATAACTCCAACTCTGCCCACCATAGCCCAAGACACTTAAAATCTTCGACAAATGTTGGAAATATGGTGATGCATCTCACAGCATTTTTTCTTTCCAATTTGGCCAGAGAATAAAACAATACAAACTTTTATCCAATTATGGGCTAGTCGACAGGGAGGACGATTTTTGGTCTATTTTCATTGAACTTGAATGCATTGTATTGTGAGTGGTTTAGCCCAATTGAGCCAATCAAGCTATAGCTCGTTGGGAAGAAAGGAGGAAAATATTAACATTGAGGAAATCTTAGCATTAGCTATTATAGGGTGATTGCAAGCATATAAATTAAATTCTCAAAGTCACCTCAAAGACAAAAACGGTTTTTGTTAAAATCATTGAGGGAATTACCAAAATCAAAACATTTATAGTTCCAATTTCAGGAATGCATTTGTTTAGTTTATTTAACATTCTGCACAAAGAGTAAATGATCATTTGTGAACTTGGTATGTCAAGCTTAAACTATTCCCTCCGCCACATAGTGGGAACTTCAAAACTCGAATGCTCTTTCAGATCTCAGAGGTTATTACTCCTGGAGTATCTTAGTCAAAGCATGATATAATATTTAGACGATGTCAATGCCAAAAACAAACCAAATACTGGATATTCTCTTTTTCCTAGGTGGTGTTTAGGCGAGTGGGGAAGGGGTCAGAAATGTTTTAAGGATTTCACGACTAGTAACGTAGAACTCGTCCTGAGGATGATGGCATCTTCAATTTCAAAAAACTGGAAGAAATAATAAATCCTTAACATGTTAGAGGTATGCACAAAAGAAAGAGTCATTTTGTGCTTCAAATATCTATTTTTATAGAACTTATCTCAATACATCACCTACTTATTTACCTAACAAACACCTTAAAAGGATCAGAGAAATGATCTTCCATAATAAAACATATTCCATGAGACACATTTTCCTCCATATCAAACACAGCTTATCCCCCCTCCCGTTTCTGGCCGAGGAAATGATGAATTAGTTTGCAGATGTGAAGTCGGTGAGGTATAACAGACCTAAATGAAGAAGAAACATAAAAGACATATACTGGAAACAAGCTAAGGGCGGAACTTTCACATTTCTAAGAATTTTATAGGGGGACAAGGAGGTGCACCTAGTAACGCTGACCACCACATAAGCCACTAGTGTCTGAGAGAAAGTGGGCAGCACATTGTATAAATTGGTGTGATTGGTGAGGACTTTGTTAATCAGTAATCACCTTTGGTCGTCTTTAAGTATAAGTATGTCTGTTGCAGGTGATGAAACCTCTAGTAGATGTAACCACTCCCGGGAAACACCCAAGGAAGTTATGGGTAATGTTAGAATCCATAATGAAGCAATTATATGCTATGAATGGTACAAAACCTTAACAATCGTTTTAGAAGTAGCCTTTTACTAGCCTAACATCTCTGGTCAATGCTCCATTCTAAGAAGTGATAGCCTAATAACTGGCAATAATTGTGTTATGACTTGCAGCAAATGTGCTCATCAACACTGATCTATACATTTTAAGTACTTTTCCTCATCTAGATCCCAATCAGCTAAAAAGTTCTACAGATCTAGAAAATTCTTTTCTTTTATCACATTGACCTTTTAACTTACCAAATGACACAACAACAAGTGAGATCTGAGGTAAGTATATGCAGACCTTACCCAGAGGTAGAGAGGGTGTTTCCGATAACCCCCGGCTCCTCAACTTACCAAAATAATACACTAAGAATATCAAGAATGCTAAAGTTTTTATTTTTATGTTTCTAATCATAAGAACCAAGAACACACATAAAAAGGGGTTACTCCAATAATCAACTAAAAAGAAAAATCAACCACAGATAAGGAAAAAATAGGGGGGGAAAGGAAAAGGGATCGAACCACAAAATCTTAAATTAAGAATGCTAAAGTTTTGCTTTTTATGTTTTCCAATCACAAGAACCAAGAATGTGAACACTGAACCTCAAAATCAGGCACACACATAAAAAGGGGTTGCTTCAAATCAACCACAGATGAGGGAGAAAAACAGGAGAAAAAAAGGAAAAGGGGTTGAGCAGAAGAGCAAGATTGAAGATTTGTGGAGGAGAGAAGAAAGAGTGTACCAATGAAAAGCCTTCATGGGTTCAACAAGATTGACAAGATTAGCATACTGCTTAATAAGTTGATCAATTTGGTCAGGTGGAATCCCATCTTTGAACTTTGCTAGCAAAATATGCTTCACCACTCCTCCTTTAGCAGCCTCCATTGCCCACTCTTTCTAGTCTAGAGAGATAACTGCTGAGACTCCTTTTGTTGATTGTATTAGTAATCCCCTTGTCCCAATTTATTCCAAACTCCCTCTCTTGTTTTTGGGCTTTGCATTCATATATACCTTAAAGATTTCCACTAATTTGAATTTGTCTGGTAGAATTAGAAATTCTTTTATTTTTAGTTTATCAAAAAAAAAATTATTTCTATAATTAGTAGTAAATACTAGTCATGGTTTTTCGTTTTTCGTTTTTCATTTTTGATTCTTCAACTAAGAGTTTTCCAATTAAATTACGTCAATTTTAGTAGATGTATTTATTGAACACGTCTCTTACAACTAATAATTGTTATAGTTAGTAAATACTCAGCGTGATTTTTTATTTTGATACTTCAACTAATATTTATTCTAATTAGATATCAATCTTAGTTAATATATGCCTACAAGTGACAAACCATCAAAAAAAAAATATATATAGAGACTGAGAATATGTAGGAATGTAAATAGGACGGGTTAAGACAAGTCAAGTCTTGACATGTCAAGTTATTAATCCATTCCGCCCCCTCCCGACTTATCATTTTTGAAAAAACTGTCCTACTCTGCCTCACCCCAATTATTGTGATACTTCAACTAATATTTGTTTTAATTAGACACATCAGTCTTAGTTAATGTATGCCTACAAGTGACAATCCATCCAAAAAAAAAAAAAAATTGCCTACTCTGCCACACCCCACTAAGCCCTACCCCGTTATGCTATTTTTGCTCTTTAAGTTCAATAATTGCATAAATGCGCTCTCTATTGTTTTTGATTTTTAAAAAAAATCAAGATATATGATTGATTGAAATTGAAATTAAACCATTCTGAGGAGAGGAAAAAAACAGAACACTAGCAAGAGTACACATCAAAATTTTGTTCTTTGGCTTCTTTTTGTTTTTCTATAATACATATATACATGCATGATTTAAAATAACTAAAGTAGACATTAAAATGAATAAATTATTATTAGGGTCCGCTTATGTATTTGATCATTTTTATATTATAATTTTTGCTTTTATTGTCTTACGTAACTAACATTCATTTGAATCAAGCCTAAGGAATTTAATTCCAAATGGACTTTAACGCGAGACTTTAGATCGGTCATATTCATGCGTTATATATGTCCGTATTTGGATCTGAATTATATACTCCTGGCTTATATTGAATATATGAAATTTGCTAATGCTGGTTATAAATTAAATATTTTTAAAATTAAATGATACATACTATAAAATTGACTACGAGGTGTAATTCTTCTTGTGGGACTTAAGAATTATCGTGGGCCTTTTTCTTAAGAATCATAGTGAGCTTTTTCTAAAGGAAAAAGTTATCTGAACTAGTGATCTCAGCCCATAAAGTAATGTATGGGAAAAGAACACTCCTACTTAAAAGAAGGAGAAATTATTCATTTCTTCACTTTTATATTTCTTTATTTTTAACTATTAATTTGTGTTTGTTGCTTGATACCATCAGAATATATATATATATATATATATATATTGATGGTATCAAAGAGAAGTAGAAAATACTTCTTAGATATCATTAAGGTGTATATATATATATATATATATATATATACTTTGATGGTATTAAAGACGAAAAAAAGTGATTCAGTGAATAGGACAAGGGGGCATGCGAATAAATAATTTGAGCCGTGGGTCCAACTAGTAAATAGTTTAGTTTGGATTCAATTTGAGTAAATATTTTTCCTAATAGGTCCAATTTGTATAATTTTTTCTTACTTTATATAGTGATACTTTGAAAAAAAATATATAATAACATAACGAGATTATACAATTATATATACACACACATATGTTCAACTTCTGTTTTAAAATCACATACATACACATACAATTGCAATCTAATAATGTAATCACACGATTTTCAATCTGAATGAGGCTCAGATACACATATGTTAGGTTATGTTTTAAAATTAAAATGTAGCTACGTTTTGAAATTAGCAAAATCTCGCTATGCTTTTTCAAAAACATATATGCTAATAGCATTATTTACAAAAAAAAAAATCTTTTAAAAAAGAATTACGTATAATTATTTTTAAAAATAATTAAAAAATATCGTGGGTCCTTACTAACCATTTTATTAGGGCAATAAAAAGGCGCCATTCTGCCTTCAATTACAGCGCCGAAAGCCGCCATAAAATACCAAAGAAATTTTCTACATTCATATGTGAGTTTCCCATTTAGAGAAGAACTCTCAATTCATTGTATATTTTGCTGGGTAAATTAAAGTTTCAAAATGTCATTCAGATTATTCGACATCGGAAAATTCAATCGGAAAACAAGCTTTACTCTATGGAAAATCAAAATGCACGCCGTCCTTGTACAAAACACTTTACATAAACCTTTAACCGGATAGAAACCGATCGACATGAAAGACGATCAATGGAAGGAGATCGATGAACAAGCTCGATATCTAATTCATTCATACCAAGCAGATGAAATTTTACGCGAAGTTATTGAAGAGAGAACAGCAAAGGAAGTTTGGGATAAATTAGAAGCTCTGCATTTGGAGAACATTCGAGCAAACAAACTACTTAAAAAGCAATGTTTATATTCTCTTCGAATGGGAAAAGGTATTACTACTGCTACTGTTGCTTCTGTTACTTCTCATATTAATGATTTTGAATCGATCGTTACGGATCTAGAAAATTTGGATGAAAAATTTGATGATGAAACTAAGGCATTGTTGTTATTGCGTACTTTACCTTGTTCGTATGAAGATTTTGTTGATGAAATTGTATATGGTAAAGATACTATTTCGTTGGATGAAGTTAAATCTTCTTTGTTGAAGATTTCTTCAACTGAAAGTTCATCACAGTTTAGATCTAGATCCAGAAAAAGAGATGTTGTGTTTGGAATTGTGGTAAAATTGGTCATATTCTTAGAAATTGTGATGAATAATGGAGGAGGAGTGAAATGGTGATTAGTCAAATTGGTGCCATCAACGTAATCAAAATCAAAATTTATAAATTTTTATGATGATCGTAAATTAATATATGATAATAATTGAGTTCACATTTAATTATTGGGATCTTTTGATTCTTTTGTTGGGGCACTGTAAAGTGTCATAATGCTGAAGAAATTATAAATAGTAATCATAGGTGTATAATCCATTTTAGCAATGAATTAAGGTATTGTAGTACTTCATGAATTACTTATTTGGATGATTGTTACCTATTGAGTGGCACAGGAGAATGTTTATTTTGATTGTTATATAATTTTAACTTGTATTCTATTTTTCTTTAGGTTTATCCTTCATTGTTGATGTGTAATATTATGTAACGGCTGAAAATAATACATATAATCTATCCAAAAATCGTATTTATTAAAATAATACTATACAATAACATACAATATGATATGATACATAATAAAACGATATGTAAACAATCACCAAACAAGTTGTAAGAGATCATAAATGTCAACAATAACATACTTCGTACAATTTCACCAAATAAGGTGTGAGAAGAATAGAGTGTACATAGATCAATGCCCCTAACTTGTGGAGGTAGAGGAACTGTTTCTAAAAGATGCTCTGCTCAAGCGACATACATGAGATGTTGTGAATCTGAGATAATATTAAGAAGTTCTTAAGTAAGATGGCAGTGAATTGAGAAAGTAAAGCTTAAAAGGTGAAAGGATTTTACCTACTCTAGTCAATTAAGGATCCAAATGAGAAATTTGTTGTAACGATATGATCTCTAACTAAGATTTGTTTTCGTTTTTGGCTAAATTTCATAAGTCTATTTTATGTTGTTGGATCCTTTAAAAATAGCAAAAAGAAAAATTCAAAGAATTCAATAAAAGTGTGTCAATCTCCCAATAGGATCTTCTCTATACCTAAGGCTCAAATCCAAGATCTTTAGTTAAAAATGAAGTAGTTTTACCACTACACCACAACCTGTGTTGGTCTCAAATTTGTGATTGTCAAAACTCCATAACTATGCCCCGAGTCTTTTGCTCTTCTAATGTAAAAAGTGGCTAGCCATTTGTCAAGTCCTAGGAATCTTCTGGATATTTCAATGGCAGGGTTTGCTATCTATATCCTATCAAAGTTGCATTTTAATGCTTCTCTAAAATAAAGGGGAGCTTTTTATTAGTGGATTGCTTCATGCATGACATTCCTTAAAACCGACGAGTTATACGACAAATGCACAATCTACTATGCACGTTAACACAAATTAAAAGAAGTTTACTTTGCTCGAATAGACACAATTCATCGAGTACGTATGAATTGTTTCAAAATGAATAATTTATATTTTTAAAAAATAAAAACCTTGGCTACAGTTTAAATAGTAGTTCACAAATTAGGTGTTTGTGAACTTGGCCCAAAATAACCCAAGCTAGCTAACAAAGCCCACATTACCATAAAGCCCAAAATGGATTTCGACCCACATTTAAGAAAGGGAAAATTACGCAGATAAGCAAATATATACTAGTTAATTAGCTAATATAGTTATAGTTTGAATTAATTATGGCTCGCGGCAAACATCTAGTTGTAATTATAGTTTGAGTTTTGTATAATTCGCGTGATTATACAGTTAAGTTTTGTATAATTAGTGTGATTTATACAAATGTTGTACGTGAATCGAATTGTATAGTGAAATATACAAACACTACAAATTGTATAGCGAATTATACAAACGCTGTGCATGAATTGTATAGTGAAATATACAAAAGTTATACAAAAACTGTGAATTGTATAGAGAATTATACAAACTCTGCTATAACTATAGCTACGAATTGTATTAAGCAAACTATAGCTATGGAGTATAACATTGACTAGTCCCAGCCCAGTTCAATTCTGAATTCTCTTGAAATTTCAACATTGCTCTTATTTTTGGCACTTGGTATGCAAGGGTTCGATTAAATTCGTATTCGTGCATTGTTGGATCCATATTTAGGAACAATGCTTCTGGCATGAGTTTTTTCCATTTCAGAACCTAAAACATATGGTTAATGATTAAGGTATCTCAACTATCTATCACAACCCATGTTAGATTACTTTCATGTGCTTACTTTTACTTGTCAACTATTTTAAAAATCAATTTTCACTTTTACTTGTTATTTTTAAAATATCAAGAAAAGACAAATTTTGTTTTGTTTTAACCCCAGCATTAATTATTTAACCCCAAATCATTTTTCAAAATCTAAAACTACGCATTAATTAATATAGGTATTACGGTAAAATACTCAAATTAATTTTTGTTTTCTAAAGGACATATAAAAACCAAAATAGATTAGTAAAAATGAACGAAGAGAGTATATTTGTTGCTTCTGTAGGAAAGATTAATCAATTCAAAATAAGAGTGAACTATGAGTTTTAGAAACATATATTATAAGGAGGTATGAGATGTACGTAGATTTTACCTTTATTTTTATAAGCTAGAAAGATTATTTACAATAGACCTTTGATCTTCTCAAGAAAACTCGTTTTTCAAAACATGTTTTTGCAAAATAAAATAAAAAAAAGCACGAGTAAAAAGTTACGATGAAATATTGACTGTATACTATTAACTAGAACTTTATAATAGTTTCCTTTAAAACTTGAAAAGAAAATAATTCATTGACAAAAAAATAAATAAATTAAAGCTTCAAACCAGACTTGACCATCTTTGAAATGATATTCTTCTAACATTAGAAGCATCTGTAATGGAAGTAGATATACGTCCACTCCATCCTTAATTATTTGCTTATAATCTTCATAATTATATATATGTATATTGCAGTTAATTAGGTCTTTTTACAATTGAAACACTTTGTTTATTTTTCTTTCCCTTTGACTCTTTAACATGGAGTTAGATATTTTGCAGATTAATTAGAGTGTATAATTACTTGTCTTTCTCTAGAAATTAAACTCTAGTGTGGTCGCGGTTAGGTGGGAGAGGCAAGGGGCTAGTAGTAGTATTTAGTAATCGGCTAATCACATAGTATTTATGAGTCAAGGACTAGCGAAAATAACATTTCTATTCTATAAAAGTAGGAGTTCGATTTGTGTACATTTTATTTTTATCTTTTCCACACCATACTTGTGAAATTACATAAAATATGTTTTTATGACTATAAACTCAATTTGAGGTGTACCTATGTACTTGTATTTATTAATATAATCAAATTGCGTTTCTTACGACATAATTCTATTATGATATATAATTTATTTATTCACTTCTTTAAATATATATAATTGACAGTCTATGGGTGTTCACGATTTGGATAAAAATCGATCCAAATCGAAAAATCAAATCAAATCGATCAAATAAACCGATTTTTTAATTTGGTTTGGTGTGATTTGATTTTACATTTTTAAAAATCGATAATATTTGGTTTTATTTTGGTTTCATTCAAAAAAAAATCGAAGAAATAACCGAACTGAACTGTCAAATTTTATACATATTTTTTCATATAATTATATATACATAATATATTGTTTTTTATGAACATTTTTTATGCAAAAACACGCAGCACACTAATTTAAAAATAATAAGATATAATGCGTTTTTATTAATACAACCAGATCATTAGCTTATACCTTATTTAATAAGTTTATGTTGTTTAGTACATTAAATTATCTAACAATATAAGCATGAAATTAAACATAATTAAAGTTCTGGTATAAGAATTATAAGATCCAAAATGACACAAGGACAATTTATTTTTTCTTTTTTGAATGAATCGTTTCTTTTATTTTTGTGTATAGTCAATAACCGAATAACCAAATCGAACCAAACCGAAACCGATAACAACCAAACCGATAAATGTATGCTTTATTTGATTTAATTTGGTTTTAATAATTTTAGAATCGATTAAATTAATTTAATTTTAATTTTGACCAATAACTGACTGTCTGACTCAAACCAATCCGTGAACACCCCTAAATTTGGCACCATTCACACACAAATAAAAAAATCTACTTATGTACGTGTCGAATCCAAATGGAAAACTCTTACTAATTTCCTTTTTGCCTTCTGAATAGTGAGCTAGTAATTAGCTTCTGTGCATAGGTAGAGGTGACAAAGTAAGTTCACGTACCTTGAGAAGGCTTTTAAAGTTGATAATAGTGATTAATTATTTTGGTTTATTTAAATCGATGATTTATCAAAAATATTCATTCGATCTTTATAAGATAGGAGTAAGATTGTATACACATTAATGATACGTATCTTTTATCAGATTTCAATTATAAAATTACATAGAATATATTGTTGTTATTGATTAATTAATATCGATCAAGAAGTCGATATTGATCTCTTTTTAAATTAACTAAAACAAATCAACTCAAAGATTAAAACTAGTTTATTATGAAGTGGAGATGATATAATCCTTTGTTGACAAGTAAATGCACTCGTCTCTAGTCAATTACACAACAATAATGTTATTAAATATGTAGGCGACTTGATCATATTTAGTTTTAAACCTAGGATAAGAACAAAGACAAATTTAGAAATTAAATTAATGTTGTGTTTGGTGGGATTAGGCTTAATGCTTCATATATAATAATAATAATTGAAAATTTTCAACAAGTATAGTGCAAGACTGCTTCGGATTTTTTGATTAAATAAACAATTAGTGCTGTTGTTCATTGTATTATTATTGGAGTTGAAGATTCAAGCACTAAAAGAATATTTACACAATTAGATTAATTATTTATAAAATACAAAATTTATGTAAATTATTAGTTGTAATCAGGAGCAGATGTAGCCGATTATGGATTTATCTGAACTCATAACTTTCAACATGAATAATTTGTATGTGTGTAAAAAACCTGCTAAAATGTTAAGAAATTAAATTATATTTGAACCAATAATTTATCTGTACAATAAAGAAAATATTTTTAAAAGTTAAAAGTTAAATCAATTAAATGTAAATTATGGATCCGCATCTAATTATAACCTGATAAAAATGATCAATAACTTACTATCATATATTTCATTCGTTCATTTTTACTTGTCACGTTTCATTTTACGGGAGAATCAATTTGACTAATTTTTTAAGCTAAAATAATTAGATTAATTTAATATTTCAAATTAAAATTGAGATGTTCGAAACACAAAATACTATAAATTACAATCCTTTTATGATGAAAAATACATCTTAAAATATTAATCATAGTCTATATATATAATTTAACTCTCGATAAGAGAAACGTGAGAAGTCAAGTAAAATCCATTTTTACGCGAGATTAGAAGTATTAGTTAAAGTTAGATTAAAATTAATTTATAAAGCACTAGTGATTATATATGGTGTTGGGACTTTAGAAACTGAATATTAGTTAAAGTTAGATTAAAAGTGGAGAAATATATTATATATTAAAGTTGAATATTTTGTGTTCTTGTATGACAGGCATGTCGTGTTCATACTTGACAAAATTTTGCTCCCTAATTTTTCCTGTTTCTAATTGGACTTTTACCAATCTTTTAGTTAACTACTCAAAGTGACAAAATAATTTATTATAATAGAATATATATTTGTAAATTGTACATCATATTTTATTGTCTTGAGTGTATTTATTTGACACTTTTCTTTTTGTAAATTAAATAATGATAGTGACATGTTTGGACAACAATTCTGAAAATTATTCATGAAGAACACGCATCCTAGCATGTGATTTGGGAGTTTTTAGGTCATAGATGACCATAAGGCATAAGCAAAGGGCGGAGCCATCTTACAATCGGGAATTCAACGAAAAATTATATTATTTTCTAATTGTTGGACTGCACATTGCTGTATGTAAGTTATGAAAAAAAGAGTTCCACATACTATGGCTATATTTACAAACTGTGACAGATGAATACACATTTGTTTAAACACTGCCATTTTATCAGCCAATTTCATATTTACGGAAGAAATATTTATCAATATTTTGCTTCATCCATAAACATGTATAATCAATATTTTATAGCCAACCGTTCACGTTCTTTCTGCTTTGCTTTCACCACTGAAAATTGAAAAGGTCCCAAGATACGTGTTGAATTTAAAATTCTATTGCAATGTATTTTAAAATATTTTTTTATATTATTTGCATAACAGTTACATCATAATTAACTTATTTGTCAATAACTTATTCATACATTTGACACAGAACTGTTTCCTATTTTTGTTAATGCATACAAATAAATTATTTATAGGTTTAAGGAGAAAATTATAATTTTACATAGATGGATTATAGAAAAATCAAACATATTGTGATGATTAAAATCCTTACATGATGAAAATTAGAGAGATAAAATAAGTAACAAACAATATCAAGAATAACAATTATTCTTATTTTTTTATTTTTTTTTACTATTTTATTGCTTCTTATGTTTTACATTATATTTTTATGGTGTTTAATAATAATTTATTTTTGGAGAATTAATCTAAATAGTTGTCTACCTAATTGGTTAAACTAAACATAGTTGGCAAATGTATAATATATGTAGATTCATGTGTAATATGTATATGCTCATGTATCACCAATGTATAACCTCTAGAAAAAATAAATAGTAAATCTATTTGGCTATTCGTGTAAAAATTTCTATTTTTATTTCTTTTATATCTATTTTTTAAAAAAAATATTAAACCGCTTAATAATACATGAATGTCTTAATTACCACGCGAAGCACGAACAACTTAACTAGTCTAGCAATAAAATTGAAGCTTGCGTAAGCTTTATTACCCACTTGAAGGGTTCAAGTCTCTTGGGAGAATATAATAAAAGAAAATTAAAAAAAATAATTGCCACTGTCAAAGTTTATAAACTTCAAATCTTAAATTCATCAACGTATATGTCTTATTTTTAGTCAATGAATCAAACATTTACATTAAAAGCATATCTACTATATAATTTCCTAATTTTTAATTTTTATATTATAATATTAATATAATAACTTGTTCTCGAATCAAACGATAGAAAGTCGGTCGAAATTGTGACTCAAAGAAATACGATAAATGTCCTTTGAAAGATTGTCTATTCGAGGATGACATGTTTTTCATATTACTTTACTAACGTATAAAATGTAAATTACTTGTACACGTGATTCTCTAGCTCCTTTGAATCTATCATAATTAGAGTTAGGTCTAATCGGAAATAAACTTTCCCTTTTTGGTTATGTCATATATATGATCTTAATTTGAATCATATCTCAAGTACACTTTGATTATAGGCGGAATTAAAATTTAAAGTTTATGAATTTAGAATCTTAGTCTTTTAAAATTATCTAATTCTAATAAATTAATAATTTGTAACATTCAACAAACTTTAAAAATATAAATATAAAATTTAAATCAAGGTTACTGAATTCGATTGAATCCTTATCAGAAAGCTAGTTTCGTTCCTTAACGAAGTAAAATTCTTGTAATAAAAGTAAGTTGACTATCATTAAAAGTAGGATTCTGTCGAAATAGACATATATCTCGATTCTACTTTTTTCACAAAGAATAATATCATTGAAAAATATGTGGCACATTAGATTGAATGGAACTTCTTGAAAATTGTCTTATCAACTATTTATCAAGGATAATCCGTAAGAGTTGCTGAGTTGGGGTGCAAATATTTTATAAAGGAGGTCAAGAATTGATTATATTTTTTATATCAATGTTTTTTTAAAAAAAATTCGAGCTCATTACATCAAACTTAATTAATGTAATTTACATTTTTTTTTAATAATTTGCAAGCTATTTTATAGAAGTCAGTATACTCAATAATACACTTGAACAGTTCGAAAAAACAGTGGATCACAATTCACATACAATTTTTGCTAGGCAAGTTGTTTGTTTTCTCTCACACGTAGACATCATGTGAGTTATTTTCAAATGTCAAATCTTTTCTTTCTTTTTTTCCTGTTTTTACACTAGCATTTATTTCAATACATTGTATTTAATCTCCAAAAAAAGAGCCAAGATATACTGGACCACGAAACTTTTTGTTTAGTTTGGTGTGTGTGCATCATTACTATATTGTCATATATGACACCATACTACTGTTGTGAAATGACGTATAAATTATGATTATAGCACACGATATTGAATTAATCTAATCCAATTTAGCTTCAAAGATTGGTGAAATTGACTCTCGCGAAACATGATAAGTACAAGAACAGAGAGAATAGTAAATATTATCTTGATCTTTTCCGAGGTATTATATAAATTTGTGGGGGCCATTGGTATGCAAATCGAAATAATTATTATTCATTAGACCTCCACATGAACATTAAATGCTACGAAATTTTACAACGTGCTATATAAGTTGAAAGAGTTTTCTACCGTATGAAATAAGATTAAATAATACAAGATGTCGTTCACACCCACACACCCCAGAATGAGATTTCTTAAATCACTTATAAATTGAATGATAAAAAATAATCTTTTTAGATCTTTGTATAAAATAAAAAATTCTTATATTTAAAAATAAAGATTTCTTATGAAAAATGATAAAGCTTTGAAAAAATAATTATAAATGATCTACAAAATCAATTCTCCTCAGTGCAGATATCCAATTACAATTCCCTTTAAACTCTCCACCAAGTGTTTCCCAAACCTACCAAGTTAATGAACCCTTAAAAATGGACTAATAAAAACATTATAAGACTCATATGAAGTAATAAGTAATAATATTTTAATGATAATATAAATGGTTTGTATTTACTTATTTATATATTTTGTTCAGAGGAGCATGTGTAAGTTATACATTTAGTCGATTGGTTAAAAATAATTCTATCACTAGTTAAATACATAAATAAAAAATTATACTTCTCTTTATCAAAAATGTATATTTTTTGTATATTATATTTTAATATACAAAAATAAATAAAAACCTACTAGCTATCATTTTAGTGGATAACTATTTTTGTTTCTTGCAATGAATGATGAGTCATTTAATATCTTTTATACCTTTAATTTGAAATAAAGAATATATCAGCAACGAATAATGGTACTGCCTTAGGTTTCTATCGTTCTTGTTTATTTGCAAAAACTAGCGGTGATTTTAAAATAAACTACACATTTTTTTTTTTTTTTGGTAAATATTGTTTTCTTTTATTCATTTGTAAAAGAGGTAAAAGATAATTTTGGGTACCATTTACCCTACACACACTTTCCCTTTTGAGCCCTAATTACTCTTCTTCTTCGATCTTCTTTGCCATTGAAGATGATGAAGAGGCCAAAATTGGTTTCCTTCTGATTCTCACCCGTTTGTTTGCTCTGTATGTGTGTTTGTTGCCTTGAATAGTCAGTAGATGAACATTTTCATCTGCTTCTTCGCTCCTTTTTGCCATTCTTGCTGTTCTTGTGAAGATGATGAAGAGGCCAAAATATGTTGCTATGATGGTTTCCTTCTGATTCACACCATCTTGTTTGCTCTGTATGTGTGTTTGTTGCCTTGAATAGTCAGGAGATGGCCATTTTCGTCTTCTTCTTCGACGTTCCTTGCCATTTCTGCTGTTCTTGTGAAGATGATGAAGAGGCCAAAATTTGCTATGATGGTTTCCTTCTGATTCACACCCGCTTGTTTGCTCTGTATGTGTGTTTGTTGCCTTGAATAATTTGTGCTCTTCTCCTCTTAGTGTTGACGATGATGAGGAGACCATTAGATTTGATGGATTCTTTCTGATTCACATCCGATTGCTCTGCATGTGTGTTTGTTGCCTCGATTTTTATTTTAAAGGTGGACCTTTCCTTGTCTTCCTTCTTATTCCGTCTTTGTGCTCTTCTCCCCTTATTGTTGAAGATGATGAAGAAACTCAGTGTGGTTTTCTCTGATTCTCATTTGTTGTTGTTTGTTTTTGGTGTGTATTGTACTCCTCTGTTGATCTTGTTGCTTTTGTGTGTTTTCTGAAAGTTGTGAGATGCCTTCTTTGCCTTTGATTCAACTACGTGTAGTTTGTAGACCTGCAAAATGAACAAACGATTAGTAAAGACATCAACTCATTCTCCTTTTCTGTGTCTCCACTTTCCCATTTCCTTTTTCCTCCCTTTCCTTCAACATTTCTTAATTCTTAGATACGGAATTTGACTCTTGTCACTATTTAGGATTCTTCTCATCTGTGCATTCAACTCCTCAAACAAATAAGCCCGCAGGGGACCCTCATCTATGGCATAATTTGCTAAAGCATCTGCCAGTTTATTTGCTTCCCTTAGGGTATGTTTGAAAATGACATCCAAATTTCTCTTGTATTCCTCCACTTCATCTACCCAACCTGCAATATTCCATGGAGGTTTCCATTCTCCATTCAAAATTTTTTGAATAGCTTGGGAATCTGTCTGGAAAATGATTTTATTTAGTCCCTGCTCTTTACAGTACTTCAATGCTTCCAAAAGAGCCACAATTTCTGCTTCTATACTGGTGGCATAGCCAATTTCCTCACTCTTAGCATATATTAAGTTCCCTTCTGCATCTCTCACACAGTAGCCATATGCACTCCTCCCTGGGTTGCCTCTGGATGCACCATCTGTGTTGCAAGCATACCACCCATGTGGAGGTAGATTCCATCTAACTTTTGTTACCTTCACTCTTGCCTTGCCTCCCTCTAGCATTTGGATCAGATTTTTCCATCCAGGGGGGATAGTTCTAATTGAGGGATTTCTATATTGCACTAGTCTTTGGATAGAAACTGTGACTAGATATATAACTGAACTATTAATCTTTCTATGTCCATGCTTGATACCATTCCTTCTCTTCCAAAGTTCCCACATTATAATTGATGGCACTGCAGCATAAACCTGTTTCAGTCTGTTAGTAACTGGTGCCATCCACCATTTCACAATTAGCTGTTGCAGTTGTACCCCCTCCATCCTTATTCCTGCAGCCTTACAGAAAAAGGACCAAGTCCTTTTAGCTGTCTCAGAAGTTAAGAAAATATGATGTATAGTCTCTTCTCTAGGATTTATACAACACCAACACTTTGAAACCAGACTAGTGTTCATCTTCTTTAAAACATCATCTGTAGGAATTTTGTATTTCCAGCATCTCCACATGAAGAAGGAAATTTTAAAAGGTAAACCCTTTATCCACATGAACCTGTAAATGTCCAGTTTTGGTCCCCTTTGCCTAATAAACTCCCAAGTTGATTTAATTGTAAATTCTCCACTTGTGTCTAGAATCCACCATGGTCTATCAAAGTCTCTTTCTTCCTTGGGTATGGTTATATTGTCTATTATATGATCAACAATATCTTTAGCAAGTACTTCCCTAAGTTTTTCTCTATTCCACCTCCCCTGCACTATCATTTCTTTAACATTTTGAATACTTGCATCATAAGTATTTCCTGGATTTACATAGTATAAAGCTCCCAATCCAGTCCAATTGTCAAGCCAGAAAAGTGAATCTCCTTTCCTCACTTGCCACCAGATTTGGTGTTCTATTAGGTCCCTGGCTTCTAGCATTCTTTTCCAAGTCTGTGACCCTTGTTTCCATTGCACCACTATAGCATGCTCTTTCTTACAATATTTGTTGGTCATAAAGTCTCTCCACAGGGAAGGTTTTGTCCTAAAGTTCCACCATAGCTTACAAAACAGTGCTACTGCCACATCATGTAATGATCTAACACCTAGGCCTCCTTCTGTAGTAGGAACACACATCTTATTCCAAGCTACCCAGTTTCTACTTCTGCCCCCAATTGTGTTGCTCCAGAAGAACTGAGCAAACATTTTGTGAATTTGTCTGATGATTCCAATAGGGGGATTAACAGCTGATAGCATGTGCATTGGCATGCTTTGAAGTACATGCTTAATAAGTATTGCCCTTCCTCCAAAAGATAACATTTTACCCTTCCATCCTTGTAATCTATTCATGATCTTAAGAGTCAAAGTATTAAAGAATTCCTTCTTTCTCCTACAATGATAGATAGGGCATCCCAAATACATAAAAGGAAATTCTTTTCTATTCATGCCAGTGACAATCTCCACTATTATACTGATGTCTCCTGCCACTTTATTATGCATATAAACAGCACTTTTGTTCATATTAATCTTTTGGCCAGAAGTCTGCTCATATTTTCTCAAAATCCTCATTATTCTTTGCAAAGAGACCATATCTGCTGAAGTAAAGATGATCATGTCATCAGCATATGCAAGATGGTTTATTTTTGGACTCCATTTAGGCATGCCAAAACCTTTAACCTGCATATCATGATGAAGTGCATTTAAGCTCCTTGTTAAGACCTCTGCTGCTAGTATGAATAAAGTAGGGGATAGAGGGTCCCCTTGCTTTACTCCTCTAGTAGATTGGAAGAATCCTTGTTGTTGCCCATTAATCAAGACAGAGTACCAGTTATTGCTGACAATTCTATAGACCAAGTCTATGCTCTTTTCTGAGAAACCCATGTGTCTGAGTACCTTAGTTAAGAACAACCAAGATACCCTGTCATATGCTTTTTCCATATCCAGCTTTATAATAACATTTGCTTCTTTTGTTCTTAGCCTTATATCAGATACTATTTCTTGAGTCAATAGTATGTTCTCCACAATACTTCTATTTTTGACAAAACCAGCTTGATTGGGAGATATAATATTAGGTACTTTGGCAGCCAATCTCTCATGTAACAGCCTCGAAAAAATTTTATTCACAAAATTGCTTAAACTGATTGGTCTCATATCAGAGAAGGTATTAACCATATCTTTCTTTGGTATTAAGACCAAATTAGTATGAGTGACAAACCTGGGTAATTCTGCACCACTGAAGAAAGCCTTTATCATATTGGTGACATCCTGTCTAATGATATCCCAACAGGTTTGATAAAACACCCCAGTAAAACCATCTGGTCCTCCTGCACTGTCACTATTTAGTTGGAAAACCACTGCCTTCACTTCTTCATCAGTTGGCTCTGCTTCAAACATCACATTGTCCTCCTCAAAGATCATTCTGGGTAAGTGATTCAGAATTTCATAGTCCTTCGGATCTTCTTCTTTTGTGAACTGAGCAGTGTAGTATTTGATGGCTTCAGCACTTATTCCTCCTTCTTCTTCTATCCAAATCCCATCTTCTCCTTGAATTCTTCTGATTTGCATTTTTTTTCTTCTTCCCTGTACATGTGCATGGAAAAATTTTGTATTTCTATCCCCATCATGGAACCACTGCATTCCAGCTTTTTGTTTCCAAAATTCTTCCTCTAAGTGTAGATATTTGTTTAAATCAGCTTGGACTTTATGCAATTCTTGTCTATTAGTAGCTGTTGGACAATTTTGAAATTGATTTTCCTTTACTTTAATAATCTCTTCAAGAGTTTCAATTTCCTGAAATATGTTCCCGAAAGTTGTTTTACTCCATTGTGTCAGAGCTACTTTCACTTTTTTCAATTTATGGTGAAAAAGAATGAAAGGGTTTGCCATAAACTCAGCTGTCCAGTTTTGTCTAATTATTTCCATAAAACCTTCCTGCTTTACCCACCAGTTCAAAAACTTAAATGGTTTTTTGATTCTTCTATTGTCTCCTGTATAAGAAATTAACATAGGAGCATGGTCTGACCCATTCCTGGTCAGATGGTTGATATCAATACTAGCATATTTTGTTTGTAACATTTGATTACCCAAGCATCTATCCAATCTCTTGAAGATGCAATCCTCACCATTTTGACCATTCCACCAGGTAAATTTGCTGCCACTAAACCCCAAGTCTGCTATTCCACAGCTCTGAATGCACCCTCTGAAATCCAGAATTTCATTGATGGTTTCTGGAAGACCTCCCAGTTTCTCATCTTCTGAGGTTATTGTATTGAAATCACCCCCAATCATCCATGGAATATTTACTGAGGAAGATAAATCTTCCATTGAGTCCCATAGCTGCAGTCTTTCATTTTGAGTACACTTTGCATACACTAGTGATATTAGCATCTCCTCTTGACTTCCTCTAATTCTCAATTTGATGGTTAAATGTTGCTGATGGTCCATCATTACATGATAGTCAAAAATATTATCCACAAAAGCCCAAATCTTACCTGATATATTAGCCACTGCATGCTCCATATCCAGCCTTCTTCTATATTCCTCTATCCTGTCTGATTCTTGAAAAGGTTCCATTAAACCAATAAATCCAAAATGATGTTTTTGATTCATTTTTATCAACCTTGTAAAAGCTTTCTTGGTATTGACTGACCTAATATTCCATATAAGAGCATTCATCATGGTTTATTAAGTTTATTAATCTGCCTTCTAGTATGAACTCCACCTCCAGGTGGGATACTTGTCTCTCTTGGTATCTTTCTTTTTTCTTTTCCTCCTCCTTTTTGGAGATACTTTGGTGAGATATCTCCTGCTCTAACAGCTGCTTCAAAATTGTGCTCTAAGGTATGTTCATCTAGGTCTCTGCTACCTCTTTCCATAATCATTTTTGATATTGTTAATATGCCCTGCTCATGTTGCCCCTTACTGAGCTCTTGATTTTCCCTCTCCTGTTCTGTTCTTTTTTTTGTTGTTGTTTCTTCATTTTCCCTGTTTGCTTTATCATTTTCTTCTTGCTGCTCTTCTATATGTCTCTCCATTTCCCACCAGCTGTGATTTTCTTGTGAAGTCACTTCTTTGTTATGGCTATTGTGTTCCCTTCCTTGCTCTATTTGGTTTAAATCTGGAGTTTGAAATTTCACCATGTTATCTTGTGCATCTGATATTATTTGTTCCCCTCTGCTTGTGGCTGTTGTCTTGCTGCTGTTTGCACTATATTGGTTTCTGCTTTGACTCTTTTGTTCATCCTCCTGTTGTTGGAGCTTTGAAGCTGTAGATGCTGTGTGGATTTTCTTGTTTGGTGACTGACTGTGTATTTCCTCAGGTAAGCTATCCTCCATCCTTGTTCTTGTGTGACTGCTGTAGATCTCTTCTCCAGATTTGCTGTTGTCTTCTTGTGGTTGTTCTGTGACATTTGTGTTATTTTCTATGTCCTTTGTTGGGCTTTTATTAGTATAGAAGCTCTTTTCTATCCATGTTCTAGTCTCTTCTTGTGTCATTTGTTCTTTATTTGTATTATCATGGTTGTCTGCAGTATCTTCCAGTACTGCAAATGCATTGGTATTTGCTACCTCCTTGCTCTTTTGTACTGGACTCACTTCCCCAATTATAATCCCTGATTTATCCTTTTTGTATTTGCTCCTCCTTTGCATCCATTCTTGCTTACCAGTATTTTGCCATCCCCTTTTCTCTTGATTGACTTCTTTGTTTTGTGTTTCTGTGGCAGCTTCTCTAGACTGTTTTGCCAATTCAGGATTAAGGATTCTACATTCCTTTTCCTCATGTCCTTGGAGTTTGCAGTGTT
The DNA here is from genome assembly GCF_947179165.1 of Solanum dulcamara. NCBI lineage: Eukaryota > Viridiplantae > Streptophyta > Magnoliopsida > Solanales > Solanaceae > Solanum > Solanum dulcamara. The sequence continues at coordinate 79,551,473 of NC_077238.1, forward strand.
TGCAATATTTTGGTAAGTAATCATAATTTATCCTTACCCATTTTGATTTTACTATTCCTGATTCATCTTCTTCAGCAATGTTTATCCTTTTTGGTAGAGTTGCTACTAAATCAACTTCGACTTTGATTTTTGCGCAGCTTGGCCTTGTTTTGTTTGCTGTTGTCAGATCTACCGTTAGTGGTTTTCCGACTGCAGTTGCTATGGAAAACACTACCTCTTTAACAAAGAAATTTGGAGGCAGTTCAGGAAAGCTTATCCATGCTACAGCCCTTGAAGTTTCTTCCTTTGGATTAAACCATGGATTCCATATGAAGGATCTCATTTGGCAATATCTGTCATGTACTTTTATGTAGTACACAGGGGTAGACATCATTTTGACATAGTCTTCCAGAAAATTTAGACGGATCAGAATGTGTCTTTCATCAAGCTGTCCTATGATTGGTACTCCTTTAATTCCACACTGCATTGGAATTACCTTTCTTAGTTCTTTTATATCAATGTTGTCATATGAAAACTTACCAACTACTGCATATTGTAGTTTCTCCTTTTCTATCATCTGTTGTATCTCATTGGATTTCCAAGCAATAAATGGTTCCCCGTTGATGTATGAGATTTGCTTTGATGGGATTGTGAGTGTTTCTGTATCCAGATTTGTGGGTTTGAAAAGATTGGCATATGTTTGGTTTTGTGTATTGGTCTTGAAATTTTCAGTATGTAATACTGTAGGTTGTGTGCTTAGTTTGTTGATTGTATTTTGGGTTACCGGAGGAGGTGGTCCTCCGGTTGGTTCGGCCATTCCGGCCAGTGGCTATTTTGTAGTATTGTTTAAGAGGGGGGAGAGAATATGTGACGGCTAGGGTTTAAATAAACTACACATTTGACCGCTCGATTGAAATTATTTATATCCACTTGTCAATACATAATATATATGTTATACATCTGTCTGCTAATCTATTTTTGGGCGAGTAATTATTTATGTCAATATTATTGATTTTATGCTATAATATCGAGTTGTGGCTAAAAATTTGATTCATAAAGTTATCAAAATATGGCTAGAATTTTATAGTTAAAGATTCTTGCAAATTTTGCATCATATAGCATTATATGAATAGTAAAACTTGATAGAATTAAATATAAGAATCTTCAATATATTTATAACTATTGAATAAAATCAGTGGGCGCACATATCCTTTATGGATAGCAGTGAGCAGATTCAACATATATAGTATAAGATAAAGTAAGGTAATTACATACTTGACCGATCGAGTATAATAATTATATTCGCTGATTAAATATATATAAAAAATATATTTATATATACTATTTTTTGTATATTATATATTAATATACAAAAAAAGTTACATTTAACTGTCTGTTATTTTGATGGAAGATTATTTATTTTAATTACTGTCTAATTATTATATTTTAGGGGGTAGTTTAGAGTTCAAGACAAAAAAGGGTCTACCTAGCTAGCTAGCTAGATAGTGTAATGAGTATTAATCAAGTTGATCCAAATCACACTAATTGAGAGACTTATAATTTAATAAAAATAAAATTCAAAGCGGTAAAGAACAAATAGAATTCACTATAAAAGCCGATAGAATAAAGACACGATGCTAACTAATGATGTTCAAAGTTCAAACTAATGGCTAAAGAAAGAAGAAAATTGGAAGATATATGGAATCATGGAGGGTTCCCTTCTCTTTCGTAGTATAAAGGCATTTGATACTTCGACTAATTAATATTTTATTTATTTTAATTTACGTGATATTATTTCTTTATTGATTCTATTTTTAAAAAGGAATTATAAAGTTTTATATATAGAAATGATGGATTTTACACATATTTCATTTTATTTTTAACAAGAACTTTTTATATTCAGACAAATCAATAATAAAAAAGATCTTGCTAATTTTTAACTTTGAATTGAGAATGATCACAAAGAAAGAAAAAGAAGAAGAATATGTTAATTAAGGAATGTCTAAAGCTATAAGATTCAAAAACTTTATAATCACATAAAGTCAAAGGTCTTATGATATGTTTGAAATTATATAAATATCAAAAATCTTTTTTTTTCTTTGTAAATTTATATGTCGATTCAAACTATATCACTACACTCCCAAATTAAGGTGAGACGTGATTGGCATACAACTTGTACCTACTCATCGAGTGAATCTTATTTTAATCGTCTGGTGGCTTATAGCATAACAATTGATCACACAATTAATATTTTTCTGAGCTATATATATAAATATGGATAGTAATCAACTCTATATTTTTGAAGTATTTCCTCCTTTATAACAAATGCTTTCGTTAGATGCTGCTGAAACTATATCATTGGATCGATTTCTCTTTGTATGGATGAACCATAAAATATATAAATAAAATTCTCCTGTTCCAAGCAACAACAAAAAAAGTATACTTCACTCAATTAAATTCTTTATACAATTTCAAGTAATTCTATAACATTTTAAAGAGACCAAAAGCTCCTCCAAATTATAGTCGGATTCTCAACTACATACTCATATTTCACGAGAGTTCTATTACCCCCCTGAACTTTTTAAAAGTATAATATATACCCCCTAAAAAACTCACATCCAGATTTGTATTAAAAAGTGATCTGCACATGCCCTGCCACGTAATATTATATTATTTTTTATAAAAAAATTATTATTTGTTGTCTTTATTCTATTTTTTCCTTTTATATATCCCTTTTTCGTTTTTTCTTTCTTTTTTTTTCTTTTCTTTCACAAGTTTTTTTTCTCCATTGATATGAAACCGGGGAGCACATTACCTTCTTCTCATCACTCCTTCTTTTTCTTTTTTTTCTTCTATTTTTTTTATTTACTTTTATATAATTTTAGTGAAGTTTCATCCAACAGGTAATGATAATATTGCTAAATCGAATTTGAGGCTGCCCAAAATGAATTTTTGATTTGCAGTATTGGTCACCGTCTACAAGAGGTGTTTTTTAGAATGAAACTAATTTGTCGGTCTCAATTTTAAATACTTCTTAATCTACTACTACTCAAAATTCAATAACAACAGACAATGATAGTTGGAGAATTTTTAGATCTGGGAAAAGAAGGTGAAGGTTTCGGCCTAGCAACGACAAAAATGGTGGTGTGAAAATGAAAAATAAATTTATTTTGAAAAAAGAAAGGAAGGAGATAACATTAGTGATAACTGAACGGTGAAGTGAGTTCGTCGTATTTTCGGCAACTTAAATTCGGCGAAGTGTTGAAGAGAAAAGAAAGAAGAGAAAGACAATAAAAAAGAAAATATAAATAAAAGTAAAATTTAACATAATCTTAAAAAAATCAGAAACTTAATATGAAAAGGAAAAATACTTATAAAGTTAAAGTTTGATAAAAATAAAATTGTCTCTCACTCTCTTTGAGAAAGTGAATACACTACACTCTCTTTGATGGATAAAGGAGTAACAGGACCCCCGTAAAATATTGATGGATAATTAAAAATTCGATAATAATAGTCATAAAGTAATAACTTTTTAAAAAAACTATCAGTGTAAATAACTTAAATTTGACTTTTATTAATGTAGCCTCTGCATGCTCTTATAGTCTTATTAATATGAATTAATGAAGGAAAAGTAGATAATTGTTGGCGCAAAGTGTCCTTGATAAATATTAGAGCATGTCAATATCGCAATGTTATTAGTGTGGTCGATTATTTATTTTCTATATTAGTAGGAGCCATCCCCTATATATATTAGCAATTAATAAAACCATAGAAAGAAATGTCATTCAATTTATGGCACAACTCAAATGAATGTAGGGATTTTTCAACAAAAAATCATCGAAAACGTTATCAATGAATCAAATTTAGACGAATTCTGTTTCGTTGGGAATTAGCAATTTTTTAGTAATGTAAGTGCAGTTGATAAGGATGTGGGCTTCGTCGCATTCATCGGTGAATTCACTAAATATTTATAAATATTTAACTCTGAATTCAATTGTTTTAATGTATATTAATTTAAGATTATTATAGAAATTAATAAACTTTAAATTTCAGATCAGTCTGTAATTTAGTCTCATATATTTCATATCTTTTCAAATTTCTTGATAGTTTTTTTAAATCAAATTCCAAAGGTTTTTTTTTGTTCTTTTTTAAAGGGCATAAAGTTGATCAACTTGCACATTTTTCAGTAACTATGTATTTACATTTTAAACTCCTATTTTATTTGTATTTTACTTCTTGCCAATGATCATAATTAATTCTAAGGCCTTAGACTAGAATAATTTGGGGTCAGACTATGCATAGAGTGAAATTTAATCAATTTATTGAACTATAAATATTCCACACTGGAAGGGGGATAAAGTACATTATTTTTGAGTACTTAAATTAATTTCCAAAGTCTTTATACTTCAATAGCATAGGCCTATTCAGATATCTCTTAAAATTAATTTGGAAGGTACACAAATAATAGTGGGCTAAACCTTTTAGTTCATTAATTAAAAACAAATTTAGTAAAGGGACTATTATTTTTGCTGGTAATATGACATTATTATATTTGATTAATATATAACAGTATTATAATATTATATATTTTTTCTATTTATTGGAAAATCATTTTGTGAATGTACATGGGTTGTCAATTTTTTCTATTTTAATTTGAAGGAGAAGATAGAAAGTCAAAAATTACGAGACAATTTGCATAAAAGAAAAGAAATGAAAATAAAGTATAGTTAAAGGAAAATTATGGAACAAGATTTATACTTCCTCCCTTCCATTTTAACGATCATTTAAGCTTTTTGGGGGGTCTATTTAAAAAAATTAGTATAATTTACTAAATTGATTTTTCTTCTTAAATATTATGTATGCACTTTAACATTAATGATATAATTGAATACAATTGTTAATATTAGTTTTGAATTTCTAAAGTAACAATTAGTTCCTTCGTTTTATTTTACTTAGCCTATGATAACTTGGTACACCCTTTAGGAAAATTGTTTATGAGGGGGTTATTTTACTAAATTTAGAAATTTAAATTTGAAAAATAATATTTTATATAGTTATTTAATGATAATGATAGTATTGAAATAAAATAAAGTTCTCTTGATTCGCTAAAATGGAGAAGTAAAATAAAAAGTTATTTTTTTATATAAGGATCAAGCAAAATGGAATGAAAAGAATATTTGGGATAATTTATTTTGAGATAAAAGTAACTATTAATTTGAAACGAGAAAGTACTCCCTCGGTTTACTTTTACTGTATTTCAAAATAAATTTTCACTTTTAATTTCATGTTCTATTCTCAACATTACTTACTTATTCTTCAAATTATTTTTCAATATCTTAGATTATACGTCAATTAAATAAATATTATAATAAAATTGTTATATAATTATTATTTTTTTAAAAGTGCGTAAAGTTTAAAATAAACAAGTAAAAAATAAATGAGCAGGTATTAAATATGGTGATGAAGTAGAAGTAAGAAAGTCAAAATCAAAGTGAAGCTTTAATTACTTTAATTGAACTTTGGAATTAAAAAGTTGAAAATTGAAGTGTTTCTCCTTATTGCGGCTTTGTGGTATACAACAGTTTTTTCAAACTTCTCCCCACTTTTTTTTTGTTTTTGGTATCTTTATAAAGTCCCATCAACTTCTATGTCCTCTTGTATTAATCCAATATTCATCTCTCTTCTTATATCATATCTCTCTCTCTCTTTCTCTATTTGTACCCTTTTGTATCAAATCAATTAGTTTCTCTATTTTGAGTTAAAAAATTAAATAAAATTAGATGGATCATCATCAGAAAATTGAAGTTGATTCAGGACGAGGACGAGGAAGAGGAGAAGGAGATTGTACAAAAATTAAAGAAATTAAGGAGGAAGATATTGGTATGGATCTTCGAAGGGGTCCATGGACCGTTGAAGAAGACTTTACACTTATTAATTTTATTGCTCATCATGGTGAAGGTCGTTGGAATTCCCTTGCACGTTGTGCTGGTAATTAACTCTATTTTTTATTTTTGTAGATTTTCTTTTGTTATCTTCACATGATATTTAAAATTTACTAGCATCTTTTTTTATTTGATCACTCGTGCGAGGTCAAACAATTTTTTAATAACATAAAGTCATTCAACTAATATATGTTCGCACTTGTGTAAGGCCTATTAACGGATAAGTGTTCACTATTGTTAACTTTTTTATTCTTAAAGTTTAAACTCCAAATTTCTAATAAAGGGATGATGTTCATCGAGTTAGTTGAATCAATAATCTTTCTTGAGAAAACTTTTTTTCTTTATTCCAACATATATTCCTTTTCTTTTTCTTTTGTATAATAAGACTATTTCTTCACGTAGATAAATATTCGTATGGATATGTTTGTTGTATAATTTCTTTCCGTACAAGGTAATTTCTTAAATGCTAAGCACTTGTCCATTCTGATAAATATAAAAGGAAAAAAAAAGTGTTTTTTTCTGGGGTGGGGTTTGGGTAGAAGTAGTAGTAATATTAAAATAGTATTTGTATGTTTTGAATATTTCGTGCATTATACTGTATTTTATTGGTATTTTTCTTTTTGAAACATGTTTGTTGAACTTAATTTAGTGTTAATTAGTTATAAGAAATTAAATTAATGCATAATTGAATTGCTTGGAATCAATTAATTAAACAGGTTTGAAGAGAACAGGAAAAAGTTGTCGATTACGATGGCTTAATTATCTTCGACCAGATGTTCGACGTGGCAATATTACTCTTGAAGAACAACTCTTGATTCTTGAATTGCATTCTCGCTGGGGCAATCGGTATGTTCACAATCTCAATGGTTTTATAGATAATTACGACTTTATTTTACATATGATCATTACACTTTATTTACTATATTATTAAGGACATCAAACTATTTGTCAAAACAAGTAACAATGAACTTTTACCATATTAAAACAACTAAACTATGTGTTAATTGCTACTAATAAATAATTACTATAGTATTTAATATGATTTTCATTTTTTTTTGTAGCTGGTCTAAAATTGCTCAACATCTACCCGGAAGAACAGACAACGAAATCAAGAATTACTGGCGAACTAGAGTGCAAAAACATGCAAAACAGCTCAAATGTGACGTGAACAGCAAGCAATTCAAAGATACCATGAAATATCTTTGGATGCCAAGGTTAGCCGAAAAAATTCAAGCCGCCGCCGCTACTTCCAACCCGATGGTGGCTTCTTCCTCCGGCCCCACTACAACCACTTACATCCAAAATCAAGAAATTCAACATCCACTACTAAATATGAATCATCATGTACCCGAATATATGCCTATTCAACTAATGAATATCGAAAAAACAAACAATCTTAATTATTCAGCAACTTCGGCTTCATCGGATAATTACTCATCCGACCTCACTGATGGTTGCTACAATTTCTCAATTAACCAAAGCAGTAATCAAGATTATTCTCAAGTTAATGAAAGTACTAATCAATTGTGCCATGGAGAATCCACAATTAACCCCATAGGTTATAATTTTCACCCTGGATTTCAAGGGTTCCAAGAAGTGGATCAACAAAACAGTACACAATGGATGGACAATGCATGGAATATTGAAGATGTGTGCTTCTTACAACAACAATTGAACAATGACATGTGATAAAAACATAGTATCCAAGGGTACCAAAAAAAAAAAGTTGGAGATTCATGGAGAAATATAGAGTCATCATTAGTCACCATAAAAGCATCTACATTTTTTTAAATTCTTATGCAACACAATTGTAGCTTTTGTATACCAAATTTCTATTTACTTAGTTTTATGTTTTTCTTTAAAAAATATATTTAGTACATTTATTTTATATTTTTTTCGATGAGTCTCTTAATATTATTGTTGTTGATTTTATGTGCTAGTAGAAAATGTAGAACTTCTAATGCTAGTAAAAGAAACTGAATTTTATAATATTGGATGGAGATGAGATTAAATGGAGTGCGACTCATGCGAGGATTGTGTGTTAAGAGTCATTGCCAGTTGTGGATGGGGTCTTTGATTTATTTATATATAGTCTTGGACAATTCTCACATCGTGAGTTAGCTGTTGAGGTTGAGTTAGACCCAAAGTCAATTTTTTTTTGCATATTATGTTATCAGAATTAGACTCATATCAACTCTTGTTTTATTTTATATTGGGCTCCCATATTATATTGTTCACGCTTCAGATGTCCAGATAATGAGAATGCATGTTAAAGTCCCAGATTGGTGTGGATGGGGTCCTTGGTCTTTTTCTATATGATTTTAGATAATTCTTTTCTCGTGAACTAACTTCTGAGATTGAATTAAATTCAAATTTCATTTCTTATATATCATAGTATTAGAGCCATATCAATCTCAACTATTGATTTACCCAATGTCCCGCTCTTATCTTATATTGTTCACGGTCCAGATATTTTATTGTGGTTGTGCAAATTCGTGTTAAACTCCCACATCGATTGTGGATAGAGTTTTTGGTCTTTTATATAATCTTGGACAATTATCTTCTATCTCATAATCTAGATTTTAAAATTAAGTTTACAAAGTCCAATTTTTATCACAAATTCACAATACTAAAAATTCAATTACAATCATACACAAATTATTCTTTGTTTTTTTTTGTTGCCTTTTCCTATATATGGAGTAATTTAACATACTTATGATGGAATTCTAAAAGGGAAACGTATTTTATAATGAGAGAGGGGAGTGCATAATTGGCTCCAATATTTTTAATAGTAAAACGTCTTTGTTGCTTGTTAATATAATAATCTTAGACCAAAGTCATGGAATTATTAAGAAAACAGTCTATGGGGTCTGAACCAAATTAAAAGACCATATTCCTCATTCTAGATTACTTAAATGGGAAAAAATACGTGGCATATTTTTAGTAACATGTATTTGTATATAGTTTAAACCTAGTTGCTGCAATTCTCTCTGTGTAAAGTTTCTCAATTCTATGACCAAATAATCATATAATAAAAAATATTTCGAGATGCATTTTTATGAAACTTCCTTTTCTTTTGTGAGAGCCGATAAATAAATTCTATTTTCGCTTTTGATATTAGCGCAAAATTAATCGTTTTAAGTTTAATGAAAAATAAATTAGGCTTGAATAGTCTTAAGTCTTAAATCGAGCGATAGAGGTGAAAAGAAGACGTCGATAAGGGAAATCAAATCGACGAATTATGGCATGCAAGTCATAATAGACAAATCAAGAGCCTGTTTGGATGAACTTATTTTAAGCAGTTTATAAGTTAAACAAAATAAGTTGGTGCAGCCCAACTTTTTTTGTTTGGACTTATAAGTTGTTTTCAATTTATAAGTTGTTTAAAATAAGTCCATCCAAAAAAGTCTAATTATTTATTGGGGTTTATTTTAAGCACAAAATAACTTTAAGTTGGCAATTCTAAACACTCAAAAAGTTGAAAATACCTTATAAGTCAATCTAAACGGACTCTTAAAGTCTTTAGACAACTTTTATTAGAATCGTATTTTGATCATAATAAAATTGTGTGCGATAGACAAAATACCTTACAAATCTTATAAAATACCTTTAGTTTTATTATAATTTTTTTTTAAAACAAATTAAAAAGATGATTAAATTAAAACGAGGGATAGAGTATGTGGAATGGAATACTTACGATGTGAAAGAGAGCGTGTGTATGGTGTTTTTGGTTGGAGCCATCACAAGTGGTCCAAAAGTTCAAAGTGTGTTAGTTAGTTTCCACGTGCCCCTTTGAAAGTTGTAAGTATTAGACTATTTAGTAATAGCCTTGTAGACTTCTTAGACTTGGAGCAATCCAAAGACTAATAAATTTCATTTTATGCCATATGTAATTGTTAAATTGTGTAATTATGTTAAGAATATCTTTTTCTGACTGTTTTAGTCAAAAATTGGTATCAGAATCAATGATTCGATAAAAATGAATATTATAGATATGACAGATATTTTCAGAATTTCTGAGAATATCTTCCGTTTTGAGTTGATCGTCTGATTAAAACAACTTTGCTACCTTGTAAAGATAGAGGTAAGATATGCATACGTCTTACATTCCTTTAACCCTATTTGGGTGACAACAATGAATATATGTTATTGTTGACGTGTTTTAAGTTGTTCACTATGAAAGAACATTTAAGATCATGAACATAGAAAAGTTTTTTTTCAATTATGACCTGAAAGTGTAATAGACATATTTTATTGTGTGTTCAAGAGCCTAATCGAAATAAATTATAGTTTGAATTTCTAAATAAATTGTTTTAATAAATTTAAAGCATTGTGTATATATTGTGTCTATTTTAAATAATTAACTTATCTATGCAATATACGTTTAAGAAACATGTTAAGCTTATTCAAAATTTGAGGCAAAAATATATAATAAAAAAGTTTAACCATGTATTTAGAGAATCAATAAAAATAAGTTAATCATTGATTAACTTTTATCATTATTAATTAACATATACTTTATTTTATTAAATTATTTAACTATAGTAAATTTACATGATTTGATTTACGTACATTCGATAGGAGTAAATATTTATCGATGGACTCCCTCCTAAATAGTAGCAAGCATCTAGCAGGACCACACAGCTGTAATGACTTTATTGGTCGGTTATCATATATCAAAAATTTCAACAAAATATTTTTGCAGCAGACTTTTCTACAAATCATAAGCATAATTGAACAGTTGTATTTTATTTTACCTTTTAATAGATTTTTTCTATTATAAAAAATTTGGCGTAAATTATTAATTTCGTTTTCAAATATTGATAAGTTTAAAAATAATTTTTTTCTTGACTAAATAAACTTAGATTCATCCCCGATCTGCCATAGACATAACAAGTGTTTTTTCAAACTCTTGTAGGACCATGAGATTCTTAATAAAAAGGTGAGAGAAGTGTTGAAAACACCTTAAACTTAGAGAGAATTTAGGTGTGTATTTCACTGTTGCAAGATCAGAAATATATTTAAGTTCAGTTAACCAAGTAAAGGGGCATTTTAAAGATGATTAATAGTTCGGGGAATGAAATTAATATTAATTTGCATCGAGTTTATGGGTGTTTTCAATACTTTTCTCCTCATTATATATGGGATCGGGAAAGGGAGAGGGACAACCAAAGATTGTGGTGGGATAATACGTAACCCTTCAACTTATTCTTTTTTTTTATATGCTAAATGATGAGTAAAAATAGAAATATATTTTTAATATAGTAGATAAATAAAAAATTATTTTTGAATTTGAATACATTTTTAGTTTTCGTATTAATTCTATTTCAAATGAGGTTCTCATAAATCATTACGTGAAGGTGTTTGTTAAAAGAGAGGTTAATTCGTTAAACATTAATTTAATTATTATTAAAACTCTCTAATCCACAAATTTGTCATCATATTCGAATTTTGGAAACTTTTATCACCACTCTTGTTCAACAGAAAATACTTTTCCAACACGTAATAAAGAAAGAATATGTGATTATCCTTGTATCCAACATTTTTATATTGGAAAAAAAAAAAGGAAACAGAAAACATTTTAATCAAACTTTTTCATGCTATTAAGCACTTCATAACTATTTCCTCCGTTCTTTTTTATTTCTTTATTATAAAAAAAATAGATGCTCATTTTACTTATTCAATTTTAAAAAATTAAGAAATTATTTACTATTTTATACCTATGTTACCTTTAGTATTACGACATTTCCAACATTAGATAACTTATAATAATTAAGATTGGTATAATAAAATTATTATTTTAAAAATATATCAAGTCAAATATAAACAAGTAAACGTCGGAGAGAGTAAAACATTTGCACATAAGAAGAATTATATGATGCAACTTAATTTTCTACTTCCATCAGGGAGGGTATTTTTCTTATTTTTTTTTATAAAAAAATATTTTCTTAAAAAAAATATTTTAAAAAAAACATTAATAAACCTATCATGAAAATTTTGGAAAATAATTTATACCAAACACAACCCTGTATAATATTTTGCAATTTAGGGTACTTAATTTGCGTGTGCTTAATTATCAAGTCTAAATACAATATTGGACCAAATATATTGATTGAGTATGTGCATTTATTTGTTACTTATAATAAAGTTTGTAATTAACTTCACTTTCCATTAGGAGCGAACATGTTGGATGCATTAAGTAAAAACGTGTTTAAATAAAATTAAAATGAATTAATTAGTTGAAAACTTATGTTAATGAGAATGGAATGAGGGAATTAAAAAAATAAAATTATATCGCCATATTGACCATAAGTTATTAAGCAAGAACAAAACAAAATTGATCAATGCTTTTAAATTGAAACTTAAAAGCCACCTTTACAAGTAGAAACATGAATGGTCGTGATAAAATGATAAATACTTTTTATTTTTAGCTAGAAGTTTGGCGCATGAGTTCTAAGAATGGAGTCTCCTTTAATAATAAGCGTTTTATTTTCACTAAAAAATTTTAACATGAATTTAAATTAGTCGGCCTCAAAACAATTGCCGAAATACCAAATATAAAATAAAAGAATTCCAATTTCCAAGAGCTAATAATAATAATAAATAACTAAATAACCGCTCACTCAATTGCTAAAATTATAAGTAACTGGTGAATACAGGATATGTTAATGACTATTTATAATTAATATATAATCTAAATATATCAGTTCGAAGAAGTAAATAATGAAATAAAGATCCCTCTCAAAATTTGGTGTTTGGAAACAAAAGTTTTAACAAAATACAATATAATTAGCAGCCTGAGATTACGATGTAACTTACATGACAAATCGTGTGAAATACACTCATCATACATGATAACTAATTTATTTTATGTCACGTAATTTTATATCCGTCACTAAGATAAATAAATCAAGACGGATGAAGTATTATTATTTTCAAATGGCTCATTATTTGTAAAATAATGAAAAAACATGGGTCAAATAACACATTTTAATTTATTATTATGACTAGAGTTTGGGAAATTTGGATGATATAAAATCATGGCTTACGTAATTTACTGAAATTGCTGTTCAACGTCTAGCCAAGCAATTACAAATATTCTTTAATTCTGTCAATTTGTTTGGTATCTTTTAAGCTGTAAAATTGCAAGTTGCAGAGCTTCTTCTATTTATTTTTTTCTTCTTCTTGCAATTCTCACATGGCATATTAATTAAGTTTCCACATTACATCCGTCACTCCAAAATACTTTCCCGTTTCAATTTATAAGTTATCGTAAACGCTAAACTATAATTTAATATTTTATCTATAAGACTGAGCAGTATTGTTAGACTGGAATCTAATATTATTTGAAAGAATAATTTTCCAAGCCAATATATAATTTTAAATTATGATTTTATGTCATAGGTCCAGACGTACCCTAAATAACGAACATTTGCGTAAATCATCCATATCCATCAACAACACACAAATGTAGATCCGACGTTATGTTAGACCGTGGGCTATTTCAACCCGACCCGTTAGTTGGGGGTAGTTGGGCTAGATATAGCCCATGCCAACTTGTACTGAGTTGGGCTTGCATTTTGCTGGCCTTTCAAATGATGGACTGGGTTAGGGTGGGTAATAAATTGGGCTGGGCCAGCCTATTTTGCAGGCCTACAATACTCTCGAGAATTGCAGCCCATATATATTGTATTTGATTGAAGAGCAAAACGTCTTGCTATACTTGGTTATTTACGATTCAAATACTACAATTAGTATAAAATATCTCCATTCTTTTATTAATCTTCGTGTAAAGTTAAACTAGGACAGATAAATTGAAACTGACGATGTATTAGGTATGGTTTATTCACATTTTTCATAAAAAAGTGAAAATACTTCTTGAGGTGTTCTCCAAAATCTCAAATACAACTTCAAGTTGTATTTGGTATATTTATGGCCAAACAAGAACTCCAAAATAAAGTGAAATTTTTTTATGACTAAACAATATCTAAAGTTCCTTAAAAATAAAAAAAATAAAAACACGTCCATCGTAAAAGTAAAAAAAACAAATTGAATAATATTGATATTGATTACGTCCTACTATCCTTAACACACCTCAACTTTACCCCAATTCCCGTATCTCTATCCCCACCACCCCTTCCCCTACCCTAACCCCTACCTCTCCTATTTGTCTAGATCATATACAGGTGTATTTTGAATAATATGTTTTGCTTACATACCGAGCATAAAAAAAAGAAAAAATAACTCATTTATTTTTCTAAGAAAAATATCATTATTTTATGTTAGAGATTTATTTTAAGTAGTTATTTTCATCCAAAGGATCCTTTCCTAGATATATAGGCTGTTCACCAGCTTAATTAATGTGTTGGCCAACTATAGTACTGTGTCAGGTACTACAGTTCAGTATATTATTATTGAAGTATAGAATTGGAATAGAAGATAAAGTTAAATTTAATTATAATTTTTATAAAAAATATTTAAAATAATATTCATGTTTTGAATGCTTTTAAATACGATTTCAAAAAATGAAAAATAATGAGTTGTTTTTAAATAAATCTCTAACATAAATGGAATTTAGATTTTTCATGATCACACATTAATTTTTAAATAAAATAAAAAAAATACTTCAATAATTTTAAAATAATTTTTATAATCAAACGGCTCCTTGGCAGGTACAGTCACTATTATTATACCATGTACCTTTTAATTCGTAGCATTTAAATGAAAATGAAATCTGAAGCTGTCCGACGCAGATATGTAATCCCAATAGAATATTAATGATATTGATATTTTCATAAACTCTTTTATTTTCATTTGATATATATAGTTTATCTTTTGAATGAAGCCTTGGAAAAATAATAAAATTATTTTTGTGTGATTTATATGTCATGGCCTTATGATTTTGAATGGTGAATATAATTATATTGCTTCTATTAGAGTAAGTTGTATACATCACACCTTGCTCTAATTTTATATAAACACAAAATATTTTTTTTACGAGACTATTTTTTAAAATAGTTTATGTTTTATGCATTAAAATGTCAGACGAGAACTATACATAGCAAGGAAAATAATATATAGTATTAGCTTTCATGGACCACACGTCCCAATATGATACTCCATTTCATATTCATCGTTCATTTTCATCTTTATACATCTTTTAATTAAGAAAATATACATAAAAAGATAATTTTACTAATTTATTTTTTAAGAATTTTTTTTGGAACTTTACAAAATTATTTGCACTTATAAAAAAGAAAAATTTCTATCTTAATTTTGTAAATTATCAAATAATTTGGGATAAATATTCTTAATAATGTGAACAATTAATATAAGGCAACAACAACAACAAACCTAGTATAATCCCACAATGTGGAGTTTGGGGAGGGTAGAGTGTACGCAGATCTAATCCTTACCTTGAAAGGTAAGGCGGCTATTTCCGGAAGACTCTCGGCAACTAATATAAGGCAAATGAACTAATATATATATATATATATATATATACAATTGCTTGTAATTGACCTCAAATATCCTATGGGAGAATCCAGACATGCATGGCATCTATCTAGAGTATTTTCTAGATTTTTATTAAGCTATTTACTTATGAGTTAATAGTTCATATGAAAGTATTATTTTTTTTTGCAAGGTTTACGGTCCAACTATTAATTATTTTCTCTTCTTTATCTGATTTATCACTATTTATCAAAGCACATTTCGAAGTTGATTAGGACAACTATCATTTAATTCCTTTTTCTATCTAAACTATTATCATCTACTCAAATAAATATATTTTAATACGTGATTTATAGGTAGTAAAAAGAAATAACTGATAGTTTAAATGTGAAAATGATAGTTCATATAGATTTTGACCATTATTTGTTTATTTATTTTCTAATTAACTTGCATGATATGCTAGTTATACTAGGATAATAATGGAAAAAATTATTCTTTCTAGAGTGAAACAAATAATATTCTGAAATGAATTGTTATAGACTTATAGCATACATTACTAAAGAAGATAAATATCCAAATATATGGTGAAATACTTAGACCATGTATTTGTATTAAGGGATCTCTAAAATATGTATAAAAATTTAATTGTGAACGCAAGAACTAAAATGAGCTATGAGTTCAATAACAAATTTCCACCAGTTGTTCAATATTCACACTGCATAACCTATTTTTGATGGTGACATCCGAAACAATATTTTTTTTCATTTTCAAAGTCTCGAACTCGAAACCTCTGATTATTCAATAGTTGTTGTTTCATCATTTTCTGATTGTATTCTGAAAAACTGATCAAGACGAGTGTCCCCAAGTCTCTTGGAATAAGTAGCTTTCTTGTACTCAGCCCAAGTGAATGGCCTATAGAGACGATAAGGTTTATGTGGTGTTGTTGTAGTGACCAATAATTCTGAGGGACAACAAATTCTAGCATAGGGTGATGGGGCACCAAAATACACCATTGACATCCTAGTTTTGCACGAATTCACCATTGCTCTATGTCTCACACTCTTAAACCTTCCATTTGTCAGAGCCTGCGTCAGTCAGACCTCGTTATAATAGTCATTCTTTATCACAATATTTCATAATAATGATCAAGTTTTTTTGTGGATTCTAATACTGATCATGTCAAATCAAAAATATCTAGACAAACGAAGTTATTATAAACGGACGACTCCAATGGTACAATGTACAATAATGTTAGTAGTAGTCCTTTTGCTCTTTGGAATATTTAGAGCATCAATATGCTCATTCGTATTTCTTTAACCCATAACATTGCAGTAATATACTGCTCAAAATACACAAACCGTGGTTCTTAGCAATTAGCTTAGTGTTTTTCCTTAATTAGCAATAAGTTATTTAGAGCATCAATAGATCTAAATACTGCTGAAATTTCCCTAATTGAATCCCTTGTTTGGTAAGTGTGTTCAACCAATATATAAGTTATAATTGTATTATTTATACATTCAATTCAATACTATTCTTTTTACTTAATAAATCATGACATTAGCAGTAAAAGGATTATTAATGCATAGATAAGCATGCATGATTAAGCACATAACTGTCCTTGAAATCTCTCAAAAAGTATATAAAGTTAAAAAATGTGGACAATATAAAAATAGTACTAAATAAAATGATGTAGTAATATTGGATTTCGTAATAATATAATTAATTATGTTGAGATTATTTTCACAATTTTATCTTTATAATGCTTATGCATGTATTGTTAATATATCATGGTTTGATATGTATTACAATAATATGTATAACTAACCATCCCACGTAATAATTATACATAAGCAAAAAAAATTCATGACTAATATATATATTAGATTTATATTATAATAACTAATATATGTATAGATTCTCTAATACAATGTACCTACCAAACGACGATCCTAACATTGAAAGTGATGAGCTATTATCAAGTCAATCTTAAATAGCAGCCAGTGGTTGGGCATCTAAAACCCAAAAGAACTGATACTGAACATTTGCAGTCAATCAGTTCAATTTTTAGCTCCCCAAAGCACCTGTAGCTTTCACTCATGTCTACTCAGATACTCCAGCATCTCTGTCCATTTCTTGCTTTTATTTTTGATTGAGAGGGTTGGGGTTATGATAACTATGCATGACTACTACTTCTACCTACTAGTACTAGCGTACCTTTCGTCTTAATTCATGTGACATCGTTTAAATTAATATAAAATTTAAAAAATAAGAAAGAACTTTTTAATATATATATAACTCTATTTGTATGATTATAAATTATTTCATTGAAACAAAGAGAGTATATTAAATGTCATATTGCTATTTAACTTTAAACGGAATCTAAAAATAAATAATGGGTACCACTCTAAATTCAACTTTGATTTGGTTGATTAAGGGGTCCGATTAGCTATGCTAGTTGGCTTTGTCGCTATCAAAACATAACATTCTATGAATTCCTTCTCACAACTAGAATTGATATGCCAACTAATGAGGATGAAGTTCAAATAAAACTACCTTAAGTGAAAATTTGAAACGATTGATGTTAATAAATAAGTGGATGAGTTGTGGACATGGCCAAAATGATGCTCGAACCTAAATCAACATTTTTTTTTAAAGAAAACTTAATGTTTTTTGATTTTACGATTTAGCAAAACCTAGAAAAAAATAAGAAAAGAATGATGTGAGTCAAACATACAAAATTATCCTTTTAAATTTCTCAAAAACATGATGTCATTAAAGATAAAATATTGTATTTAAATAAAAAAAAATTGAAATAAAAATAAATGACATAAATTAGGATGAAGGAGTATTATTAAACAAAATAGAAAGTGATAGGCATTATTTGAAGAAAGTATGGGCTCAACACCCTTGAAGAGTTGTGGAATCAGGACCACATTGTGTTACCTCAAATAAGTCAAGAATTATTATGATGTTGATAGGTTTATTTATTCGAGTTTTTTCTAGCACATTCTTAATACCAAAGTTCATTTAACAATATAAATTTTTAAATAAAATAATTATTTAATATAACATGATAGATAGCATAGTATTTCTATAGAGGAGCTAATAAAATTCTATAAAACAATTGAAGTCTTATTGAATTAATTATTAAAAAAAGATTAAATACTTGATCTCTATTTTACTCAAAAGGATTAATAACACTACTGATCTCTCAATTATTGATTGTGTCTTTATAATGCCTCACTAAATATATTTAATTTGATCTATGTGCATTTTGCATATATAAAAAGAATCAAATTATCCATTTCAATTAATTAAATATTAAATATGCTCAATCATATATTATAAGGATCAAAATCCAAATTAATCCATTACTGAGAAATAAAAAAAAAACACTATAATTCCTACTCAAAAAGTTTCATAAATATCATGGTATTTGTACCTAAACTTATAAAATACATTATTTTTGAAGAATTCAACATTTATTCAGCGATAATTTTGACATCTTGATTAAAAATAATTAAGATAGTATGGAGAAGAGAAATTACTGACCTGTAAAGTGTCGCCAACAAAGACGGAAAAAGCAGTATTCGGGTGAGGTGATACGGGGATCCATAATCCCTTTTGAGGTGATATTTGGAGGCCAGGAGCATCGTTTGATCTTAAGATGGTCAAGATCTGAGGGTCCGTATGCTCTCCGAATCCAATTTTACTTAAAGAGGTAGGTGACGTGTCACAATCCTGATGGAGATGATGTGGGGTCCAGTTGAATGGAGGGTAGTGATTGATGCGAAGTAGAGAATCAGAATGAAGGTCCATGAGAAGGTTACTGAAGACTGAAGTATGTGGGACCCTTAATCCTTGTGCCATCAATTCCAATATATTAGCTGCCAACTCCCTCAAGGATTCTACGTATCCCTTCACTGCACAACTGTCCCAATACAACATTTGTCATGTTAGCTTATTAGTGGTTGGGGAAAACCTATCATCTTAATTACGAGTTTGACAGAATTCAGTAATCAAATTTTATAATTTAGAATGCTAGTTCAAAGTCTTAAAGAGATCGTTTCGTAAGGCATACAAGAATAATGCTAAAATGTATTAATAATGTTGACACTAGTAATAGTATTGAGATTAGCTATGTCGATATTAGTATACTGAGATTAATTTTTATGCATTGTTTGATTTCAAGTATAAAAAATAACATACATTATATAAATCTATTATTTATGATTTTAAATATGTCATATGAAACTTTAAAATTAAAAAATTATTCGTTTTAAAACAAATTGGAAAAAATATGAAACAAATTATATCATAGGAAGAGTCCTACATACATAAATTAAGATAGAGGTAACCGTAGGCAACAGAGTTTGGTGTCAAACAATATTAGAGAGAGGTGATTAAACATGATATGACATAATTATAACTTATTAAAAACATGATCTTAGGTAGGAAATTAAAGACAAGAATTAAGGTAGAAGATTAGTAGATAAAAGTGTGGCCATACTAATAGATAGGAGTGCGTTGTCTTGTTGTCCTTGCTAGTAATCGTAGTATTACTCTTATAGTTTCTGTTTCTTCGACTCTTATTATAATCTATTATTTCATGTAGCTCGATTATAGTACTATCATTTTGTTGTACTATTATTATGTTATTATCTTTTGTCTCTTGTACTTCATTATTTTTTTTCTAGATTGATTTTGTATTGAGCTGAAACTCTATCGAAAATAATTTCTTTACTTCTAACGTAGAAGTAAGGTTTGCGTTACTTTATTCTCCCAAAATCCCATTTTATCAAACTACACTAAATATGTTATTATTATTGTACATGACATGCTTTAAGATAACATGATTAAAATGCATTTTGATATAAATAAATTGAAATAAAGAATAATATTGTTAATCAGATGAGTGATGTGATTGGATTTGAATTTGTTGATGGATGTGTAGTGAGTACTTGTCAATCATAATTAATAAAATGTTGTTTTCATGAGTACATTTTTTTACTGTGTAAATAGGGTATCATGCTATCACAGGCACATCATATCAATTTTATGATCTAGATTTTGCAGTTATGATTCTGTACTGCTATCTTATGGATAAACACCATATTATGCTCCTATATGCTAGGAGCCCAATTCACCAAATTACATTTTCATTTCTCTCTCCTTCTCATGGTTATTTTGGGGTGGCCATAGTAAGTTGATATATGGGATAAATTAAATTTGAGATAAAATTTATATTAAATTAATGGTATAAGTTTACTATTGAGATAATTTATATCCCAAGAAGTTTTTTGAAATTTGTATCTAAAACATGCAATAGACATTTCTGCTACTATAAAAATGTCATGTTTGACCCGTGCCCCGACCTATCATTTGGGCCTTGCCATAAGGCATAATTTTGGAGTTACTCAATAATAATTGACTCATGATGATCTTGACTCTGATATTGGTGAGAATCATGTGCTCATTACTATTCCAGAAGTTATATATGATAGCAAGTTAATTTTATTTTTTAACTAAATTCATCAATTAATCGTCATATTCAACTATGATTCAGACCTGTTCATCACCTTCAAAGACGCATTAGTATTTAAGTTTTATGAATTCAACCTTTAGGAGTTTTGGGTATACGGTATTAGAGAAAATAATGCATATATATTAACTTCGTTCTTATTTTATTCTTTATTTGATAGTGTTTTCAACCAATGTATAACTAATATATACATATAAATCCACTTTATTCAATATTTCTTTTATACATAGTAACCATGCCATGTACAGTACATGGTATTATTCTTATTCTAATTCACCCTATTCAGTACCAATTCTATTCTAATACACCCTGTTCATTTTAATACAACAAATTAAATTGTCGATAAAAAATAATGTTAGCAACTTAGGGTAACTAATTAGGGATAGCTAATCTTAAATCATTACTAATACACCCTATTCAATACTAATATACTCTAACTAATTCAACATGAAAAAATATGTTGTCTTTCCACATAACATGTTTAATTAAAACCAAAAGATTGAATGATGTTTTAATATACATTCTACATATCTTTGATTAAAGGCCACAAGATTCAAAAGTTCTCTTCACTCTCTTAAACTCCATATAAATTCACAATCAAACAAACAAATTAAAACAGATAGAGTAATTTTTTTTAACTTACCTACTGAATACAAGAAAATAAATATAAATCAAAACCTGTTTTTTTTTCCCTTTCTAAAGAACATTTCCCCCCTACCAAAAGACTTATATATTTCCTTAACATATGTTTAGATTTTTAAAGTAATATCATTGGAAATCCAGGTAGACTAGAGAGATGGAAGACAAGATTTATATGATGTTTTTGAAATTGAAGTGGATGTGTACCTAGTAGGATTCCCTTAAAAAGATCAAACATGAGGAGGCAGGTTCAAAGTTCTTACAGCTGGAACAACTATACAATTTCCAAACACAAACTAGAAGAAATTGACATATATATGTACTACTTACTATTCCATCCGTTCATTTTTATTCGTAAATATTGATAAATAATAGAGTTGATAATTCTGAAATAATTAATAACTATAAAGTGAGTGACTATCTGAAATATCGACTCACAAACAACATGAAACAAGTTAATGATCTTCACATCCTAATTCCCTTAAATTGCACAAGTAGCAACAATTTACCTTTGTTACGAAAGTTTATGAGTTAACTAGCGGACAATCAATCACACACAAACAGATAATAAAAATACAAAAAATTTAATCAGATTCAGCCAAGTATATATCATGGGAACAAAGACAGAGAGTTTTCCACTATGAATTAAAAAAGAATTAATATAAAAAATATCTAATTTAAGGTTCATGACAAGTACAAATAAAGCTTATGGCTAATTAGTTTACAAATCTGCTAATATCATACAATAGAAGTCTCATATACATGATCCACCTAAACCATATATTATATTACTTACATAATATCTTTGCAAAACATATATCTGTCTCTAACTCACATACATGAGATTTTACTCCAACCATATATGATGCTATTTGATTGCGCAGGATATTTTAGAAAGAAAAATTTTAAGACACATGTAAAACTTACATGATTTTCTTTTTAGAACAGACTACATAGAAAAAAAATGAAAAGTATAATATCAAAGAGTTCTCAATATGAAAAACGTGTTATTCTTTTTAGAACCGACTATATAGGAAGAAAAATAACTCTCATATTTTGGTTATTTAAGTTACATACATTATTAGTGCAAAAAAATTTCACACTATCAGGCCGTTATTTTTACTTGTTATATCATGTAACATGTCTTATTCTTAAATTACGAATCTCACAGTTTAATTAGGAAGATAGTATATATAAAATTTGTTATACTGATAGTATATATAACTTAAAACTCAAAATAAAACTGGAGTAATAACAAGTTAAGAAGGTACCTGAACATGAGTGGATCACTTGAAATATTTTTTGATGTTTGAGAGATAGACAAATTAGGATTGGCATGAAGTAACAAATATTCAACTTCTCCATTATCTCCATTGAATCCTATGTTTTTGCAACCATAGCCATATGGATTTGCTGGACCAGCACATTGTTTTTGGGAAAAAGGTTTGGAAAAAAAACTATAACTTTCATCTTCCATTCTTTTAATAACATTTGTGTCAACACCATGGTTAATAACTTTGAAGAAACCAACTTCTTCAGAGGCTTTCACTATGAGTTTTAATATTTGTGATTTCTCTAATGAAAGGTCAATGATTGGAAGCTTAATATTTTCTTGAATTTTTTCAGAGACCATGTTGAAAGTTGAGGAATTATAATTATGACAAGATGAAAGAGAAGAGGGACAAAAAGAGAATTATGAAGACCAAGGTGTTAAGGATGAGGAACAAATCATTATATATTTATATTATATATGGTACTAAATATATATGAGAAGAGAAGAGGGAACCTATATCTATATATATGAGAAGGGAAGATGATAGGCATTAAATAGGACAAGAGTTGTGTGTTCACTCATATCATTGTTTAGTCCATCTAGACTTAGCTCATCTTCATGATTTCAAATAATATTTGGATGGATTAGTGATCCACTTAATTATTTATTGATGGGTAATTTATAAGGTATTTGAACTTTTGATATCATTTGTTTTGTGGGTAAAATTTTAAATTTAAAAAGTTTCGACTTTTGATCTTAAAGATTTATTCATGGGTTCATAAGTTGCACCACTCATAGACAAAGTCTTTAAATGCGATTTTCTATTTAAATTATTAACTCAGTACATTTTAATATATTCAAATTCAGCTTAATCCATTTATTTGATATTCAAAAGTATATGGAGATAAATATTTTTGTGGGGGTGGGGGGCTCTAGCTATTCATTTCACTTAAAAAGAGGTTGACTTTTAACTTTCTAACTTGGTTGACCCTTTTAAAAAATATATATATCTTGGCTTTTTGCGAGTGATCTTTTATACTTTTCTTTTCTTTTATTGTTTTAGGTATTTGGCAATCTAAAATCCATATATCCAACATGTGATGTTTTCACTCGACATGAAATGATTTGTAATTTGTTTTATATAAAAATAAAATTAAGTTAAATGCATTGTCGATGTAAGAATTTTTTATATTATCAAGTCATTTTGACATGTTATAGCAGGCTTATATCTTCTTCTTTTTTTGTATCATTTCCTTTTTAATTTATTTTTAAAAAAGTATACTTTCTAGATTTAGCGAATTTTAATTCCAATATCCATGTGACTTTTTAAAATTGCAAAATTTAAAAATATTTTAATATATTACACAGTTCTTTATTAAGTCTATAATTAAGATTTAAAGTTTTTTTACTTTCTTAAACTACATGTAAAAATTAGACTAAGACAGGATAAAATGAAATGGACGAACTACAAGTTTTGTTCTTCAATTTAAAACTTTCACAAATGAGCATAAATATTTGGAAGAATTAACACAAGAGGGTCGAGACAATTACCAAATGGTGCATGTGTGCGACCTCTTTCGAACAATTTGATTGAGTCGTTTTTTTTAAAAAAAAATAGAATTGTCATTTATCTAGATATTTTTGATAAATATAAATTTATTCCAAAAAAATAACTTAGAGTGTGTTTGGTACGAAGGAATACATTTTTCAGAAAATGTTTTCCAATTTTCTCATGTTTTGTTGGTTTAAATGTTTTCAAAAATATTTTTCAAATCAACTTATTTTTCTCAAATTTAAGGAAAATGACTTCCCTCCAAAAATTAAGGAAAACATTTTCTATAACTCTCCTCTAACCTCAAATTACAATATTTTCTTCTTATCCCACCCCTACTACGACCTCTTCCCAAAAAAAAAATTAAAATTTCTTTTTAAAGAAAAAATTAAGAATTTATTTTTGAAAAATATTTCAAAATTGAAAATTTTCATTTTTTTTTACCCCACCCGCCCTCCCCCCTACCAGCCCTCATCCTCACCACTCCACAAAAGAAAATTTAAAAATTTATTTTTAAAAATATTTTAAATTTTAAATTTTTCTTTTTTTATTCCACCCTACCCCGACGCCCCCCCCCCCCCCCCAAAAAAAAAATATTTTTTTTTAAAATCAAATTATTTGAAAGTTAGGTTTGGAGTCAGGTGTGGTCAGATTTTAATTTAAAAATCGGGATCGAATCTAAATTTGAAAGTCGAATTTTGGGTTGAAAGTCGAGTTGGGTCCCACATCAGGTGTCGGGGTCAGATTCTGAGTCAATTATTAGGGTTGATTTTCATATCAGAAACTATTTTTCTAATAAATATTTTTTCACTAACCAAATAACAGAAAATATTTTCCGAAAGATATTTGTCACTCACCAATCAAACATGAAAAAATAAGTTAGAAACCAACTTATTTTTTTAAGAAAACATTTTCTAGAAAAATATTTTCCATGAAAAACATTTTTCTTCATACCAAACACACCCTTAATCGTTTCAATAGAATATTGAGAAGTATTGAGATAGTGGTTGGTTGTTAAAAAATGTCTGATTATCTATACTACCTTAAATGTATGATGTCCAAAACTTAAAAGTTAAATTACTAGAATACCCTTATTACTATTTACTTCAATTTTCTATTTATTTATTTATTTATTTTTGCAATACAATTGGAGTAACCGATAAAGTTGTTGTCATGTGACAGGATGTCACGGGTTCAAATCTTGAAAACAGCCTCTGGCAGAAATGCAAGGTAAGACTGCTTACAATAGACCCTTGTGGTCGGGCCCTTCTCCGAACCATGCGCATAGCGGGAACGTTAGTCCATCGGGCTGCCCTTTTACACTTGTTCAAACGCGTGACAAAATTGCTTCGTGTCGATTCTTAGAATTATAGCACTGTTGATTTTCTACTCATGAATCCAACATTCTTTCAGAATTTGGGGTTAACGACATTGTTGATCTTCTTGTTTCATTGACATGTGAGACTTCCTTTTTATGGTTTTATGCATCATTTTGCTTAATTAGTAAAAGAATTAAAAACTTTATACATTCAGTCTAAATCAATTAAGTTAATTAACACTCCATTTGTTTATTTTTACTTGTCTACTATTTCAAAATAGATTTTCACTTTTATTTATTATTTTTAATATATCAAGAAAAGACAATTTGTTTTCTTCATATTTTAACCCTAGCACTAATTGCTTGATTTCTAAATTATTTTTCAATATCTAATACTAAACATTAATTAATAAAGAGATTGTGATAAAATAGTTATGTCAACTATTATCGCTCATTTGTTCCGTCATCTTTCTCGACTAAGGTATGTTTTTGTCATTTTAAATTGTTTGATATTTATTTTTAATTATTTTTTTTCAAAGTCATAATTTATATTATGATGTGGTTTTTTTTTCTTGTTTTATTTATTACAAATTTTATTTTCTGATTTAGTTTAATGAATTTAATTTTTGATTTGATTGTATTCATTGTCAGAGGTACAAAAACATATAGTATTCTATTGGCACATTCATTTAAGGACTATTTTTGCTACATTATTTTCTTATTAGTTTTTAAAACTTATTGAAAAGTTGTCGGATGGAAATTATCGTAAAGAATTCACCAGGCACCAGCATTTATATTTCTTTGAATTTCCTTATAATCCTTTAAAGCAATCTAGGCAGCCAATTGTTTTTTAAATCCATCTTATGAATAATTAAGGGGTCATTTGATAGGGTGTACAAGAATATGATGAATAAAGTGTATTATTAATACTGAAATTATAATGTCGGTATTAGTTATACTGACATTATGTATGCTAAGATTATTTCTAATCACTATTTGATTTGATATATTAAAACTAACATGCATTATATAGTATTTAAAGAAAAAAAATTATTTACACAAATATCATCCACAATTATGATGAAAAGAATGTGAAAAAGATTTTGACAAGCAATTGTGCTTTAATCATGTTAATGTTGTTAAGTAACAAAAACATATAATTAATATAAGGCGTATTACATAACAAGACCTAACCTATCCAATCACCTTGACTTTGAGACATAAGTCATCACTTCATGCTTAACAATAATGATTCAAAGAAATTTGTATTTTATTTTAAGGTAAAATTATTTATCCAAAATTATATTTAATGATATTAATATTAGTTTACAATATCATATATTCTCCATTTCGTTTTAGTTGTCATACTTTTCTTTTGGAGAATCAACAAATATGAAATTTGACTATTATTTTAAGATGTTTTTTTTAAATTATATTGGTATAAAAAAATTTACAACTTAGAGTACTTTTCTTATAATTTTTGAATATTTAATTTTTTGATTTGAAAATATTAAATTAATGTAATTTAATTTAGTTTTGAAAGTTAGTCAAATTGACTCTCAAAAAGCGCAACATGATAAATAAAAAGGAATGGAGGGAGTACTACAGAACTCATAATTCACGTGCAACGCATGTGCCCGAAGAACTAATAGAAAGAGTGTATTCTCCATATAATGGCCAATAATTGCATACTAAAAATGTTTCCCTAATTGTTCTAAGGCACAATTATAGACGGGTTACATTATTACTCATTTTCACATCGCTCAAATTTAATTCAATCCGTTCATTTATACATAATGCTACCAGTGGGCATTTGCCAGGCTGATACACTTATACCTTTATTCTAATTGTAGAAATAATAGAAAGAGTCTTATGGTATTTCCTCCTTGCAGCTGGCGTTTTTTGCTTTTTTTGTTAGTATATCAGCATGAATTCCAGCTGAGCAAATTACACAATCGTAGGGGTGTCAAATAGACGGATTAAATTAAATTTGAACGAGTTAAAATTTTAGAAATTACACTATAATAAGATACATAGAATGAGGTTAGTATCAGCATACCAATCCAACATCAAAGGCGAAGATAAAATTTGAAGTTTATGGGTTCTGAACTTGTAATCAAAATCATAGTTCGTTTTAGTAACTGAGTTGTCAACTAAACGTTTTTACATATATAATGAATTTATTAATGTAAAATACGTGATTTAATCAAAGCTATTAAATTCTTCTGAACCTGTAGATAATGTATTGGCCCCGCCCCCTGTTAAATACTACTTTCGAATAATTTAATAAGACAAATACAATAAAGATAATACAAAGCCTTGCCAATCGTGAAAAAAATTGTGAATAATTGAACAACCCAACAAGTATTCTCATCACAATAGGGTGGGCTAGCTCAATATATTCTTACGGGCTATAGAATACAATAGCCAGCCTAAGGATGATCGTTAAGCGGATTGGGTTAAATTTGAATGGATCGAGACAATAAATGGATCAAGATTCATTCCTATCACAATTTGTTTGGGTTAAAACAAGTTAGGTAGTGGGTCATAATCCAATCCGTCAATTTTTATTAAGTTTTAATTATTTTATTGCCGTAATGACCTCGGATGCCCTTATACTTGGCTCCATTTGTCACATAGATTCTTCTACTCACGTGAACCCTCAAACCTACTGAAACACAACATTTTAAACACTTTTTTGAACCACTATGTGGTGCGTGACTTACAAACGAGTACACTTAAATTTCCACATCATTTAAAATTTCCACATAGGAAATGACAGTTTAAAACTTTATAATTTCCTTTCTCTTTCAAACCTTTCATTTTTCGTTTCCTTTCTTTTTCAATAAGACCTTCTTACTCCTCTATAGTTCTGATTTTCCATCTTGAGCACCTCTATTTTTTTTTGATTTTCAGAGCTTTTGAGTTCATATTTCACTTTGTAGTTGTAAGTTTGTCAATTTATATTCTTTGTTTCTTTGCTTTGAAGTTGTTCTTGGTGTTTGATTTTGGATTTTGTTGTATATTAGGTTTTAGATACTTAGCAGAAGTTATGACCTTGAATTTGATCTAGGACCCGATCTTCAACTTTTGATTCGGGACCCAACTTTTGAATCAGGACCCGATCATAAAATTTGACTTTCGAACTAGGATCTGATCCCGTTATTTGACCCCGACGATCGATTAAGGACCCATTTCGATACTTGATCTGGGACTCGACCTCGACTCTCTATCTGAAACCCAACACGAAACTCCATCCTGACACCTAACTCGGGGCCCAATCCTGACACCCTGAAATTTTACCTCAATTTCTAACTCGGAATCCGACACTCAAATTAAGATCCGACCCGATCCGACGCGGGATCCAAGAGTTGGTCTTGAATTATCTTGAATTTAGGAAAAAAGATTAATGACGGAAGGTTGTATCTCATTAAATTGTTGATTGAACATTGCTTTTAATGAAAGACTATTATAGATAAAATTATCATTTACTATTTTTCTACAATAAATAAAATTGTCATTTACTATTTTCTTTAAATTATTGTTATTTAATTATTATGTAAATATGTAGGACTTTAAAATTAATTAAAGTTATAACTATTAAATATGTACTCCTTAAGGATATAAAAGTCGTTCAAAATTTAATGGATATTTTGGTCGACCAATATTATTAAACGTTTTCTACTCATAGTTTATTTGAAATAGATTTAATGTTAAGCTCTTAGTATTAATAGGATAATATGTATCCTACAATAAACTTAATTCTAATAGAAATATGTTCTATTTAGTCCTAGTACAAAATTACATTTATAACCATTACTAATTTTTTAGATGGAGAAAATTTTAATTCGTGCTTTTATAATAACTAGTATCTATGAACGTGATTTGCACGTTATTCCCTATAAATTATCATACAAAAAATATTTCGATGACCAATCTAGAGTCCCATCTTGACACCTAACTTGGGCTCGACCCCGACATCCGACACCTGAATCGGGACTCAATTTTCGAATCAAGAGTCGATCTCGACTCCCGATCCAAGATTTGATTCAATACTTGTCCTAGGACACGATCCAAGATCCGGCTTCTGATCCGAAATTCAATCTCGACATTCAATCCTGGATCCGACTCAAAACTCGACACCAACATTCGACCTTTACACATGACACCCGACATGGTTCAGGACCCGATTTTTGACACCAACTCACGACCTAGGACTAGATCTGAATCCCGGATCGGGATCTGACTTACTACCCGAGATTCGACCCTGCACCTGACTTCTAAATCGAAATTTGACCTCACCCGATTCTGACATCCGACACAAGACCCGACCCAAATTTTCGACTCTTGATCTAGCCCAACTTTCAATTCGAGACCCAACTCTGACATCATCCGATCTCGAATTAGGACACCTAGCTAATACTTTTTATTTGAATTTCAAACCTCTAGCCTGCCCATTTTGGAGATTGTTGTTTACTTAAGTATTTAAATTTTTCTTATTATTGAGTCTAACGATGATGAGAGCAATAACAGGCTATATATTATTATATTCTATAGAAAAAACAATTACCGAACGAAAAAAGAAAGAACTATATAATTTACTTAAGAGGTATTGTTGGTACACACATATTCTAAACTTAAAAGAAAATAAGTCATAATTAGTGGCAAAAACTTTTTATAAGTTTTAACGTTAATCTGTAGCTTTTATTCAGCTTAAAAATAATAATAATCGGTTATCTTAGAATATATATGGCATATTGCACATAGAAGTATTATAAAACGTGTAAAAATTTTCTATTCATAATTTACTTGAAATAGATTTAATGTTTAGCTCCTAATATTAATAGTAAAATATGTATCCTGCAATAAATTTAGTCCTAATAAAAATATGATTTGTTTAGTCCTAGTACAAAATTACATTTATACCTATTAGTAATTTTTTAGATAGCGAAAATTTTAACTTAAAAGGGCAAATAAGTAAATAATCTTTTAGAGGATAGTTTGGTCAACCAACATTTATATTCATGCTTTTATAATAATATAGATATAGATATAGATAGATATATTTTTAAACTAGAGTTAATTTCGTTGAAACTTTTATCATGATTTAGTTTATATTTTATGTTTGGACATCTATTGATATACAGATCTATTGATATACTTTTAAATTTTATTTTATTTTTTAAAAATTACGACTTAAATTAAAAAGTATATTTAAGAGATTCAATTCCTTGTATATAATATTTATTTTTTAGCATATAAATATAACTTTGATTATTTTACTAATTATATACATAACTGAATAATCGAACCTGAAAAAACCAAAGCAAACCATTTTTTTAATTCGAATTGAGTTACACTTTTCAAAATCAAAAAATAAATAAAAAACACATTAAAATATTAAATGCACACCCCTAAATTTAACTAAAACAACGCAAATTGTACAGTAGCTCCGCCCCTAGAAATAGCGGTATCGGTAGAAGTCGGCATGGCTTACATTTGTAATTACGTAAACAAAACAAAAGGATAAAAATAGAACAGAAAACTCCAAATTATAAAATTAACTTTTGACCCAAAACTTTCTAACTAACTCTTTCCCATCTAGATTTTTTTTAGAAACTTTAATTTAAAACTCTCTCTATTCTTTCTCCATCTGTCAATTAACACATTACACGTATGACTAATAAAATTTCATCATAAAGAAATAAATAGTTTCCTTTCTTCTTCTTTCATTAATTAAGCTTCAAAAATGATGCTTGTTTATTTCGTACTACTTATTTTGCATCTATTCAGTTCAAGTTGTGATGGTTATTTTATAAATGATACTAACAATTATGTTGGTCATCCTAACTTGTCTAAATTGGATGTGGATTTAATAGAATTTCCACTGAATTTAGAGTATATGGAAGCTGAATATTTCTTATGGGGTTCTTTTGGGCATGGTTTGGATAAGTTTGCACCTGAACTTGCTGATGGTGGGCCAAAGCCTATTGGTGTTAGAATTGCAAAACTTAGCCCTCTTATAAGAGATGTCATTGCTCAATTTGGGTATCAAGAAGTTGGTCATGTTAGGTGAATTTCCATATACTTAACCTTATTATAGTAGTCTATTTCTTTATGTTACTTTAATCGGTTTCAATTTATTTGTCTGATTTTGATTTGATTCAAAATTTAAGAAAGTTGAGAAAAGAGACTTTTGAATCTTGTGGTCTTAAACTAAAGATATGTTAGATGTACTACTGAGAAAACTTTCATCTTCTGATCTTAAACATGTCGTAAGGAAAAAAATATTCTTTTTGAAATAGATTTTTTTTAAAAAAAAAACAAGACAAACAGACAGAAACGAAGGAAGTATATAAATTGAGTGAAAAATAGTCATTGGTATTCTTTAAGGGATTTAATTGAATTTACAAAGCTTTGTGTTTCTTGTAGTTGATCCGTCATGTTTCTCTTCATTTGTTTGCCTCTTTTCTGCTCAGAATGTCTAATGTCTATTATTTAGTTCTAGAAGCTAACATTCATAAGCTCACCCTTAAAAGCTTTAGCGTTGCGCAGGAGGTGTTTTGAATGGGTGCAAATTTTGGAAAAGAAAATAGTTCCATCACGGGCATTTCGCGCTGATTGTCTCCTTCCTATCCCCAATATTCCACTAGGGAGGACAATGGGGCGGGGCAGATTTAGAGTTATGCGGGCCTGAGCGGATGTGGAGCGGGTTAAAGTAATTATTATCAAAATTAATGTAGGGCGGGGCAGGTTGCATAGTTATGCGAGTTTTAAGGTATCAAATAGGAACTCGAAGAAAATTAAATCTTGTAATTAGTAAAAATCAAAGATATAATTTTTTTATATTAAACTTTGACTTTAATTTTAACTTTTTTAAAAAAAAAATTAAACTAGACAAATGTTAATTAGAGTTAATTAACGATTAATAAACAATTGTTGAAATGTTAACTAGAAACAATTAATTAGTTGTTAAGATGTTAATTAGTGAAAACTGAAAAAAATAATATGAATTTTATTTTTCATATTAAATTCAATTAAAAAAAACATAAAAATTTATGCGGGATGGGTTGAAAACGAAAATAATTGTTATGCGGGGCGGGGTGGGGTGGGGCAGAGCGGTTTAAAGAATTTGTGGGTCGAGCTCAACTCGCCCCACCCACCCCATTGCCAACCCTATATCCCACCCCATCCCTTCACCCTTACCCTTACCCTTACTCCTCGTCCCACCCCACATTCTAAGTCCGATAATATTTTCTTAAATTATATATTTTTGGAATAATATATGGCTTTATTATTTATTAAATATTAAAAAATAAGTAAGACTATCACTTATTTTTCGCTCATCTCTCTCATACGCCGTGCTTATGTTATAGGAATTGTTCATTCCATCAACTAATCTTGTCTATTTCTTATGGTATACTCCATTCGTCTCATTTTATATGAAAGTGTTTGACTGATCACAAAAAATTGTTTCATCATCTAAAACATATCATATTTTTGTAACTATAAAATTATATCATTAAGGGTGGAACAATAATATATATGGTTCTTATTAAAACAGACTAAAACAAACAATTTGATGCAGGGCAATCAAGGATACAGTAAGAGGATTTCCAAGGCCACTCCTAAATCTAAGCAGAGAATCATTTGCAACAGTGATGAATGATGCATTTGGACATCCATTAGAACCACTTTTTGATCCTTATGCTAATGACATCAACTATCTCCTTGCCTCTTATGTCATTCCTTATGTTGGACTCACTGGATATGTTGGAGCCAACCCTAAACTCCACAGCCCTACTGCCAAAAGAGTAATGTTTTTTATTTTCAAGATTTCAAATTTCGCATTTTAAAAATATTTATTTGATAGATAGTTTGTGGATGACTTGATAGATTAAGAAATTGTTTACACTGATGGTATATAAAACTTAAACTCTTTCTTATTTGAGTTTAAGTTATTATATACACTCACAAAAATTATAGGAAGTTTGTTATCATTTTGACTAGATTATTTATAATATTTTTCAAGAAATTTATCGATAATCGTGTAATGATAAATGATCTAATTGTATAAATATTTCAATGACAGCTAGTAGCAGGATTACTAGGAGTAGAATCAGGTCAAGATGCAGTTCTAAGAGCTTTGTTGTATGAGCGAGGAAGAGAGAATGTGGAACCTTATGGGATAACGGTAACAGAGTTCACGAACCAAATATCAGAGCTGAGGAACAAGTTGGGACGCCATGGAATTAAAGATGAAGGACTTAGAGTGAAACCAAAAATAGGTGCTGAAGGGAGTATAAGGGGGAACATACTTGCAGGTAGTAACGAACCTAGAAATTTTATTTTATATATATATATATATATACACGATATGTTCTTTTAAATAAAAAATGTTCAACTGATCATTCATCCATCGTAACTACTTGCAGGGGACAAGTACTCGCTTTCCTATGACAGAACACCGGAGGAAATACTCCGGATAGTGTACGGGAGCGGGCAGGAGAGTAAACCGGGTGGGTTTTACCCGAATGGAGCGGAAGGTCGGATAGCCAAATCATATCTTTGAGTTCAATGGCAGTAGCTAATAATCAGAAATATGTAATAATATTGCTTCGTACCTAATGAACGTGTAATAATAAAGTGGGTAAAAGTGATGTTGGGTACTATAATTTTTGTGTTTTAATGTTAATTTATCCCCCATTTTTTCCTTCATTTTACTAGTTAAGTTTAAAATTTCATAATAATAAATAAATTTTAATTATAAAAATGTTAATGGAAAAAGGATCTGATATATCTCTCAACTTTGTCATTTAGAGCTAATTTATTTCTCGTTATAAAAATAACTCATATATACATCTACTGTTACACAAATGACACACATGTACTTTTTTTCTCTAACGTAAGTGAAACAATTAATTTTCAATTTTTTTACTAAAAATATAATTCTTGTAGAGATATATTTGATCCATCTCATACATGTTTTTTTAACTTCTTTGTTTCAACGATTAATTTGGATTTATTATTTTGATGGTCAAATTAATTTTTTCACTAATTTTCTTGTAAAACTAATTATAGATGCCATAATTATTTTTTTTACAGATACAAAAACTAAATTACAATATAGCCACAAAAAAAAAAATTTTTTTGCTTTTTTTTTTCTCTTTTTCCATTTACACTTATTTCATTTTATTTCTCATATTTTTACTCTAAATAATGAAAGTAAGAATAAGAAACTCAAAAAATAATTCATGAGTGAAAAGAATCAAATATACCTCTAATTTTCCTAGAAGAATCATATATACCCCTACATAAATATTTTAAAAATTAAAAATCAAAAAAAATAATTTAAAATTATTTTTTTTCACTTCAAATAGATGAAAAAGATATATGTCAGTCACTTTTATAATTGTAGAAATATGTATGAACTATTTTTATAACGACGAAGGTATATATAAGTCACTTGAAATTGAGGGATATATTAAGCCTTCTCTCCAATTTTTAAAAAGTAATTACCCCACTAAATTAGTCATTTCATATAGAAAATGAAATATGCATATGTCTAACTCATGGAATATTCTCGTCTATCCCATTTCGATAATGTCGAAAACAGAAAAATAACGCCTACCAGCCTATAGTATACGTAAGCCTTTACTCAATCAATTTCATTTTATATTAACCTAAGAATATAATAAAAATTGTAAGTACATATCAAAACTATTGTTATTGAACTTGTGATCTTGAACGTTCCATGACATTTATGTTTAGCATTAAACGTAAATATGTGTGTCAAGTGCCATATAAAAAAAAAAGTTTGTGTTCTTGCTTTTTTGAGCCAAGGTATTCCAGAAACATCATCGGCCAAGGTAGAGATAAGGTGTGTACACTCTATCAATTTTAGACCTCACTTATGAAATTATACTAAGTATGACAATAATATACCCAATAAAACCCCACCGATGGGGTCTAGATAGAATAGAATGTACACAGACTATATCCCTTCCTTGTGGAGGTAAGAAAACTGTTTTCGAAGGATCCTCGGCTCGAATATAACATATCAAAATAATTAAAAAAAACAAAGCAACTAATAAGAAAATAATAATAACCACACAATAATGTGATAACCTAGACAGAGTCAACAACAAGTGATGGTGGAATCAAAAGCAAAACACTATTCTCTCTAGTCTATATTAACCGAATTTTTGGGACTATTTTCATAGTTCAAAATAAGTGAATTGTTCGAGGTTCAAGATAAGTGTTTGAACTTTTTTCATTTTTGCACTTCATATACATTTTGTAGGTGATTAATTCAAGAGAGTTAATTGCTCATACTTACGATTTTACTTTGAATTATTTCTATTTTCAAGAATAGTTTGAGAATAACTAAAAGTGATAGTTCAATTTTATGTCCTTAATAGGTGTGCATTTGCCGACAATTAGACAGAGTATAAGAAAACGACTAAACCCCTGGAAAATCAACAGCTCCATTCAACATATGAACTTGCCAACCTCTCAGATTTCAGCTTCTTTTTGAACTCCAAAATGAAGATTGTTGTGATATATCTAGTTATGCTATTGACCTCAACACAGAAAACAAGCAGCAGCAGCAACAATCTAGTAGAGACTACATGCAAGAACACACCAAACTACAATCTCTGTATAAAAACTCTGCGCCATGACGAACGCA
Organism: Solanum dulcamara; assembly: GCF_947179165.1. Classification (NCBI taxonomy): domain Eukaryota; kingdom Viridiplantae; phylum Streptophyta; class Magnoliopsida; order Solanales; family Solanaceae; genus Solanum; species Solanum dulcamara. The sequence continues at coordinate 79,587,861 of NC_077238.1, forward strand.
GCGCCAGCAGCGACATCACGACGTTGGCGCTGATCGTGGTGGACGCCATTAAAGCGAAGGCAAATCAAGGAGCAGAAATCATCTCGACACTCCTTGCTTCGAATCCTCCTGAAGAATGGAGAGTTCCATTAAAAGAGTGTGCTTTCTCATATAAGGTAATTTTGACAATAAGTTTGCCTGAAGCAATTGAAGCCTTAACTAAAGGGAACCCAAAATTTGCTGAAGATAGCATGGTTGTATGTTTTGGAGATTCTCAGGATTGTGAGGAGAATTTCAAGAGTAGTATTTCACCTCTTACTGGTTTGAACAATGCAGTACATGAGCTTTCTGGTGTGGGCAGAGCAATTATTAGAAATTTATTATGATGTAATTTTCGTTTTCACTTTGTTTTCTTGTATTTTAGTGCTATTATTTTGCGAATCGAAAGTCTTATCTCTCCAGCTCATGAATAAATCAACCGCCAGCCGAATAGCCAGAATTAGAATGAAGGAATGATTCAATCCTCACGCTCCTCCTTTTTTGTCTTTCTATCTATACTTATTTTTTCTTTTGGGAATTAGGGATTGCAAGGCTCAAAAATAATACTTGAAGGGCTTGTTTGGTTGGAACAAGTTATTCCACGATTTTATCCCAATCAAACATGGGATAACCTCATCCTAATCAGTCATCCCTTCTCCCTTGTATCAAACGAGCCCGAAGCATATAAATTATCCAGAAAAAATTTCAGTAGAAGGTGAATAAGACAGTAAGGGGTCGTTTGGTATGGGGGATAAGGGTTAATAATTTGGCGATAAATGCAGGATTATTTTATCCTGCGTTTGGTTAGAGACAATAATTAGTCTTGAGATTATTTATTTCGCCATTTTTAATAAAATGATGGGATTGATAACGAATCTCATAAGATATCCCAATCCATAATATAACTTTTTAAAGATATTCAAAAAAAAAAAAGACTTTATTCAAACAAGGAAACAAAGGACAAATTTATACCTGGATTATCTGAAATAGAGCAACTTTGCCCTCCATTTAACTTTTGATCTTATATTATATCTGTTAGGGAATAATATATTTCGGAAACAACCTTTCTACCTCCACGAGGTAGTGATAAGGTCCGCGTACACCAGATCCCACTTAGTGGGATTTCACTCGGTATGTTGTGGATGTTGTATTATATCTATTAGGAACAAGTCTCATTTTTGCCTTTAATCCCTAATAGAGCTTGCATCCAAAGGTAGTTTTAAACCATAGCCAAAAGAGAGGTAAATGCGAGCCTTCTTTCTCGAAGATTATGGACGCATATAGTGCTGGAGCTCCGTTAGTGATAAGGGCAAATATGAGATGATTTGTTGATTACAAAGGCATAAGTAGACCAAAAGTGTAACGGAGGGCAAACTTGAGCCATTACTGAATACTAAAAGGTTAAATTTGGATGTTTTACCTTCGCACAGTTACTTTTTCGTAAGAAGCAGAAAACTGCAAGCTCCAAATTCAATAGAAAATTGTAAGGGAAAAGTGTCCAACATGCCAACCATAACACTCCCAAGTCTCAACCTTGCCTTGTCTTTGTGAATTGTGATAACTGATATATAACATTACTTATTTTAAAGAAAGAGCAGCAACCTTTTCTTAAGAGAAGAGTCACTACTTTCAAATTCTCCAGTTATATTTATTGTTTTTTGGCCTAAGAAAGAGTTTTTTTTCTTTTTTGGATGACCGGGAAATTTGTCTGAGGCCAACACTTAGGACCTACCATAGCCTTCTGAAGTCGGGGATAATGGACTTTCTACCTCTACCCTTCATCACTTAAATGCTAGGCTTAGTTTGCATGGCGCAAAGCTCCTAGAACCTTTGACCTAAGTCACAAGTCTCTCAACCTTTGCTACTTGAACTAAGCCCCGGGGCAGTATTTCCAAAAGATACTTGAGTCATGAATCCTGATAATCTTAAAAGTTATTAACCATTAAATTTTAGGCTTTGGAGCATGGTAATGCAGCAAGTACAGTGTGTCTTTATTTAAATTCCAGGCTAGTTTGCAAGGCACAAGGCTCCTCAAACCTCTGACGTAAGTAAGAGGTCCCTCAACCTTTGCCACTTGAACTAAGCCCCAGGGGCAGTATTTCCGAAAGATACTTAAGTCATGAATCCCGATGATACTAAAGGTTATTTACCGTTAACTTTAGGCTTTGGAGCATGCTAATGCAGCAAAGTACAGTAAGTCTTTAAATCAGAAAACAAAAGCATATTCAATTCCATGAAAATGCAAACAAGTCTGATCTTAGGCACTTCTCAAGCGCAGTTCTAGGCAATCAATACATAACTAATGCAAGCAAGTCAAACGAGATACGGTTAGTAAACAAGTTAAAATGGTTGATCCGAAATTACAGGGTTCTTGTTGTGAGTGTACTATGCACTATTTAACTAGTCCAGATATCATAACATTTGTCTTCTCAGAACATTCATGGAAATTATGCTTAGAAAGTTATTTTACAATATGAGGCTCTCTAGTGAATTGGCAATTTCGAGTCATCCTTAGAGTGCTATGCCAGTGGTTATTCATCTCAATCAACCAGTATCAATCACTGTACAGGTATACAAATTAGGCAAGTCATGTGCCGAGTCACTTACATAGATGATAGAACTCCTTCAGGCAAAACATAGAGGCAATCGTGGTCATATTTGAATAGTTCCACCCTGTTACTGAATTTCAGCTTGTGATACTTTTCAGACTATTTCCATGAATTAAACCAGAAGCTTGCTCCACTTTACTATGAATTAAGAAGCAAATGAAAACTTAGCCGACTAGAATCATCTATAAGCACAGAATGTAAAGCAGCATTTTCAGATGATTATAGATTTATAGGATAGTACATACTCAGAAGAGCCAGAGCCCACGACGATGGCAGTACTGGTGGATAAATTAGAGTCTTCCTGTACAATAATGAACCTATTCTCCCTTACCCTGCCAGATTGGACTGAATCATAAAAGTTCATAGTTGAACTTCTATAAGATATCCCTGCATACAATATTGTAAACACCAAATCATCAGAAACTTTGCACCTTGAAACAAAATCTTGGTTCAACAGTACGAAAAAAAGGGGAGGGGGGAGAAAATAAAAGGAGAAGAAAGAGAACAAAGGGTTGAGTCAATTGCAAAAATGTGCTGATATATTTCCACTCAAAAATAGGACATAGGAAACCCAAACTAACAAATCGAGATCTTTACCTTGAAACAATAGCACAAAAAAGAAGAAAATAGTAAAGAGCAACGCAAGGGAACTGCCATTCAATGCTGATGATGGCGGCGATGCTTTTGCTGCTTTCATTTTCTTCAAAGCCTTCATTCTCTCAGTCCGTGCACGTTTAATCATAGCGAGTTCCGCAATCTCTTTAATCAATTTATGGTCAGCAGCATCCAATGACAATCCTCTGGGAGGTCTAGGAGGTTTGGGAGGCTTCTTAGCACTCGTGGATTTACGTTTTTCTTTGCTCTTCTTCTTCTCTGCTAAACTTGCCTCGTCTATAAATACACTAACACTCCCCCGAGTAAGCTCATCCCCATCCTGTGTATAGCTGTTCATATTCAATCCATTTTCAGCTTTAGAAAGTTCTTCACCATCACCATTAAAGACACTAGTGAAAAGTACATTCCCTGCTTTAGCATCCAAAGTAGAATTATTATTTCCGGCTTCTCCACTCGTACTCCTAGAGCTCTCAAGATCAACCTCAAAATCGCTCTCTCTAGATAAGATATGATCCATAAAAACTTCACTCAAAAAATCTCAATCTTGTTACACTTAAACTAAACCAAACTCTTAATCGAGGGATGCAGCCAGCAAATATCCGCTATCTTCTTCAAAATACCATCTGAAGTGAAAATAAATGAATTCTCAAATGGTGTTAAATTCCAAAGGTTAGTAACAAATGCACCAAATTTACGATTTGAAAAATATCCTATGAGCTTCTACTGCTAAATAGGCAGGGCAAGTGTATCAATTCTCTAATGTTCTTTCTTTTTTATTGAAGTGCAATCTACTCAGTCTAGGTACTAGTCAGGGGCGTAGCAAGTAACCGTGGTGTTTGAACTAATACCACGGGATACCTGCCACTTCCTTTCAACAACAGGTATCAAGTAACACTAACCACTAAGGCTAGGACAAATGGAAAGAAATCACCTAGTGCTGTTCGTCTCCGCTAGAATTTAAACCTAATCTCATGATTCTCAACCAACCTCATTAACCACTAAGCCACAACCTTGGTTGCTCAAACTCCATATCTATATTAAGAAATTCACTAAATATATACAAAAATTAAGTCCTAAAACCAGTTACTACTAACACTTAATGTTGCTATTCTAGAATTTAGAACCCATAAAGTTCAAATCTTGGTTTCGCCTCTAGTACTAGTACTTCAGAATTCAGTACAATTAACAACTCATAGATTCACTACTGTAGGTTAAAAAAAAGAGTACTAAATTGCAAAAGAAACAGGTAAAAATTTAAACTTTATACACAAATGAATCCAACAAAAGTAGCTCAATATAAACAAATCATGAAGAAAAACAAACCCCAACAGCTAAAGAATGAACAAAACAAACTTATCTATCAAATCAAATCAAATCATCATCATTCTAAATCCTCTTCAATGAATGAAGAAAAAAATTATTGCTTGACACCCACTAGGAAAAAAGAGAGTACCTTGAAGACAGAATGAGAAAAAGAAGACAAGAGGCAGATAGTGAAGGGGCATGGAACAACTTTAAAATACTTAGAGGAGCCTTTGTGTGTACTACTAAAATATATGAGATCTCAAATAGTACAGGTTACATTAAAGTGGGTGCTTTGATTCTTTAATGAATGATAGGTGACAACAAAATAATGTTTTTTTCTTTTATTCAAATGGGGGGGGGGGGGGGGGGGTAAAAAAAAAAAAAAAAAAAATTATAAAATATTGATATCTCATTTGCTTCAAATATTTTTTTTTTTGGAAAACGCTTAAATATGTCATTAAACTTTGAGAAAAAACTTATCTATGTTATCCGTTAAAAGTTTGGCTCATTTATGTTATTTTCGTTTGAGAAAAAGTTCATTCGTATTAACTTAAATGGCATAAATGAATCAAACTTTTAACGGATGACATAAATGACCCTTTTCTCAAAGTTTGATGGCATATGTGAACCTTTTCCATTTTAAACAATAATTTAATTAATGACATGGCCGAATCATAATTGACCACGTGTACAAAATAATTTTGCAAAACGGAAAATATTTTCAGTTTACAAATAATGGCATAGATACCCTTTTCTCAGACGGAAATGACATAAATAAATCAAACTTTTAATGGATGACATAAATAAATCTTTTTTCAAAGTTCAATAACATATTTGAGTCTTTTTTCTTTTTTTTTATTTGAATAATAATGATATTTCCGATAGCAAAAAAACATTTCATAGTGGAAATGTATCTTTTTTATTTGAATAATAATAATTATAATCTATTTTTTCCGTCTTTTTATGGTACAGCTATGTCCTAAAAATCTTAGAAAATCTTACAATAAGGAAGACAAGAAGAAGAAACTGAATATTAACTTGTTTGGCTAAACTTCTCTAAAGCCTCTAAAGAAGAGATAAATGAAGAACGTTAAAGCTTATAAAAATGCATTCAAAATCAATTGTTAAAGCCTTTTTTTGGATTAAAAATCAAAGGACAAATTTATGTGAGCGCAGGACTAAACAGATAATAACTTAACAGTTAGATTAACAAGAATACTTTACAAAAATACACTTAGAAATTATTTTTAAAAAGCTAGTTCAAACATTAATTGTTGATCAAAAGTATTTTTCAAATTGATAAGTCAAACACAAAACTGATCAAAATACATTTTTTGATAAAGCAATTTTCAAAATTAATTAATTTTAGAAGTTTGGTCAAATATCCATAACCCCTTAAACTTGCCTTTAAATTTCATTTAGACTATTGAATTATAGTTTGTTTCAATTAAATATGAACGTATGATAAATTATTTCTATTAGGCATTTTCGCTTTAATTTTAAAAAAATGAGTATGTTCTCAAATATCCATTACGCAGTCACATAAATATTACTTGCTTAAACTATACACATTATCAAGTGGAACATGTTGAAGCTTTATTACGGCTTATTGAAGTTTTTTTTTTTATATATATATATATATATATATATATATATATTTGAAAAATATAAAATATTTCAAATGATTAACTTATCTATATGATGAATAATTAAAAACACAAAAGAAAAACTTTTAAAATTTTTAATTGACAATATCTAATAGAAATATTTTTATCTTGTTCAAATATAATTTGCTGATGAATTTAAATCACAATCACTACCAATTTAAGTTATTCTTTAACAATCTATATGAGATTTGAGAAACGTTTTAACGCTAATTATTTGATTAGTGAAATGAATTTCAACGTTTAAGGAACATATTAATGAATCATTACCTTAATTACAATGGTTTCAAATTTCACTTAATATGGAATAGTACCATTCCTAGCGGTAGACAGCCTAATTAACGTTGAACCAATTAACTAAATAATTCTCAAATTATAATTAAGGAGTTTCTTAATTATTTAGTTTAAGTTAATTAAACTAAATAATTTCTTAGAGATATTAAACATATTCTAGCCAAATAAGTACTTTTTAAGATTATAATTATATGAGTTAATGGTCAAAAACACACCACTTTTTTTTTAATTTTTTGGTCCGAGAACACACCTAAACATTCTTTACACCTAAGCGTTCTTTCATCCTTCGCATTTTTTTTCCTGCGAGTTGCATATCTCTACTATCTATTGTTCCTTCTTCCTCCTGTTTTTGTTAACTTAATTTATTTCATACTTCTAATTTAAGTGACCTTCTTATGTATGAAATACGTCAATTATAGTTAATGATTTGTCTAATTTAATTTATTATAATTAATTAATTATTATTAATTAAAATTATATAAATCAATGCTATTAAATACAATTACCTTCCCTTACACTTTAAATAACATGTTTGTGTACCAGATACATCAAATCTTCTTGTAGTAGGAAAATGACGAGACATTTATTCAATATGACAAATCTAGTTTTAGAAGACATTATATTAATTCCTACTTATATTTATTTAGGTGTGCAAATTTACACAGAGAAAGAATCAGATCTTAATTATGTAACGTCAGGACACAAGAAAAATATTGATTTATGGGATATTACTGAAGAGAACAAACTTAAAAAGTATCATAACGAAGGGACTTATATTGAGATGCTACCTAATGAGGACTATGCACTTGTTTGTGCAGATTTGTGTAAGGATCGTGGATTGGGCGTCGACCAGAAGAAAATCCATCTTCGTGGGTAAGCTATCGAACAATCTACTTACCATCCCTCTGACCAACTGACGATACTAACGATTTCTCTAACGAAAATGAAACATTCAGTGGCGGAATTAGCTCGCGATAACGCTCAGCCACCCGCGCTGATGAGATTGGACTGTATTGAGATCCTAGGTCTTCGGATTTTAAATTCAAGTTAAGTCGCAAGATTCATGTTTCATGAAACCTTGTAATGATTTTTTTGAAAGAAAATTGAAAGGTTGCAATATTTATGTATTATTCTGATCTTAATTTTACTACAGATTTTCAGCACGATTGTGTTTCTTTAGTTGAATTTTATCAAAGCAAGATTGGTCAAGAATTGGATGTTAAATCCGACCATAAAAGGCAATATCAAATCCTTGTTTTTAAAATGTTATTACAAGTGTCCAGATAAAAGAAAATAAAGAGTAGATTCATGAAATATCTTCAGGTATATCCTTCATTTTATTCTTTTACATTTGAATTTATTTTCCATGTGATATTTCAAGGATATGCTTGTAAGAGTCATACTTATTTTGCTAGAAGATTTACTTGTCCACTAATGTTACCTTCTCTAAAATTATTTTAGTTGATCATTTCATTCCCTAACAACTTTATTTCAGTGTCTGACTTTGTCTAAATCATCAAACTTTAGTAAAGTGAGAAAAAAAAAGTTGTTGAAACTATAAAGGAATGGCAATAGTGACCAATTTTCTATGAACAAAATTTCACGTATAAGTTAAATTCCAACAAAATGATTCATACGTAATATGGCACTCAGTGCTTGAATTATGTCAAGAGTGAGTCATGTTACACCTTGGCCTATTATGTCATTGGGTGAAGGTAAAAAAGATGAATTCAAATTTCATCGAATTAAGAGGGTAAGATATCGAATTAAAGTCTCGATGCATCATGATATTATAAGATATTGAGTTCAAATCTAATTAATTTATGGCCTAAAACTTTTTTATATGGATAAGACGTTGGGTTTAGGTAGTAATGCACCATAGTATGATATGATGATGACTAACACAAGATAATATACGTTTGACTAAAAGTCATTAAATCCGTCCAATTGATTTGCTCCATTCTCTTATGTGAATGTTGTTGGGCTATGGCTCATGTTCCATTACAAAGGGCATATGGTGCCACCATGTGTTGTATTAGTTAAAATAGTTATGGAGAAATTATTAAGTAGAATTTATATGATAATATAAGTATATAATACTACTCCATTTACTGTGATTTATGTTTTTGTTTAGTTCATTTAAAAAAATGTCACTTTCTCCGTGTTGAAGAGAAAAACTAAATTATTATATCGGTGATGGCTATCTTCTTCCTTTTGTATTTGTTTTTTGGGATATGAGTTAAATTCAAAATTTAATTTAACATAATACTAATTACTCAAAACCTAATTAGTTTTGACTGTACTTAGATTAATGATTTCTTTTTTGAATAGTTTAAATCTTATATTACTAATTTACTTATTTTTTTCCATAGTTTAGTTCACATAAAACAATACTAGTAAATCCTCATAATCAATTAGATTGTTTTTCTTCTTTTTTTTAATCTGTTTAAAAAATAATGTCTCTTCTTTTATATATAATCATTTTTGATAATTTTTAAGTGACTTATTTTAGATCATAAGAGTAAATAACATTTTGATATATTCTCATATATTTTAGTTAGAACCACAAAATTCATTTTTTTTTATCTTTTCAAATTCCATATCAAATCAATTTAATGCCAAATTAGCAGGGGGAACTATTTCCTGGCAATTTAGACTACTGAAGTTCGATATCCACCACAGAAGCCGAATATATTGCTATCACTAAAGGAGACTGAGAATTACTTTGGATGAAGGAATTTATGAAAGATCTTGACTTTGAGCAGTCAAGATTCGTCTTATTCTGTGATAATCAGAGTGTTATTTATGTCACCAAGCACTCCCCTTTCATTCTAAGTCCAAGCATATTAGTAGAAAGTATCATTGGATTAGAATGGTCATGGAAGAGAAATTATTTGAGATTGAGAAGATACACACTGATGACAATCTTTCAGATATGCTTACAAAAGTGGTGATCGCAGAAAAAATAAGAGTTTTGTAGAACAACGACAGGCATGAAGCCTGTCAAGAATTCCTCCACTTGAAATCCATTTGCCCCCTTGGCTGGAGGGGGTGTTTGTTGGGCTATAGCTCATGTTCCAGCCAAAGGCCCATAGCCTAATCCTATTTGTAAAATAATTGGAATAAATCTCCTAATTTGGTTCCCAATTCTATTTGGAAAAGGATTGGAATTATAATTCTATTTGGAGTTGGTTTTGGCTTTAGAAAAAAGTATCACTCTATAAATATGATGATTTGAGAGAATTATGCAATTGCTCATTGATATTTTCTTTGAGAGACATTAGACACATAAGAGAGGTTTTTGAGAGAGTTTTCAACAAGAGAGAAGAAAATGGTGTTTTCCGCAATAATTTTGTCTCTCACTAGCAACCTTCAAATTGTGTTTGCCAATTCATTAACCGTTGGATCGGGATGAAATATTTATTGAGTGTTTCTAACATCTTAATGTTTGATTTGAACGGTGAAGATCGGATTTGGAGGTCATAAATATCTTGTTTTAGGTCTCGGACAGTAATTGTGTTTTGGGTGGGTTTTTTTCTTCCCATTACTTTTGTTGGTGTAGCTATTGTTTCTCCTTGCTTGACAATTGTTGTGTAGCCATTTAGGAGAATATTTGTAACCCTCGTATTATTATAGTGGAGTAATTTGGATCTCAAAGATTCCGTGGTTGTTACCTTCGATTTGAAGGATTTTCCCACATTAAATTTGGTGTTATTTATTTTCTCTGTTTTCGGGGTTGCGTCTTTCCGTCATAACAAATGTGACAGCATTGCATAATATGTCTGAAATATGACAAGTGGTTGAATGTATGAATATTGGTGGTCATCACTGTGATAACTAAAAGGAAGAACATTATGGGTCATCACTCTAAATTTTATTGATAATGTTTTGAAACTCTAAATTTTAAAGTTTTTTTATTAAAAAGTAATCCATATATTTTTCGATTCAACGGCTAATTTGAATTTATTATTTTATGGGTCAAATTTATTTTTCTCACTACTTTTATTATCAAATTTATTATACATGCCCCAGTTTTTTTATAGATACAAAAATTAAATTATAATATAGCAGTAAAAATTAGTTTTAAATTATAATATAGCAACAACAAAAAATGGTTTTAATTTTTCTTTTACTGTTTTCTCTTTTTCCATTTCACACTTCTTTCTTTTTATTATTCTTATTTTTACACCAAAGACTGAAAGAAAAAATGAAATAAGAATAAGAAATTCAAATAATGATAATTAAATAAGTCAAAAAATAATTCATACGTGAAAAAAAAAATTATATATACTCCTAAACTTTCCTAGAAAAAAATTCCATCTATGGGTATATTTTTTTATTTTGTTTTTTTACTTTCTCAAAAAATATATATACCCCTACATGATTTTTTTAAAAATCAAAGAATAAAATAAAAAATTCACCTTAGATGAAAAGGGTATATGTGAGTCACTTTTGTCACGGTAAAAGTATATGTAAGCCATTTTTATAACCGAGGGGGGAGGAGTATATGTGAACCACTTTTGTAAGGATAAGAATATATATGAGTCACTTTTATAATGAGTGATATATCGATCTAACTAACAAAGTTAAGGAATATATTAGGACCTTTTCCTATGAAAATTTAACCTTAGGATAAATATTTGATGTGATTATAGGCTTATATTAACGCTTACGAATTAATGAATCAAAACCTCAAATATAATTTAGTTCGATTATATTCAATATATTATAACGATAAAAAAAAGGGCAGCCCGGTGCACTTAAGCTCCCGCTATGCGCAGGGTCCGGGGAAGGGCCCGACCACAAGGGTCTATTGTACGCAGCCTTACCTTGCATTTCTGCCAGAGGCTGTTTCCAAGGCTTGAACCCGTGACCTCCTGGTCACATGGCAGCAACTCTACCAGTTACTCCAAGGCTCCCCTTCAATATATTATAACGATAGATTTTACAAAATAAAAATAAAAAATGGACACACCTACTTCGAAGGACAAGAAGGTAATTAGATTCCCTATTTTGCCATCATGTAATGAAAGTCACTCCAATAAAAGGCTTAATACATCGACAATTTAATTTACCAGCAAATTTTATTTAGAAATTTAAATTATGGCTTATTCCAATTAAACACTTAAAAACATGACGATAAAGTATTTTTATTAGAAATTTTTAATTCTATTTCAAAAAGAATTATGCGTGTTTTTTAATGACAATAATCCAAATAAATTAATCACTTAAAATATGTTACTTTATTTTAATTATATAGAAAAAGGGGCCATGTCACTCTCAAAAAAATAAAATACATCTCATCATACTTTTTCAACAAAATTGCTGTTGCCATTCATTTTTCGACACATATTTATCCCTTATATCATTAATTTCTCTATTTTCACATTTATTATCTTACGTGGTAAATACATGTAATTCTTTTTCTGCCAATTTCAAATCCAGTCACAATTAAAACCCAATCCACAAGATATCCGACCCAATAAACAAATACTAAAACAAATTGAGTGTGTTCTCAAATGACAATTGTATAGACATATTAATCTCAATAAATCATGAAACTTCACACATATTTCATAATTCGAAAGTTTAAATAAAATTGGGCGATTTGCTTTAGCAAATCTAGTCACAAATGCTAACAATGGAAATCACACACAAATACCACTAAATTCCACAAAAGCACCACAAGTAGTCCTAATGCTAACTTGACAAAACAAAACACTTATTTGTGTTCTCCACTTTCTTTACGATCCTAAAAAAAGGTCATTTCTCATTATCTCGTTTACTATTTTTAGTACTACTGCTACGAGATCAGAACAACAAACTTTGAACAAGTCCAATCAAACAAACTAAAAACTATAGTAAAACTTCAAATTTTGAATCTCACCTTCTTCTTTTTTCGTGACGAAGTAGTAACAAATATGGCTTTGTGCGTGATGGATACAGCGCGAGCTTTAGCCTGTAGAGACGGAAACGCAGCAACAAATCTCAAACTCATTTCGATATTCGTAATCTTCTTCACTAGTGTAATCGGCATAACGTTGCCCGTTTTTTTAGCCCGGTTTTTATTTCACGGCAAACCGGTTCACGATAAGGCGATTTTAATAATCAAATGCTTCGCCGCCGGCGTGATTCTCTCCACCTCGCTCGTTCACGTTCTTCCCGATGCTTTCGGTGCACTTTCCGATTGTCAAGTTTCTTCCCGTCATCCATGGAAGGATTTTCCGTTTTCCGGTCTGGTAACTTTGATCGGCGTATTAACGGCGTTATTAGTCGATTTGACGGCAACTTCTCATGTGGAAAGTCATCAGAATCAGGCCGAAGGATATGCAAAAATTGGAACGAGTGAAGAATTAGGGATTGTGAGTAAGAAAATTGATGTAGAACAGCAACAGAGAGAAGCAGAGGAATTGGTGAAATTGAAGCAGAGATTGGTATCGCAAGTTTTGGAAATTGGGATAATTTTTCATTCTGTTATAATTGGAGTCACTTTGGGGATGTCGCAGAATCAGTGTACAATTAGACCTCTTGTGGCTGCACTGTCCTTTCATCAAATTTTTGAAGGGATGGGCCTCGGAGGTTGCATTGCCCAGGTAATTAACGTAACTGATAAAGTTATTATTTATGTAATCAACAGATTACATATTCGAAATGTAAAAATAGCATCTTACAGAAAAGCATAAAGTTATTGTTTATGTAATCAGCAGATTACATATTCGAGATGTAAAAATAACATCTTATAGAAATGCAGGATAACATATATGCAATAAACTCTTATCGTATAATCCTTCTCGTAACTCACATAGCAAAAGTTTAATATATTTTTTAAAATTTTTTAAAAATAAATAATCGAACAATAAAAAGATGAACAAAGTCATTTTGTCACTAGTACGATACTTATAGCATAGAATTTAATAGTATCAAAATTTCATCAATATCAATTAATACTATAGGTTAATAAAATGATCATCTAGATACTTCAACGTCGGATATTCACAAGACACAGTAAAAATAAATTGAGATGTTTAGATATATACTTTTAAAATTGAAGTGTTTTACTGTTACGTTGAGGTCAGGTGTGAGTATCAGTCTCTATATATTATTCTAGCTTTATATAGTAAGTAATGATTGGCAAGCTAAAAAATTTGGCAAGTAACTTGTTATATATAGCAAATGAAATTATACTATTAGCTTGGTTGGCTCAGCTAATTAAAAGTAGATAATAATTATTGGGCATAAGTGTTGGGAAAAAAACATTAAGTACTAAAGTTGATTTTGAAAAAGTAATAGTTGTGTGTTTGAATAGAAGTGTTGAAACTGTCAATAATGAGTTCACGTGTTTGGTAAAAATATGTTGATAACGATTTCTTTTGCTATATAACATGTTGTTATAAAGAATATATAATATAACATGTTATAGAGAACGGTTATTATAGGGAGGTCTGATTGTATTATTGATTTATAAATGTTTATTACAGGCGGGATTTAGCTTTGGAACAACAGCGTATATGAGCTTCATGTTCTCAGTGACAACACCAATGGGTATAGTATTGGGGATGATAGTTTTCTCAATAACAGGATATGATGATACAAGTCCAAATGCATTAATCCTTGAAGGTTTATTGGGATCTTTATCTTCTGGTATACTCATATACATGGCCCTAGTTGATCTTATTGCTCTTGATTTCTTTCACAACAAATTGATGAGTAGCCAACCATTCTTGAAAAAAGTATCTTTTATAGCTCTTGTTCTTGGATCTACATCTATGTCAATCCTTGCTCTTTGGGCTTGAAAATAGTACATTAATAAACTTGTGTACCCTTTGCTACTTATTAGAACTATAGACACTTAGTTTTTGTCATTAATTTTGTCCTTTGTATTTTCATAGACAAACATAGATATATACCTCAGCAACAACAAATCTAGTGGGATCTGCTGAGGGCAGAACAAACACATATCTTATTTCTATCTCTTAGAGATACAGAGATTGTTTTCAATAGATTCTTGACATAAAATATAGCATTTTCAAGTAGTTTGAAAAAAAGTGTCATGTGCACATTAAGTAATATATTGACACACACAAGAAAAAAAGGTTTTGTAGGTAGTCCCCCATCTCAGAGTTAACTACATGGTTGAAATATGGTGGTAGGGGGTACCATCCACATTTCTAGGTACTTGGAATTTACTACATAATTTCAACTAAGTAACACAGACTAAATTCAATAAAAGTGAAAAAGGAATATAGCATGTTTGGCTAAACTTTTACATTTTACTTATTGTTAAAAATATATCTTTTGTTTTTCGAAAAAGTATTATACACCAAACAATTTGACATAGATGGCTCATACTGGAAAAGTAAAGTCCTCATAAGCTTTCCGCTTGTGGAAATTTACCTTTAAAATTAGAGTATTCTTCACAACTTTTCATCTTTGGCAAGCATATATTTGGACTAGGATATATAAGAGATTGGTGATAAAGATCAATTGTTTATTTCTTCCCAAGAAGATGAAATATTTTTTGGACAAAAAGAACTATGGTAAGATATGAATTTCAACAAGTATACAAGGAAGCTAGATAAAAAATTGTTACACTTGATAAGGAAACAAATCTAAGCATAGTCGTTCATGGGTGCATATATACCCCAGAGGCAAGTTGAAATCAGAACTTTAAGTTCTGAATTGTATAACTATGATTTCAAGTGTTTTATAACTGAGTTTTAAACTTAATATTTGTACATATTTAATAAACTTCTTAATACAAATACACTATGTGAACAAAAGTTATTGGGTTTGATTGAATTTGTACTCGAGCTTCTAGCTCCGACCAGACCCTGCATAAATCTATCCATATTGCACAATGTTTACGTCAAAATCGATTTCCTTAGCTCACTTATATAGGAAACCGACAACATATATATATGTACTTTTTTCTTTTGATTTTCATTAGGTGTTTGGTGTATGTTTTGAAACTTGACTAATTCGATATGAGCAAATAAGATATAAAACATGTCATAAACGTAACGTTGATTTCCAAAAAAAAAAGAAAGTAAAAGCCAAAGAAGAAAAGACAAATAAGGCCACGACAAAAAAAAAACAGCGGTAGTACTAAGGTGCATGTTAGGGGAATGTAATAACAATAATAATTCCACATGAAGCTTCTTATATAGAACGTCGAAAAGATCAATAAATTCGAGAAGCATGGAGAGGCCAAAGATTTATACAAGAGCACAAAGAGACATATCGAGAAGTCCTATTAGGCCATTTCAATTAATGACGACTTCAATTCAGGATTCGAATTCAAGATCTTAGATTAAAAATGAATAGTATATATTTATTTGCTTACAGTATATATGGTTAACATAATCACACTATGGCAAGAAGAACTATATATATGCAGCTCAAGAGGTGCTCATAAATGAGTAAAATGAGATTAATTTGATGAAAGACAAAACTAGCCAGGAAGCCAAATGATATACAAAAACCAAAATCTTCGAAAACTACAAAGAATTCTCAACATGAAAAAATAACACCATTTAATAAAAGAACTTGCTACCATTAATTAAGCTAAAAACTAGTCATTATACAACAACAATTACTATGCAATTCAGTCTCAAATAAATTGAGATCGACTATATAAATCTCTCTCTTTTCCTACTCTTCTATAAGATCGATCTCTTCTCATATTTGATGACACCATATCTTAAAGAAGTCCATGATCATATTTAGCCAAAGAGGAATTAGAAGAATTCCAAAACTTTCTTTCTTGATTAGTTGAAAATAAGGAAGGGGAATCACCATAATAACTTCTTCCTCCACCGCCAACGGCACCACCATAGGTGGTGGTTACCGGCTGAACTCCGACCCACCCGCGAGGCATTACGGGGCACGGATGTGTGTGTACACCTTCATAAGTTGTAACAACTATTGAAGGATCTTGAATTGATCTTTCCACTCTCTTCTTCACACCACATGATGTTGTTGTGCAACGATAGTAGCTCCTACATCCACAAGAATTTATATATATGCATCTCACACTTACATTTTATTAGTAGTAACAAAAAATAGATTAGCTACCTTAAAAAAGTATAAAAGAAAAAGTTAAGTTCTGGTGATTCAACTAATAGTTATTATCTCGGAATAAAGTTACATTTCCTTTGGATTTCAATTAGAAAATGACTTTGTGAGATCATAACTATTAGTTGAACGACGATCTGAGAAATTAATCCCAAAAAAAAGTATTCCAAAGCAGTGTGAAAGAAAACCTTCCAATTAAAAGATAAATTATACTCACTCCATTTAATTGGGTAAGGAGGCGTATGTTTATGAAAGATATAAGATTTTTTGCACATACAAAACATGTCAAAAAATTGTGATTCTAAGGCTATATCAATAAGCAAAATAAAAAGTTTGAATTTCAAGAACTTTGAATATAAAAATGTTTAATTTTTTTTTAACAAGATTAAGCAGGAAAGAATATTATATCAAATGAAAAAGAGTTTTTTTTTTTTACATCGTCAAGTTATATGTACCTGTTATCTCAACATAACATGTTCCAATTTTAGCATTACAAACATCACATTTTAAGGAGGTTGTCACACATAAATATCTTTTGATGATAAAAAATATATTTACATTAATTATACTGACAACAACGTATATAAGTTAAAAAAATAAAATCTATGTATAAATTGACTTGCTTAGAGCCTAATTATATATATATATATATATATATATATATATGTAGGTGTGAATATACCTTGGAAAGGGGCTGTCTTTTACTGCTTTTTGGCCATATTTCCTCCATCTAAAACCATCATCCAGGTGATCAATTTCACTCTTTGTCATGAATGCAAATCTTGGCTCTCTTTTCCCCTTTTGGTTATTCTTATTAGGTTTTAACCTAAGCCAACAAAAACTCATATCACTTTTTGCCTAAAGGGAAAACCTTCAAATAAACAAGAAACTACTAAAGGGGAACACCAAAAAGCAATTTACATAATCAAATGATGCATATATTATATATTAGAAATGATTATGATCACTCAACTAATTGTCTTTTTTTTAAAACTCACTTTCTTATTGAAGAATGACTGAAATAAAAAAAGAAAGATAACTTTCTAAGAAAAGAACAATAAGTTGAGTGATCATCAAAGAAATAAGCTTGTTAAAACTATTAAAGATATAATTAAGGAAAAATACGTTTTATTTTATATTTTTAAGTATAAGCTTTTTGGTATCAATATTGTATCAGAGCAAATAGAGATTTTAGTTCAACTCAAACCACACCTTTCATTAAACATAACTTTTATATATTTGACCCATAAAAAAAAATCAACATGTGTAAGATTTAAGGATTATCTTAAAAACATGAATATTATGATTTAATATGGCTATAAAAACTTATGATTAAGCATAATATTCATTTGATTCATACATTTAGAAAGTATTCATTTTTTGGAAAGAAAAAAAAAAGAGGCCTTATTAAAAATAGGGTAACTTAAACTCCAGCAAACGGGGTAATTAAGACATATAGTAAAAAGAAATATATATATTCCCTTTCTTGGGCAATTTACATGACTCACTTTCTTTTTTAATCAGTTTAGAAAAAAATGACACATTTCTATTTAGTAACAATTTAATTTTAAAATATTCACTTTACAAATGGTTTTGTTTATAGTCAGACAAACATACTTATTGAGACGGAGAAAGTGTGTGTATATATATATATATATATATATATATTGCTTACTGTTTCTTATACTTGTCTTCATGATCTTGCTGTTTGTTTACTGTTTTGGGAGTCACTGGGAAATTAATGAAGTGATGATCAGATATTGATGATGATTCTGGAGGTGATGAACAAGTAATAATACGATGTTGTTGTTGCTGCTGCAGTTGATGATGAGATGGAATCATTAGTAAATCACAATCTTGATGTTCATCAACACCAAACATAGATTCTAATAAATAACTTAATGAATAATCTTTTTCAATATCAAACATTGTGTTGGAGCTTATTTGATTATTCATGAGAAATGTAGTGGAATTTCCATTTCCAATTGAAGTAATCATATCTCTTTTTACATTATTTTCCTTCTCCATGGAGACAAATAATGTAGAGGGGTTTTTAGGATTTGTTTTCTTTTTCAAGTGTGAAGAAGACTCTCTGTTTATATTGTTGTAGTTTTTCCACATAGGAGATCGAGGTTGACTGAAAAATATCTACCTGTGTCGTTTTTAAAAAAAAAAATATTTTCAATGTGAAAAAATATGAGATTTGAAAATTGAAGTTGTATTTAATATAAATTTTAAGTTGTTTTAAAATTTTTGTAAGTAATTTAGAGTAGAAAAAATGAATTTTTTTTTTGGGTGTTTCTCAAATTTCTAAAAATTTCCGAATTCAATTTCAAGTGAAATTGTCAAACATGTTTTTCAGAGTTCAACGATCTGAATAAAGTAAAATAAAAATTCATTGTCAAACGCATCCTAAATGTAAAATTTAGCATATGAAATTCACTATAGCTTATTTCAATTGAGCAATTAAACGCATAATAAAATATTTCTATTAGATACTCCCAATTCAAATAAGTGTTATCTTGCTTTACCAAATAAAATCAGCTTATATTGAAATTTTTTAAAATACATTTTAATAAGAAGCAATTTATGTTAGATCAATAAATTTGAACACCAATTAGTATAATATTCAACCAAATTTGTTAAAATCACTTCTAAGTTCTAAGTGTATTTTCTCTAAAATAGTTTTTTCTCAAAAGTTTTTTTTTGAAAGAAAAACTATTATTTTTAACTTTTAAAAAATAACTTCTTCTACTACTCCGGAAAAGTATTTATTTCTTCACAAGAGTTTAATCAAATACTTTATTTTATTAAAATAAATATATTTAACATCCCAAAAACTTGACAAAATAGACTTTAATAAATTTTGAAGAATAATGAGAGAGAAGTGTTGGCAAGCATTTTCTCACGCGTTGTTGTTGACCGGCTACCGGAAATATTCCCAGTTCCCTCTCTTTCCTAAGTTGTTATACTCCCTCCGTCCATTTCTACTTATTCAGTACTCTTTCTATTATATATTAATTGAATTATTGGACCTTTTTTTAATATTCAAAATTCAAGAAAATTGTTAGAAAAAAAAATTATCCTTATTTATATTTTTTAAGTGATAATTTTAAAAAGTTAATTCTTCATATTTCTAATTTTACTTTGAATTATTTATATTTCTAAGAATAGTTTGAGAATAAAAGGGCAGCCCGGTGCCCTTTTATTTATTTTTTTAGTTTGAGAATAACTAAAAGGGCAAAAGTGAAAAGTGGCGTTCAATTTATGCCCTAATTTTTTTTCTTAACAGGTGTGCATTGCCTCACAAATTCAATTAATATGGAATAGAGGAAGTATTAGTTTGATAATATTTTTAAAAAGTAATAAATAAAATAATAATATTATTATATCACAGATGTGAATATAATAAATAAATTCAATCTATTGAAAAATAACTATAGTTAACAATAAGAGTAAATTAAGAACTAATTTAGGGTGTGCTTGGTACGAAGGAGAATATCTTTTAATAGAAAACTTTTCTTGGAAAATAATTTGATTTTTTACTTATTTTTTAGTATTTGGTAAGTGCGTAAATAAATATAATCTCAAGAGATATTTATATGTAATCTAACGGTAGGGATTGGAGAGGGTGGGGAGTAGGGCCTCGAGCAGAGGCGGAGCCAGGATTAGAAGTTTGATAGTTCTAAAGAAGAGAAGAATATTGCAAAGCATGCTTCTTAATTAAAAAAGAAGAATTTTTTTTTATGATAGTGGGTTCAAACCTACAACTTTAGTGTGGAAAAACATTTCCATGGCCCCTTCCTTACTTATGAGCCATCAGTTAATTAGTTTTGTTAGGAGGTTCACAATATATATACACACACACATATATAATTTTCTAATACAAATGCAGCGTCTACGGAAAAGCTATTGAGTTCGTCTAAACCCCCAATTAGTTTCGCTCCTGGCCTCGAGGGTGCGTGGTCAAAAGGTAGGGGTTGAGGGCGTTTGGTGGGTGGCCGGGAGGGTACAATAACCATAGAATGTCACTTATAAAATTTATTTAATTTTTCCTACTTTTATAAGAAAATCATTTTCCTCTTTTTTACGAAACTTATTTTCTAAAGAAATTTTTTTTCAAAATTTTGTCCAATCAAACATGAAAAAATAATAAAAGAATTTATCAAACAAATTCTAATTAATAAATTATCTCTTAATTTTTCAAACTGAATAAATAAAAATGGACAGAGGAAGTACTACCTCAGTTTACTTTTATTCTCATGAATCCTGATGTTTAATTTTAACAAAAATGAAAAAGACCAAAGCACTCAACACGTTATTATGATTATATGCTAGCAACAGCTAATACTTAACTAGTTTCAACACCATGCAATGCATGAACAACTTGAGTTTCACGTATTTTATCCTCTATATATATTTAATAAATTTATTAAGATAAATATAAAATTATTGAATTCGATCAAATTGATAATTTATATTGTAGCTAGCTCCGCCCCTGTTTCACGTACATTTGAAAGTCTTCTCGAAATTAAAATGAACGAGTAAAAATAAAAATATATTTTTGATATAATAAATAAATTAAAATGAATATTAAGAACATGTTTGTAATTTTAAGAGACAAGAGCACATGCTAAACTTAACGCGTTTTCTAGATTTAGTTGTATTCATGTGACAATAATTTATAGTCCAGGTTTTACTTGCATTTAACGCATTATTATTTATTCATTTTCCCACCTTTTCACTGATTTATCCAATATTTGTCTTCTTTTTTCTGATCATGGTGATGGGCCATATGGCATTTTTTTAATCGAATCTACTGACTCCGTTTCAATTTGCTTGGTTGATTTTGATTTGATATGAAATTTAAGTAAAAAAAAATTTTGAATTTTATAATCTTAAACACGTCATGTTAAAAGTGAAAAATTAAAAGAATGTCAAAAAAGAAAAGTAATTCTTTTTTTAAACGAACTAAAAAGAAATATAAGACAAATAACTTAAAATGGACGGAGTAGTACTTTCTCTTTAAATCAATGTGGCAATATTGTAACAATGTTCATGACAATTCTTTATTACTGTAATATATAATACTATGATTCTTTAACTGGTAAAGTTGCTGCCATGTGACCAGGAGGTCACGGGTTCAAGCCTTGGAAACAGCCTCTGGCAGAAATGCAAGGCAAGGCTGCGTACAATAGACCCTTGTGGTCAGGCCCTTCCCCGGACCCCGCGCATAGCGGGAGCTTTAGTGCACCGGGCTGCCCTTTTTTTTTTATTCTTTAAAATACAAATTAGTAAACTGTTACCCTAATAGGTTCTACGTTAACTTGCTTCCTTTTAGACTATGGTCAAAAAACAGTCATTGCATGTGTCCAAAGAATTCAAGTTTTGATACAAAATAGTTTCTTTGTCAATTAAATTTGTCAACACGTAGTTTTGAAATACTACAAAGAACCACCACACACAACACATACAAACAAACACCACACTGAGGAGACAATTACTTTGTCCAAAATGGCATCAATTCTGCTCCCTTTTCTATAATCATACCCCACCCTAGCGGCGGAGCGATACTATTTTAGGATGGTCAATTGAATCTCCTTCGTTAGAAAGATTATAAGTACAACTTTTGTAATTTCATGGTACACCCATAAATTGTCTAGTTTTTATTTGAAAAGTTGCAATTTTGTAACTGTCGTGATTTTTATTCCTGCTAATAGATATAGTTTAGCATATTCGTTGTTATTATTATGAAATTCTGAAGTACAAGAAGATTTTACTTGTTGGTGTCAATTGAGAAGTCTGTAGACTTTTGTTGCTCTCCATGGAGCTTTTGGCCTAATAGGTTTCATATTACGTAAATACAAGCTTGCTCGATCTATTCAATTGAGACCTTATAATCCAATCATATTCTCTGATCCAATTGATATTTTTGTTTGCCTTTCTGATTTATCCACTAGGTCAATTCAGTTAATTCTTTGCACCTAATTTTAATATAACAGCTATATTTTCATTAATCCTATCTTTTCAAGGTTTCATGCATAGTATAACACTAAGTTTGAGGGTAGTGACAGTAAGGGTTTAAAAAATGTTTAACTAACTTATTCTAAACCCAATAAGTTGTTATGTTTTAGATTTCCTAACCCATAAATTTAGTGTGCGTTTGGCCATATATTTCAAATATTTCACTTTACTTGAAATTTATGAAGAAAAAAGAGTTGAAAATGAAATTATATTTGGTTATAAGAAAAAATATTTGAAATAATGTTCATGGTTGAATATAATTAACCTGTTTTCCAAATTTGAAATTTTCATGATCAAACATTGAGTTTCAAATAAAGTAAAAAAAAAAATCCAAAAAATATATAAATACTGTAAATATTATGGCCATACGGATCCTTAAAATCTTGAATCCACATCTATCTGTCAGTAACCCTGATTCCCAATGACAGAAGACGCGTTTCTGATCATTCAGTAAAGCCATACATAAATTAGATGTTTGTGAAGCAAACCACAATGAATATTGACCTAATGTGTGAACTCAAACGAGTACATACGGCTACTACATTGTATTTAGGAAACAACAAAACAACATGATAACAGGTCAGATACTCTTGTCTCTTACCTCACAAATAAGTAAATCTTAGAAAAAAACATCATGTAAGGGACAATGTCTTAGAAAATTTGCTACACATTGAACCCATTAATGATGGCAAAACCAAACCAAACCAATTCATGATCTTTGCAAGAACAGTTCAAAAGTTTAACCTACAAAGATGAACCAAAAAGTACTCTGTGATGCAATGTCTAGTACCACCTCTATCAATGAAAGATGAGTTGTTCTCATGATTCTTTGGGAGTAGTAGCTTGTCGAAGTCGACGTTGATGTACATCCCAGTTGTATACACGAGCAGTTGTGACCTGAGACATAGAAGCTAAAAGAATAAATGGAGAAGCAACTACTAGCAACAAGTAGCACGCCAGTTTTTTCTAAAGATGAAGTTTTAGTAATTAACAGCAATTAGCTAAATATTTGAGAAATTGCTCCAAATTCCACCAGTAGTACCATTCACCAAATACATTAGCAAATTAGTTGTGGTGAATTCCCAACAAATGCAACATTAGTAAGAAGTAACTAAAAAAAAACTTATATTCCCTCGGTTTCATTTTATGTGTCTTAATTCATCTGGATACGAAGTTTGAGAAAGTAAACTAGACTTTTGAATCTTGTGTTTTTAAACAAATGGGCTGTATGACCATGCAATTTGGACTTCAAATTTGAAGTTTTTATTTGAAATTTGTGTTTGTTTATGACATTTGAACAAAACTTCAACTTCAATTTAAAATTTTGATTTCAAATCTGAAATTCACCTAAAACGTAGAATTTCAATTCCAAGTTGGTGATTTCAATCTTTTTAAAGTTTAAAAACTTCACCCATAAGTTTATATTTTGCCAAAAAAAAAGATTCATATTTTAAATTTTGCAAAAACGGACTCATGCTAGCTCGGTGTGGAGATATTGTTTGTGCCATATGGGAGGATTATATTTAAAAAGAGCTAGTTACTACTATTGTTGAAATATTGGACCAATGGATTTTCATAAAATCATTTGTATATGAAAGTTTGTAATAGCATGTAATCACAAGCATTTGTTTTAAGAAGGAACATGGGGATATGAGATTTATCAATTAGTGTGGCACCTTAGGATATTCTGATACCTTATTTATGAGTTCTGGTTTGCTCATTTCATAAGATTGTACAAGAATTGGGATGTTTTGATAGTATTCACAAACTGTGGGATTTTCATGTTTACAAGAAAAAGTACCACTTTTGAAATCCAAGTTGCATATCCAAACAAATTTCTACTTCAAACCAACACCTGCCCAAATTAATGATTCCAAATTCATGTCCAAACGCATACTAAAGATGTGTATATTGAACCAAAATACCTTTTGAATCTTGTGCTCTTAAACATGTCATTTACGACATAGGAATTAAAAATTACTAGGTATAGAATATGACTTTTTTTTTAAAACAGACTAAAAAGGAAAGCAAGACATAACTTGAAACAGATGGAGAAGACAAAAGATTGCAAGCCAATAGCACTTCATTACAAGATAAGTTCTTAGTCCTGGATGAAAGTTAATGCAAAACCGACCTGAGTAATTGTCACTTGATCCCTCAAAAATTGTAGATCAGCCACAAGAACCTCTAAACTGGCTTTTGCATTTTCCAAGTTTGTTTGAAGAAGGGCAGTAGCCTATACAGTGAACAAAATGTCAAGACCAATACTTCAAATATCCAAGAATGTATGCTTCTGAAATCTTCCAATAGCTAGTTACATACCTCTTCGCATGAATACTGTAGCATGACATTTGCCCCTAGCCATAGACACACAGATTCATTATCTTCAATCCTAGCCCGGGAATAAATACCTTCTGACACTTCAAAATCAGCGACTAGTGCCTGCAACCAACGTGAGCCAGACCAGAAACAAGTTAACATGGCAGATTAATATCAAAAGACAGAACAAAACAAAAGACTGGGGGTGAACAATGGGTGGAAGTTATTAATGAAGTAAATCAGGGGTAGATAGAAATGATCAAAACCTTGCCTGACTTCTGTTTAAGCCATTACCCATTTAAAAGTCAACAATTCAACTATTAAGGTAATGAAGTGTAAGCAATGGGCCATCCAATTCTTACCCATCAATTTTAAACTTTAACCAACAATTGAACTGCTTTGAGTTCTATATTTTCCTTTCCATACTTGATTTTATTATGTTTTACTTGAGCCGAAGGTATATCGAAAACAGCCTCTCTACCTTCACAAGGTGGGGACTTAGCCAATAGTGGTCTCCCACGGTAAATCTCAGTTTCAAGAAAGTACTCAATTTCTGAACTCCTTCACCACTATATCATATATATATACGACTTTTGAATTGAAAACGTCATGCTTCCTCACAGTCAAATTACAGACCTAAATAAATAAAATTAGAAAGTAGTCTACTAAATCAAGAATTAACCAAAATGAAATTGTCTAACGGTTCTTCAAAAAAGTTCCATTCATAGGAAAAACATGTAGCACTGGGACAAACCTCACTGCAATCCTTCTTAGCTTGCAAAGTAGCAACTATATCCAAGCATTTTTCTATGTCAGGAATCTTTGCCTGTGTAGAGTGAAGGAGGAGAAGTCAATTGTTCACTTGTTAGCAAAGATAACAATATAATAGCATCAAACAGTTAAAGAGAGAAACTTTCAGAATGACTTAGACTGATCATAGAAAAGATGTCAAACATGTAAAACTCAACGCATTTAAGCAAGCAATACAGCATCTAAACAGAAACTTTTAAATGGTGGAAACAACATCAACAATATACCCAGTGTAATCCCACAAGTGGGGTTTGAGGAGGGTAGGATGTACACAAACCTTATCAATACCTCATGGAAATAGAGAGGTTGTTTCCAAAAAACCCTCGGCTCAAAAGTCACATTCTCAAGTAAGAGAGAAAAACAATATATATAGTATAATGACAAAAAAACAAAAAGCAGTGCAAATTTTACAAGACAAGAACAATAACGATAGCAAAGTAATGTGCTACTCAAAGGCAATACCAACACAACTATACAGGCACACCTAGACCTACGACCACCCTAAAACGACACACGGCAAAACACCACTCTATCCCTACTAGTCTTCTACCCTAATCCGCGACCTCCACTCCTTTCTATCTAAGGTCATGTCCTCGGTGATATGGAGTAGCGTCATATCTTGTCTAATCATCTCTCTCCAATACTTTTTCGGTCTACCCCTACCCCTCCGCATAACCCCCAAATCCAACCGCTCACACCTCCTAACTGAGGCGTCAACACCCCTCCTCTGCACATGCCCAAACCATCTCAGTCTCGCTTCTCTCATCTTGTCTGCCATAGATGTCACTCCCACCTTCTCCCGAATAACCTCATTCTTAATCCCATCACTCCTAGTGTGTCCACACATCTATCTCAGCATCCTCATCTACGCAACATGCATCTTCTGAGCATGAGAGAAATGGTGGAAACAAAAATTGCAAAAACTGTACGAGGCAATCTATATTTAGCAGGCTGGATAAAGAGGACAGTGCCAAATTCTATATTATTCTATGCATAAGATGTAATGGTTTCTTTACACCATTATAGTTGGAAACTGTTCGTTATGCATGTTTGGTGCATTCAGACAAAGAGAAAGGGACAGCACTTTCAGAGGAAAGGCAACTTCCCGATTTTAAATCTTGGATTTGTTTGGTAGATCAATAATCCTTCATATGTGGCCATGGTGATTTTTAAATATTTGGATTGAACTTCTTCTGTATACATTAACCTAACCTGTCCATATTTCAATGGTCTTTTTGTATTGGGCAGGTAGTCCCCCCTCTGGAGCAATCTTATGATATGAATATTGAATTCAACCTCTACATGTCAACAAACAAATTCCCTTCTGTTATCAAATTATAAACATGAATCAAGAGTTACGTAAAAGAGTCCATACAGGTTTTAAATGTGGAAAAATCTATATATAAAAAAGGAAATTGTAAAAAGGCATTAGTCTTCTATATTTTGAGGATCCATGGAGTTGACCCCAACGAGCTAGGGATTGAGGAATTGTTTCTGTAAAAAGTCATTAACCTGAAGAGTGGCGAAACTGTAACCCTCACATGTTAAATCCATTACAACTAAGTTTGGGCATGTGCTAAAGATTTGTATCCTATATATAGCTTCTGCATGGAGCAATAGATTCCAAATGCACATTCTTTATGTAAATTCTATTTTGATCTTTCTTTCAATGACATGAGAGGACGATCTCAGCTTTAAGACTTTTCATCTCTGGAATCGGCAGCACTAGATGCAAAGACTAAAGTACAATTCTCTAACTTCCGTACACCTTCCAGAAGAATCAACAAAAGGCCAGAGCAAGACATGAACATTTTCTCTTTTGAATTGAATTATGGCCCTCACAATTCAAAGAATGAGTCAAACCTGAGAACTAAATATTAGGAATTACTTAAATAGAGATGAATACTGTGAAATTAGACAAAAAAAAAATGTACCTGAAGCTCCCTCTGTTGGGCCAAAAGTTTCATTTCAACCACTCGATACTGCTGAAGTCTGCAAACAAACGACATATATATTCAGAAAACAAAAGGAGACATAAGAAAGTAACCACTGATTAGAATTTTTAAGGCAGGACTAATTAGTCTGTTCTCGTATAATGGATCCTAATCTGGAGCTTATGTTTATTAGTAACAGAAATAGTTAACAGCCTGCATGAGATAGGTATTCATAAAGCTTTGGTACATGCATTCTATGGTTCGATTGTATTATAGGCCAAAAATGATAGGATTGAAACAGAAGAAGAGTTTCATTTCCTTTTTTGGGGTAAAAAGATAAAGCTGCTTTGATATGTCTTTTCTAAAAGAGAAGTAGAGCACAACTTGCAATGATGCAAAATATGTACTAATTGATCAACCGAATTCAGAGGTCTCTTTAGTCAACTTCTGTCGCCTGCTTTTAGTGAAATTTTACGCAATTAAGAGCAAGCACTCTGTGCAACTTTTGTTTTTCGACGCTTTATAGATGATACAAGAAAGTGTAAGCAAATTCCAAAGCGAAAAGAAGTAATAAGTTCAGACTACCAAAATTTGGGAAGGGATTCAAGAGACTCAGTAGAACGATAAAAGGACGTAAAGACTATGGGACTTTGACAATAGAACAACGCAGATACTGAAGAACCACAAATTCCAGTCATTGCAAACAGAAGTACACACACTTTTCATGTTCCTAGTCATACTGGTTTTATTTAGTCACAAATGATTTTAAGGATCTGATTGCATAATATCCTATTGTCCCTTTCTTTCTCTCTCCTCATTTCCTTCTCTGCTTCTTGTCCTCTTTATTCCGTCACACTTAAATAAGACCTCCCCCTACTTATAAGTGTAATAGTATTTCCAAGGCCTAATCAGTTTTTTCTTTTTTCATTATCCTTTAACAAAACTTACACAACCAAAGAGTCGAAAGTCATTCCATTCAATTTCATGGCAACTATTATCAAATCCAAACATGCTCATTCAAGTTTGATCTCCAAAAATTCATATTGCTCTATATTTCTTAGCAGCCCCACGTACAAGGACATCAGAATTTAGTGAGAGATTGACAGAGAGCAGAGAGAATTTATCGATAAAGGTCCGACTAACCATTTGCTATAATGCTTTCTCTAAAAGGAGTTAACATAACATATACACCTGTTGATTCTTTGGGTACGTTCTGCGTGCACACTATCCTACCCAGACCCCACTTGTGTGATTACACTGGGTATATTGTTGTTGTTGAGTTAATATAACATCTAAGCTCCCACATGAACAACGTCACTAAAGGTCTAATCTTCGCCTTTTATTTCACCTTCAATTTAGATAAAAGTTACATATCTGAAAGGTTCAACATTCATAGAATAACAAAACTCCCCAGTAATTACAATTTCCCTTAAGACTGAAACTTTACTTGACAGTGAACAACCAATTTCCATCTAATTAATGGTTTTCTCGATATATATATATAACTAAAAAATGTGCTTCAATATATGATGACTGATGACGTACTCAAGGATGTGGCCCAGTGGTCAATAAAGTGAGTTCAACACCATGAGGTCTTAAGGTTCAAATCAAACACTAGTTACTTGGTATCTAGGTGTGAGCAAGATGGCCCGGGCATTTCCTACCAGCAACAATTACTATGCCTAAATCCTAAATAAGTTAGGATCGGCTATATGAATCCTCGATTCTTCACTTAAGCTCGTAAAATATCACTAGAACAGTGGCATTATACTCAATGAAACTCCTAGTACGAGTATTAGATATCAATTAAGTATTTTATACACACCGAAAAAAAATCGAAAAAAAAAGACCTTTCTTGTAGGAAGGCAAGAGCAGAGTTAACATCGAGACCAGATTGGCTGAGATAGGACTGAACGTCTTGTACGAATGACGCCGCCGGTATACCTCTTCTCTCCGTGACTTCACTTGTGTATGACGAACACGCCATCGCCCCCGTCCAAGCTGCTTTACTCTGATAGATTTGGAAAAAAATTCTTTTTTTTTTCGCTTCAGTAGTGAAGAAGAAAGCATAATACGAAAACGACGTCGTTATATTCGGCTAACTGACAGAACGCCATCGTATGTGGTAATTGAACAAATTTTGACCCAATGGTAATTTTTCCACACAATAAGGTGAACATACGGTCATGATTTCAAATCATCCTTTAAACATGTGATTTTTAAAAACTCTCTAAAAAAAATGTGATTTGAAATTTTAAATCATAATTTTTTTAAAAAATAATATAAATTTGACTTATAAGTTTATTTTTAAAAAAAAAAAATTATCATTTTAAATATTGCAAAAAAAATTCATGCTCAGTGTAAAGAGATTGTCCATACCACGTAAAAAGATTATATTGAAGAATAACTAATTAATACTATTATTAACTAATGAATTTTTATAAAATTATGTGTATTTGAAGTTTATAATCACAAATATTTTCTTTATAAGAGAAACATGAAAATATGTGATTTATCAATGTCTTACCTAGGGGTGGGCATAAAATACCGGAAACCGAATTACCGAACCGAACCGGCTATTTCGGTATTTCGGTATTCGGTATTCGGTAATTCGGTTCGGTATTCGGTACCAAAAGTTAACATTTCGGTATTTCGGTTTCGGTTTCGGTATTTATTTTTTTCCCGTTCGGTAGTTCGGTAAATACCGAATACCGAAATTAATATGGCTAGTGGACCACTATTGTATGTCTGTTGGGCCTAAGCCCTTTAGGAATTCTTTTAAGGCGGCCCAAATCCCTAACCCAATAGACAATAACCCACTCTAACAACATTACAATAGCCCATTCTTAAATGTTAATTTTAAAAAAATCCATTTAGGGCTAGGTTATCTAATCTTTCATTCTTTCTGACTTTCTGTTTCTCTACTTCTCTCGTTCTTCACTTCTTCAGTTCTTCTTCTTCTTCACTTCTTCACTTCTTCACTTCTTCTTCACTTCTTCTCAGTTTCTCACTTCTCAGTTCTCGTCATCACGAGCCTGAAATTTGGAGTGACAAATCAGCAGGTTCGGGCCATTAAGCTGATTCAGACGAGCTGAATTTTTTTGAAGCTCAGGCCATTAAAGTTGTTTTAATGTTTTGTGTGATTTGAAGGTCATGCGTGAAAAAAGGATACATGAAAGATGATTATGTTCATCTATTTGTTAAAAAGCAGTTGAGGCGAGCTCCGATTATTAATCGTGGTATGGTATCACTTTTCTTTGCTTCTTAATTCATGTTGGTGATGTGCTTCGTGTTTATTATTGGGGATTATTTTTGTTGATATGCAACTTAATTGTTAGGTTATTTTGCCCGCTGGGCTGCTCTTCGAAAGATGCTCAATCAATTTCTTGATTGTGAACCGAATGCTGATGGAAATGGAAATGAAAATATCAGGAAGCAGATACTGTCACTTAGAGCTGGCTTCGACACAATGTTTTTTCAGTTGCAGGTGCTTCAGTTTTCTTGTGGATTGTTTTCATATCTTCAAAAATAATTGAAAATTTTACAAAATTTATGCCAAGATTTCACCTTCTGTTTTTTTTTTTAAAAAATTCCTTTTGTAGTCAGTCTCATGGCCCGACCCCAACTAGTTTGGGAGTTGGGACTAAAGCAAGCTGACAGTATGCGTCTAGTTGCAGTTCTGGAGCTTTACAATGCTCTTGTTTACT
The DNA here is from genome assembly GCF_947179165.1 of Solanum dulcamara. Taxonomy (NCBI): domain Eukaryota; kingdom Viridiplantae; phylum Streptophyta; class Magnoliopsida; order Solanales; family Solanaceae; genus Solanum; species Solanum dulcamara. Next base: position 79,619,234 of record NC_077238.1, read on the forward strand.
GTGTCTATTTATATGTATCAATATTCCTCCCTTTCTAAGGGACCCTTAGATGATGTTGGTATTATACTATATCACAAATGAGATCTGTTTTATTTTTATGTGGCTGTGACATCCTTTGCTTTTTGCAACATTATTTTTATGTGGCTATTTAGCTGGATTGTTTTATTCAAAGTTGATAAGGAGAGTGTTGATTGTTGCTCCCAAAACGTTGTTGCCCCATTGGATCAAGGAATTAACTGCTGTAGGGCTTTCTCAGAAAATAAGGGAGTAAGGCGTCTTGTTTTTATGTTAGTCTTATTGATTTCAACTTTTCCTTCAACAGGTGTAGTGTTGCATCTTATGTTTTTGTTGTTGTTGTGTGTTGCAGCTGAAGCACTTTGTTGCTGTTGTTGCCTTTTAGTTTTAGGTTTTATTTTAAGATGGTTTGTGGCTACTTATCTTGTAAAAAAAAGTGCTTGCATTTGTGTTGATCTTATAAGATGCGGAAATTTGGGTATTACCGAATACCGTACCGAACCGAATTTTTATTTACCGATTACCGAATTACCGAACCGAAGTTTGAAAGTTCGGTATTTGGTATATACTTTGAATTACCGAATTATCGAATCTAAATTTTGAAATACCGAATCGAATACCGAACGCCCACCCCTAGTCTTACCTCAGTATATTCTAATATATTGTTAATGAAATATGATTTGTTCTATCGGGTGAGATTGCCTAAGAATTGAAAAAAATTACATTTTAAAAGGTAAAAACATTTCTTATTTTAAAGCAACTTGATACCCTAACCAGAGCTAGATTCCTGTTAGAGACTACTAATATTGATATAGAGACTAGTACAGTATAATGAGCAAGCAAAAATAGAGGGAATCTATGTTTACAACTAATTTATACATGTATTAATCTAAACCCATGGCGAGCTCCATGATTTGTTCATCAGAAAATGAAGTCAACATTTCATAAGATACATAAAGAACTGATTTTGGAGGTTGTTTGTCCAACCAATCCAAACAGGGGAATCTGTTTTTTTTTCTTTCTTAATAAGTCGAAGAACCGGTCCTACTGCCCATTGCTTCTTGTATCCAAGCAAGTCAATAGAAGTATTAGAACCTTCCATAACTTGGCATGTAATTGACAAGTCAATCCCACTACAGGGGATATGTGATCACTAAACATACCAAAAACCGAAATTACGGGGATAAAGATGTAGGACTCTGCAATAAGAGTTGGCAGAGGAACCGGAACTTATCGGTATCGGTACCGGTCCATTCCGGTCCGGATCCAATTCCGTCTCAGTCCGGTAAGTTTCGATAGGAGTTAGGGGTAGAGGGTCCGGTAGGGGGAACGGGATGGGTGGACATGGAATTACCGATCCGTTCCGATCCGATTTGTGTCGGTATCAGATCCGGTTCATTAAATTCCGTCTGAAAATTTTTAAAAAAATAAAAATTGGCCGCTATATAGCCGTTGGGAGGGCCCACCCCAACGGCTCTATCAGCCCACAAGCCATCTAAACACCCCTCCCCCCAATTCCTAATTTTTTATAATACCCTAAAAAAAATTAAAAATACAATTAGGTCCTATTTTTTAACTATAAAAACCTTCCACCCGTTTACAATTTTTTCACACTACTTTCTACTCTCTCAACTCTCAACTCTTTCAAGTTTCATTACTTCTAAAATGTTTTTTTAAGTGTTCTTAAATTCTGTTAGTTGGAAGAAAAAAAATTGGTAGATTATTTTAGAGCATCTTCAAGCTTCAACTTCATCAATTTTTGGCTTTTACGTCTGCTTTTATGCAGACGTTTGGTACATTTGTTCCAACTTACAATTTTCATCTATTTAGTCTTTATTAATTTACTTATTTATTTGTTTGTATTTAATTTACATATTATATTTAATTTGCCTATTTCTATAATTTTAATAGTTCACTTATTTAGTCTTCACTAGTTTACTTATTTATTTGTTTTGTCTTTAATTTTTGTATTATATTTAATTTGCCTATTTGTAAAATTTTAATATGGATTTCGGAGATAAAAATATTTCAAGAAAAGGTAAAAAATCAATTTTGGATAGTGTTACTAATGTTTTAACCGAAAAACCAAATTTGGTGGTAGTTTTCTAAATTTGCATTATCAAAAGATGAAATATCTTGAACATTATATGACATTAAACAATCATGAATCAACACAAGTCGTCTTGATTTAGACGAAATATCACGTAAGAAGGAAGTAATGGACTCGCGTAGACGCATGCAAACATTGCAAAATGAATGGAAATGTTTAGGTACTTCGCTTGGGATATTAAGATCGAGTGGAGTAGTAGTCATTTGGAGGTCATGAAAATGAATTTTGGCTAAGTCGAAAGGATTTAACGCGGCGGCACGAGTCCTAGTGTCATGATTGTAATTGGGTAGGCTAAGATAATGAACAGAGAGACCATAAGAAGATATTAAGCAGGCAAATTGGAGAAAAGGGTCAAGATGACTTTGAGTTTGGAATGGAAACATGACTACAACTTCATCACCTAATTGTTGTTTCAAGTTTACCAGATTCTGAGTGTTTTCCATTGACTTGAAAAGACCTGTTTTTTTCCTTTTTTGGGTTTTTTTTTTAATATGGAAATGACAAGATCCCCCTCTCTCTCTCTTTTTTTTGGATCTAATAGATGGTCAAATGAACAGAAAGAAAGGAAGTAAATAGGAACATACATACACTAGGGTTAAAAATGGTCATGATTAAAGATGGTATTGGCCAAGTTTGGAGATTAGTGTCACAGACTTAGACCTCAACTAAGACCTTCGTGCGATATTTGACAACTTATTCACAAATTTTTCACGATCTTGCAAGCTCAAATAAGCCTTTAAGACTAGATCGCTAAGAAAACGCTAGATTATAAGAAAGACAAGACAACTTTTATGAAAAAGGCTTTGTATTACTTGGAAGAATGTTTGATTTCTGGATGGTTTGCTACAAATGAATGTCCCCTCTATTAATACTACTCCTAAGGGGCTCAAGTGTAAATAAAAATTATTATACAAGTCCTTTTATATTTACAAAGAAGTCCCTAGCTACTCTAGAATTCTCTACACCCTCTAGAGAATTTCAAGTCTTTCAAGACTTCTCTACAAGTTTCTACAAGAATCTAAAGTCTTCCACTAACCTCTCCAAGACTCTAGGTTCTTCTCCCTTCTTCATGATCAAGTGGTGGGTCATAACATTCTCCCCTACCTAATGTGGCGACGACCGCGGTGCACTACTGCTGCAAGAACTCCCAATTTTTATCTTTGAACTGCCACAGGTCTTCATACCTCTCCTAGATGGCCTCCTCTGGAGATTGTCCCTTCAAGTGGACTAGGAATATAGCAGTGGCCTGTTGTCCCTGTTTTCTCTTGTCTTGGTAGTCCATAATGGCCTCGATGTCTCAATCGTGGGAGGCGGTAATTGTGAGCGGCACCCGCCTTGATTCTCCTCGACTAGGATCATCCTTGTCCTTATGGTACGGCTTGAGGATACTGGCATGGAAGACATGATGAACCTTAAGATGCGGTGGTAGCTCCAACCTATATGAGATTTTGCCGACCTTGGCAACGATCCTGAATGGACCCTCATACTTTAGCACCAAGTTTTGATGTATGCCTCGCTATGCTTTGAATTGCCTTGGGTTGAACTTGACCAAGACCATGTCTCCAACTTTGTAATCTGTGGGATGACGCTTGCGGTCGGCAAACTTCTTCATCTTCTTCGCTTCCTTGTCCAAATAAGACTTGGTAGTGTCGAGTTGCTCCTCAAAGACCTTGGCCATGTGATAAGCCCCTAAACTCTTACCTTCGAACGCAGCTGGCAATGAATGTGAAGTTTGTGGTTGTTGGCCTGTGGCTAGCTCAAACGGTGTCCGCCCTGTTGCCTCACTCCGCTGCAGGTTATATGAGAATTGGGCTACGTCCAATAGCCTTTGCCCAATCCTTCTAATAAAAGTTCACAAAGTGCCTCAAGTAGCACTCTAGCAAGGCATTGACTCGTTTCGTCTGGCTGGCTGGCTGCGGGTGAAAACTAGTAGAGAAATGCAATTTCGTGCCAAGAATCTCGAACAATTCTCTCTAAAAGTTTTCGACGAAGCTTGGGTCTCTGTTGCAAATGATGTGCCTTGGAAATCCCCAATACTTCACCACGTTTTTGAAAAATAGCTTGGCAGCCTCCTTAGAAATACAACCTGCCGTGGCAGGCATGAAACTAGCATACTTAGAGAACCTACCCACCATGACCATAATCGTCCTATACCCATCAGACTTCGGCAAACAAGTGATGAAGTCCATGATCACACTCTCCCATGGACTCTCCGCTACGGGCAGGGGCTCCTAGAGCCCTCTTGGTTTACGTTGCTCCACCTTGTCTTGTTGGCATACGAGACAAGTCTGCACATAGAATTCAATATCATCCCGCATTCGTGACCAGTAGTAAATTACCTCAATCAATTCCCTTGTACGATGATGCCATGGATGCCCGGCCCACAATGTATCATGGCTTTCCTTCATGATCCGCCGCCTGATTGTTCCAAATTTCAGCACATAGATCCTTCGCCCGGTGGTAAGAAGGAGTCCGTCTTCTATTTAGAAGCATCTTGTCTTGACCTGCATGGCTAAATCCTTAAGCCTCTTTACCTCTGGATCATGCTACAGACCATCCTTGATTGCATCTTGGATATCACAATGTGCTGTAGTGATGGCATCCAGCTCGAACTTCCTGCTCAAGGCATCGGTCATAATATTGCCTTTGCTTGGCTTGTACTCCAGCTCATAGTCGAACTCTGCCAAGAAGTCTTGCCACCTAGCTTACTTCGGTGTGAGTTTCTTTTATGATTGAAAGTAGCTAGTGTCCACATTGTCGGTCTTGACCAAGAACTTGGAGCCAAGTAGGTAGTGCCTCCATGCGTAGGCAATGGACGATGGACGTCATCTCCTTTTCCTACACGATATACCGTCGTTCTGTCTTATTCAGCTTGCGGATCTCGAAGGCAATAGGGTGTCTCTCTTACATCAATACTCCCCCAATGGCATAGTCAGAGGCATCCGTGTGCACTTCAAATGTCTTAGAGAAGTCAGGCAAAACAAGGACCAGCTCCTCTATCATGACAACCTTGAGGTCTTCAAAGGTCTTCTTGCACTCCTCGCTCCAAACCCACGACTTATTCTTCTTCAGTAGCTCAGTAAGTGGAGCGGCTTTGGCGAAATAAGCACTTATGAACCTGCGGTAATAGTTAGCAACTCCAAGAAAAGATCTAAGTTCGGTTACCTTTATGGGTGCCTTCCATTCCTTGATGGCCCAAACTTTTGTCTCGTCCATCTGTAGTTCTCCCTGGATGATAATATGTCCCAAGAAGTGCACTTCATGTTGGGCGAACTAACACTTCTCTTGCTTGATGAAAAACTCATTTTCGCGCAGGACTTGGAACACTTTCTTCAAATGCTCCACGTGCTCCTCCAAGGTGTTGCTATAGATGACTATGTCATCCAAGTAGACTACCACGAACTAATCCAAGTAGAGGTGGAAGATCTTTTTCATTAGTGTGCAAAAGGTGGCAGGTGCGTTGGTTAAGCCAAAGGGCATCACCAACTACTCGTAAGCTTCGTACCTCATCACACATGTTATCTTTGGTTTATCTCCCTCCGCTATGCGTACTCGGTAGTAGCCCTTCTTTAAATCTACCTTGGTGAAGTACTTGGCCTATCAAGTCTATCAAACAAGTCGGCAATGAGCGGGATGGGATACTTGTTCTTCACGATCACCTTGTTGAGCGCTCAATAGTCTATGCATAGGCGCATCGAGCCATCCTTCTTCTTTTGAAATAAAACCGATATGCCATAAGGTGCCTTGGATGGATGGATATGACCTCCTCGAGGAACTCTTTCAATTGCTTCCTCAGCTCTTCTAACTCGGGTGGAGCCATGCGGTATGGCGGGTATGCAGGCGGCCTTGCTCCTGGCTCCAGCTCGATCATGTGGTCTACCTCGCGCTTTGGAGGTAGATGTCTCGGCAACTCTTTGGGCATCACGCCCTTGTTTTCTTCAAGCACCTTCTCTATGTGAGATGTCAATGCCTCTTTATCACCATTATCTTCATCTAAGCTCGTAATGGTGGCGACGAACATCGGCTTCCCCTTTTTAGGACCTTCACAAGCTGCAAAGGACGACAGGTGGGCTTGTCCTTCCTTCTTCGGCATCTTGACTACATGTACCATGCAGGGTCCCTCTCGCTCCATCACCAAGAGTTGTTGGAGATAGGGATCGATCATCGTATTGTATCATTAGAAGAATTCTTGCCCAAGTATTATATCAAAGATATCTAAGAAGGCGACAGTGAAGCTAGTCTTACCTTGCCACTTGCCCAACGTGATGTCCACTCCATGAGCGACTCCACACATGGAAGTCAGTGGGGCATTGACCGTCTTTAGGCGGGTGTTGCTTGGCCCATAACTTAGCCCCAACTTTGTTACTGCCGTCTTGATCATGATGTTGGCTTTCGCTCCAGATTCCACCATAGCACGAGTTGGCCATCCGTTGATGGATATGTCCCCATATTGTGCGGAGTAATCTCCCACCTTCTTAGATTACTTCGTGATAGCTCCGCATAGCCCGATCATGCCTAGCTGGGTCGTGCCCGAACTTTGCCTTGGTCCACTTCCTTCTCCTTTCGCTCCTGCAGTATGGCACCAAAGTTCTTCATCTTCGGGCACCTAGCATAGCCGTGAGGACCTCCACATATATAACAGCCGCTGTCCTTCGTGGTCTGGTCCTTTCTCTCAACATAGCCCTATCGCCCGAACCTCCTGCCATAGGATTTGTTGGTATCATGGCTCTTGGGGGAAGAGTGTTGCTCCTTACCCTTGTTACGATCTCCCCCACCTTTGGCATGGCTACTCCTTATTTCTTTGCCCTTGCATTTATCATGCCTGTCATACCTAAAGTCCGTCAGGGCTTAAGCTTGGGTGATGGCCTCATCGATGGTGCTGACTTGGCGACACTCCAACTCTGTCTTGGCCTAACTTTACAACTCACCCATGAAGTGGAAGAGCATGTATTCATCCGTGAGGTTGGGGATTTGGAGCGTAAGGGTAGTGAATTCCTTCACATAGGCCCGTATGCTACCTGTTTGCTTCAATTCTCGGAACTTGCGCTTGGCCTCATAGATGACGTTGTTGGGGAAGAAGGCCTTCTTAAACTCATCCCGGAACTACTCCCAAGTATTGATGGTGCATAGACCCTTCCCGATCTCGGACTCCTTGCGCTTCCACCACAACATGGCCATCTTCGAAAGGTATAGCACGGCTGTGTTGATCCTTATCTCGTCGTTCTTCACTTTGTTACACTTGAAGTAATTCTCCAAGTGCCAAAGAAAGTTCTCCACCTCTTGTGCATCACAGGCACCTTTGAATATAGGTGGCTTGGGAGCCTTAATCTTGGCCTCTCTGTTCGCGTTGGATGTCACGCATCTCCCTGCTTCCACGTCTCCCTTGAGTACTGTCATCTCGGCCTTCATGGTCTCTATTGTGCTTAACACGTCCATGAGTCGACACTCCAAGAAAGTGATTGCCTATTTCATCTCGTACTCGGCCGCCTTGCGCACATCCTACTCCTTCCGGATGTTGTCATTCTCCTCAAGGGTGAATTCCTCTAGAGACTTGAACTTGCTGTCGAACTTGTTCAAGCGCTTGCCCAATATCTCTATGGCCTGCCGGGCAGCATCTACCCTTGTGATCCACTCCATGCCGGGCGTGACGTCCACGGGCTCCTCGCCTCGCTCATCGTCACTCACCTTAGTGGCCGAGGATGAGTAGGATGTTAGGGCCTCGGTTGGTGTAGGCTCGAGCGGCACCTCCTCATTTCTCTTAGAGTTCTTCTTTCCCCTGCGGTGCTTTCTTTCAATATCTTGCTTGACGTTGGTGGTGGCGGTAGTGGCGTTGATGTCTCCCTCACTTGCCATTTCCCTTAGTAGAACCTCGCTCTGATACCACGTTGTCACGGACTTAGACCTCAACTAAGACCTCTGTGCGGCACTTGATAACTTACTCACGAATCTTTCACGATCTTGCAAGCTTAAATAAGCCTTTAAGACTAGATCGCTAAGGAAACGCTAGATTGTAAGAAAGACAAGAGAGCTTTTATGAAGAAAACTTTGTATTACTTGGAAGAATGCTTGATTTCTGGATGGTTTGCTACAAATGAATGCCCCCTCTATTTATACTACTCCTAAGGGGCTCAAGTGTAAATAAAAATTGCTATACAAATTCTTTCATATTTACAAAGAAGTCCATATTCTAGAATTCTGTACACCCTTTAGAGAATTCCAAATCTTTCAAAACTTCTCTACAAGTTTCTACAAGAATCTAGAGTCTTCCACTAACCTCTCCAAGACTCTAGGTTCTTCTCCCTTTTTCATGATCAAGTGGCGAGTCGTAACATTAAGGTCACAAAAATTAAGTCCTATACCTAATTAGCCCGAAATACAACTAAAGTCTGAAACACGTTTAATGTTACACTTTTATTTGGAATTTATCGTATTATATTGTTTTAAGAAATACAGTGTTTGAATAGATTGTATTGTTCTCCGTCGTTACATAGCGTCACTCATTCATGATTCAAATAATAAACCTACAAGAAAAATATGGTACATGTAAAGATACTATGAAAAGGTAAGATAAAGAAAAAAATAGAATTATTAAATAATAAGTAAAGAAAAAATGAGAACAACTATTAAGATAAAAATATAATTATTAAATAATAAGTAAAAAATATGATGAGAAAAAAATATTAAGATAATGACGCGATCACACTGAATATAATTTTTTTATATTTTTAAACTTCATAATTAATCAAACAAAAAATATATAGTGTGAAGCATATGTAATGATGATCAAATAAAATTAATGATGGACTCCATTTTCGAAGTATTTTCAGATCTAGATGTGTAGAGATTGTTAATCATGTTATTTAAATTAGAATACATTATATATATATAACTCTCCTACTGCTACGATTATGAAATCACCTACTCCACTTAAATAACTGAGACTCGATTTTTGTGCCAAAACGTGATTTTTTATGCCGTTTAGCCCAAAATAGTTTTTAAGAAAAAAAAATTAAAAAATTGAAAAATATATTTGGTAAATATATCAAATTCCCAAATTCTAGAAAAAACTAGAACTTGGGAAGTTTTAAAAATTTAAAAATTAATTTAAATTTTTATATTTTATAAAAATACCATCATTTCTTAATTTCAATTAATATTTATTTACCAACTTATTTCATTAATGTGGTCAACCAACACCATTAAATCATATCTCAATCAATTATGTTATAAATTAATTTTTTAATGAAACATATTCATTATAAAATAATGACACAAACTTATGGGTATTTTTAATAATTTTTAGAACTTACAAGTATAAAATAATATTTTTTGAAACAGCCAAATATTCTTAGAAAAATTTATGGCCAAACACATGGTAAAACTTCACCCAAAAATTACTTGCCAAAAATATTTAAAAATTTAAAGTCCAACGCTAGCTTAATATTAATTTAATAAACTACACATTTCATTAAAAAAAATTAAAATATGAACGGGAAAAATAGCTAACTTACCAAATCTGCATATCACATGATATCTTTTATTATAAATGTTTATGAAAAAAGTGGCATCATGTTTAAACTAGATACAGGAGTCCGTAGTAGCATTGGCTTAATACATATTTTTCTCTCAATTTATGTGACACTAATAAAATTTGAAGAGTCGTCTAAATATTTATATAATTTTTAAATAATTTAAATTATTAATTATCGTAATTTATAGTAATTTTTACTTAATTTTCAAATAATATGTATTATTTTCTTTGTCCTAATTAATGTGGCATAGATAGAACTTCAATAGTCAATCAATTTTTTATATGTTTTTTTTAAATACTTCAAGTTGTTAATTTTGAGATTATAGTTACTTTTTACGTCGTTTTTTAAATAATACATGTTACTTCCCTCTGTCCCAATTTATTTAGTACCGATAGAATTTTAAGAATCAATCAAAAATTTAATATCTTTTAAATATTTAAAATTGTTAATTATCGTGATTTATAATATTTTTTACGTAATTTTTAAATTTATAAAAGACTAAGAAAAATAAAATAAAATAATTAAAATAAACCTCCCACCCGACCCCCGAAAAGGACCAAAATACCCTTCAATGCCAAAACAGATATGTTGATTGTTGCCTGTTTTGGCATAAAAAACTCTTATCTGTTTTGGCATAAAAAACTCCCTCTTATAACAAAGTAATGCATATAAACAAGGTAGGTGTATGGGATGTATTTTCCATTGTTAAGTTGTATATATCCATCGATCTTCGACTGGGTGCTCAAAATTCATTCGGAATTTTGTCTCGCAAATGAGATATGCTATCCTATCAAATTTAACGTCCGAATTTAATGGCACATATGAAATTCCCTCTTTTGTATTACATATGCTAGACAAAAATGTGAAGGGAACTAATCAAGCACCTTCCTCTCTTGTATTAAGTGCTCTAGATAGAGATGCGTATGGAACTACCCAGACTAGGCTAGTTCCTCTTTTGTATGGATGAACCTTCTACTATCTAAATAATAATCCTTCCATTTTTATAGCAAAAAAAATGGAAAAATTACACCATACATGTATTTAAGAGTCAATAATTCAAGTTTTAAATGTAATTTTAAGTATGTTCAACTTATAACATCTTATTCTCAAATCTTAACATATCTCTATTTATTTAAAATTAGTTTAAATTAAATCCTTTATAATTTTTTTATTTAGATCACAATTAATAAGAGATAATTATTTGGAGAGAGAATACAATCTGATAGCGCATTAATGGGATCAAATCAAATCACTGTAATCTTGGTTAATAACCACACCTAAATTTTTCACCCTTTTCGTGTGCTTTTATTTTTTTTTTCTCTTTCTACTTCACATTCTCTATTCAACTTAATTCAAAACACTTTCTAATCTAAAATCCTATAGCAAATCATTGTTCTGTCGCATGAATTGCTTCACTTGTGGAATTGCTTCTTGTGTTTTCAATGACTTTGATTGATCCACTAAAATAATTGATTGTGTGACCAATGAGCATGATGTGTTCATCCCAGGTCATCAATTGACCTTCACCTGTACTGCTACCAACAATCACACCCTCGATGCCATTTTCGATTTACAAATTTATTAAGGCGTCATAAGCCTCAAGATCGAATCTTCCATCTGGTAGATATGAGGTTTTGATTGTAGTAATCAACCAAAAGTGCTTTTATGTCCTCGACAATTTTCCTATTTTTAACTTCATTACTGCATATTAGAAGGTGGAAACTTAAAATTGAAGGTGGAAACTTAAAATTATTGCTGCTCTTGTTAAGTTTTTGTATTAATACCTTGTTATCGAAGTTAGTATGAAATTATTATGAATTTGATATATTCTAATTTTTTTGTCCAAACTTTTGTATTGACATGAAAATGTTTTTTTTATGTGAATATACATGTGAAAAATGTTTACAAATTTAAGTTTGATTCTTGTTTTTTTATAGTTGTCATAAATTTGATATGAATTTTGTAGTTGTCACAAACTGGTACGCAATGTATTTTTTATGTAATTGATGTAATGTGCTAAGATTTTGAGTTTGAAATGGAACCATGACTACAACAACTTCATCACCTAATTGTTGTTTCAAAGTTTGCAAGATTCTGAGTGTTTTCCATTAATTAAAGATGGTGTTGGGCCAAGTTTGGAGATTAGGCTCACAAAACCTAACTCCGCTACTTAATTAGCCCGAAATACAACTGAAGTCTGAAACAAGTTCAATATTACACTTTTATTTAGAATGTATCGTATTATATTATTTTAAGAAATATAATATTTGGATAGATTATATTGTTCTTCATCGTTATATAACGTCACTTATCCATGATTCAAATGATAAACCTATAAAAAAAGTAGGGTACGTGTACAGATACTATGAAAAGGTAAGATAAAGAAAAAAAATTATTAAATAATAAATAAAAACAAAATGAGAAAAAATATTAAGATACAAATAGAATTATTATATAATAAATAAAAATATTATAATAAAAAAATTAAGATAGCGAAGCGATCACACACGAAATATAATTTTTTTTATATTTTTAAATTTCATAATTAATCAAACAAAAAATATATATTGTGAAGCATAGGTAATGATGATCAAATAAAATTAATGATGGACTCCATTTTCGAAGTATTTTCAGATCTGTAGAGATTGTTAATCATGTTAGTATATATATATATATATACAACTCTCCTACTGTTACTATTATGAAATCACCTACTCCACTTAAATGCCGAGACTCGATATTTGTGTTAAAATGTGATTATTTTTTTTGTTTGACCTCAAATAATTTTTGAGATTTTTTTTTAAAAAAATTAAAAATTAGTGTTTGATCATATAATATCCCAAGTTTTCAAGTTCTAGAAAAAACTAGAACTTGGGAATTTGAGAAGTTTTAAAAAAATTAAAATTATTCCAAATTTTTATATTTTGTAAAACAATTATTATTTATTAATTTCAACTAATATTTATCTACCAACTTACTCCATTAATGTGGCCAACCAACACCATTAAATAATATCTCTATCAACTATGTTATAAATTTTTTTTTAACGAAACATGCTCATTATAAAATAATAACACAAACTTATGTGTATTTTTAATAATTTTTAGAACTTACATGTATAAAATAATGTTATAAAGTTTTTTTTAACAAAACATGCTCATTATAAAATAATAACACAAACTTATGTGTATTTTAAATAATTTTTAGAACTTACATATATAAAATAATATTTTTTAAAACAATCAAATATTCTTGAAAAAATTTATAGCCAAATACATGGTGAAACTTCACCCAAAAATTACTTATCAAAAATATTTAAAAACTTAAGACCAAACGCTAGCTTAGTATTAATTTAATAAAATACACATTTCATTAAAAAAAAATTAAAATACGAACGGGAAAAATAGCTAACTTACCAAATCTGCATATCACATGATATCTTTATTATAAAATGTTTATGAAAAAAAGTGGCATTATATTTAAATTAGATACAGGAGTCCGTAGTAGCACTGGCTTAATACATATTTTTCTCTTAATTTATGTTAAACGAATAAAATTTGAAGAGTCATCTAAATTTGAAGAGTCATCTAAATCGAAAAATGTATGTTACTAAATTAAATTTATAAAATGGTGCTTTGAAATTTTGAAATGGACCGTCCCACCCCCACCAAAGATTTACTTCATTGGGAACTACGCCATCACTTTTGCATCTTTGTCACAAGTAAAAATCAAAATTCAAAACTAGTTTCTATTATAAGATTTGAAAGGATTAACTCCTTGTTGGCATGGGCGTAGCCGCATTATGGACAGAGGGTTCATCTGAATCCTTTTCGGCGAAAAATTATATTATTTATATATGATTAAAATAATTTTTTATGTATAAATAATAAATGTCAAACCATTTTCGATTAGTTCGTTCAGATTTTGAACCCTATTGCTTGTCGGAGGGTAAAAACTTTGTGTTTTTTTTCCAGGAGTTCAGTAAGAAGATCATTCCTTATAAGAGGAGATTATACATAAAAAGATAAAAATATTAGCATATAATATTCATGTTATGCTACATGAAACACCAATTTTTTTTTTTATTACAAAGGGAAGACATGTATTCTGCCACATTATTCATACAATGTCTATACTTATTCTACAAGCTCACTCAAAATAGTAGTACATTGAGCTAACAACAGATAATTCAACATGTTTGAAAGAACATTAAGCATATCTTTCTATCTAGTGATATGCTCGATAAATGAATCCAATTCCATTCGAGAAACACCCCCTTTCTCTGTGGACTGCCTCACGGTTTCTCCCAGTTCTTTTGCTCTTTTCCTAATCTCGTCTCCTTCTTCCGATGCCATTAACTTCCTCACGACATTATCAACGGTGGATGCAGTGACCACCTCGTCGCGTTTCTGGTCCCACTCCTTAATGATGAGGCCTGTTTTCAATATTTCCGTCAACAAAAAACCATTTTTGGGGTGGTCAGAGTGTGTAGGCCAAGCAATTATTGGGACTCCCAAAGTAATGGTCTCTACACAAGCAGTCCAGTCACACGCACTCAAGAACCCGCCAATAGATGAATGAGCCAAGATTTCTGTCTGTGGTGCCCAATCTCTTAGCAGTAACCCGATTCCATTTAATCTTTCCTCAAACCCTGCATGAAACTCAAATTTTCTATAAGGGTCTTCCTTCATATAAATATCTCCATTATCAGGCTCGTTCAACAACCATATGAACTTTTGTTTGCTAAGCTCTAAACCCATGGCGAGCTCCTTGATTTGTTCATCAGAAAATGAAATCAATATTTCATAAGATACGAAAAGAACTGATTTTGGAGGTTGTTTGTCCAACCAATCCAAACAGGGGAATCTGTTTTTTTCTTTCTTAATAGGCCGGAGAACCGGTCCTACTGCCCATTGCTTCTTGTTTTGTCCAATTCCAAGCAAGTCAATAAAAGTATTAGTACCTTCCATAACTTTGCTTGTATTATTGATGTCACCGGCGGAGCTATTCCCTATAAACTGAACTAGAAAAGATGATATCCGCATGATTTCATCGCAATACCATCCTTCAGAGGATGGTAGCCTTTGAAGTAGTTGTTGTTCAAGCGGGATAGGCAATCCCACAATAGGGAATATGTGATCACAATACATACCAAACGCCGAAATTACAGGATTAAAGATATATGACTCTGCATTATGGAAAGATGAAATATCCTGAACATTATAAGACATTAGACAATCATGAATCATCACAACTCTTGTTGATTTAGACGAAATATCACGTAAGAAGGAAGTAGTGGACTCGCGAAGACGCATGCAAACATTCCACATTAAGTGGAAGTGTTTAGGTACTTCGCTCGGGATATCAGGGTCGAGCGGAGTAGTAGTCATTTGGAGGTCATGAAAATGAATTTTGACTAAATCGGAAGGATTTAACGCTGTGGCACGACTCCTGGTGTCATTATTGTAATTGGGTAGGCTGAGATAGTGAACAGAGAGACCATAAGAAGCGATTAAACAGGCAAATTGGAGAAAAGGGTCAAGATGGGTTTGAGTTTGGAATGGAACCATGACTACAACAACTTCATCACCTAATTGTTGTTTCAAGTTTGCAAGATTCAGATTGTTATCCATTGAAAAGATTTGTTTTTTTTTTTTGGATGTGGAAATGCTGATAAGGTTTTCTCAAGCAAATGCTGACCAGAGAGTATGGGATGAGGGCGAGAATGAGAGAGAGACTAAGCAAACAAAAAGGAGTTATTAAATAGGCGTTTGGCCATCAAAATAAAAAAGTAACCATATGGAGCCATGTTTCCATCTCTCATAACATTAAAACAGAAGTTGGGGTCAACAACAAGGATTGTTTTGAGTAGCCAGTATTTTTTCATAATTAATCTAGAGGTCTCGAATTTAATAGTTCTTGAATATGAAGTAATTTTTTTTTAAAAAGTATTTTATTCCTCAATATAAATTTTTTTTATGCGAATTTAAATCTAATCGAACTTCTCTCGTATTAATAATTTTCACTATTGAAAGAAGCAACATGTGGTTGGCGCATTTATTTGGTTGATGACAATAATTGACATCTTTTTAGTTTAGTCGGTGGATAAAATAAATGAAATTATTTTTGTAAAAAATAAAAATTGGAAGAATATTTTTTAATATAATAGTAAAAAGTGAAACAAGTATCAATAAGGTTTATGATGGAGTGATAAGTATTTCTTCATCCTTAAATAAAAGTGAGTTCCTTGGTTAAAGAATCGCTTTTGTTGAAAGGTGTTTTACCCTCAATTTAAATTTTTTTGACTTGAATCTAAATTTAGTCAAACTCCAATATAAATATCGAACACCACATGAAAAATAAAAAAAACACCTCTCGATTGCTTTCCAAAAGCCCAATGGACCTGAGAACATGCAGAAGAAGAAGCAACAGGTCACGAGACTCCATTGAATTGAACACATATCATTTGGCTTCACCTAAATTTATTGGTGAAGTTTGTCTTCTTGCATACACTTGATTTTAAACAGGATGGCTGTTTCTACCTACCGTCCTCGATTTACTGAATTGTAAACACTATTAATTTTTTAAAACGTCAACAAACTATACTAACAGACAAATTAAAACTATTTTTAAAAAAAAAAAAAATGTCACGGCTTCAAAAAATTACTTTACCTACTTTTTAATCCCTTTTTTTATTTAGATGCTACCAAGTTGGGCCATTAAAATTTGTGGCAGTCACATTGTGTTATTTCAAAAAAAAATAATTGTTAATTAAGGAATTCTTACATAATTGTTCAGGTGATAAAAAAAAAAAATCAACAAAATGGCCACAATGTATAATATATTAACATTGTATAAATAACAATATAATGTATCAATATTATGTAGATAGTGTATAATTATGTATTGATGATGTATAAACTATATATTAGATATGTTATCATATGTATATATATTTATATACATTATTGATACAATAAAATATACATTGCATATTAATATTTTTTTTAAATCCCAACAAACTCAAATCTTCTCTAAAGAGCGCCACAATTTTGATTAATATAAACTATATATTAGATATGTTATCATATGTATATATATTTATATACATTATTGATACAATAAAATATACATTGCATATTAATATTTTTTTAAAATCCCAACAAACTCAAATCTTCTCTAAAGAGCGCCACAATTTTGATATGAACTCTATTAATATTTCAAGTTTTTTTAAATATACCATTAATGACTCGGAGAAGAAGACAAATCAAAAAGGAAAAAACAATAGTTAAAAAAGCATTGCGCTTGAAATTGAAAATCGCCGAATGATCATTTTATGTAATTAGTAATAATTGAATTGTTTTAAATAAGAAATTTTGACCCGACATTTTTGTCTAATTTTCTCAAGATAATAGCCAATGACTTTCTTAGGCACACTGAATTATGCTAATTTTTCTTAGTTGAATTTGTATAGAACTATCAATATGGGTTAGTTCAGTTCATCCAGGTTAGTTTATATAGGCTTTGAAATTTTATGGGTCAAATTAAAATGACCCATTATTTTGACGGACCAAAAAAAGTCAATCCAAACCACAATTATGTGGGCTATGGGCCGCACCGACAAACCCACTTTTTAAAAAAGAGTATATTTTTTATAATTTAAATTTTAAAATATTAACATAAATATCGACAAGATAATATTAAATGGTGTTTACTACTTGTTAATCAAGTCTCAAATTTATAAATAAAATAATCTTAATAATACTTATTAAGTTTGAATTCAATTAGAGATTTGGTTGTATAACTTCAATCTGAAATCATTGTCATTCTATATAAATATTTTGAATACGACCGTACAAGAAAATATTTTTTACATTTGTGTTTTTGAATTTTGTAATATTCGGTTTAAGACTTTAAGTTTGAAGTTCTCTTGTTATTTTTAGTTATTCTATTTTATTTTTTATTCGGCCCATAGGCCGGCCCAACCTACATTGTTTAAGCTTTACAAACTGATGGATGTATTCAGGCCGAGCTAAAAAGTCTTATTTTTAAATGGGCTCTAAAAATATTAGCCCACTCTTATCTAATTATGGGTTGGGTCGGACTGGACCAACAAGCCTAACCCTTATGTCACTACTCTAAATTTGTAATTGTTATTTTTTTTTGGTGCTCACATCAGAGTCTTGATTAAATTTGGATTGCACATTACACAACCTATTCTAGAGATAACACTCGACTAAATTCGAATTGAGTACTACAAGGCCTATTCTGTGGTGGGAATTTCAATAGATTTTTTCTCCATACGAAGTCAAATCTAAAATCTCTAATTAAGAATAAAACAGTACTATTACTACACTACAAGTCTACAACCCATGTAGTGCACAAGCGTAAGCTTTACTTTTGTCAAAAACTGAAAAATTGCTTGGTCTGGCCCATAATTCAACCATGTTTTGGAGGGCAGTAGTGTTGGGCAACTAAATGGGCCGTGGCTTGGCCCAATATATGAAATAAAACCCTAGTTCCAGTCTCTTAGTAGTATATTTACAGCTCCAAGGCTTAGAAACCCTACACACCACTTCTCCTTTGTTCTATTCCTCCTATATGTGGTTTTTTTTTTATGTTATTCGTAATAATCTCTATTTTCATCTGAATTATTCTCTTGCCTTTGAATTAAAAAACCATTGAAATAATTAAGGATATGGTTTTATTTCTCTGCATTTTAATGCAAAAAAAAGGCAGAAATTTATTGCAGGAAAGTTGAGTCGCTTCACCCGTATTGATTTTACTAGGTGCAGTGAATTTACATCCTGTTAAATCTTCTTTTTCTTTTTGTGAAATTTTATTTTTATTATTATTGGGGTTTTTCCTATGATGGCATGAAATCTTTGAGACCTGAATTCTATATTTTGATGAAAACTACAAGCAATTTTTCTGAGGATTTTACCCCATTGTTTTTATTTGATTTGATTTGATTTATCTTCTGTTCTTTGTTTTTTTTTCTTTTTCATTTACTAAAAAAATGATTTTAGTAACTAATAAAGGTGCATTCACGTGAGATTGCCTATGCACCGGATTATTTTTTAAAAAAATGATGATATTGAGATGATATGATGATCGCACTGGGCTCTGAGCAGTTTATGAAGACTGTTTATCTTGATGCACAATTGCAGCCTAGAAAGCTATAGCTGATCATTCTCAATAATTTCAAATTTTGATAATAATTGTTGTTAATAAATATGAAAGTTGATTATTGGAACATTTTACTCAAATGTGATACTTGAACCCCAACTCATATCATTAATGACAGTAATGTTATTAGTTAGATTTATCAATTATTGGTTTAAGTGAAAAGATAAAACATTGGAGCTGGCTATGTTAGTGAAATAATCAAATGTCAGTATATCCATGTTATGTTAGATGAAACAAAAACAAAAAAAATTCTCATTACAAAGGAAGACATATATATTCTGCAAACATTATCATACAACGTCTTTGAAACAATACCTCTCGTACATTTCGTTAGAATGATAATACTAATAACAATAGCTCAAGAACATCTTAATTGCTACCCATTTGTAAGTGACACTGATATGATGTTAAAAATTAGTCCTGGTAAAGTAGATGATTCTAAAACGAACAGCTCATTCAACAGCACAAGGATGATTCAATACCTGATTAGTAGTATAGGAAACTTGACATTGCTCCAACTAGCATGCTAAGTATCTAAGGCATCCCCAGCATACTACCAGATAGTGTACATTTTGAACTTTGAGTGGTGACAAGATTGAATAAAGCTGGTAAACTATCTAACACTAATTGAACTACTTTGGGGCATTGGTAGTTCAAGGATAATCAGGAACAAACAACTTTCTGATTGTCTGATATACTGGACTTCTCCATCCATAAGCTGTAGGATTCTTCTGCACATGCTTAGGCCTAAGCCTTCTTGAGATACCCATCGACTGCTATGGAACATATCTTGTATCAAGTCGGGAGGAAGACCTTCACCAGGGCAAACAATCCTTTTCCACGAAAACAGTAGGAAAAATCAAACAGCAAACTGAGACAGTAATATGATACCAAACAGCATTAAAATGCTGAAAAAATTAAACCTAAAAGTTATGATTGTATTGACACCTTCATCGATCGAGAGCCCTAGTTGACAACCAAGAAAGCTAATCAAGTGTACTAGTAAAACACCATCATATGCAGCATATGGTACACTTCTAAAAAGAATACTTTAGCAGTTACTATAAACAAAGTAGTGCATCCAATCACCATTAAAAAAAAATCAGATTAAACTTCAAATCAAAAGCTTAAGCTCTTGATCCTCCTATCTCAGCTTGAAATGATAGTGTCCATGAACTAACATTTTGAGGTAGGAAATCATATGTTTCTTCATCAAACACAAACTTAAAAGCTGAAAGACAGAGACAAGACCATTGGTAGTTCCGAAGTTAAAAGAGATAACAAATCAATGGAAGTAGTGTACTGATGATTTTTTTATCAATCTCAAGTTAACATTTTACGGTTATATTTGTATCTTATCCAGGGCCATAATCTTATATTAACGTGTTTTATTACCTTATACATAGTCAGAACTTGTAGTGTGCTTCTCGAGTCAAGTCAGAAGGATGAACACACTTGTGTTTGTCCTTTTAATGCCAAAAAGGTGCAGGACCAAGAACTTTTAATAAATAGAAGTGAGGAGCTTTTATGTAATTTTGAGAAGGATTAAAGGCATGCAATTTGTAGATAGAAAAGCATTTGGAAGTTAAGGAAAATGTTCGGGAGTCCAATATGCTGATCAAATGATAAAAGTCAAAGAGCAAAGGAAGGTGGCTAAATGCTACACCCCAAGAAAAGTGGTACCAGTAAACCAGTGTGTAATTAATATCAAACTCCATATTCAAAATATTTGACCGATCAGTAATCATAACATATCAACCAGTAAGTTCAGACAAACTTATTGAGATGTTATGAATTATTCAGTTCTGCCCGAATAAACCTAAAGAGAAAAAGAGTTGAACAGCCAAGCAATGACAGTTACAGCTGATGAAGTGCAAATGGTCGAGTGGATAAGATCTTCCGTTCAAGGATCTTTTAAGGAACCAAACCTTCAAGATTCAGATGACAGTAGATGCATGCTGATATAGCTCATTCACTACAAAAGTAAAGAGAAAGTTGAAGAATATACCTGAACTCAATATGTACGATAGTTACTCCATCAGAAATTTGCTTCATACTTGGTCGAAGATGGACTTCAACCCACCCTTCTTGGGATGGTGCATAGCTTGCCATAATCTGCAAGAAATCAGCAAAGACCTGTTGAATTCTGACTTGATCTCCATAGACGCTCAATGTCTTGATTTCGTCTGGAATATCCCGGATAAGTTGCACCCCTCTTTCCCTCAATAATAACATTACTTGGCTAACAACAGCATCTATCACACTCGCAAGAAAAAATTCTCTTTTCTCAAGCTCCAGTGAACTGTTAGAAGTTTAATGGATAATCATTTTCGGAAGAAGAGCAAGGAACTTCATAAATTGAAGTCAGCTACCAATCAAACCCACCCCCCCACCCCCACCCCACCACCACCAACAACACACATGCACACAAAAAAGCAACCCAAAAAGAATAAGAACAGGGAGGATGATCAAAAGGAAAGTGAAAAATCTAAAATTATTCTAACATTACATGCTTAGGCAACACAAGGTAAATGCCTCTCGAAAGACCAACCTGTGTTTGTGTCTCCTGGAAACTAGCTTGCGAGTTCAAAAAGTAAAGTCTTTGTACCTACGTTTAAGATTCACATGGAAATATACTGTCAAACAGATATACACCCTCATTCAACTAATCCAGATTTCTTGACTTCAGCAATTGCCTTAAATTTGATTAGCTTGTCACTACTGTTGCGAAGTCAGTTCTTGTCCACAAACAGTAACTAGTTTAACACCACTACAAGCTACAATTCAGATTTAAATACGACTTGACACCTATGTTATAAATTTTGCCAGTAAGCTCCAAAATGCCTGTCACAAATAAGACCAAACTAGTATCTCTTCTGTACTTTCGTCTTGAACATGAAAACAACTAAAGAGAAGTAGCAGTATATTGCAATGTCTATGACAAAGGTAAGGGTTTTTTGATTTTCTGACCATAACTCATAAAACACTAACACATTTCTACATGGACTTTGAAAGTTGTACTAGAGTATACTGTGACATAGTAGACAGATTTATTTAACTGGGATGATAGAACAAATAATTGAATACGAACTTACCCATCCTCAATATTGTCCAGATCAACACCCCTTATGATTTTAGACAGCTGCCTCTCACAAGCAGCACTTGTTTCCAGAAACTGCTTCTGGTTTTCTGTCAAATCTGTGGCCTCTAATAATGAATTTGTAAAGCGTATGCCATTCAGAGGATTCTTTATTTCCCGAAAAATGTAAGCCAAATCTTTCATCCAAAAGTTACTCGTCTTTTCCTGTTGTCTCTTCATTAGAGTTTTCTGCAATTCAGGACTTGCAATCTGCAAGAAACAAAAGGTCCCAATAATTTGACCGTCCACGTTGACTCTCTTGTTTGCAGTCAAAAGAACTTGAACAAATTTTCCATTTCGGTCAGAAAAGGAAAAAGGGAACTTGTCTATCTCCTGGCCTCCAATTGCATTATGCAACATGATCATGAATTTCGTCATGGCGTCTGGGCCCTTGAGCCGACAGAAATTGCCAAAAATCTCACCAACCAACATTTTCCCAATGATTTCTTCTCTGTTCCAACCACTAAGTTTTTCCATAGCAGTGTTCCACTCAAAGCAACACGTGTTCTCATCTGATACAAAAATGGGCGGGATCAGAGGATTAGGGCTGTGCATTATGGCCTTGTAATCACCTTGTATACGAACAAATTTGTCTAGTACAACTTTTTGGGCGGTAATATCCTGGCCAATGAAGCAGACTCCAACAATGTTATTTGTGTAGTCTTTGCTAGAGCAAGCATTAACCACCACAAAGACAGTCTTCTTCAGTTGCTCAGCTCCAAATGTCCTTAACTTTATTTCTATGTTCTTATCTTCTTCACCTGTGATTGGTTTAGCAACAATATTAGGTTTCTCTCCTCTTTCATTTTCTGTAGGTGGCTGGGACACGAAGAGGGTGGATACCAATCAGTTTCAATTACAATGTGCAATAAACTCAAGCTACATACACGCTAAAGAGAGAATGTTGCCCCCCCGCTGTCGGGATTAGCCGGAATCTGATATTAAATGCAATTTTTTACGCCCATGTGCTCTGAAATCACCTAGAGTTCATCAATATTGAAACTGACCTCCCAAAAAACACAAATTATTTCATGATTAAATCAGAAAGCTTTGACACAAGTTGGTACATGCTAAATGATCAATAAAAGATCTTGATTACTTCTCATGTTTCCATTTTAGGTGGTTTATGACATGGTATGGTTTCTGGGCTAGCTTATCACAATCTAATCAACACTTCATAAGTGCTAACTTCTAAGTGCATAGTGACAATCCAAAATTACTAAAATAATAGCACTAATTAGTGAAAATTCTTACAAAGATTATGGGAGGCAATGTATAGGATTATTTTGAAACAGAAAAAAAGAAAAGAAAAGGAGAGGAACGAACAGTTGGTAAAATATTGAAAATTTCTGCCAGACCAGGGTAAACACATGTTTATGAATATTATAAATTAGTCAATTCTTATCAGAAGCAGTATATAAATCTTTATGAACCTACAACCTCTAGTTTACACAGGGATATGGACAATAGACATTTAATGTATTAAAAGTGCCAATGTCTAAATATGAACGTAAAAAGAACACATCTTGCCAAGAGCTTCTTATATGTAAAAATATCTATCCAATACAAAGCAAATAGCAATATAAACCAAACATGCAACCGCACCCATAGGCGCATCCTCTTTCCTATAAATGAAAGACTAAACCTCATGATTTCATTTACTTTTAATGGATAAAAACATATCGGCAACGGGCAACCATCATTTGTAACATGATTCCAGGAGGAATAAGTAGAGATCACTAGAACCCGTGATGTCTTTGCCACTAAAATTTAAAAAACAAAGAAGAGCAGACAAGAGAATAATCACTCAATACAGCCTAAGGAAACTCCATAGGTAATGAAATGCACTTATTGGAATGAAAGAAATGTACAGCAGATTGGTATAACCTCTTAAAGCATTGCAGAGAAGGTTCTCAGCAGTTCTCTGTGATTCTACATGGACAAGATCATGAACCAACAACTTCCCCATTGCTTCTTCAACTGACAACTCTGTCAACTCGGCAACTTTAGCATTCCATCCATTTATGCGACCTTCAACATCAACGGCAAATATGGGTGCTGTAGCAGTCTCTACCAATCTTACCATTTCTCTGGCAACAGATCTCAGTTCATCCATCCCTTGCAACCCCTCTTCCTGGAGCTGAACATGAACAGTAGCCTTAGAACTACTTGCCTCAGCATCCTTGAATGAATCACGTAGAATTAGCTGCAAAGAGTGAATTGCATCCATTTCTGCATTCTCCCATGGCAAACTGCGGCTCTTAACAACTTCCAAAAATGCCTTGAAGGAAGAACGTGGATGCATTTTCTGCCAATCATCTTTGTCTTCTGGATGATGCTTTGCACCACCCCACTTTATCTCGCTCGCAGTGTGCGAACGGAACCAAAACAGGAAATAGTTTGAAGTTACATAAGCAACAGCCATCCCACAAACAGCAGCACCAAGAGAATCTGCCTCAGGATACCCTGCATCAGCCAAACTATCAGTACTTAGGCCTGTTGAGTCCACATGACAAGTTAATAGCCACTCCACAATGCCCTTTATCTGGGCTTCAGTAGGTGTAACACCCAAAGGATAGTATCTCCCCTGGTAGTACAAAGCGGTCCCATCACATTTCACAAGGTCGGCAATACTGGGGTTCTGAGTAACAATCCCCGTAGGTGAGTCTCGGAGAAGCATGTCACATAACAGTGTCTGTGTCCTCAAAACACGCTTTTCAGCCAACTGCGATGCCAATTGTAATTCCATGTTTAGTTGGAGCCCGAAGGCCTGCATGAGGAATTCACAGGCATAACGAAGGGGGAAAGGAATGAACCGAGCAGAAGTATGGTGTCCCACAACCAAGCCCCATAATCTCATTGCATTCCGGCCTCCAGCAACTTCATCATCATTTCCATTTATAATAACAGCCAGTGTTAACGACGCAACATTGCCCATATTGACCATATACTGGGGGTGACAACCATGAGGAGCCCTAAGTGTTGAACCAACTAAACATAAAGGCTGCTTGAGTGATTCATCCTGAATAACCCTCACAGGAGTGGCAGTACAATCCACAATCATTCTAACCCTGTTCTGCTTAAACAAGAATCTTGATGCTTGTGGAATGTCAGTAGCTGGATAATGCAAACCAATATAAGGCTCCAAATCCGACCTTCTACTCTCTGCCGCGACCTCCCCATGCTCATCATCATGAAACTTATACACCATAACCCGATCATACCCCGTAAGCTCCCTCACACTCTTAACAACAGTATCACACAAAAGATCAACGTCCCCACCAGGTAACGATTGCAAAGACGAAATAGCCCTCACAGCAAGTTTCTGCGATTGCACTGCTCCAGCAATAGACAACGCAGGATCCTCTGTTCTAGCAGGCTCTAAATCAATCACAATACCCACATCAATCCTATGCAAAATCGCGTAAAAGGGTTTCCCAGAATTCCTCGAATGAACCCAAATCGGATTCAACAACGTAATCTCACGTGCCCCAAAAGCAACTTCAAGCAAACCAGAACTCGAAGGGCTGAAAAGGGTCCTCACATCAGTTCCAATCTTGAGAATTTCAGTCTTGTCAAGACTTGGAACTGATTGCGGCATAATATCAAGCATCTCACATGCATTTTCACTGTAAGCAATAACACAAAAAGTCGACTCATCAACAGCTACCGTACAACCAAAAGGTTGAATATGACCCCCTCTTTGAAGTTTAGTCAAATAAGCAGTAATTTGATGCTCTGGTACAGATTCTGTAGTATTTCTAACAGATTGTGAATAATCAAATGACTTTCCAGATTCTCCAGATTGTTCAAATGCAGCATGTAGCCTAGCATCAGTAGTATATTGTGCTACTGCTTTGCTTATTGATGCATTATTATTATTGCTCGTACCTGAAAATTGAGATTGATTTTTTGGCCGATGATTACGAGCCTGCTTTCCTCTACTTCCATCCCCAGAAGCCATCACTCATCAAGAACAAGATTACTGCATCATAGTAGGTACAATTTGCTTGCTTACTGAGTCGACAAGTTTTTTCCGAATACTAAAAGGAAAAACAGAGAGAGAAGCAAGACAAATAAAAATTGAATAAGTACAAATAGTATACTAAATTGTTGAATAAGTACTAATAATATACTTTAAATGGTAAAATGGTGCATACATATCCTAGAAGGGCAGCGTTTGAGTAATTGATAGGGCTGCATAAAATAAATTCTTATGATCAGACTTTTTTTCAAATTTTGCATATAACAAAAATTTTAGTGTATCGGGCTATCCTTTTACGTATCGTAGAATTTGAAATGGGGAAGTGACCATGAGTTTGACAGATAAATTAATCAAGTGAATTCCAGATTTGAAATTGTGAATTTTTATAAGTTATAATGATCTCAATTGAATTTTTTAATAACAGTGTTATTATTCAAATAATTTTTAATTACTATAGCAAAGATATTATTAAATAGCACATATAATAAAACATAATATATAGAAGTTTGTTCCAAAAACAAAACTTGATTTGTAATTATAAAATAACTATTTTAAAAAAAAAGTGCTACACTTTTATGGAGTAGTCGGTTAATATTTGGTGACTATATTGAATTGAAGAATGGCAAGATGGTGTAAGCAAGCAAAAAGTAGTTTTTGTTTGATTCCTATGGTTTTATTTTATTTTTTTTTAAAAAGTTATTCGTTCGTATATTTATATTATATTAATAAATATAAAGTATATATTTTAATATACATATTTTTAATTTAATTATAATTAAGTATTATATATTTTTACTTTAATCTTTGGCAATAAATCTTGAGTGCAAATAAGTATACCTCCTGACGAGACATTTTTCATTACCTTTTATCACAAAGTAGAACTATTTACAATAAATACAATAAAAAAAACAAAAAACACTATCTAATACAAACAAATAAATTTGCAAAAAAATAAAAAACATTAACAAAAGTTGAACAAAAACTCAGAGAAAAGAAACATGATAATTTGGACTCATTCATGAACCTTTTCTTCCTTTTTTTCCCCCTTTTAACTTTTCTTTTTTTTTTTTCAATTTTCTTTATGCATGAATTTGATATAAAAAATTATTATCTGGATTTTGTTTTCGTGAGTTGGAAATATTTGTGGTTGTGGTGAATTGAATGTCTGTTTTTGGCAATAAAAGTAGATCATTTCATTGGCTGCATTTACAGATTGACCATGTGCAAAAATATGAAACCCCACTATAAAATATTTGTATTAAATATTTTCATTTTAAAATTTAATTTATTTTTGACACATATTTCAAATTTTCATATAAATAAGTTAACCATTTAAATATATTTCATCTTCTTTAATTATATAAATTAATCTTAATAAGTCATAAAATCACACTACTATCTAATTGTAACTATGTAGTAACTATATATATATATATATATATATATATATATATATATATATATATATATACATACGCATATGTTTTCAAAGCAGAAGTTGAATATATAACTAACTGGGTCGAAATTACTAATACGGTAATTTTTTCATTTACCCATTAGAACACACAGGCTTTGCCAAAATTTTATTTTATATATTTTAATTTTAAAACAAGAAAACTTATGAATTTAAGATAAATTATTTATGAGAAAAGTATTGAAAACATTTTTAAACTTGACGCAAATTATTAGTTTCGTTTTTAAACTATTGACAGACTTAAAAACACTCCTCTATTTGACTAACATAACATAACAATTGATATCAAACTCTCGTAGAAATATGAAACTGTTAATAAAAAGTTGGGAAAAATGTTGAAAATATCACTAAATTTGACAAGAATTTTTATAGACTGTCGAATTTAAAAATTAGATTGTGGGACCCACACCTGTTGCTTCTAAGGAACAAAAAATAAAAGAAAGAAGAAAAAAGGGTGAAAATGAGATGTAAATTGGTGGTGGACAAGTAATGTCCACTCCCTTTCAGATCACATTTTCTTCACGTGAAGATAGTACCATTATTGACACCTCTATCTAATATTTATTTTGCTTCTTCTCCATTTGTCCTTTAGATGCCAAAAGTCTCAGGTTTATAAGCGTTCACAGCCAAAATTAAATGACATATATATATATCAGTTGAAGTCAAGTTAAATTTAACTATTTTTATATTATATCTATCAAATTTTATCAAAGGTGTTAAAACTTTAATATATATAGTATTTTATGAAAGATATTCAATTGATCGTCTTTTATTTAAGTCATAATACATAAACATATCATTTAACTTGGTCTCAACAGATATTTATGTCCTTCAACTTTAGGTGTGCATAAATAGATACTTAAACTTGTATGCAGTTGAACAAGTAGATATATGTGTCCAACATGACATAATACACGTAGAACATCACGTAAGACGTGAATCGCCACATAAAACGTTATGTAAGATGCATGTGTCTAATTGTTCGACTTTATACAAGTTTAAATGTCTATTTATGTACACCGAAAGTTGAAGGGCGTAGATGTCAGCTGATGCCAAGTTAAATAATATATTTATGTATTATGTCAAATAAATTAATGTGGATATATCCAGCTACTATCTGGCATGATGCAATTTGTTATTTCCTCTGGAATGTCAAATAATTCACATCTTAACCAATCAGGCCAGTGAAGCCCAACATGTACTCCCTCTATTTTAATTTATTTATCTTATTTTTACTTGATATGGAGTTTCAGAATATAAAGAAGAAATTATTTTTTAACCAAATTGACTAAAAAGGAAAAGTATGACAAGCAAATTAAAACGAACAGATAACATTTGGAAACACATTTTATTCCATTTGTGAATAAACAGTGTTCTAACACAAGAAGGGGCAAAGGCCACTAGGAATGAGCAAACAACAATGGGTGTGTTATTTCTGCATAAGCTGGAAATGCAGAAATACTCAGTGTAATACTTAAAAAGAATTGATCATGAATGATAACTGAGAGCTGATTCTTTGTTGACTCCCCGCGAATTAACTTGCAAAATGAAATTCCAGGCCAAGTCCTCGGGAGTGAAAATACTCGTGGAACACATGAACGATGATCACTACTTCGAATGAAAATGCTTGATTGGGAGCAGGCAACTATCTGCCTGCTGCCAGTGCGAGCATTTCACTTAAACATCTTACCAAGGGTGACGGTATAGAGGCTGTTTCAATCTCTTCTGATCGAACGTGTGCCTGAGATTCAAAAATGCATTTAGACAACTGATAGAGAATAAAGCTAAGTCGAAAAGCAACAAGGAAACTACTCAATGAGACCGATTGAACGAGCTAGCACAAACAGCCCATTGAGGTAGCCAGTTTCCACAATTTCATTGATTTCTTGCTTGTTGAACATTCCAGTGCCCTCGAGGAGATCCAAGAAGAGTGATCCAATGGCACCATCAATGTTGAGGATTAGGTTGTTTGCCTTTGAGAGGGTATAAGTTCCAACTTTAACCGCATACTCCATATACTCAACAGACGGAAAATTTTCCCTTGCATAACGCTGCAGTAGCTTCACTCTCTTATCTCTGTTGTCCCCTCTCTTTAACCTTATCATACAAATAAAGATAACTTGGATTGATTCAGTGTAATAAGAACAATGAAGCATGAAACGTTACAATTTCATCACATATTCAAGCACATTATATCAATTAGTCCATCAAGAATGTGACAGGAAAAGCTGCTACCTGTGGCCTATTCCTGGCACGCGAATGCCCTTTTTCTTCATACCTTCCACGAATTCAGATGGTGCAATGCAATACAGACCACGCGAGAAGCTATAGCATGAATTGCACCAATTTCCCCACACAGCTCAAATAATTCTTATCAATGATTTAGTACTCACCCTGTCATAAGCATCCTTGAAATACCGGGCAGCATCATCAGTAGCACCTCCAAATCGGGGACCAATAGTTAACAATCCTGTTACATAGCCACATTAATCCTATGGTTGATTTTCCATATGGTCACTCAACCAACCAATAGTTATTATCTCAGAAAGTCACATTTCTTCTTGATTCCAAACTTGCTTCAACAAAAAAAAGTGACAGCTCAGAGAAAATAACTATTAATTGAGTGATCATTGAGAAATAATCTCAGAGAAAACTCTTTAGCAACTCAAAAACTGTTAGTCTGCAACATACCGGAAACTAAACATGAAATCAGTTCTTTTCCAGCCCTAGCAGTCACAATGGAGTTGTGGGCACCAGAAGCACAAGGACCATGATCAGCACACACCATGATGCAAATCTGTAAGTCCAATCAACCACAAACAAACAGATCAAGGTTCAGAAACACGATGACAATTGATGAGTTAAGATCTTCAGGAATTTGCGGCGGTATCACTTCCTTTACAGGTGTTATTTTTCTCTCCTTGACCTACAACATGACCAAATGATCTTATTAAAACAGGTGGGTAAATTTCTCCGATGGTCACTCAACTAATATTTATTATCTCAGAAAGTCACCTTTTTGTCAACACTCCTCCAGTTGCAATTCCTGCAAAATTCACGAATTCACACTCTATTCTTAAGCACGAATGACATAAAAATGATGCAAATATAGATTCAGGATTCAAAATAACAACCTTCATAAATACCATCAGTCATGCCGGCGAAAGTATTGTATAGTTCATTAGACATACCACCCTGTATATTAAGGAAAAATTAATATTATATTTTTATAATGGAAACTTTCATTATTCTTGAAACCCTAAAAATTTTAGGTACTACTTCCTCCATTTCAATTTATTTATTTTACATTCTTTTTAGTTCGTTTCAAAAGGAATGTCTTTTTCCCTTTTGCTAAATAGTTGAAAGACTTAATTGAACTATTTATTGAAATCAATACGGTATATACGGTTGGATGAAATATTCTGTAAATTCGACCAACAAGATTTCTCGTATGTGTTAAAGATGAAAGAGGCTCCACAAAGTACTCACAGATCCAGGTCTGTAAAGCTTGCACTGAATAATGTTGTCGATTGTTCCAGCGGTATCACCAATCTTAAAAGCTCCAGCTCGATTGCCTCCAACAGTAGCTGGACCAATAATTACCAGAAAAGAGCACCACATTTACATCATATGTTAGATTGGTATGGCTAAATTGGATCGGATTTTGATGTTTTTTTCTTTCCTGCAGTACCTTGATGTGAAATGAACATTAAAGGGATTCAAGAATCAGTTATCTAACTCGTAGCGATAGAGAAGTTGTTTCTGATAGACCTCGATTCAAGTAAAGTATCTCAAAATAGTTACAAAAAGGGAATACGAAAATGAAAGCAGTAGCAACAACCTAATAATGCGATATAAATGCACAGACACGAAATCATCTTATTGTTTGTCTTTGCATAAGCAATCAACTCTTAGTGTCTGACTCAGGAACACTCTCAGCTATAATCGCCACAACTCTGATGGTTGGCTGTTTAAGAGCAGACATGGAGGAAGCAAAAGCACTGCATTTGAGTTAAGAAATTAATGATCAGAGCTTATCTTTTGCATTATCATATTTCCTTTCAAGAAAAGAATGAGCACTACTAACAGAATAGGAATTAGCGACAGACAAATTATGTAATGTAGCTAAACAAAAATCCTTGGAGAAAAGTTGTCCACTAGGCATTCTGCCAAGTCAATTTTCACGGCGTGTACACAGGGGCGGAGCCAAAAATTCAAAAAAAAAAAGTTCTTACGTCAAAGAGATTCAACAACTTTTATATATATATATATATATATATGCAAAATAATCACTTTTTCCCTATCAACTTAGTGGGGTGGCTGGGATGGGAGTTATGGGGTAAGGGTGAAGATGAGGTGGGTTAGAGGGTTGAACAGACGTAATCAATATGGAAATGTCACATGTGGAACTTTTTTTTCCTCTAGAAAAGTCATTTTTCTGATTTTTAAGAAACTTATTGTCTTATCGAAAATGTTTTCCAATTATTTTTTTTTAAACAATACAGCCTTGGTGTGCTTTGGTAGGAAAACAAATTCGAAAATGACTTCTCTAGTTCGAGTAGGGAATACAAAATGAACCACATAAATTGGAACGGAGGAAGTAGTAATTTTGGGCTAATTTACTAGTTTCTCATGGTTTTACTAGAATCTATATACAGTACGAAAGAAACTATAAAACAACAAATTTAAAATGAAAAATTGATTTATATTAAATTTCTCCTCCACAAAACATTTTGAATACAAAATATCGAATATGTTGTAATTGGCTATTGTTTATCGACCGTCTTCGAACGGTATTTTCCAAAAAATAATAAAAAATTATTGTTTTTTCAAGTGATTAAGTTTATTTTGATTTCTTTAAGGTGAATATCATGGTCAATATCAAAGTGTTATGATATAGCAGACAATATCATCAAAATCTCCAAAAACTCTCTCATATAAACTATTAAATTAAAGTAATGGAAATAGTTTTGGTAAGGATCGCTTTAATTTATTTTATGGGACTTTTCGACGTGAATTCTGATCAGTCAAACCACTAAAAAGGTTACCGAACATCAGGTGAAAAACAAAAAAAAATGTTGGATATAGCGAGTCGGAAACAACCTTTACCTCCCACATAGAGATAATGTTTGTATATACACATACACTTTATCCATACCTCATTTGTGGGATTACATTAATATTATGTTGTTGTATAAAGCAGACAATACCATCAAAATCTCCAAAACAATCTTATATAAAAACTAATACATGGATTTCACTAGTAGTATATGTTGGGAAGACTAATATCAAGCTTGCCTTTCAATACTATTCAAGATTTGAGCAAAAATGTTCCATTTTGATCAAGTTCCTAACAAATGCAAGTCATTAAATAGTTCAGAATCAAATGAAATTAACTTACTAGACTTTGATTTTGTTAGTCTTGATGATTGGGATTTTAATGTGGAAGAAGAAACAGAGAAGAAATCTTTTGAGATTACGGGATCATCAAAGCAGAAGATGAGATCTCCATCGATGAACCTAACTCAACTCCAAAAGTTAGCTAAAATAAAAAATGATTGCCCAAGCCTTATAATTAGCCCAGGTTCTTGTCTCGATCCGATGTGGGATTATTCTCATCAACAATCTCAATTGCCTTCAGCATTCAAGATCCTAAAAGATTATGACACAATAAGGTTCAAAAGATCAAAAACAGAAAAGAACATCATTACTAATAGTAGTGAATGTATCAATGCAAATGATGGATCTGAGTTACCTACAGACGAAATCCTTTGTTTGGGTGCTGAAAAGTTCATCCAATCGTTTGCCATATGTGATGATCGAGAAGCATACATGTTTAGCCATCCTGATGAAGACACTAGAAATGTTGCACTAGTCGAAAATCTTCTTGCTTCTGCTGAGAAAGTAGGCCAGAAACAGTTTGATCGCGCGATAAGGATTCTCAACGAGTGTGACAAGTTCTGTTCCAACACTGGAAATCCAGTTCAGAGATTAGTATACTACTTTTCTCAAGCACTTCATGACAGAATTGATAGGGAAATGGGAAGAGATTCATCGAAAGGAATAGAAACAAAACGATTTGTACAACATATCGAGCTATCGTTGATGAACTTAGACCACTCTATGATTGCAGCACATCAGAGCATACCTCTGTCTCAGGTGACACAATTTACTGGTGTTCAAGCCATTATAGATCATGTAGGAGAATCAAAAAAGGTTCATATAATCGATCTCGAGATTGGAAGTGGTATGCAATGGACAATCTTGATGCAGGCTCTTACAACACATCAATTTGAATCTGAATCATCATCAATCAAACATCTCAAGATAACTGCTTTATGTACCAAATTGAGGCATAAAATTGAGGAAACACGGGAACGATTGATGGACTTTGCAGAGTCCTTGAACTTGCCTTTTTCTTTCAACATTGTGATGGTTAAGGATATGATAGAGCTAAAGAAGGAAGATTTTGAGATAGAAGACGAGGAATCAATTGCTATCTTCGCGCAATACATCCTAATGAGGATGTTAGCGCGGCCAGACAAGCTTGACTCTTTGATGAGAGTGATCAAAGGTATAAATCCTCGAGCAATGATCGTTATAGAAGTAGAAGCAAACCATAATTCACCAGTATTAGTGGACCGGTTTGTGGAAGCCCTTTTTTTCTATGGTGCATTTTTTGACTCGTTAGAGGATTGTATGAAGAACGACGAACGAAACAGGACAGCTACAGAATTGGAACACTTGAACCAAGGAATAAGGAGCATTGTGGCAAGTGAGGGTGAAGAAAGGACCATTAGGCACGTAAAAGTAGACATATGGAGGGCGTTTTTCGCGCGATATGGTATGGAGGAAATGGAGCTAAGCATGTCATCATTGTAGCAGGCAAACTTGGTGCTCAAGAATTTTGCTTGTGGAAGTTCTTGCACACTGGAAATGAACAAAAATTGTCTACTAATTGGATGGAAAGGAACCCCTCTTAATTCACTTTCTGCTTGGAAATTCTTTTGACATGTAATATATAACATGCTTTATGAATGTGATTATCTTTATGCTCTCTAAAAGGATTTGAACATAAAACGTAAAAGCTATAACGGGATATAACAATAGAATACGGATATGTAAGTCAACTAATTTACTAACATGACTGAAATATACATGACATATACACTATCAACATATATGTTGTGTATAGGTATGTATAGTATATGTATAGTATATATGTATATTTAGTATAAAGTATATATAATGTCTATATTTTGTATATAATTTATAAATTAGATTATGTAGGAGTGCCTGTGGCAGACAAGATGAGGGAAGTGAGGATGAGATTGTTAGGAATTTGATTTTGACCTACAGTTAACTTATTTTTACTGCTTTAGTATTAAATTAGACTTAGTCAATTAGTTGTTAGCCATCTGTTCCTATTATTTAGGAGCTAGTTAGTGATTAAGGGAACTACAAGTCGTGGGTTTACCCTTTTTTTTATTCTAGGTCTTATAAATGTAACCTGCAGAAATCAATAAAAGCGTTCTTCTGCTGATATTCTTTTCACTTCTCTACTTTTTAATATCTTGTTCTTCTGAAATTTACCAACAAATTGGTATTAGAGCCTTTTTTTTTTCTTGCGGGATATGTGAGTATTTCTGTGAGTGAGTGTTTCAAGTGACTCAAGCACCACAACCAGAAACAGCAAAAGATCAAACATGGAAGAAAGTCCAAGTTTCTCGGCAATGGCACCTCCTGTCTTCAATGGTGAAAATTTTCACATGTGGGCAGTGAAGATGGAAGCTTATCTCGAAGCTTTAGATATTTGGGAGGCAATCGAGGAAGATTATGAAGTTCTTCCACACCCGGAAACCCAACAATGGCTCAAATCAAAAATCACAAGGACAGAAAAATCAAAAAATCTAAGGCAAAGGCATGTCTTTTTTCAGCAGTCTCTTCAACAATTTTCACTCGTATTATGTCTCTAAAATCAGCAAAAGACATATGGGATTGTCTCAAGGCAGAATATGAAGGAGATGACAAGGTGAACTAGAATTGGCTGATTGATCCAGGTAGCGACAGGCTCCAATCGAAAGGAACCGCGCGTACGCTAGAAAGACGTATAGGCAGAACCCATCTTCAATGGAATAAATTTTATTCACATTAAAGATGTGAACGCTTGCTAAAGCTAAAAACGGAACTTAGCTTCTCAAGTTGACCTTCTTTTGTAGATAGAATCTTCAATGAGCGGAGTAGATTGTTTTTAGGTCCAAGCGGTGAATCAGATCTTTGATTGTATCAAAGGTATGCAAGTGCTGAATCTCATTAGAGACTTTGAGTTATAGAAGATGAAAGAATCGAAAACCATCAAAGAATACTCTGACAGGCTTATGAACATAGCAAACAGAGTAAGATTACTTGGTTCTGAGTTTAAAGACTCATGTATTGTTGAAAAGATTATGGCTGCTGTACCTGAAAGATTTGAAGACACCATTACCACTTGGGAGAACACCAAGGATCTGTCAAAAATTACTTTGGTGGAATTATTGAATTCCTTGCAGGCTCAAGAACAAAGAAGGGTTATGAGAGAAGATGGAATTGGAGAGGGAGCATTGGCAGCCAGACATGAAGATAGTGGAAGATACAAAAAGAAAAACGATAAGAGGAACCAGCCAACACATGGAGAAGGAGCTTGCTACAACAACAAAAGCAAAGCAGGTAGCTTCAAAGGAAAGTATTCACCTTGTAAACATTGTGGAAAGAATGGACACGCGCCATATAAGTGTTGGAAATGGCCGGATGCTAAGTGCAGTAAGTGCAACCAACTCGGGCATGAAGCAATTATCTGCAAGAATAAATTGCAGCAGCATGACACAGACGCCCAGGTAGTAGATGAACTGGAAGAGGATCAACTCTTTGTGGCATCGTGTTTTGCAAGCAACGTTTCAACTAAGGCTTGGTTGATTGATAACGGATGCACAAACCATATGACTCATGACATAGAGATCTTTAAAGACTTGAAGCCTGCCTGAATTACAAAAGTCAGAATAGGTCATGGCGGTTATATTCCAGCAAAAGGAATGGGAACCATTACAATTGAAACACAATCAGGTACTAAACCAATTTCTGACGTTCTTTATGTACCACATTTAGACCAGAATTTGTTAAGTGTTGGTCAATTGTTAGAAAAAGGTTTCAAATTGTATTTAGAAGGTAACCATTGCTTGATCAAGGAAGCCTCAGGACATGACTTGTTTAAAGTTAAAATGAGAGGCAGAAGTTTCTCATTAAATCCAGTGGAGGAAGAACAAGTGATGTATTCGGCAAGAGAAAATGTTACTGAGTTTGGTCTATTTTGTGAGGAAGGTGGGATTGAACGTCAACTTACTGCTCCTTATACTCCAGAACAAAATGGAGTTAGTGAGAGAAGAAACAGATTTATTATGGAGATTAGGGCTTATTATCGGACGGATCGGGCGAATAATTTGACTTAACGGTTTGGCCTATCGGATATCGGTTTTTAAATTTACTAATCCGCTAGCCAATCTATAAGATACCGGTTGGTTTGGTAACGAATTAACAATTATTGGACAGTTATCGGGCGGTGTATCGGTTAACCTCTAATTTCTATGACACCTTTTTTTTATGAACGCACCTTATAAAAAAGATGACTTCTTTTCACTATTTTAAAAGTCGTGAGCCAGGGGTTTCTTTACGCCTTTACATCTTTTAAACTTTAGTGTTTTTTTGAGTTTTGTGACTTGCTCTCTATTCTTTTACGCAAAATATATAATTATATAGAAAAGTAAATAAGTTTTTCTGGCTTTATGGATATAGCCTTTAGGAGTTAGGACTAACAAATGAAAAATATA
Organism: Solanum dulcamara; assembly: GCF_947179165.1. Lineage (NCBI taxonomy): Eukaryota > Viridiplantae > Streptophyta > Magnoliopsida > Solanales > Solanaceae > Solanum > Solanum dulcamara. The sequence goes on from NC_077238.1 coordinate 79,656,538, forward strand.
TAATTACTGTTATATGTTATGATAAAATATTAAATAAGGCTAATATACCTAAAACAAAAGTGTAAGTATGGTAATTCTTAATGGATTAACGGTTTATCTGATAAGGAAATTGAATAATCCGTCCCACACCAATAAGCCAATAATTATGAAATTTTAATTCGTTCCCAACCGTTTATTCGATAACCCAATACTAATAAACCAATAAGCCAATTTTGCGGTTGACTTATCGGTTATGGTTCGATTTTGAACACCCCTAATGGAGATGGCAAGATGTATGTTGCACGAAAAAAAAATGCCAAAGATGTTTTGGGCAGAGGCAGCAAATACAACTGTGTTCCTACAAAATCGACTTTCCTTAAAAGCTGTGAAAGATCAAACTCCTTTTGAAGCATGGTATGGGTGTTACATCCCTATTTTTACAAATAAGGCGCAACGTCGTGGGACTCGTGAAAAAATCAATTTAATTTAATAGTTTAAAAAAATATTATTTTAAGGAGTCGTCACCTAATTTTAAGATAATTAGAAAATCAATTAATTATTTACAAAAATATCTACGAAACCAATAGATTTTAGGTAAGGGGTTCAAGTAATTCCGAAGGGAAGGTATTAGCATCATTCAGAATCCACAACTGTGGTTCCGACTGAGCTCATTTTTTAAATTGAGGAGGAGACAAAAATGATGCACAAGTATAAACATAAAATATACACAAAGACTAAAATAAAATAATAATATTAAAAACAACCTAATATTTATCTAAAGCCAATAATATACATAATAACAAATTAAAAATATTATTCGAATTTAATTCGAACAGCTTCTTCGGGAGGAAACTCTGGGTACCTTTAAAGACACTTAGTGAAAATATTAGTAATGGATAAATAATAATAACAAAAATAAAATCCGTCTTATAATATGAAAGGCCTTAGAAATCGACGGTAATTTCTTCATCGGTCAACTCATATGTATTTCCAAACACAAAATCACAAAACTAACACAAAATAAGAAAAATAATGAGTAAAAATTATAAATAGCAATTAAATTGCCAAAGACAACTTATTGGCACTATTGAGAATCAAAATAAAATAAAATAAAAAATAGAAACAAATAACTAAAGAAGGAGAAAGAGCAATTCATATGTAAATAAGAAATTTATAATGAGGTTTTGAAATAGTTCAAGCATCACTGGAATTTTTTTAAAAACAAGCAAATCAATTAAAAAATTTCAATAATAGTAACTAGTAAAACAATGGCATCGGAATGAATTTCTAGGCACAAAATCAACTTAGAACCAAGGTTCATAGGCGGATCAAAGTCGAAAGGCAAAGCTGTTGGTTAAAAATTAGTAACTAAAAAATGAGATAATAGCAAGCATTAAAAGGATGCCTAGAATCAATAATTTACTGCAATCTTATACAAAATGCATGAAACTAACAAATAATAAATAAAATAGAGCAATCAATAATTGAATCAAACAGAAACTAAAAGTGATAGAAAATGAAGAGAAATGAACAACTCTAAATAAAATAACTAAACAAAAGAGTCACATATTAGTCAAAAGACAAAAAACACCATTAAATCAACTAAAACTCTTAATCACAAACCCATATTCACAAAAAGTATCAAAATAAGTTCAAACAAAAGAACCAACTGTTAACACAATAGTCAAAAATTTTGCCAAAGTTTCAAGTTCTTCAACTAGATCTAAAAATAGTTAATAAATAGAAAGAAAAAGTAGAATAAAATGAAACTTTGGCAGGCCTCAAAAACCAATAGAGAGGTTTTTTCATTGACCATTGGGACCTGCAAATAGTTCAAAAAGGAAACAAATAAAATTGAGGTAAAAGAATAACATTACAGACGTCCAAATTAACTAAAAATGTCGAACAAAAATGACCCAAATAAAATAGTAAACAAAACTTAACGGAGAATCATGAATAATGACCGGAGAATATGAAAACACAGAAAACAATGGCCAGAGTTTGAACCCCTCCGGCCAGATCTAAAATGGAATGAAATATACATTGAAATGCAACAAAACATAGCAACAAGAATAGAAAAATCATAAAACAAAGTGAAGCAACATCTATGTCTAGTTAGATTTGAGAGTAAAAGCTCAAACCTCGCCGAAAATGAAGTGTGTTTGGCTGAAAAAAAAGAGGATTTTGGTGGATTTGGTGGTTGTTGATTGGTTTTGATGGAGAAATGTGAAGGAGAGGGATAGAGTAGTAAAGAAGAGTGAAAATGAGTGTTATTTATAGTGCGTGTGAGGGAGAAAGTGGGTAGGTGAAATTGTGTGAAAAAATTTGTGTATTTAGTGGAGTAGGTAAAATTGTGTGGAAGATCTTGTGTGATTAGTAGGGTATGTAAAATTATATGAAAAATTTTGTATGATTAGTGGGGTATGTAAAATTGTGTGGAAGATTTTGTGTGATTAGTGGGGTAGGTAAAATTGTGTGAAAATTTTGTGTGATTAGTGGGGTAGGTAAAATTGTGTGAAAATTTTGTGTGATTAGTGGGGTACGTAAAATTGTGCGAAAAATTTAATATTTATTTGTATTTTAATATATTCCTACACTGTGCTAAAAATACTAAAATGAATATGAAAAAATATAACAAATAACATGTAAAAATGCAAATTAGCAAACTGTGATAAAACATAGCTATAATTGAAATAAAATAAAATAATCTGATAAAAATCCTAATTCATTTTTTTTTTGAAATAAGGATAATTATCAATAAAATCAAGTTAAAATTGTAAAAAAAATCATTTTTGAACTATTTAACAAAGATAATACTTAAAAATATGAATTTTAAAAAATATAAAACCAAAATTTGATGTCAACAATGGGTACAAACCTCCGCTGCATTTTCTTAAAGTGTTTGGTTGTCTTTGTTTTACCTATGTTCCTCAGGTCAAACTAGATAAGCTAGACAAGAAGGCTGCCAGTTGCTAGGCTCGACATGATTAGATTGCTTCTAACTGTTTCTGCACAACGTGGCTGGAAAGTGCATCAGATGGATGTCAAATCAGCATTTCTTAATGACATTCTTGAAGAGGCAATTTCTGTTGAGCAATCTAAAGGGTTTGTTGTAGATGGAAAGGAAGATAAAGTCTACCGACTACATAAAGCTCTTTATGGCCTAAAGCAGGCATCAAGAGCTTGGTATAGTCGAATAGATGATTATTTGCTTGGCCTCGATTTTGAAAAAAGTCTTTCAGAATTCATATTGTATGTTTAACACAATAGTAGTGAGATTCTTGTTGTTTCTCTTTATGCGGATGTCCTTTTGATTACAGGGAGTAGTGAAACGCTAATTGATGGGTTCAAGCAAGATATGATACAAGCTTTTGAAATGTCTGATCTTGGTCTTATGACACATTTCCTTGGAATGGAGATTACACAAGGAAAATATGAGTTTTTCATTTGCCAGAAAAAGTACGCAAAGGAAATTCTCATGAAATTCAAAATGGAAAATTGCAAAGAAATTAGTACTCCCATGAACCAAAAAGAGAACTAAGTAAAGACGACGGAGCCGAAAAGGTGAAGGAGACATACTTCAAAATTTTTATTGGGTGTTTGATGTATCTTACAATAACTAGACCCAATATATTGTACGTTGTAAGTATTTTATCAAGGTTCATGCATTGTCCGAGTGAAATACATTTACAGGTAGCCAATAGAATTGTGCGTTACATCAAAGGAACCATCATCTATGGAGTCAAGTTTCAGAAAAGTCAACTTGTGAAGCTTTGTGGGTACTCTAGCAGTGATTGGGGTGGTTCTGAGGATGATGCAAAGAGTACTTCAGGGTACTGTTTCAGTCTTGGTTCTGGAATTTTCTCATAGAGTTGTAAGAAAGAAGATATTGTGGCTCAATCTACTGCTGAAGTTGAGTTTATGGAAGCTGCATCAGTAGTAAATCAAACTTTATGGATGAAGAAAATTTTGGTTGATCTGCATATGGAGCCGACTGGGAGCATCGAAGTGTTCGTGGACATTGAAGCAGCAATAGATATTTCTCACAATCCTCTGTTTCATAGAAGAACTAAGCACTTCAAAATCAAGTTTTTCTTCTTGAGAGAAGTGCAAAAGGATGGAAATATAACTCTTGTCTACTACAACAAGGAAGAACAATTGGCTGATATCTTCACTAAGCCTTTACCAGTCAGCAAGTTCGAGCGTGTCAGACAGAAAATTGGAGTTTGCAGTTTTCAAAGCAAGGAGGAGTGTTAAGAATTTGCTTTGACCTGCAGTTAACTTATTTTTACTGCTTTAGTATTAAATAAGACTTAATCAATTAGTTATTAGCCATCTATTCCAATTATTTAGGAGCTAGTTAGTGATTAAGGGAACTACAAGTCGTGGATTTACCCTTTTCTTTTTAATTCTAGATCTTATAAATGTAACCTGCAGAAATCAATGAAAGCGTTCTTCTATTGATATTCTTTTCACTTCTCTACTTTTTAATATCTTGTTCTTCTGAAATTTACCAACAGAGATGGTTTGGACATGTGTGAAGGAGGTACGTTGACGCCCCAGTGAGAAAGTGCGAGAGGGTGGTTGTAAGGGGGAATCAGAGGGGTAGAGGTAGGCCGAAGAAGTATTGGGAGAAGTGATTAAACAAGATTTGGCTCAACTCCATATTGCTGAGGACTTGACCCTAGATAGGAAGGAATTAAGGATACGTATTAGGGTAGAAGGTTAGTAGGAGGAGGGAATTAGTGGAGGATCAACATATTGTGTTGTGTATCGTGTCTCTATCATCATTCCTTTTGTTGTTAGTTGTTTCTTCATTGTAGACTTTCCTATTAATTGTTTGCTGTCTTTATTGTTTCTTATTCTGTTACTTCAGTTTGAGGCATTTGAGCCGATGCTCTTTCGAAAACAGTCTTTCTATCTCCTCGAGGTAGCGTACACTCTACCCTCTCCAGACCCGACTTAATAGGATTCCACTGAGTATGTTGTTGTTATAAAGTAGTTGACCAAAATATTTAGAACCGTCATTATCACTATACAGAACTTATTGATTTGTCAAGAAAGGAATATCCTTGAGCCCTAATAGACTAAAAAAAGGCAGGCCGGTGCACTAAAGCTCCCGCTATGTGCAGGGTCCGGGGAAGGACCCGACCACAAGGATCTATTGTACGCAACCTTACCTTGCATTTCTGCCAGAGGCTGTTTCCAAGGCTTGAACCCGTGACCTCCTAGTCATATGGCAACAACTTTACTAGTTACTCGAGCCCTAACAAACTAACTAGAAATATATAACCCATTATAAATATTATTTTAGTTATATGGTGTTTTCTTTTATATGAAGTTGATTCAAAAAAATAACACAGAAGATTAGAAAATGGATATACAATTTTTTTTTGTAAGACCATCTTTTTTCATTACAAATGTAACTAATTATGAGAGATCATTTTTCCACGCCTAATTTGATGAAAGAAGGAAAAAGAAAGTTGATGACATCCTAGTGGTTCACTTGTTATATAATTATAACTCATTACAAATATTCTTTAAATTATATGGTTTATTTCAAAACAATATCTTAGTATTAAGACGTAGGAAATTGATAACCTAAAAGAGAAAAGATCTTCATAGGACGTCTTCTCTTATTCAAATTGTCATTGATTATTTTATACCGTTCACCCCATCATAATTCACAAGTTAAATTTATTATCAAAATATAATCATGCTTTGAATTCTTCTTTTCTTTTGAGCAAAGAATATATTGGTAACAACCTCTCTACCTACAAAGGAAAAGGTAAAATCTATATACATTCTATCCTCTCCAACACAACAATTGAGTTATGTTCTTATGCTAGAAACATTAGTTGGTGTTTTTAAATTTTGAGGGTAGCCAGCCATAGGGGGGAAAGGGGAAGGGGATTACAAGGTAAGGAATCGAACCCTCACCAACCAGTTGAAAGTTAAGATAGTATAGCTATTAGGCAAAAGACACCACTCTTCATTTCTTTAAGCAAACACTAAGATAACAGAAACTTTGCGCGCATGCAAGTCTTCAGAATTTCACCTGTGTTCCAGTCCAACACATGACGGGATTCATTACATCGTACATGAACTACGTGATGAACAGTTAATGCGTTTTCCTTTTGTTCGGAATCAGTTTTTCAAATACATCAACAACCAACAGTACCCACCATAACTCATGTGATCTCAATCCCTCCACCTGTGGCCACAGTTCGGGTTGCAGCAAACGAAGAAGAGTGTCATACCTTCTTCTCCCCTTGCAGTTGCCTGCACATATATCAAATGTTTCAGAAAACTGTATAAATATAGTTCACCAGATAGATATTACATATGAGCAAGCAAATACAGGTTGTTATAGCAAAAATCTAAGCTCCATATCAAGATAGAGTCTTGATCTTCAGTCATAATTTGTCTTCCAAATAAAGAAGTCAGATGGAAGCTCCTAACAGATTAACTACCGAATGAGGTATGGGAGAAAATAATACACTGAAAGGATCATGTTATCTAGAGAAGCTAAAAGGTACCAAATTTCTAAACTAATGAGGTTCAAGATTTCTTCCGAAAACTTTTAGAAGGATTTACTGGACCAGAAAGGTTGTAGGGTGGTTATGTAGGGGAACCAGTATAAATTTTCCTAGTAGGTAAGGACAATTAAATTTCTCGACACACACATACATATAGACCAAGCTCCTCCAATTGCAGGTAAACTTATCTGTGGAAACAAGATTCTTTCCTACCATAATCGTAGTGTTTCCTTTTAGATATTCCAAAAGTGGACATCTCCAACAAGACACACCAGGATATAAGTCACAATTAATTGCCAATGTCACGGAAACTCCAAAACTATTTACTTTCACTATAGATCATATAAAAAATCTACATAAGATCAAAAGGCAGATATGAGAGATATGAAGCTTTATATTGCCCAGCCACTGAAACCAGAAACTCTGGCTTATTAGTAAATCAGGAAACCAGAAATACACAAGTATTTGCAGCTTAAATACAAAAGAAAGCTAGACAAAGGAAAATGACCTGGAAGAAAACTGCTTCTCCATGACCACATTGAGAACACCGAACAGATTTGGTACGAGGCAAAGTTGGATCTGCTGCTACATCCTGCAATACTTGTGTGCGTTCTGCAGCAGAATGGTGTATCTCATTTCTGTACACACAATTGTTTTCAGCAGGCTCCTGAAAAATATGATAATAAGTATTGAGATGGAACTCAAAGTTGACATCACATAGTGATAAAAGAAAAACTAACACTAAGAAAGTACTTATGTGTGCTAAAAGATAGCCTACAGTTTCTAGCTCTTAGCAATTTAATTTCTACAGCTAGAATCAGCAGCACAAATAAAGGAGGCAAATAAGACAGACAAAGCAAAAGGAGCAGTAGACAAGTCACCATTCCATTTTGAATTAGAATTGTATTTGTCAAAACATTGGTGATCTAAAAATCTTAATGTATACAAGCACTCGTTCTTGGAAAACGAAATTCAAGTTTCAATCAGACAAATTTCAGCACAGTAAATAAAGCAAAGGAGCAAAAGTATTACCAGATAAGCTCCAACCAAATGACTAACTATTAATAATTGGATAGGAAATTCTACTCGGACAAAAGATAGACAGACAAGCAAGGTAATCTTTTAACTTAATAAGCTTAAAGGAAATGAATGGAAATAAACAGGCAAAATTAAGGGATGAAACATATCACAAAGTTTTTCATTTATTGTTAACACTTATTACGATTCAAAGCAGCTTAAAAGATCTAGTAAATGATGGTAACTAGACTGCTATATTGAGCAATCATTATGCAGCACTAGGTGAGAATGAGAACCTTTGCGGACAAAAGCTTGGTAAATTAAGAAGCACAAAAGAAAACATGTTCCATATATTGGGTATATCCACATAGGCTATATTGCTTAGAATCTCTAAAAATGCCCCCTGGTGCATTGCGGATACTTCAAAGCTAGGGCATTTTTGGAGGATCCGACACGGATGCGGCGACATTTTTGAAGAGTCCAAGCAACATAGCAAATTGGTTCCCCTTTTTGAAGTAACAAAATCTGTGGCTGGTAAAATCAAGATTTATAACAATAATCGTGCTAAACTCATTTTGATAGCAGGACAGCTGCGAGCTATTTAAATACAATCTGAACACATGGACCTGATACATTTAATTGACAACATCCACCGTAAGAGTCAAGCTTCTCACTTGACTCCATCCTCAGCTTTACGGGACTTGAATGATCTGATCCCCATGCCCCCCTGCACCACACTCTCACTCTCTTCCCCCTCCATACACACACAAATATAAACATTACACGTGTATACATCTAGACATAGATGTAGCATTAGACTATGTTAAATGGATCTTCATTTTCCTTTTTTTGGTAAGCAAGAAACATTTTCCGAAGATGGATATCTTCACATTACTTGACTAACCACCTTGAACATGTGTAATATGTGCCTTGGTGCTTTATATGGTTTCATCAAATTAAACTACTACTATCCATACCAAATACTAATACACACCCATATCGATTGTATAAATGAGTCTGTGTAACAGAAGTATTTCTTTTTATATATGAAGGGAGTCCATGTAATATAAGTATTAGGTTCATCAGGTTAAAAATATACAATATAGTAGATAAGTGGTTTCTGCGTCAGCTTACAACTCGGTCATTCTACCGAGTACCTGCTACCTCCCACCAGCACATGTACCGGATAACTTTGCCCACCAAAGCTTACACAAATGAGAAAATATCACCAGTGATATTTGTCTCTACTGAAATTTGAACCTTGGTGTCTAAGCTTTACACCCACTTAATTGCGTACTTAGAGGAGAAGAAGACGATATCTTATTTGCTGTGCCCATCGAACAAGCAATCAGATGAAAAAGAGCAAGAAAATAAAAGAGAAGTGAAGAGAGCATAGAAAACTGCAGCTTGGCCTTGGTGATCAGATGATAGTTATGAGTTAATTCCTTTTCTCACTTTGCCCTTTATGCCAATTGAGCTCTTATTCCTGGGGAATACAGTGGACATACTATTGCTAAGCCAACTCAACTTGACAGAAATGAGGTCCATGGCCCCAGAAGGTCGGTTATAAAGACGACTTCAACAAAATAGCTCAACCATATTATTCAGGAAATCCAATTATGAAATAGGAAGTGCTTGGGGTGTTTGGATTGATACATGCATGGATAAGACCGACACCATAACAACAACAACAACAACATACCCAGTGAAATCCCACAAGTGGAGTCTGGAGAGGGTAGGATATACGCAGACCTTACCATTACCTCATGGAGATAGATAGGTTGTTTCCGAAAAACCCTCGGCTCAAAAGTCACAGTCCCAACACCGACACCATAAAAACAATAAATTTATTTCACACTTTTGACACAAGAAGTTCCTTAACAAGTAAAACAAATCTGTTGGTGTACACTTTATTTACTGGTTAATGCACTAGGAGATGTGAAACTTTGGAACTTAAATTTCAAACATCCAACAATTTTAACAACTTGGAGATTCCAGATTTGACTCCAATCTATAACACACACTTGTTGGACAAAATCACCTTTGACAACTTGTGATTGTGCGTTCGACAGGCTGATAAGTGGATTAGACCATGTAAGCCATCTATAGCAATAAAATAGAGAGAAAAAAATCTCCCCTAATCTACTAACAAAAGATTCAATCTTTTTAGAAAAAAATCCAGTAAGCTTCCTTGCAATTTCTACCAATGAGCCCCAATTCCAAAGGAAAACTCACCACATTTGGGTTTTCCTCCACTATACCCTAAACCCTATTTGTAGTACTATATACAAATTATACAAAATTCCCTCAGAAAAAACTAAGATATTTCTTTGCAAATACCCTATAGGATCCTGGAGGTAGCACAAGCTACCAGAATTAACCTTGTAAAAAGCAAAATAAATAAATAATAATGGGTCGAACCTGATGGTCGCAATTTCGGCAGGCATAAAGAAGGATCTTCTGCTCCTTGTCTTCCTTTGGATACAAAATGTTGTTACTACAATCAAAATTCGTGAAGAAATTGGTCACCATTTTAAAAAAAATTAACACTTAATAAATTAATGTAAGAAGAAATCAATGGAAAAATTAACAAACCATTCTCGGCAAAATTTCATAGTACTCATTTTCGAAGATTTTTTCTTTTAAATTTCGAAGCTTTTACAGAGAATTGAGCGATTTGTTCTAAGCTTTTGCTGTGGGGGTACTTGGAAGCTTTTGGGGTTTTAATGGAGGTTTTAGGAACCTGTTATTTTACTTTAATTATAGAGGAACCCATCGAGTGTGGAAAACTATACTAAAGCCCCAAATTTTGATTCTTCGAGACCAATTCAGGGTCTAAAGAGAATACTACGATACGTTAATGCACCTTATGTAGATAGAAATATTGTTTTTGATAGACAATCTACTTTAAAAAAAAGGTTTTGAAACAGAATTGCAAAGACTCCAAAAATAGCTAATTAAGACGTTGATGGGAATCTGTCATATTAGTACTCCACCAAGAACTGCCAAAGTATGTTCAAACCAAATAAAATTTCTTATTGAATAGATATTTGAGATTAAAGTTCATTCATACTTGAGTGTCAAATGGCGAATTAGATTAATTAAATAAGTCAAATTGTATTGCATTAATATGTGAAATATAATTCAAACCAATTTAAATAAAATTCGTGTAAAAAAATTAAATTAAATTAATATCAAAACATGACCTTCCCAAATTATTATTAATCAACTAAAGTAACACGGTGAAAGTTTGTTAGAGCTTGAGTGTTTGATTTGAAGAAAAAAAGCTTTTTGAAAAAAAAAAGCTAAAATTGATGTAAGTTTTTAATCTAAACTTTTAATACTTACGAATTAAAAATGTTATTTCCCCAATCTTAGAAGTGGACTTGAGCTACTTTTATCACTTAAATATTTTAATATAAAAAATAAATTTGAAATTAAGTGTGTTGCTGAAAAAACTTGAGAACACAACAATAATAAATATTGTTTATATAAATTACTCAATTTAACACATTATCGATAGCTCTAATTTTGTAGTTAGATTTGATAGTTCAAATTTCACACCTAAGTATCTAAAGTTTAAAATGGGATTGGCATGTCAAGTTTTATTAGGGGGTGAAACAAGTGGCTATTTCCCCAATTTTTCCAAAATTGATAGGATTGGGCTCTTGTCATTTAAAGCCCAAAAGGCCTAATCAGAGCCAAGAAAATCAAGGTCTTCCATTTTTACCCAGGCCTTATATAAACCTAACTTCTAAAACCCTAAAAGCCATTCTTGTTCATCACTACTGAAAACCCTAACGACGGCGGCAGGTCTTTCAATTTCTTTCTTTCTCCTTTTCGTGCATTTCTTTAACTGAAATTGTGATTTGGGTGCTAAATTCTGTTGCATTTTTGCTATTTTCATATCTATCTGCAGTTTGATTGTGAGATCGAAGACCAAAAATGGCCAAGTCGAAGAATCATACCGCACACAATCAGTCGTACAAGGCTCACAGGAATGGAATCAAGAAACCGAAGAGTCACCGTCACAGCTCCACCAAAGGGGTATGTTAAAAGAAACCATAAATTTTTATTTACTGATTTTGCTTATCCTGAATTTCCCCCCGTCGATCTCAATTTGTTTAAAGCTTTAGCTATCGGTTATCTACGGGTAAATTGAGAAAATGAGTTAAATCTTGTTCTATTATTAGCATTTAGCTTCCGTTTGGCAGTAGATTTAGAAGTTGAAAATTGAAAATTTGAGTTGTTGAAGTATTGATTTTGGGTTTTGAAGTTGTGCTTGAACATGCATTTTATTTGGAACAAAATTGAACTTTTTTGGGTGGAAGCCCCAAAACCCAAAATTTAGATTGTGCCATTTTTTGGAACTTGAAAATATTTGAAAATCGGATCAAATTTCGTCTTCAAACATATATTGGAAGATAAGTTTTCAAAAACTATTATCTATAGCTAGCTTAGATGATGGAAAACTATGTCTCAGTACTGTTAAGTTGTGTGACATTCATGTAAAAATAGTGAAAAATACATTCTTAGATGTTGACGTTTCCCGTAGCTTGGATGTTTGTAAGGAAGCAAACATTTTGGGCTTATTATGTATGGATATGTAAGCTTGTCTTTTTGTATTCTAAGTTTGTTATTATATGTTTAAATGCAGATGGATCCCAAGTTCTTGAGGAACCAGAGGTATGCTAGGAAGCACAACAAGAAGAATGGTGAATCTGCTGCGGAAGAATAGACTAATCTAGAGTAATATGGGCTTTCTGGATTTCTATTTATTTGCTGTTACTGTTATCCAAATTTTTGGTTTTTAATTTTGTTTGTTATGCTAATATAGTGGCACTTATTTGAACTAGTATTTCATAATATCATCAAGTATGGAAACCAATTTTACTGTTTACTCATTGGCTCTTTGCAATTCATTTTGTTATTAATACTCTCCATGTCCTAATTTACTGTTCAGTCTGTTTATCCATATTTGGATAAGTTTTGCTTAGTTATGCCACAGCGATGGAACAGTCTAATTTGCTAAAACCAAGGAAAAAAATAGTTGGGTATATTTTGGATGAAGGCGGAGATGTGTGTTAATAGTGGTGTCTCTGCGTGAATGAGAGAATTGCTGTCTCTACTGCAAAATTTTGTGCATGTGATTATTTATGGAGTCTCTGTGAGACCAGGTGTGCTTGTCGCCGATGTTGTGAATGAATAAAGAGTTCTTGCTGCAGACTTTTGCCTGTGTAAATTTGAATTACTCTGGAAGAATAGTGAACTCCCAGAGTGGTTAATTTTGTGAATTTGTGTGTATAGCTTTTGTTCTCTCTTATTTGGGGCTGATGTTTTTGAACCGAGGGTCTTTCGAAAACCCCCTTTGTATCCCTATGAAATAGTGGTAAAGGTCTGCATACATTCTATTCTATCCAGACTCCATTTGCGGGATTTTAGTGGGTATGTTGTTGTGTAGAGCTTTTGCCTATTGAATTCCAGTCTCAGGTGCATTTGTATGTGCAGTTTATAGTGTGAATATTATTAGCAGCATGAATCATGAATGAGGTCAGCAGCATGCACACCAAAGATATGGAACTCCCAAGAATCTCCCCATTGTCTGCTCTGTGTATCAACTATATAGGTCAAAGAAGCAGTAAACAAGTTAGGATATCTCAATCCAAAACACAATTTTGAATATGACAGATTATTGACGAAAGGGTCCACAAGTCTGTTCATATACATGTTAAATATAAGAATATTACGCTAAACATATGAACACAGGAATCTCAAGCATTTTGGTTCTGATGTTTGAAATGCAATTGATTGATCACAGTATTAGCCAACTTATGAAATGAGAACGCAATAGCGTGCAATATTTTTCCAGTTCCTTTGCTTTAGTTGTTGTGTTATATGTTGTCGCTACTTGCTCTCTTCTTAATTGTTTTCGACATAACTTCTTCTCTACTGTATTTGTATTATATACTTGATTTTTGATATGGTTAAAAGGAAAGGGAGCAACAGAAGTAGGAAACAAAATAATAAATTTTCCATCTACATAGAGAATCCATAGGATGCTGGCAGATTACATAACTTCATGAAATTAAAGAAAGACTAAGTAAAAGCAGTTTGCTACCATAGTTCACCCCATCCAACCATGGAAAGAATGATTTGTGAAGTATTTAATATCCTTCAATTATTAACCAACACCTAGAGACAACATAGAAGCAAAAACATGAAGGCAAGCTCGCAAAAGAAGTCGTAAATGTTGCAGAATAAGGATAGGAAGAAGCATACTATTCCTTGTTGGCCATGTGATACTTGCACAGCACAGACTTAACAAAACTACAATAAAATTCTTACCTTTTCAAATGAAAAAAAAAGGCTGTTTTCCCAGTTAAATGACTTGAGTTCACATTGAATCCTCCCCACCCGCAAAGGAGAAACTTTATTCCAATATGTCTACTCAGAATCACAAGCAACAGCAATAATATCCAAAGTGGTTCAGTTTTCACCTGTGTCAACCCAACCATGCTGATTTCAGGATGAGTAAAACAAGCCTCAAATGGTTAAGCAAGTGGTCTTTTCCAGACGCTTGTTCAACAACTATTTCATAAGAAAAGGTCATACTAAGTTGTATATAGATTAGTAAATTAGTTCCATTCGCACCAGATATTCCCTGAGCACTGGCTGCATGAGCAAGAATCATTTTAACATTTGAATCACCAATGCAATAAAGGTGAGGTACCTAGTAGTAAAAGTATTATAAGAACAACATTAACTGCCAGGTGAAAGCGTATCGACAATAGACTAGTTCCAACTGACCAATTGGAATAAAACCTCCTTGCGCCAACACATTAATCTGCAAAAGTTGACAATTAAAATGCACAAAATCCTGCTATGGATGTAAACTATTGTATATGTTTTTATGCGAAAGACATACATTCTCCAGGCCTAGAGCATGCGTGAAGGGAGCTCTACCAGTAGCAATTAGAGCTGCATCAACCTATAAAATGAAAACAGTGGCCACTCATCTGATTTTTTTTCACAAACCTGCAAATTAATATAAAGATCACAATTCCGTCTTAGGTTGAGGCCACGGAGCTCAATTGAATGAGCTTCGTTGGAAGAATTAAATTGTGCAGATAGGGTAAAAGCAAACTTCTGGACTTAAGGGAAGATTCTGTTGGGCTGAAAGTGTTGAACCGTGTGGCCATCTCATCAAAAAGTTTAACCTCTTAGCGAGAGCATACTTATATTAACTTAGTTATATTCTCAACAAATTTTAATCAATCCAAAGAAACTCTTAACACGGTGTGTGATATTGTCCATCTTAGGTCAATCCCGTACAGTTTTCCCAAGAAGGTTGAGCCATTAATAGTATTACTACTATACCTTGTATATTTGTAGTTTCTGTTTTCTTTTCAACAATCACACCCAACAGACTCTAGCATGGTGTTAAAAGGGATTCAAAAGTTAGTTACTTTAGATCACAAGTTCAAATCGACTTCCAGTTTTTTCTTTTCTGAATTTTCTCATATGAATCATTAATACTAGAAGAGTCGTGATGTTTACTGCTGCAGAGAGTTAGAAAACAGCGGTCTGTACAAGGATTATGTGACTAAAACAGTGGCTTCATTTGTTATTCAAGCTTTACAATTAGTAGTCTTAGACTAAACATATATATTTGTAGTTTTCTCCATTTTCGCCTTTTTTCATTCATATTGTGAGATATTTCATAGACGCAATGAACAAAGTACACCAAAGTATATGTTGCAGATTAAAGGTTCATCTTTATTGGATGTGCAATGGAAATGAAGCAAAATTTTTATTAAAAACGCAAAATACGTCTATAAATTCGAAATCAACAAGAATATATAGAAACACAACTTGTCTTAACGCTACTAAATAATAAAATAACATGTTAAAGCTATACTAACCTAATTTTGATTGTTAAAGACAATCAAAAGACTCTAAAACTTAAGAGGTCTGTACAGGGATTATGTGACTAAAATTTCAAACAAAATGGAGCTTTGACACCAGCTAGAGCAAGAACAGATGCTGGAATTCCCCACAAGGAGTCACCACATATTAGACCAAAAGCCACTGCAGGTCCAAAATCTTTTGCTTTCTGCTTGTTATACATTTGCCAACTGAATAGGATCAATGAGCCTAGACACATGTCTGTATGACGTAGTAAAAGGCTGCTTCAACTTGCCAAATTTCTCAATAAAAGCTGTCCAGGATCTAATCCCAATAATCCAGCTGCGACATTGAGAGAAGGGATAACAC
Source organism: Solanum dulcamara (assembly GCF_947179165.1). Classification (NCBI taxonomy): domain Eukaryota; kingdom Viridiplantae; phylum Streptophyta; class Magnoliopsida; order Solanales; family Solanaceae; genus Solanum; species Solanum dulcamara. The sequence goes on from NC_077238.1 coordinate 79,672,347, forward strand.
CAGTAGTGAGATTGAGTTTGCAAACAATGAAGTTGAATACGACGCCATTTCCCTCAACGTAATTTGATTATGCCACGGGGGAACATATTTTTCCTTGAATGCATTCTCTCTTGATCATTAACCTCATCTCCAGTACTTCTCACCATTATTAATTGAACAAACAAACGGACAAAGTGAAAATTTGAAAAGTAATGAAAAAGTTTGGTGAGTATAATTATATGTGGGGTGTTACGTCTATTTATTGTAGAAATACCGTTTTCTGATTTGACATGGAATGGGAATAACAATAATTATCCTCATTACAAATACCGTTTCCTAATTTGACATGGAATGGGAAAAATAATTAAACCTTTTTTATATTCATAATTTTTTTATGAATATATATTAATAGTTTCCAAGTTTGGCACGGATTAAGATTTACTGTAGTCTATATTATGATTTACTATACCTCTATCATATATATGACGATTTCTATTATTTTTTATTTGCTAACTAAACACTAAAAGTTTAGTAAGAAACTCACTTTTTTTTTTCAAAAAAATATTTTCCGTAAACAACAGTTTCCCTCCTACAAAACATACCCTAAATGTAATAGCATATGTAAGTAACTAGTGGTTGAAGTATATTAATACACACCACAAGTGACTTATAAATAACAGAAATAATTTTTTTTAATGATTTATCAAAAACAGTAAAAAATAATAATTAAAAAGTGCATGGATAAAAATACTTTGTGGAAGGCTAAAAATGTTATATCCATATGAAGGAGGATAAAAAGCAGCAAATCATGCTTTATCAATCAACTAAACTTAGAACTTCTCTATTTATAGATCTCCTACTTATAATATATTAGAAACCAAGTTTGAAAAAAAACAAACAATTTTTTTCCTAAATAATTACCATATACTTTCTTAAAGATCAAAACATTTAAGATGGCAAGTGCTCAATTCAATGCTGGTGAATCTCATGGCCAAGCTCAGGTAAATCAAAATTGTACTCCCTATTTTTTTATAATTGGAAAATTTTCGAGGATCAATGGTACACGATTTAAAACTCAATAAATAAATACCTTTCTCCACTTGAATATCAAACTTCTTGTTTGTAACAAAGATTGAATATGTGATGTACCCGTCTAAATGAGAAATCACATACTGCACTTTTACCATTAAATCCAACGACGGATCCACAATGTAACATGTGGGTTCATGTTATGAACCCAATAACTTTGGTCTTGACTTTATATGTATATATGCATCAAAAAATCCTTCAAAATATCCAAAGATATTTGACTTTTGATCCCAAATATTATTATATATTTATTTGAGGTTATTGTAGAATATATAATTACAAATTCTGAATTCGCCTGAATTTTAATTTATGATATTAGGCCAAAACTGAGCAGTGGATAGATTCAGCCCAAAGTGTGGCAAATTCTGCAATTGACAAGGCTGAAAATGCTACCCAAAGAGCAAGTGAGTCAGTTCAACAAAACAATGACCACAATGCTGGATTTCTTCAGCAGGTAATCTATCTTATGCAAGATTACGAGGTCCAGTCGATTTGAACCTGAAAGAATCAAATAAAATAAGATATTAAATGGGTAATTGATAATTTTTTCTATAAGACTTTAGATGTGTTTCTATGTTGTATCCCAAAAATTAATTATAAATAACCATCCATAAAAGATAGAATTAGTCACCTGAAAAATAAGTACATTTCCTGGTTATATACTTTTACTATCAGATTACCTAAAATATAATTACAAACAATCGTTAATAAAAATATGATTTATAACATGAAAAAATAAGGTAGACTGCCTGTGGTACGACATATTAGAATTATTATAAGAAATATATATTGTCAATGTATATAAGTTAAATTTATTTTCAAATATTTGATTCTCATAATATATATTTCTTATTTTTATTTTTTGTGGGACAGAAAGGAGAGCAAATGATACATATGGCTCAAGGTGCAATTGATGGTGTGAAGAACACTCTTGGAATAGGATCAGACAAGAAGTAAATTATAAAGAGGAATTAAACATAAGTTTTAATTACCTTTTAATATACAGATTCATAATATTATAAAAGTTTCCTGTGCCTATATTGGACACAAGTGATAATAATTATAATTATAATAATAATAATAATAATAATAATAATAATAATAATAATAATAATAATAATAATAATAATAAAATAATAATAATAATAGTAGCTTATGATGTAGTTTTTTTGTTTTAAGATCTCTGACAAATAGCATTTTTGACTATATATGATGCTTGGAGAGAGATGTGATTTTTAAAATTCTCATGTAATAAAGATGTTATGAGAAAGTTTATTTGGTTTAGAATTTCAATTTTTTCCTATCTCTTGTTCATTACTATAACATTTGAAAACTTTTTTCATTTTTTTTTCAGTGTATATAAACACAAGTGTATTTTTATTTTAAAAATAGAGGTGTTCTACTTCTAGAAACACACAAAAAATGAAAATGCATATACTACAGCATGAACACACAATCTAAACCATCAATTAGGGCTGATAAATGGACGAGTTAGATTGGATTTTGTCAAGTTACAAATAATATATATATATATATATATATATATATATATATATATATATATATATAAATAAATAAAGTGATAAAGCCGCATATATTTATATTTTCAGCCCTTTAAAATTTTTCACAAAGTTCATTTTGACATCTTTATTTAACCATGTATCTATTGAACACCTCTAAAGGAAAGAAAATCTATTTATAGATGGAATCAAATATGCAGTATTTACAGACAAAAGTATTCGATTATTGGGGAAAAATAAATAAACTTTTAATGTCGAATCAGGATCAACTAGGACAGAAATAAAGCATTGGGTCGAACTCTTCTTTGATGTTAAGGTAATAGCTATGAATAGTCATCGACTTCCGAGAAAGAGTAGAAGAATGAGACTTATTATGGGACATACAATACATTACAGACGTATGATCATTACGCTTCAACCCGATTATTCTATTCCACCTCTTATAAAGAAAAGAACTTAAATCAAAATAGTCATTCCGAATTTGAATCACTAAAACAACTTTCACCGACATAGCATAATGTGTAATACACATGAAAGTTGTAGTGATGACATCCCTCCCACCCGGCCCTCTTCTAAAAAAAATTAAAAAATAATTTGATTTTCAATCGAATTTTTGACGATTTTTAGTAGTGTAATCATAGGAGTGACACTAGACTACTTCATAAAAGTGAAATTTTAAATTAAATTCGTTCAAATTTGACATCGTAACACTAATTTCTTTTGTATATATTAGTAATCTTAAGGGCAAGAAGAAATGCCAAAAAAAAAAAAAAAAGCAGCAACAGAACACTTAGAAAAATTAACATAAACAACTTTCATTCATATGTATGGATACATATTATTATACTCTTATAAACTCCATTCATATTTTTTTTTTCTTACTACTAACTCCAATCATGCAATTTCTTTACTTGATCAAGGCTAGGACCCATATAAAAGCCATCTCCTTGTATTTTCCAGAAACAATAGTCATTAGGATCCTCATTTTGTGCGCAATTAACACTCAATTCATAAGTATAAACATCAAACACTGCTTGTTTGTTACCCCACCAAAAATGACAAAAGAAAAGGGTATGCCTAAAAACATGATGAGGCCGGAAATAAAAATGAAAATCATCGCCCACTTTTGGATGATGATATCCAAGTTCATTGTCTTTTGATGCACAATGAAACGTTAAGGGTATATCATTATTTGGAAGAGCATCAATAATATGAACCTCAACGTAAACATCATGCCAAGCTAGGACGACTTGATAAGTATTGATTATATACCAGGAAATTATGAGTAAAATGAAGAAGCTTTTGGTCATGATGCAATTGGAACTTATAATTGTTTTTTTTTCTTCAATTGTAGCAAATTCTCTTCTCTTTAGCTAGTTTTTATAGCTGAATTTGTAAATATTAGGTGACATAAAAGGGAATTATTTTATTAAATGGCATTTTGACTTTTTTAAGATTGAGATAAGGCCATAACATAATGTTTTTGAAAGAAGTAGATTCAAGATGGACTGATATTTTCATGTATGGATATGTATTAATATACTCTTACAAACTCCATTCATATCTTTTTTTCTTACATCTAACTCCAATCATGCAATTTCTTTAATTCACCAAGGTTAGGACCCATATAAAAGCCATCTCCTTGTACTTTCCAAAAACAATATGAAGTAGGACTCTCACCCCATGAGCAGTTAGGAGTCAAGTCATAAGTATAAACATCAAACGCCGCTTGTTTGTTACCCCACCAAAAATGACAAAAGAAAAGGGTATGTGAGAAGAAAAATTTAGGGAGGAAACGAAAATAAAAATCGTCGCCCACTTTAGGATGATGATAACCAAGATCGTCATCTTTTGATGCACAATGAAATATTAAAGGTATATCATTATTTGGAAGATCATCAATAATATGAACCTCGGTATGAATATCCTTATAAGCTAGAATGCCTTGATAAGTATTGGTTATATACCAGGAAATTATGAGTAAAATGAAGAAGCTTTTGGTCATGATGCAATTGGAACTTATAATTGTTTTTTTTTTCAATTGTAGCAAATTCTCTTCTCTTTAGCTAGTTTTTATAGCTGAATTTGTAAATATTAGGTGACATAAAAGGGAATTATTTTATTAAATGGCATTTTGACTTTTTTAAGATTGAGATAAGGCCATAACATAATGTTTTTGAAAGAAGTAGATTCAAGATGGACTGATATTTTCATGTATTAACAATTGTCCATATATATCTTGATATTTTTTTTGGTTAAATGAGAAGCATAAAGTTTGGTCAAATTAGGAATGTTAATTATTTGTTTAAGTGTAATACTAATTTCTTGGTACATGACCATTGACCAGTAAAGATTAATGGTCAACTAGTATTAAATAATATCTACATTTTATTTTGATTGTGATTTTAGGCGTGCAAGTTTATTCTTATTGACTTGTCCTATTATGTTTTTACAAGAGACTAGGAGGATTTGACTATATATGTCATTAAATATATATTTATATCTTATTAATAGTATCCATTATTTAAGTCATGTAAAGCCGCAGATATTTACAATTTTGGCCCCTTGAAGTTGCCCATAAGGTTCATTTGACACCTTTAATAGTATTTATTATTTTGAATTTGAACCACTTAAATATCTTCCATTGACATAGCATAATGAGTATAATACACATGAAATTGACACTTTTTTATAGTGTAATCATATGAGTGACATTTAGATGTATCTCATAAAAATAAAATATTAAATTTGATATCGTAACATTAACCTTTTTTGTGGATATTAGCACTCTTGAGGGCAAGAAGAATTGCAAATAAATAAATAATAATAATAATAATAAGCGAGAAAACACTTGGAAAAATTAACAGAAACAACATTTATTCATATGGATATATATTAATATACTCTTACAAACTCCATTCATATCTTTTTTTTCTTACAACTAACTCCAATCATGTAATTTCTTTAATTGACCAAGGTTAGGACCCATATAAAAGCCATCTCCTTGTACTTTCCAAAAACAATATGAAATAGGATTCTCATCCCATGAGCAGTTAGGAGTCAAGTCATAAGTATAAACATCAAACGCCGCTTGTTTGTCACTCCACCAAAAATGACAAAAGAAAAGGGTATGTGCGAAGAAAACTTTAGGGAGGAAACTAAAATGAAAATCGTCGCCCACTTTAGGATGATGATAACCAAGATCGTCATCTTTTGATGCACAATGAAATATTAAAGGTATATCATTATTCGGAAGAGCATCAATAATATGAACCTCGGTATGAATATCCTTATAAGCTGGGATGCCTTGATAAGCATTGATATTATACAAGGAAATGATGATGAGTAAAATGAAAAAGCTATTGGTCATGATGGATATAATTGAAACTTATAATTATTGATTTCTTGCAATTGTAGCAAAATTCTCTTCTTTAGCTAGTTTTTATATAGCTCAATTGTAAAAATTAGGTGACTTACAAGGGACAAATTTATTAAATGGTTTTTGACTTTTTAAAATTGAGATATGATCGTAATATAATGTTTTGAAAAAATTAGATTCAATATTATTTCATATTTACTTGCATTATCAATTGTTCATATCTTAACATTATTTTCAACGGAAAAGGATAAAAAAAATGCTTTTAAATTATGTAAAATAATAAAAATATTTTTCGTTTATAGTTTGGTCCAAAAATGCCCCTATTATTACTAAATGGGTCAAAAATATCATTATCCAAATAAATATATTATTTCTTTTCTTTTTAACCTATATCTTATTCCTGATAAAAACATGAATTTTAAAGAACCCTATTCTTGTTTTGTTTTTCTTTTAAAATCACTTTAACTAATAAAAATAGAGGAAATATTTTTTTTCTTCTTAATCTCATTTTATCAATTAAAATAAAATAACTTATGTACCCGTTCAACATATAATATATGCCATATATATAATATCATAGTAAATCCGTTATTAATTTTCATTTAGATAACGATAAAAATAATTATAATAAAATGAGAAATATTTTTATTTTTATTTTTATTTTTATTTTTTTAAAATTAAAGTAGGATAAACATTTGCTAATAAGTAAATATTATTATAAAAAAATGTGTTAAAAATAAAATAAATAATATATTTATTTGAAAAAAGACATTTTTGACCCATTAAGTAACAATAAGGATATTTTGAGCCAAAATATTAACGGCAAGAACATTTTTGAATCAAACTATAAGCGAAGAACATTTTCTAAATATGTCACCACCGTCCTCCACCTTCTTTGCCATTTTCCAAAAAAAAAAGATTTTTGGTCAATTTTTGCCACGGTCAATTTTTCGGATTAATTTTTGACATTTTTTTTTATAGTGTAATCACATGAGTGACATTAGATGTATACCTCATAAAAATAAAACATTAAATTTAAGTAAAATTTTTAGGAATCACATAGTGTAAGGAGCAAATTACATTTTATTCCTATCCTTTCTCTAATTACAATAATCCTTCTTCTTCTTTTTTATAATTTTCGGATACATAATTCACACGCCGAATACATTACTACAAATATATAATGTAACAAGTTGTTACGCTAAAAAGGAAAAAAATGGAAAATCCCATAAATTAAGCAAAACAAATTGATATCAATCTAACCAAAAATGGCAACAGATTCAAACAATTCAATTTTTAAAAATCCCATAAATTAAGCAAAACAAAAAGATATCAATCTAACCAAAAATGGTAACAGATTCAAACAATTCAATTTTTGAATTTTCATTTCTCAATTCTCTCTCAAATCATAACATATTCAAACAACTCAAATTTCTAATTTTCTTCTCTCAGTTCTCTCCGAAATCATAATAGATTCAAACAATTCAAAAATCAATTTTTTCTCTCTCAATCCTCTCCCAAATCGTAACAGATTCAAAAAAGTCAAAAATAATATCTATCTTGTTGAGACATTTCAGAATCTGGAAAAGTGAAGTGAGATATGAACGATACAAAAGTGATGAAATAGTTATTGGACAAATAATTACTTTTGTGAATCTCAAATAAGCAATTTCAGCTGAATTAGAGATCGATGAGTCGAGAAAAATTTGGAGATCGACACATCGCAGAGGTAATTCATCTCCAATGATTATTAGAAATGACATACGATTAAAATTGTATGTTGAGGTGACGAAACAAGAGCCTGGATTTTCAATGTATCTGCTATGCATTGATACAATAGACAAAAATACTGAACAGATACACAACTTTGATGGATCATTCATACCTTTTATAATGTTGTGTAATCGTTTTTTGAATTGTGTTTTCGAGATGGATAGATTTATCATGATACATTACTATTTATGTATTTTGTTTAAATTGTTAAGTACTGTATTTTTACTAGATACATTAAATAAGTAATTGTTGCTCACAAGATGATAGGTTTGAGATTGATAGATTGTTGTGTGGTAGTTTCTATGTATCAAATACATTTAGTATAAGTTTGAATTTATGTATCATGCCCAAAAAATTAGTGCAAGATACATTATTATTTATGCATCTTATTTTGTTTGAGAAATACTGTATTTTATAAAAAATGCATTTATATATGTAATTGTTCTCAATAGCATTTTTTGTGTGTGATACATAACACAGTGGTGAGTTGATATGTATATGATACATGTAATAAAATTTAAAAACTGTTGAATTTGATATATATTATGTCTCATGTACATATCAATTAATTTGATTTATAGTGTTGTAGCTATAGAACATTAGGATTTATGTATAAAATGTATTTATTGGGTAATGTGTACATACACATAACCTTCTAATTTGAATAAGTCTAAACAAAAATTAAAAACTGTAAATACATAACAACAACTGATACATGGTAAATTATACAAATTATAATAATTAGGTTTCAGATAAATAATTAAAAGCATCAGGAACACAAGTTGAGATATAAAAATAGATGAGAACCCATATATATCAGAAAAGATTAACAATAAAAAATCAAATAAATAAATAAATCAACCAGTTGCTCTATAAATATTGTGTCATATACATAAATATGAAATGATATAAACTGATATTGTTATAAAACATTAGTGTTTAAGCATCAACAATAATATTTGATAATGTCTATAAATACATAGTTTTCTAGTTGAATAAGTTTTAGTGTATGTATCTAGTAGTAAAAAGATAACGAAATTTGTAATAGTATAGGTATGAACATGATACATACTAATTTGTATTTTAATAAATTAAGCTGATGTATCAAAACTAATATTTGAACACGATACATTGTGCATGATAAAATTATAATGTATCATAATATTGAAACAAAGATATTATACATTAATTTAAGAAACAAAAACAACTAGATACATTAAAAATCTGAATTCATATGTATCAGAAAAAGATAACAACAAAAAATTTAAGAAAAAAAAACAACAATCTGATCTACTGAAAACAAAAAAAAATGATGAAGAAGTTCTTCGAAACTTTCTCCTTTGCTCTGTATCAACTCTCGTAGCCTTTTTCCACTTTCAACAATGGCTTCACCCATGGATCTAGACCCAAAGTCCTTATCGGAAACTACCAATAACTTGACATTTTTCTCCTTTTTTTTGGGCTTTTTTTCCACAATCGATTTTGAAGACGAAGATGCATCCTTCTTCAACTAATCATTCAATTCAAAGCGTGATACATTGCATAATGGTTCTCTTCCTGTATGAGTAATGTATCAGAACATTAAAGCAACTAACATAGACAAAATTAGAAATCAACATAGAGTAAATACACCACAAATCAATACCTTTGGTAGTGTAGGGCGAGAAATTGCAGATCCAACTTGTCTACTCTTTTTTGGTTTTTTTTTTCCACATTCACTTTAGAAGTCGAAGGTACATCCTTTTTCGACTTTGCCTTTTCCACACTCTAATTCTTCATTGATAATGAATCGTGCAATCGTTTGGATCTATTTTCAAGAAAATCATCATCGTTAGAATCATAAGTACGACCAATATTATGTGATGCTAACTCGGTAATTCAAATGCTAATAAAATGACCTTCATCCATATGTATCAAAACTTTATAGATGAAAAATTTAAAAAATATATAGAACAAAAAATCAATGAACTAAAATATAGTGAAGAAGAAAAACTACCTTGAGAAAATTGATATAGATTGACTGGAGAGAAAACAAATTTGAAATTGTGGGAAATAACTACTGGAGTGAAAATACGAAGAGATTGAGATTGAGGTAGTGAAAATAGGAAGAGAAAGAATGGAGTTGAGGAGTTATGGATCAGTGAGATTTTAGAGAGAAAAAGAGGAATTTTTGTAATATTTTAAAATGGTAGAGAATAATAGAAAATATGGTAAAAAATAATGTGTAGATAGATAATTTTTCCTAAATTTTATTCGTTTTAATTTGACATCGTAACAATAATCTCTTTTGTGGATATTAGCACTTTTTAAGGGAAAAAAAACACTTGGAAAAATTAACACAAACAACATTCATTCATATGGATACATAAAAATATAATCTTACAAACTCCATACATATCTTCTTTTTTTTGACTACTAATTCCAATCATGCAATTTCTTTAATTGACCTAGACTAGGACCCATATAAAAGCCATCTCCTTGTACTTTCCAAAAACAATATTGAATAGGTCTCTCATCCCATGAGCAGTTAGGATTCAATTTATAAGTATAAACATCAAATGCTGCTTGTTTGTTATCCCACCAAAAATGACAAAAGAAAAGAGTATGCGCAAAAAAAACTTTAGGAAGAAAACTAAAATGAAAATCGTCGCCCACTTTAGGATGATGATATCCAAGATCGTCGTCTTTTGATGCACAATGAAACGTTAAGGGTATATCATTATTTGGAAGAGCATCAATAATATGAACCTCGATATATTCAATGGCATTCTCAGGTAGGACTCCTTGATAAGCGTTGATACTATATAAGGAAATTAGGAGTAAAATGAAAAAGATTTTGGTCATGATAGATATAATTGAAACTTATAATTGTTGATTTCTTGCAGTTGTAGCAAATTCTCTTCTTTAACTAGTTTTTATGTAGCTAAATTGTAAAAATTAGGTGACTTAAAAGGGACGAATTTATTAAATGGATTTTGACTTTTTAAAATTGAGATAAGATCGTAATATAATGTTTTGAAAAAAATAGATTCAATATTAATTCATTTTTACTTGCATTAACAGTTGTCCATTTCTTAACATTATTTTCAGTTGGAAAGGACAAAAAATGTCCTTAAACTATGTGAAATGAATAAAATTGTCTTTTATTTATAGTTTGATCCAAAAATGTCTTGTCATCAATATTTTGATCCAAAAATGCCCTTAATGTTAATAATTTGATCCAAAAATGCCCCTATTATTACTAAATGGGTCAAAATTATCGTTTTCCAATTAAATAGATTATTTCTTTTCTTTTTAACATATCTTATTCCTAATAAAAATATTACTTTTAAAGAACACTATTCTTATTTTTTTCTTTTATAATCCCTTTTAACTAATAAAAATGTTGAAAAGAATTTTTTTTCTTCTTAATCTCATTTTATCGATTAAAATAGGATAACGTAATGTACCCTTTTAACCTATAATATATGTCATATATATTATATCATAGTAACTCCGTTATTAATTTTCATTTAGATAGCGATAAAAAAGTAATTATAATAAAATAAGAAATATTTTTAATTTTATTTTTTTTCAAATTAAAGAAAGACAAATATTTGCTAATAAGAAAATAGTATTAGAAAAAAGAATGTGTTAAAAAGAAAATAAATAATATATTTATTTGAAAAGGACATTTTGACTCACTAAGTAACAATAAGGATATTTTGGATCAAAATATTAACGGTAAGAACATTTTTAAACCAAACTATAAATAAATAATATTTTTATTCATTTCGCACCATTTAACATAATTTCAATGAAATGTGGATATCCAAAGAGTGAGCTATGAATTATAAAAGTTTTCTCTTTCTTTTCTTTCATTTTTTCTTCAAATTATAACACAAGGATAGAGACAATCTATTAAAAAATTTGATCTAATGCAAGGAATTTGCCTCATATCCATGAGTGGAGGCCCCTTGCTCCTTGGTATATACAAGGTCGTTTTTTCAAAAATATACATCAAAATATAGTTAATGGAATCAAATTCAGATATATTTTTTTATGATATTGGACAATTCTATCACTCAATCATACATACTCTTTGATAAAATATTTTCACCGTTTTTATTTATACTCTTCAACTTAGTTTTGCCCTTGAAAAATTGACTCTGTTCATCGATTTTGTAAAAAAAAATGAAGGATTGTGTCTGTTTTCTTTGAAAACTAATTTACGAACGTATAATTTTTTGTACGGAAAAAAACCCATGGACATCCATCGATTTTCTATTAAAATAATCTTTTTAAAAAAACTAAAAAATCGACGAGCATGATCAATTTTCCTCAATTTTTTAGATCCACCCTGTTTGTCGATTTTCTGTCGGTGGGTTTTTTCATTATTTATAGTAGTGTTTTGCCTTGCTTCATTGTGGCCATAATGAACTCTCCATGCTCATCTCTTAAAGGTCTTTGATAGAGTGTATTAGCAAAAATTAATGCGTGTGTTAATGCTTGCATTAGTTATATACTTTATTGTGTATTTATAAGGTGTATATTACTAATAACATGAATTTCTAGGTATTAGTAATGCAAACGATTTTAATGCATGTATTAGCATGATAAAAGACCATATTTCCCCTAAAAAAATTTATATCATTTTCACCATAATTATGAAGGGTATCTGTAACGACCTGTCCTCGTCATTAGAAATAGGCCAATGGGAAAGAATATCGGGCTAGAAAACTTCGGGTAGTAACCTCAGAAAAATTTAGCCTAGGTCAGACTTGGACGAATTCTGAGTTAGGTAAAGTCTAGGGTGATCATGTGAATGATGGGAGGTCAAATCTCTAATTTGATTGGATAGGCTGATATTCAAGATAATACGGACCATTTACGGCTTCGTAGAATCGCATTTGGACGAGTAAAACTCGCAGAATTAAATTTAGCGTGAAGGGTATATTTTAGTACGTCTTGGGAAGAGGGTATGTTGTGAAATGGAGGCTTGGAGCTCAAAATACGAACTCTCTATTTTCGTGCAACTCGCCAGAGTGGAAAAGGTCCCGCCAGAGCGGGGCAGACGTGACTTAAGTAGGGGGAAAACCCAGAATGATCTTTTTCTGCAAAAACTTTTCCAAAAACTTCAGGAGGCAGCCTAGGGTGATTTCTATTAATTTTTCACGGATTTTCACACTTAAGATAAGGATTTTACTCCCTAAATCCATCCTTTAATTCTTAGAAATATGGCTGGTAATCATTGGGGGAGGGTTTGAGCTGAAAACTAATAGTGGAAAATAGCCCTAGGGTGGAGTTAGGATCATGGGTTTGGACTAGGGTGTAAATTGTGTTATATTTCATGATAGTTAGGCCATTGTGTTGATCCTTTATATATATTTACTATTTTCTAAACCAAGAACGAGAAGAATAAACTCGAAAAGAGAAGGCTCTTGCATTGTAAAGTTGTTGAAGCTTGAATTTGAGGTAGGTGATAGTCTAGTTTACCTTATGTGTTTCATATACTTGTTAAATTATTTCATGCTATACATGTGTGTATATGAATATGGAAACATGCTAGATCATGTGTGAAATGATCACTTGCTGACCTGTTTTTGTGATGAATCGGTTCTTGATGATATAAATACTGTAAGTACTGAATGTATTTGTGATTGTGGTATATTTGGATCGGGTGTCACGTTCCAACACATATTTGGATTAGGTGTCATGTTCCGACACAAATTTGATTATTTGCAGGTCCCTTGAGAGGACCTTTATGTGAAATTATAGCATGTGGAAGATATTGAGTTGTGATATTGCTGAATATAGTTGAACTTGAAATTAGTTGACTTATTATATATATGTATATGCATATTGTGTAGAATTTACTTGTCTATGATATGCTTACTAACTAACCGTGTGATCCTACCAATACACCATTATTTTTGTGTACCGATACTACTCTTGTTCTACCTTTCATTGAGTACATGGCATATATAGCCGGTTGCGGAGAGACCTCGATTAGAAGAGTGTGTTTGTTCGAGTTTAAGGGTGAGTTGTTTGTTTCAAGCTGCCATGGACTCTTCTATGTAATAGTCCCTTTTCCAGGTCTAAGATTCCATACAATGTTTTAGTACTATGACTTGGTTTTTGGGAGTGTTTCCCCTCTTATATTGACTATTAATTAGAGTTTTGGTACGGACGACTTTCAGTTCCTAGGATATTTTCGCAAGTCTTTAATTATTATTTTTTAAGTTTGATAAGTTGGGCTGTAAAAACGGTTATCCCACTGGAGCGTTATTGTGAGTGTCAGTCACGACGGGTCAGGTTCGTGACAGTATCTTTATAAATGAATATTTTTATGTAATGCATGCTATTTTTAATACACCAAACTAAACAATGCATAGGAAATAATTTATATATAATTAATGCAACATTATTAATAAAAACATTATAAATACACTCTATTTAACATTATTCTTATAAACTTACCAAACGATCCTTTAATGCTTAACATGCCAACCAAACGAAAAAGCTTTTGGTCATGATGGATATAATTGGAACTTATTGTAAGCGACTAAGTTTCGTTCCTGAAATATAGAGATCAAGAAAGAAAAAATAGCAAGCAAATAATATTATTTATATTTGAATATATGCGAATGTTACAATCTTTATGAAATCTTAAGAAAGAAAGGTGTAATCCTCTGATTCTCCTCTTCACGATTATCACTACTAAAAAGAGGCCAAAAAGTGACAGAAACAAAAGCGACGGACAACGTCGCAACAAAACTATGATGGTTAATCCATCGCTTATTTTGACGGTTTTTGCGCCAAAAATAAATATTATTTTTATATAAATATTTTATATATTTTGATAAAAACAATTATTTATAAATTAAATATTACGATGCCGTTCGTCATAAGTAGTTAATTTTTATTTATTAATTTTTTTTAAAATAGCGACGGATAGGGTTGTTAAGTCTGTCGCTATTAGTCAAAAGATTTGGTCAACCAATTTAAAATAGCGACGGATTGGATCGCTTTATCCGTCGAGTTTTGGTCATAATGGCGGTCAAATATTTTTTTAAAAGCGACGGACTTAGAGACGTCGTCCGTCGCTTTTATTAAAATATCTGGGAGGTAGATCGTATTTTATTTTGTTTTGTGTTACGACCGAAAATGGGTCGTGAGTGGCACCCACACTTAAGCTACTAGGTGGGAGAACCAATGATATAATCCCCAACTTATATTAGCGATTCAACTCATAAAACACGACAATATTGCGGAAGCTCAAACCTTATTAAAGTAAAAAATAACAATCCACAAAAGTCTACTATATACGATTTTCCAAAACCTGAAAGTCATCACACCAAGGAAATCTAATCTTAAAATATCAAGTCTAAGATTATCGAACACCAAAATATATAAATAACACAATGTATCTGAAAACTAAGGACATCATGGCATGTCCGAGAGAATCCAACACAAACTAGGAGGATAGCTCACCTTAGAATCTGATATACCGGAGACTAGCTAGAGCTGAGGGTGAGTCAAAGTTGCTGGTACACTCGCTGCACTCCACAAAAGAAAAACGAAAATAAATAAATAGTAGAGGTCAGTACAAGGCAACATGTACTGAGTAGGTATCATCGGCCGACTCAAAATAGAAATCAATATGCATAAAGTAATAGAAGGAAATCAATTATAACACTTAACATATGGCAAACAACAAGATCAAGTGACAACACAATGAAACAGTTATGTAATTAGTCAACAATATCCTAAGTATACATAAGGACTCAAGCCTCCACACCATGCTCTTTTGGAAAATTAGTTATTTAAGATTGAGTAGATTAAGTCATTTTAATATGTTTTCCTTTAATATCACTATGTCGGAATGTAACACCCGATTTAATAATATCATGTCGGAATGTGACACCCGATCCAAAGGTACCGTGTCAAAACGTGACACACGATTCAAATATAATTAATTTATCATTCTTTATTATCACAAGCCTTCTGATATTTCATCAAGCCTTCTTTATTCAAGGCATCACTTTTGATAGGACAAGTTCAAGATTATGAATTTCAAGATTTTGGGATTACAGACCAATCATAACAACATATCAATCATTCAAACCACAATAATTAAATGCATAGTAAACTTCATACATTACTCAATGACTATCAATCGCTATTAAGAGTCTATCTATGGTATAGAATAAACCATAACCTACCTCAAGCGAAGAATCAAAGTAAAGCAAGCTAATCTACCAATGTCTTTCATTTCTTCAAAGTCTCATGTTTCCAATCTATCAATTATACAATATTCGTAAGCAAACGAATCCATAGACACCAATATTATATATATGTCCTAGACTCAATAACCCATCCCAATCTATAATCAATTCCCTAAAACTCAAGCCTAAGGTTAAGCCTCAATTCCTCCAATATCATAATTCTAACGGTATTCATATAATACAATACACTTATTATTCAATATATCAAAAATTGAATTTATAAAATGATAATATTTGAAATTGAAGCCACTGGTTACGAAACCAGTGGTGGCAACCATGAACCACACTACACTGTCAATCAATCCTTACCGTTTTAAATCTAAACCCAATTGTCACATAATAATTTACTATTTAGAAATATTCATATAATTTCAAAGGGACCCAAGTGAACAAAAATCATATTCAATTCAATTCTATATAATACTTCCCAATTATTAGATCATCATTACGCTATCATTACTTAATAATTAAACCACCAAAACTGCCACGGCCATTTGAACTCAGATTGCAACATTAGACATTCCAATTCCAAGTCTACCCAAGCATTAATTATGACAGTTATTTCCCAAGTCCAACAAAACATACCCACATTCCAATTGTAATTCTAATACACATACATAAATTACAATAGTGAAGTTTGGTTATTTTCCTTTTACCTGGATGATCTGCAGCTTTCTGTTTCTCATCACCGAAACAGGTTCATTTTCTTCTTCCTTTTCTCTTTTCTTTTCTAAATTAATTAAGTACTAAAAGTGATAAACCTACTAACTATTTTAATAAATATGGAATACGTGGTATAGGGTACTAAATATAATATCACTTTAGTCCATTAATTAAATTAGTTATCTAAATTTACCCCTCAATAAATCACTCTAGCTATCGAATAGTCCAAAATACCCATTAAAAATTTACGGGATGAGTCTTTTATAAAATAACAAGCTCTAGTACTCAAAACGACCTAATGGATCATTACATTTTGTCTCTCTCTAAACTCTCTCTTCTCTCTACAAATCCGCCACCTTAGTCGTCACCCCTTGTCCCACCGTCGTCCCCCCACCCCCATTATTGTCCCCTATCAGTCTCCCGCCTCCGCTGCTGCGCCACCACCATCTAGTGGTGCTTTATGAGTGTTTATTCATCTTTAAGAGATTAGGGCTTAAACCTTATAAAAAAATTCAATTTTTTTTATTTGTCATTTGTTAGTTAGTTAATTAGTTGATTACATTTAGTTTGTTGTAGTTCATTTATATATTGGATTGTGAAATTAGTGAATGTAGTTATAGTTTTGATTTTAGGGCTTAAGTTAGATTTGGGTTGTTGAATTAGATTGTAAATTTTTTAGTAATTTGTGATGTTAGTTAGTTAATTAGTTTATGCCATTTAGTTTATTGTAGTTTATTTGTTTATTGGATTGTAAAATTAGTGAATCTAGTTATAGTTTTGATTTTAAGCTTTAAGTTAGATTTGAGATTTTTGAATTTGATTGTAAATTGGATAGTAATTTGTGATTTATTAGTTAGTTAATTAGTTTATTCCATTTAGTTTGTTGTAGTTTGTTTGTATATTAGATTAGAAGTTTTGAAGTTTGAAACTTAGAGAAAAATATTGGAACTTAGATGCTTGTTGTAACGACCCATTAGGTCGTTTTGAGAACTAGAGCTTTTTTATTTCATAAAAGACTCATACCATAAATTTTAGATGGAATTTTGGACTATTCGATAACTACGGTTATTTAGTTGAGGGATAACTTTAGATAATTAATTTAGTTAATAAAAAAATTGATAATTTATTTTATACCCTATATCACTTATCCATATTTATTAAAATAAAATAGAATAGGGTTTAATATTTTATTTGTGCACTAGTACGCATAACTGAAAAGAGAAAGGGAGAAGACAAACCTCACCTCTGCGGACAAACACAGAAGAGGAATTGTGGAGAATTTGTGCGGTTTCAGGTGAGATTTCTCTCCAATTCCATCATTAAAGTATTAGCATCAAATTATAACATATATATGTGATAAGAATAGTAGTATTTAATATAAGTTATATAGTGGAGGAATTGAAAATTGTTGTTGGAAATTGTGAGGTGTGGCAGCAGAGTGCGTTCTTAGGATTAGGGTATATAGGATATGTATGTATATTATTATATTGCTTTGGTTCAATTGTGTTGGTTGAAAGGAGTTAAGAATTGGAAAGAAAACAAATGACTATTGGCAAGGTCGGATTATATGTTGCTGCTGCAATGTTCTATTGGTGGAGACAAGGTCCTAGTGGCCATCATTCAATGATTAGAGAAGTATAGGTTTTTCCTGCAAATTTTAATTTCCAGCGATAACGTATTATTTCGTATTTGGCCTTATTAATTCTTTCTTTACAGATCCTTCTCATAAGCATCACCTTATAAGTTCATATTTTGATATATTGAGATAGGTAATTAAATAATATTTGTATTGTATTATACGAATATCATTAGACTTGAGTTTTAGAGAATTGATTATAGAATTGGGTGAGTTCTTGAGTCTAGGTTAGACATATAGTGATATAGGTGTCTACGGACTCGTTCACTTACGGATGTTGTATATTTGATAGATTGTCAATGTTTTGAGGCGTTGAAGAAAGGAAAAGCATTGATGAATTAGCTTGCTTGACTTCGGTTCTTCGGTCGAGGTAGGTTATGATTCATTCTATATCATAGATAGACTCTCAATAGTGATTGATAGTCATTGAGTAATGTATAAAATTTACTATGCATTTAATTGTTGTGGTTTGGATGGTTGGTATGTTGTTGTGATTAGTCTAAAATTCTAAGACCGTGAAATCCATAATCTTGAACTTTTCCTATCAAAAATGGTGCCTTGAATAAAAAACACTTGATGAAATATTGTTAATTAAGTGGAATGTAATAATAAAGAATGATAAATTAATTATATTTGGATCAGGTGTCATGAGCCGACATGGTATGTTTGGATCGGGTGTCAAGTTACGGTATGGTATATTTGGATCGGGTGTCACATTCTGGCACGATAATATTAAAGAAAGAGAAATTAAAATGACTTAATGGTACCCAATCTCCAATAACTCATTTTCCAAAAGAGCGTGATGTGGAGGCCTGAGTACTCATGTGTGATCTTGATATTGTCACCTAGTTATGTAATTGTTCATTGTGTTGTCACTTAATCTTGATCTTGTTGGTTGCCATCATTTAAGTGTTATGGTTGATTTTTCGCTAATACTTTATGCATATTGATTTTTATTTTGAGTCGGTCGATGATATATACTCACTACATGTTGTTCTGTACTGACCCCTACTTGTATTTTTCTTTGTTTTATTTTGTGGAGTGCAGCGAGTGTTTCATCAACTTCGACTCGACCTCAGCTCTAGCCAGTGTCTAGCACATCAGGTTCTAGGATGAGCTATTCATTCTAGCTCGTGTTGGATTCTCTCGGGCATGGCATGATGTCCTTAGTTTTCAAACACATTAAGTTATTTATTTATTCTGGTATTTAATATTTTCAGACTTAGTATTTTAGAATTAGATGTCCTTGAAGTGATGACTTTCAGGTTTTGAGAAGATGTATCTAATAGATTTTAGTGATTTTATTATCTCTTACTCTCATAAATTGAGTTTTCGCTTTATTGTCATATTTTATAAGTTGGAGTTTGTATCGTTGGTTCTCTCACCTAGGAGGTTAAGTGCGGATGTCACTCATAACCCATTTTGGGTCGTGACACTTCAGTTTTAAGACTTTAGAACTTATAATTAGAATAATTTAGATACTTGAATTTTAGGATACTTAAATTTAAAAGTTGAACTTAATTAGAACTTTGAAGTTGAATTTTTTGTTAACTTTAGAAATCTTGTTGAAGTTAAGCTTCCTTTTGAACTAATTAAGCTAATGTTGAACTTTAGAATAACTTAGATACTTGAATATAGGAAATTTTGAAGTTTGAAACTTTGAAAAATATTGAAAATTGGATACTTGAATTATAGGACTTTAATTTAGAACTTAGAATTAGAATAGCTTAGATACAAATTTATACTTTAGATTTATATAATTTTTAAAACCTTTAGACTTTAGAACTAATTAAGTTAAGTAGAGTTAGATATTTAAAGTCATGAAGTTGAACTTTAAGACTTTTGAAGTTAAACTTAGAAATTTTTTAGGTTTGTATAAATTTTGAACTCTTTAGACTTTATAACTAATTTGAATAACTTAGATACTTGAATTTTTGGATATTTGAATTTAGAACTTCAACTTGAATTCATGAGCTTTGAACTTAATTTTTACTTGAATTAATTAGAACATGAACTTAATTATAACTTGAATTAATTAGAAATTGAAATTAATTCTAACTTGAATTAATTAGAATGTTAAATTAATTATAACTTGAATTAATTAGAGTATGAACTTAATTATAACTTGAACTTAATTATAACTTAAATTAATTAGGACTTAAACTTAATTATAATTTAAATTAATTAGAACTTGAACTTAATTATAACTTGAATTAATTATTATATGAATTAATTAATTATAACTTCAACTTAATTATTATATGAATTAATTAACTATAACTTAAATTAATTATAACTTGAAATTAATTATTTTATGAATTAATTAATTATAACTTGAATTAATGACACTTGTAGTCTCGATGAGTTGTAGTCTTTATAAACTAATTAATCTTGAATATATATAATTTTGTAAATGGATCATCATTTATGGATGTTTAACATGCATTATAAAGTTGGTGGTGGCTTGAAATCTGAATTTATTAATGGTGTAAGAAGTTTTATCGATCATGCACTGACACTTAATATTTTTAAGAGAAATGGACTGGTTAGATGTCCTTGTCGTGAATGTAGGTGCTTAAATTCTTTTTAATTAGATATAGTTATGGTTCATTTGTATGGTAATGAATTTAAGCTAGATATTTTGTATGGGTTGATCATGGAGAAATAGATGAATTGAATAATATATTTTATAATTTGTTGCTCGTTGATGAATATAATATGCTTGCACCACATGGTCAAATTTGGGTTGAACATGATAGGGTTCTACATGATAGAGTTCAATATGATACATTTTAACATGATAGAGTTCATAAAATGGTCAATGATGATTTCGGGGTTCAAGGTGGGATGGAACCCAAACAATATTTTGATGAAACTCCTAATGAAGAAGCAAGACGCTTTTATCAACAATTAGAAGAGGCTAGTCTTCCACTATGTGAAGGGAGTCCGCATTCTGCTTTGTCAGTTGCAGTTAGGTTAATTAATATTAAATCAGATTGGAGTGTTCGTCATGCCGCTATGGACTCAATGGTTGATCTTTTAGGCAAACTGATTAATTCCGAGTTTAACATATCTCAGAACTTCTATATGGCAAAGAGATTGGTTTTCAAGTTAGGATTGTTGTATAATAAAATTCATTGTTGTGTTAATGGTTGCATGTTGTTCTACAAGATTGATAATGAATTAGAAAATCGTATGTTTTGTGGACAAGCTCGTTATAAGAGGACTCCTACTAGAAAGATGGTCCCAATTAATGCGATGTATTATTTACCTCTTATTCCTAGATTAAAGAGGTTGTATGCATCGATAAGGTCTGCCCCACATATGAGATGGCATCATGAATATAGAAGGCCGTCGGGTGTCTTATCTCATCCATCTGACGGAGAAGCATGAAAACATTTTGATAACATGTATCTTGATTTTTTTCTAGTGAATCAAGAATATGTAAGATTGGGGTTGTGTGCAGATGGCTTCATACCATTCTCTAATGTTGTCTCACCTTATTTTTGCTGGCCTATATTTCTTACCCTGTACAATCTTCCTCCTGAAATATGCATGACAAGTTTGTACATCTTTCTAAGCTGTGTTATTTCGGGTCCTCGTAATCCTAAAAGTTTGATTGATGTCTATCTACAGTCATTGATAGATGAGCTTAAACAATTGTGGTTTAAAGGCATAGTGACTTATGATATATCAACTAAGCAAAAGTTTGTTATGCGTGCTTCTTTAATGTGGACTATTAATGATTTTCCTGCATACGGGATGTTGTATGATTGGATGACTGCTGGAAAGCTTGCTTGTCCTCATTGCATGGAAAATAGTAAGGCATTCACCTTAAAGAGTGACAAAAAAAATTCATGGTTTGATTGTCATCGTCAGTTCTTACTAATGGACCACGAATTTAGAAAGATAAAACATGCATTCAGATAAAATAGGGTTGAAAATGACCCTCCACCTCCATCACTGACAGGACATCAAATTTGGGAGAGAGTTTCTCAATTGCCTAATGTTACAGAAACTCCATCTTCTAGACTTCCTGGATATGGTGTTGAATATAATTGGAACAAACAGAGCATATTCTGGGAGTTGCCGTATTGGAAGGATAATTTTCTACGACATAATCTTGATGCGATGCACATTGAGAAAAAATATTTTGATAATTTATTTAACACAATGATGGATGTTGAGTTCAAGATAAAAGACAACTCAAGAGTTAGAATTGTCACGACCCAAGCCTAGGGCCTAGACGTGACATGGCGAATGAGGAACCCGAAAGTACCTCAAACAAGCCTCTTAGCATTCTTTTAGCCTTTCATAGGTAATGATGATAAATAAACAAGCGGAAATCATAATAAATCTTCAACTTACATATGTCCAATAATACCTCTAACTATTAGATTTAACGGGGCTAAGACAAGTCCCTAGCTCACCCTCAATCATAATAGAAGAAATGCCATAGTAAAATATCTTAACATATCATAAACTAGAAAGACAAAGGAGTATTGTTCCCGGAACATGGGAACTCACCAAAAGTAGTCTTCAATGGAATATCAACTAGCCACGTGGAGGAGAACGAGGAGGAGCACTGATCCCTACATGGTGATATCATGTAGGCAAAAGAGTATGCGTTAGTACTTTGAATGTACTAAGTATGTAAGGATGCATGAACATTGAGGAAACATTAAAAACATTTATGTAATATGGAACATAATTTAATGTATGCATAATAAATCATATAGATATCCTTTAAAACATTCATTTTGTGGGAAATTAACCATAACCGACATTTAAGACCATGCGAGCTATTACATGGAATCCAACATAACCCCCTACGTTGGTCGGGGAGACTACTTGCCAGGTAGAACTCCATCAACTTCATTCATTTCTTTAACATTAACTTTAAGGGCTATTTATGGATCCATTAGCCTAAGCCTACAAGGGCTCCTATGTTGGCACATAGTTAATGAGACAAGGGGTTGCTACTAGGATTCCCTTACCGAATCCCACCTCAATGACCCATTCGGTGCTAAGTCAATCCCACGGAATAGTTTAATACTTCAAAATAGTCATAACATATAGCTTGAGAATTCAAAACATCATATACGGTAGAATAGCTCATTAAAACATTTGGTAATTCAAGTATGCAAGAATTGTCCTTATTGCGTAAAGAATCCATCATTCATATCATTTCATCATTCTTTCATTTCATAAGACTCTCTTTTGATCATAAATATTGCTTTCATAAACATTTATTTGGAGTCAAAGCTTTCAAGTCAAACTTTATTAAAAACATAGTAAAACTAGGTGGGTTCAAATCACTTCAACTTACAAATATGTATGTAAATAAATATTCATAAATACTTTGAAATCCATTAATTAAAAATCATGCTTTAAACAACCCACCATGAATTTCAAGAGCCTTTAAATAGATAAATAGAGGAATTACTTGTAAACCATCAATTCATATATATGAAATTATGTTGCATCAAAATAGAGCAATAATCATTAGTTTAACCATGATTCATACTATTAAGTAAAAATAAGAATTTACCATAAGAAAATATTACTTGAAATCAAGATATTTAATTGAAAGAATTTACCAAATGTATCTAGATCTTTCTATGGTAGGTGAAATGAGTTATCTTTGACAGAATACTCTTTTTGGGAGCTACGTTTGAATAAGATAAATTCTTTATTAGGATTTGGTGTCTTCATAAAAATTGTAGATATGGAAGTCTAGTTTTATATCGTTCAAGAATCAACTAATTTGGATAAACCTATAGTGAGATATTATTTTTCTTCTATAAACACTCATTTCCGTCACAGCATCCTATCTTACAAATATTAATTTATTTGACCTACTTAACCTCCGAATCTTAAAATATGATCTTCATAAAAGTTGTAGGTAATGATCCTTTGGTTACTCAAAAATTTGAATCACTCAATTTGGATATTCCTATGAAAAGTTATGACCAAAATACATAGGCTGTATCATGTTTAGGCAAAAATTGAAACATCGTATACAACGTTTTTAGGGGATGTTACAAGAATAGACTTAAAGAAATACTGTAGGAGAAAAGAATTGTGGTTGCAAGAACTACAAAATAGTAAAATTGTCAAACCTAAAGCCAGTTTTTGAAATATGTGAGTGGGTTAAATTATTTATTTTTACTACATTAATAAATTATTCATGAACTAATTACATGTTTATTATATGTCTTGCAGGTGACATCCTTCGAAGGAGGCTGCTAGGGCTCTTCCCTTCAGGAGAGTGTTAGGAGGCTATACACTAAGCCCTATCACTTTTGGCGGGAGATTCCAAACAGTATCTGTCAGGAATTGTTTAATGAATTCAAGGTATATATATGTTTAAATCTATTTTTTTAAGTTAAGTTTAATATTTTTCTATACTTTACTTAACTAATTATTTAACGCTATTCATTTTTTTCAGACTTTATGTACTTGGGAGCCAAGGTACAATATGGTCATTGCGACTACTTTTGAAAGAAAAGCGAGCGCTAGACTGTCTAGCCGTCTAAAGAAAGCTAGGGATGATTAGGTACCTTCGAGTTGGATGTTGCCACATATATTTGAAGAATTATAACGGTATTGGGATACCGAAGAATTCAAGGCTTTGTTCGATCAAGGAAAAAAAGCTAGAGTCAGCCTAATGGATGACTCGTTGCACACCGGAGGTGCAAAGAGTGTTGATACGATTCAGAGAGAGATGGTAAAATTTCTAAATTTTAAGTTTGAATTTATTTTTTTAATTAAATTATTTGACAAAATATTATTTCATAAATTATATTTTTATTTATAAGAAAAAAATTGGGACGCACTCCCTATCGTCATGAAGTCTTTAAAAAGACTCATGTGAAGAAAAAGACTAATTCGTCGGATCTAAATGAGTGAGTGGAGGAAAGAGCCAAATGAGCCTATGTAAGTTATTTAACATAATGTATAATATATTTTGAATCAATATATATTATATATATATATATATATATATATATATAATATATTGATTCAAAATATATTATACATTATGTTAAATAACTATATATATTGATTATAACTTTTATTTTTTAATATGCAGCAAGATTATGAGTGGCACATAAGTGAGATGAGAGATTCGGTCTAGCTAAGCCTAAACAACTCACTCAAATATGGACATAAAAAGTGGTTGGAGGGAGCCACAAGGGCCGACTATATGGAATGGGATCTAGAATGAGGTACGACGACTCCAACCAGGTTTAGAAGGTATTGGATCATCACGTCAAGCCGAGACCGTTGACGGGGTTCAGATAACTGCTATGTCTCAGCAAATTGCTGAACTTACACGCGCATTGGCATAATCTGAGGCAAAAAGGGTTGAGGAGCAAAAAATTATGAATGCTCAAGTTGAGAAAATAAAAGAACAAGTGTTCAACCTCGCCCGTCAGCCTCCGCCCCGTTATTCAAGAGGGTTCACTCCAGATGACTCCGACGATAGTGATGAATACATAGCAAATAGTCCTTAGGTTCCTTGTGTTAGTTTATGAAAAAATTGAATTTTTTTGTTAACTTTGAAAGACTTTAAATCTTTCTAAATTATGACTTTATTCGTTTTAAGTGTTTTATTATTTTTGTGTATTTTATTTGTTATTAGTTGTGCTGGAATAGGCTGAATTGATATGAAGTGTATAGAATTTTGATTGCAGGTAGGTTTGTGCTATCAAAAATATTGCAGAAAAGCGACGGAAAAGGTCCTTTATTCTGTCGCTTTTTTTGAAAATTGTTTTTAAATTTTTTCCAGAATAGCGACGGACAGGGACTCTATGTTCGTCGTTGTTCTGAAAATTTTTAAGAACACCAAGAATAAAAGCGACGGACAAAGTTCATTTATGCATCGCTTTTCTAGAAAAAATTAAAAATTTTAAAAGAAAATAATACAGTCTGTCGCTTTATATTAAATAACTAATTTTAAAAAAAATTAAACCGACGGAGTCCGTCGTTTTTTTTATATTTTTTTAATTAAAAAAATATTAGGGGTGACCCAGTCCATCGCATTTTGCGACCCTGTCCATTACTTTTTAAAAAGCATCGAGCAAAAAAGCGACGAAAGTGACTGTGTCGCTTTTTCGTCGAGTTTGACCAAAAAAGCGATGCAATTTGTCATTTTTTTGCATCGTTGTTTCACAGTATTTTAGTAGTGTATCAATTCAAGAGTCTTACTTCGTTCTTGATTTGATGGAATGCTTGCGGCTCAACACTTGGAGTTGAAGACTTCTTTGTATGGAGAAGACTTCTTTGTATGCAGAAGACTTGCGGACCACCACTGAAGAGCAGAACTTTTTTATGTATTTCTTCTTGTTCTCCTTTTTGTCTCTGTCTGTCTTTCGGGTCTTATGATGACCCCTTTATATTGGTATGAGCTAGGGTTTTGGAGGTATTTTGGTCTTCAAGTTATTTTAGAGGACCTTGGGCTTGAAGAGCATGAGTTGGACTCATCTTGTCAACTTAACACACTGGCCCAAATATAATTTGGACTTTATTTAAGTCATATAATTATAGGGTATTTTACTTAATTCTCATAGTGAAAAAACTCAATTACAATTTATCCCAATTTTTTTGGTAATTACCCGAATTCCCTCTTTTTTCCAGATTTTTGATACATATGAATGACGTTGATACATCGCGATTTGATACATAAATCTTTTTAATGATACATCTCTAGTTGATACAAACCAAATATTGTAATATCAATAAAACTTATGAATCAACTTATAACACCTAATATATCATGAACACAACAAAAATAGCAGTAAAACATAAGTTTTACTGATACATTTTGTGTTTGGTTTGTATCAACTAGCGATGTATCATGAAAATGACTTATGTATCAAATCGCGATGTATCAGCATCATTCTTATGTATCAGAAGAGAGATTTTTGAAATTTTTACAAATGGTAGGGAATAATTGAAAATATAGGAATATAAGATGTGTAGTTTGATACCAAGTTTGTCACAACCCAAGCCTAGGGCCTAGACGTGACATGGCGAATGAGGAACCCGAAAGTACCTCAAACAAGCCTCTTAGCATTCTTTTAGCCTTTCATAGGTAATGATGATAAATAAACAAGCGGAAATCATAATAAATCTTCAACTTACATATGTCCAACAATACCTCTAACTATTAGATTTAACGGGGCTAAGACAAGTCCCTAGCTCACCCTCAATCATAATAGAAGAAATTCCATAGTAAAATATCTTAACATATCATAAACTAGAAAGATAAAGGAGTATTGTTCCCGGAACATGGGAACTCACCAAAAGTAGTCTTCAATGGAATATCAACTAGCCACGTGGAGGAGAATGAGGAGGAGCACTGATCCCTACATGGTGATATCATGTAGGCAAAAGAGTATGCATTAGTACTTTGAATGTACTAAGTATGTAAGGATGCATGAACATTGAGGAAACATTAAAACATTTATTTAATATGGAACATAATGTAATACATGCATAATAAATCATATGGATATCCTTTAAAACATTCATTTTGTGGGAAGCTAACCATAACCGACATTTAAGACCATGCGAGCTATTACATGGAATCCAACATAACCCCCTACGTTGGCCGGGGAGACTACTTGCCAGGTAGAACTCCGTCAACTTCATTCATTTCTTTAACTTTAACTTTAAGGGCTATTTATGGATCCATTAGCCTAAGCCTACAAGGGCTCCTATGTTGGCACATAATTAATGAGACAAGTGGTTGCTACTAGGATTCCCTTACCGAATCCCACCTTAATGCCTCATTCGGTGCTAAGTCAATCCCACGGAATAGTTTAATACTTCAAAATATTCATAGCATATAACTTGAGAATTCAAACATCATATTCGGTAGAATAGCTCATTAAAACATTTGATAATTCAAATATGCAAGAATTGTCCTTATTGCATAAAGAATCCATGATTCATATCATTTCATCATTCTTTCATTTCATAAGACTCCCTTTTTGATCATTGATATTACTTTCATAAATATTTATTTGGAGTCAAAGCTTTCAAGTCAAACTTTATTAAAAACATAGTAAAACTAGGTGGGTTCAAATCACTTCAACTTGCAAATATGTATGTAAATAAATATACATAAATACTTTAAAATCCATTTATTAAAAATCATGCTTTAAACAACCCACCATTAATTTCAAGAACCTTTAAAGAGATAAATAGAGAAATTACTTGCAAATCATCAATTTATACATATGAAATAATATTGCATCAAAATAGACCAATAATCATTAGTTCAACCATGATTCATGCTATTAAGTAAAAATAAGAATTATCCATAAGAAAATTACTTGAAATTGAGAGATTTAATTGAAAGAGTTTTTGGACTACATGGGTGGAAGAACCCATGGATAAATACTCACATAACTTAGAGTAAATCTTAAAGAAAATAAATATAATTTATCATATACTCAAAATAATTTAGGCATGAGAGTGGAAGAAATACTCTCATTGAAGCCTTACATACCTGGAAACCGAAGCTTTAGTTGGTACCGGAAGACTTAATGACCACTCTTGAGTCCTAGCTTTTCTCCTTGCCGGAACGTTTTGTGTACTACCCGGAATATATGAATTACCGGAATAGTATTTCTTCACTACTAAGAACTAAAACTATATTTGAGAATGTGTAAAGAAGTGTATAGAGAGAAGATTTGCTTGAGAAAGCTTGATGAATAAAATGAGAAAATAAGGTGGGTATTTATAGGTGGGAAAGAGGACCTAACAATAAATAAAATAATTATAAATAAAAATCTGAAAATTTAGTGGAATATATTGATGTCATGGATGATGTTAAATGGAGGACAATTTATGTCATGAGTGATGTCAAATGTATCTAGATCTTTCTATGGTAGGTGAAATGAGTTATCTTTGACAGAATACTCGTTTTGGGAGCTATGTTTGAATAAGATAAATTCCTTATTAGGATTTAGTGTCTAGATCCGGTTATATATCATATATGTGGGTACATATTGCATAAGAATTGTAGATATAGAAGTCTAGTTTCATATCGTTCAAGAATCAACCAATTTGGATAAACCTACAGTGAGATATGATTTTTCTTCTATAAACACTCATTTCCGTAACAGCATCCTACCTTACAAAGATTAATTTATTTGACCTACTTAACCTCCGAATATTAAAATATGGTCTTCATAAAAGTTGTAGGTAATGAGCTTATGGTTACTCAGAAATTTGAATCACTCAATTTGGATATTTCTATGAAAAGTTATGACCAAAATACAGAGGCTGTATCATGTTTAGGCAAAAATTGAAACATCGTATACAACGTTTTTAGGTGATATTATATAATTTTTCCAAAATTATAACTTAAATATTGAGCCAACTTTATTAACCAATAATTTGATTTGGTTAATAGATCATGAATTTAAAGATTAATCCAAAATTTAATATGAATTTATCAATAAAATTTCACTGTTTATAAGTATGTTGATTTCTTGCAAATATAGCAAATTCTCTTTCACCTAGTTTTTATATAGCTCAATTGTAAAAATTAGGTGACTAGAAATTAAATGGACAAATTTATTAAATGGTTTTTGACCTTCTAAAATTGAGATAAGACTATAATATAATATGTTTTGAAGGAATCAGATTCGAGATAATTGACTCATGTATACCTATATTAATAATTGGACTTTTAGTCTGAGTAAAATAAGAAGGGTAAAATTTGGTCAAATGTTTTACTAATTGATCAACCTGAAGACCTGAGATTAATTAAATTAATTTTCGTAAAGTAAAACGTAACAAATAAAATGAACGAAGAAACTATAACACAAGAACCAAAAAGGTGAAATTTTTAATAACTTATGGACCAAAAGTAATATTATCCTACAAATTCCAATATTATTACTACCAATCATACATTTTCTCTAGTTCATCAAGTTGAGGACCCAAATAAAAACCATCTTTTTGTACATTCCAATAACAAAATCGAGTAGGAAAGTCACCAGAACAGTGTTTAATAATCAACATCTTGTTAAAAACTTCGAATGCTTTTTGTTTTTTATCCCACCAAAAATGACAAAAATAAAGGGTGCTTTCAACTATATTCATGCGGAACTTAAAATGAAAATCATCGCCAACTTTAGATATATGATATCCTAGATCGTCTTCTCCAGATGCACAATGAAACTTCATAAGTTTATTGTTATTTGGAAGAGTATCAATAATATGAACCTCATATTGAAAATCGTTATTGTTCACTGCTGCTTGGCATATATTCAAGATATATAAGGTGATGAATAAAATGAAAAAGGTTTTGGTCAAGCTCATTGTAGATTTTTTTGTAACTACTTTTTACTTTAGCTAGTTTTTATATAATTGATTAATAAAATGGTTTTTGCCTTTATAAAATCTATATAAGATCACATTAATTATTTGTTGCCAAAGAAAAAAAAATCTTGATAAAATCATAATTTAATATTTTGATAGAATTAATTAATACAGGATTTACTCATTTTAGTTACAATTGTTCTTATCTTAATTATCTATGGGCAAAAGACGGAAAATGAGAACGAGATTATAAGGTAGGAAATCGAACTAGCACCAATTATAAGATCATTGAGCTACTAAGACAACCCCCGCCCCCACCCCAAACTCTCAATTTGTTACTATTATCATGTTATTTAATTATACTCATATTATCAAAGTATTAATTTAGATGGGAAAAATATGCTGACAAGGAAATATATATTAATTAATTAGCTAACATAACTATAATTTAAATTAATTACGGCTCGTGGCAAACATCTAGCTATAATTACAGTTTGAGTTTTGTATAATTCGCGCGATTATACAAATGTTGTGTGCGATTATACAAATGTTGTGCGCGATTACAATTTGAGTTTTGTATAATTCGAGAGATTTATACAAATGCTATGCGTGAATTGAATTGTATAGCGAAATAAACAAACACTACATATTGTATAGCAAATTATACAAACGATGTGCATGAATTATATAGTGAAATACACAAACGCTATACAAAAACAGCGAAATGTATAACGAATTATACAAAAGTATACAAATACTGCTATATCTATAATTACGAATTGTAATTAGCAAACTATAGCTATAAAGCATAATTAGATATTTTTGAGTGATTACATGCAAAAATTCCTCTAATTAGATCTAGTTCAATTATATTGCACGTAGCCTAAATCAAACTCTGTCAATTCAAGTTTATGTCTCCAATAGCTTGTTTTTATGATGAGGCAAATTTTTCAATTTTTGTTTTTATCTTTATCTAGGAAAATTTGTGGATTTTACTTTAAAGGGCAAAAGGAAATGCAAAAAGAGCAATAGAACAATTAGAAAAATTAAACAAACAACATTCATTACATTGATTAATTTCATACATTTTTTTCTTACATTAATTAATTCCAATCATGCATTTTCTTTAATTGATCTCTTTTAGGACCCATATAAAATCCATCTTCTTTAAATATCCAAAAACAATAGTCAACAGGATATTCCTCTGAGCAATTTTGGAATAACTCATAATTAAAAACATCAAAAACTGCTTGTTTATCACCCCACCAAAAATGGCAAAAGAAAAGGGTACGACCTGTAAGAGATGGGAGGAAACTAAAATGGAAATCTTCGCCCACTTTAGGATAATGATATCCAAGATCATCATTTTTAGATGCACAATGAAACTTTACAGGTATATTATTATTTGGAAGAGCATCAATAATATGAACCTCGGTATGAATATCATCACCAGCTAAAACTTGAAAAGCATTGATGATATAAGAGAAAATTATGAGTAAAATGAAAAGGCTTTTGGTCATGATGTAATCGAAACTTATTGGTGATTTCTAGCAATTGTAGCAAATTATCTTCTTCATCTAGTTTTTATTGCTCAATTGTAAAAATTAGGTCATTTAGAAGGGATAACTTAATTAAATCACTATTTTGACTTTGTAAGATTGAGATAAGATCATAATATAATGTTTTGAAAAAGTTAGATTCAGCATTAACTCATTTTTTATTTGCATTGACAATTGTTCATATCTTAACATTATTAAGATGTCGAGGTCTTTTTTATTTTTATTAAGATTAAAATATTTGAATTTTAATGATCAAGAAATTGTTTTTAGATTTTAAATATTGAATAATTAAGATTATTTACTTTTTAATATTTGAGTATACATAATTTATTTACTTATAAATTGTAATAATATGTTTCCGTAGTTATAAATAAGCCAATGAGAAAGATATGGTCAAGTTGGATCAATCGACTAAATTTTGCCAAGATTGAAACAAGACCAACAATCATCGTTTAGATATCCGAGCTTCTTAATTCAAACAATATCAAAATAATTATTTAATTATCGAAATAATAAGACTAGTTACATATTAACTATAAACTAAATAATTTAAAGGGCAATAAAATACGTACTAATTTAAACACTATTTTCCTGACTTTTTGGGATATTATTAAAACAATTTGAAAGCTGTACATAAATCCATATACATATATATAAAAATAGAAATACATGTTTTTAATGGAAAAATAACAAAATAACTTAGAAAATAATTTAAAATATTTTTGGGATTTTTCAAAGACGATTTTCTTTGAAATTGAAAAAATTCAATAATTAATTTGCGTTGTCGGAGTTAAAATTAGGTGTCAACAGTGGTGATGACAATAAATATAATTATAATAATGAAAGTTGTAGGTGTGATGACGACCAACATTAGCGGTTGGCATAATGATGATTTTGATGGCAGAGTTAGTTAGTGGTCGGAGACGATAGTGGTGGTCGACAAGGGTGGAGGTGATTATGATGACAGAAGTGGTTAGTGATAGTGGTTAGCTCGATGATGAAAACTACCCACAAAAATACCTCTTAATTATATTAAATTTTATTCAAGATTTTAATGATTAATTCATATTCATGACAAATAAAAATTTAAATTTTAATGTAAATAAATGCATTTAATAATTTAAGGTATGGATCATCCAAATTCAGACCTCCACAAATAAGACTATAAACAAGACAAATTTTATTAAATAGTTTTTTGACTTTGTAAGATTGAAATAAGAATCATAATATGATACTTTGAAAAAAAATAGATTCAGCATTGACTCGTTTTTACTTGAATTAAAAATTAATTATTCATATATTAACATTATTTTCAATAAGTGTGAATATTCGAATAGTGAGCTATGAATTATTCAAATTATTCTTTATCCTTGTAAATGTTTATTTTCTCTTAAAAGTTTAGTCAAACAATTCACTTTTAAAAAATTAATCCCTTTTTTCTTTGCTGGGGGACGGGGTCCAAAAGCTTAGTTATACAGGCTACTGCACGTAATTATATTCATATTATCAAAGTATTAATTAGATCATATTCAATTATATTAATTGCTTTTAAGGACAAACGAAAATGTAAAAAGAGCAATAGAACACTTTAGAAAAATTAAACAGACAATATTCATTTCATTGATCAATTCCATACATTTTTTATTACATTAATTAATTAACTCCAATCATGCATTTTCTTTACTTCTTCGATAGAAGGACCAAAATAAAAGCCATCTTCTTTAAATATCCAAATACAATAGTTAATATCATGGCGCCAATTTGAGCAGTTGGCACTTAGGTCATAAGTATAAACATCAAATGCTGCTTGTTTATCACCCCACCAAAAATGACAAAAGAAAAGGGTATGACCGAAAACAACTGGGAGGAAATGAAAATGAAAATCGTCTCCTACTTTAGGATAATGATATCCAAGATCATCGTCTTTAGATGCACAATGAAACTTTATAGGTATATCATTATTTGGAAGACCGTCAATAATATGGACCTCAATATAATAATTATGACTAGCTAGGACTTGATAAGAGTTGATAATATATGAGGAAATTATGAGTAAAATGAAAAAACATTTGGTCATGATGTAATTGGAACTTATTGTTGATTTCTTGCAATTGTAACAAATTCTCTTCTTTAAGTAGTTTTTAAAGCTAATTGTAAAAATTAGGTGACTTAAAAAGGACAAATTTATTAAATGGATGTTGACTTTGTAAGATTGAGATAATATTATAATATAATGTTTTGAAAAAAAATAATCAGATTCAGCGTTAATAACTCATACTTACTTGCATTTTATTGACAAGTGTTCATATCTTAACATTGCTGAGATGTTGAAGCATTATTTATTTTCATTAAAATTATAAATGTCTAAGCTGAATGTAATGGATGATTAAAAAGTTATCTCTAGATTTGAATACTAAATAATTAAGGTTATGTTAGAATCAAAATAATGAAGTGTCATGCGGAAGCTAGTAAATCAAATTTCGAAAAATCATGAGTAAGAAGATAAATGAAAAATATATCAAAAGAGAAACGACAATTTAACGTGGTTGTTGGGTCAACCGACCTACATCCACAAGAGTATATGAGCAACCCACCAGATGAAAGAGAGTAAACAATATTGAGAGAAATAAATTCATTGAATTCACTTAGAATAAAAAGAGGTTCACACAAGTGTTAATGTCTCACAAATTTCCCCCTAAACAAAACTCTCAAAGCCCTTAGGTCTACATTGTGAATGCTATCGAGTTAAACGGAATGAACATTTATTTATAAAGTTATAAATTTTTTCCTATAAGAGAAAGGACTAGCCAAATATGGAGATTTTGTATTTTTCTTGTAAGAAAAGAAAAATCCAATTATAGTAAGAAAGTCGGGGCAAATACCCAACAGATTATTTGTTTTCAACATCTGAATCTGATAATTTATTTACTTATAAAAACAATAAATATACAATTTAAACACAAAAGTAATTAGATATTAGAAAAAGTATAAATTTTAAAAAATAAAATCACTGTTTGATAAGAAAAATGAAACATTTATGTTCGCTAGTGATGATGGAGATGGTGTGTAGTTGTGGTGGTGGTGCTAAAGGTTGATGTTAGTGGATAGTAATGGTGATGGTGATAGTTGTGATGATGGAAGTGGTTGGTATTGTAGTGACTACTATGATGGTGACAATTGATAGTGACAGTGAAATTGGATGATGTTAGTAATTGACAATGTTAATGGTGGTGGTTGACAATGTGTTGATGGTAGTTAGTGATCGTACTAGTTGTGATTGTGGAAGTGGTTGGTGGTAGAATTTTCATAGCAGTTGAAGTGACTGATAGCGGTGGTGGACGTGATGACAATGAGAACAGTGGATATGACAATAAATATAATTATAATGACAAAAGTTGTAGGTGTGCTAGCGACTAACATTAGTTATTAGGAGCAGTGATGATTTTGATGGCATAGATAGTTGGTGGTTGATGATGGTAATAGTGATTGTGTCACGATCCGATGCCGGGTGTGATGGCATATGTCCTTTTCCACCGAACAAATAAGCCTAAAATCCAACATTTCGATAAATATAGCAGAAATAATCTAAATAAATAAATAATAAATCAAAAGCGGAGGTCTTTCAACTTAAATACCCCCAAAGATATATTGTCACATGTACAAGCCGCTAAAATAATGAAACTGGAATGAAAGTACAAGTCTCAATATGTCTTCAACTCTCAAATAGAGTAAAGCATAAAAATATAGAAAGTTCGAGAGTTCGTTGGATATCAATAGCTACCTCTCTCAACTCCCAGTAGCCTCGAATGATCAAGAAAAGAGACGCTGATCAAAGTTTGGGGCTCGGAACCTACACAAGTGTAGAAGCAAGAGTGAGTACCAAACAACACGGTACCCAAAAAGCTAACTAGAAGAACTAAGTAAATCTAAAAAAATACACAAACTTCGTTTTCAGCCCAACTGAACCTCCAGACTACAACCTACACAGAAATCAGCCTAACCTAACAGTTCATACTAGACGGTTCAATACGGTTCAGATCACAGCTCAATATCACAGATATATCGTACAAATACTCAAAATGTCACTAATAGGCATCAAACTGTCAACACAAATATGCAGAATATATATATGCACACTCAAAGATCATGCATGTGTGCAATTGCCGACAAGAACCTCGGCATAATAATCTCTGACCGAAAATGACCTCGATCTCACAGTCTTTGACCGTAAATGACCTCGGTCTCATATCTCTAACCAAAAATGGCCTGATCTCATAGTCTCTGACCGAAAATGATCTCGATCCCACAACCTCACTGGAAATGACCTCGGCCTATCATTCTCTCACCGAAAATGACCTCGGTCATGTAATCCCATCAGAAATGACCTCGGCCTATCATTCTCTCACCGAAAATGACCTCGGCCATATCATATTTCTGATTAAAAAAATGGCATCGATCTCACAATCATATACCTCTCATCACATTATTTCAGAATTAAAATAACAGCATGCTCACACAAGTAATGAGGAATAATCAATTCAGACAAACCACAATCATAATTAGACTATCAAGTATCTCATCAAATACACATAGATATCTAGATTACGGCATGCAAGTTTCCATGCCCAAAAATGTCGCACATAGTCTTTTATTAACCCCATCATTTCATTTTGGATTAGCTTCATGTCACAATTAAATCCGTAAACTCATACCTTATGCCCCAACACATATACAACGAGATATTCGAGAATTTAAAAAAAATCACGGAGTTTTAAGAGTCCACTTGCCTTAGTCAATACGTGATCGGTCACTCCACATGAGATTTTCACTTTCGAATGCACTCCAATTCACCACAATCTATACAAATTCAAGTTTTCAATCAAAATACGGAACCAACGATATCCATATCATATTTTTGGAAATCGGGCTGAAATTGATCCAAAATGCCCGATTCTGAAACTAGCAAAAAATTTCAGAAATTTTTACATAAACAACATCCTCAAGGTATTTGGAGTTTACTAGTATAAACGGAAGTGGATTTGGACTTAAAACGAGCTCACAATCATCAAAACATTGAAATTAATTCAAGTTCTTGAAAATCCCAATCTCTCTAATTTAAAAACCTCAATTTCATGCTAAAACTCTCAAATAATCAATGGGTAATCAAGATTGGAGGTTAGAACCACTTACCCCAAAGTTTTCCCACAAAATCTCCTCTGAAAATAGTCTCTCCAGGCTCCAACATCATCAAAAATAATGAAAATAGGCTAGACCCCGACTTTGTGACTGTTTAGGGGTCAGTTGCTCTCCGCGAACGCGAAGGCTAACCAGACATCCCTCCGCGAACATGGCATAAACTCCGCGAATGCGGAGAATGGACAATTGTTCTTCCGCAAAAAACAAGCCCTCGCAAGCACGAAGAACTTCGTTCTTTCCGCGAACGTGGGCAAGTCTCCACGAACGCGGAGAAGGACTCTCACGAACCAGATGACAACAATGTTACTTAAGTCTCAAAGTCTCCGAATGACCCTTGGGATTCGTTCGGAACCCTATATAGACAAACCATATATGCAACCCAACTAAACACGACATGTCGAATTCAACGAAATCATTAGAATTCGATTTCAAGGCCTTCTTGACCCGAAAATCAAAAAATCACAACTAGACCAACATTATGCCTCAAATGACCAAAACGTCCTCAGAACTTCCAAAAAATACACAGGAAATCTCACTAAGCCTAAAATCACCCTCCAAATCTAATGGAGTTGTCAGAATTCAATTCTGAGCATTCGGTCCTCAAATGTTGACGAAAGTCAAACCTATGGCAAAAAACTCAGCTATTTCGAACTCAACCCCTCAAATCCACGATATGACCCCAAATATGATTCCGTCAACTCTCCTAGACTAATTTCAACGTTCCAAAACATGATGGAATCGAAGAAATTCCGTTCCGAGACTCGAAACTCTGAATGACCTCAAATACCACTTTTGAGTCATTTTAAACCTATAAAACTCAAAGTTTACCAAAAATTCCAACTTTTCAAGAAAACCACGAAATCGACATCAAATATCAATCAAATATGACTCGGAAAAACTATCGAAAGGGATAAAATAATCTTTTTATGATAATTTTCAAAAATGACCTTCAAAATTGTTACAGGTTGACAAGGGTAGCTCGATGATGAAAATTATCCACCCAAAAATATCTCTTAATTATATCAAGATTTGTTCAAATTTTAATGATGAAAATAAATACTCTTAATGGTCTGAGATTTGGATCATTCAAATTCAGACCTCCATTAAGTACAAACAAATGAAGCTGAAAACAGGACAAATTTATTAAATAATTTGACTTTGTAAGATTGAATAAGAATCATAATTAAATATTCTTCAAAAATTAAATTAAGCATTAACTCATTTTTACTTGCATTAACAATTAATTATTCATATCTTAACATTATTTTAATGAAATGTGGATATTCAAATAGTGAACTATGAATTACTCAGATTATTCTTTACCCCCATAAACACTTATTTTCTTCAAAAGTTTGGTTATATATATATATATATATATATATTGGCCTTCCAAAAGCCTAGCCAATCCCGCATAAAAAAAAAGGCTACTGACTTGACTGATTCAACAAACAAGGGAATTGCACAATCCAATTACTTGAAAGTTTAAAATGTCTACCGAAAATTATACGTACATCACTGAGTTAAATATAACATATATATTTTTTACATAAAAGGACCAATAATACATATAACTTTTAATTAATTAAAAATTAAAAATATTGAATCATATACTATAATGCAAGAATCAAAAAGAGAAACTTAACAATAACTCTTCACTCCAACAAATTCCAATATTATTATTGCCAACCATGCATTTTCTCTACTATATCAGCATTAGAACCCAAATAAAATCCATCTTTTTGTACTTTCCAGTAACAAGTACGGATTTTAGACTCATGAGGATCAGCACAATAATCCTTTAAATGTCTATTAAAAACATCAAACACATTTTCTTTTTTACCCCACCAAAAATGACTAAAATAGAGATTGGTTTCGAAAAGATTCAAGATAAACTGAAAATGAAAATCATCACCCACTTTAAGTTTTTGATATCCAAAATCATGATTTTTCGATGCGCAATGAAACCATAGAGGTATATCATTACTCGGGAGATCATTAATTATATGAAGCTCGAAGTGTACGTTGTTATCAATAGTTATTGCTGATGGACATATATTAACAATATATAAGGTGAGGAGTAAAATGCAATTTTTTTTTATCAAACTCATTGTAGATTGTTTTGTAATAATCTTTTTACTTTAGCTAGATTTTATAGGGATGAATAATTAAATGATTTTTGGCTTTATTAAAATCTAGATAAAATCTAATCTATGAGTTTGACTAGATTTAGTCTGTGGTCAACTTTGGTAATTGAGTTAGATGTTATTTAGACTATGTGGATCCAGTATGTATCTGATATAATTTGTAATTTTCCTAATTTGAGATTAATTTGTAATTTTCCTATTTTGACTAAATATCTCACTTTTTAAAAATAAATATTTTTTGCTTTTTAAAAACTTGATCAAACAAGCTATTGCATAATTTAATTAATTAAAAAAATTAATGTGTTTACTCAAATATTATAGGGATTAGCATCAAATTTTACTGATAACTAAGGAAGCAAACATGTCAAAAACAAATTAGTATCATCAAAAATATTTTTTTTAAAAATATTTCAAAAGAATATTTTTCAAAAAAATAAATAATTCTACAAACTTGACAAAACATACTATCAGTCTTTTGCTTTTCTTCTCAACAAAAAACATTACTACAACTTACTTTTTACTATTGTAGCTAATCAATCATTTTTAAGAGAGGTAAATGAAAGAACATGCACATCGAAAGCAATTATAGATCCATAAATTTATATTAAATTAAATTAAAATATTAAATGAGATTACGAATATACTAACCTCTTGTAATTTTTGCACAATTTTTCTAAGTATGCAAAATGTTATAGACAAATTAATCTTTGAGTGAAGAATACTTATATGGGTAAATATTGTTGCTTGA
The DNA here is from genome assembly GCF_947179165.1 of Solanum dulcamara. NCBI lineage: Eukaryota > Viridiplantae > Streptophyta > Magnoliopsida > Solanales > Solanaceae > Solanum > Solanum dulcamara. The sequence goes on from NC_077238.1 coordinate 79,712,645, forward strand.
GAAATATTTGTCTCATGGCTGAAATAGGGTCCTATATATAATCACATTTTTTGGGGTGTCTAATCCCAAAAAGTATTAGATTTTTTTTTCTCCAAGTATTTGTACACATTTTTGGGGTAAATTCTGCAAGATAGTCAAAACACGTTTTGAACGCGTAGTCAAAAAAGGAACAAAACGCGTTTTGAACGCGTAGTCAAAAAAGGAACAAAACGTGTTTTGAATGCGTAGTCAAAAAGGGAGGTTCAATACGCGGATTTTACGCGTTTCTAGTTTCCTATAAATAGAAGACCTCTTGCCCTCATTTATCCAATCCCAGAAAGAGAGAGTAAGAATACAAAGAGAGTTATACACCAAGATAAATATTGTAGTTTTGAATGTCCTCTTTAGTAGTTGTTCCTTTTACAAGAGAGAAGTGTTTATTGTTGTTTTCTCCTTGTATTTGAGAGCTGTGTACTCCATATTTTTATAGTGAGATCCTTCTACCCCGTGGTTTTTCCCTTCTATCAGTTAGAGGGGTTTCCACGTAAAATTCTCGTGTCCAATTTATTTTCATTATTTTCATCATATCAAACTTTAGTTGTGGTGCTTCCTCCCCCAACAAATTCAGTCCAAAATGTGTACAATTCTTTCATTCTAGAAGACAAGTTATTTTTGACCAAAATATGTAGGACTTTTTTTCTGGATCAATTATTCTTTCTAAGTTCATTAATTAAATAGGCAAAGCATTGGACCACAAATTTAATTAATGAGGCTTTTAATTGTGGTATTAATTCGCTAAATGAATGGATTAATCCTATCACATTAAATTGCAGATTATTCCACTAAAAATTTGTAATTTTATTTCTTAGTTTGATTAAAAAATATTTCATCAAATATTATTAATTAGCTCCCCATGTTAAGATTATAAACATCAATCAATAAAATTAAATTTTTGACAATTTAATTCGCTGATCAATTAAGTTTTTTATACTTCACTTAACTTATTTCATGTGATGAATACAAAATATGCTTGCATGATTTTCACATCAAAACTGTAACACCTCACAACTTCATTTGTAACACCTCGCAATCTTCCTCTTAGAATATGAATCTTTCATTGTAAGTATATAAGCTTGAATCAGCTGATGTCCTACTTGTGCTTATGTGTTAAGGTTGATTACTTTGAGTGGAAAGGGTATTGAATGTGGTTTAGGGTCATAAGAGACCTCTAGTACTAAGTCGAGTTCAAAACCTTTCTAGCTACCGGTTAAGTTTTTCACATAAGTTCATGCAAAGGTCAACTTCAAAAGATCATATCTTTCAGCATATAATGAATCAGGTGGCGTATAACTTATCAAATTAAAGGTCTGCGAGTCTTCTTTCCAACGCCACCAAGTTTGCCTCATTTAGAGTTCGGAGTAAAATGTTAAGACCGTTAACCGGAGACTATCAGAATAAAGTTTTCAGGGTCAGTAACTACGAACATGATCTACGAATCGAAGATCGAGGTACGACCCGTACAATTAGCTCGTGGAAAAATGTTTTGAAAGTTATTTTTTGGGTCCAAATCTTGCGGACCCAATTACAGATAGTAGAAGCACCTACAGTCCGTAATTTGGCCCGTAAAATAAATTTCTGAGACTTAAAATTTCAGCCTGTGTTCTACGGATGGAATTTACGGTCCGTAGATCAAACCCCGAACAATAGATGACCCTCGTGGAAGATGTTCGATAATTTTCAGTCAAGGTTATTTCTATCTTTTTCCATTCCTCCTAAGCCTAAGCCTCGACGTTTTAACTTCTATTAGGTCATCCGAGTATCGAGAAGATCCCACTAGAGTCACTTCTAAATTTTTCTTCCTTATATGATCATCCAGGTATTGAAAACATCTCGTTAAAGTTATTTTTGAATTTTTCTTACCTATATGGTATCCAATATTGGGAAACTAAAATTGTACCAAATAAATCTTTAATTTTTTTTAAAATAACATCGTAGATTTTTATATAAATTTATAACTATGGTGAATAATTAGGTAGGTTTTGTCCCCTATTTCAAAAATATATGTTTCATTTATTTGTCTATTTAAACAAATCAAGAGCATTTTTTTTCTATACTTAATATTAATAACTACCTAAAGTAATAGTAATCAAATTTAAAGTTCTAAAACATTATTAATAAATTAATTTGATAGAATACACCACTAATTCAAACTTTATTAGGAAAATGTATCAGATCAACAAGGGTGAAGTGATATAAAACAAAGAAAGTATAACACACAAATTAAAGGGCTAAATTTATCAATAACTTAGAGATAAAAAGTAATATTATCCCACATTATGGATATTACTTTCACTCCTACAAGTTCCAATATTACTACTTCCAATCATGCATTTTCTGTAGTTTATCAAGTTGAGGACCCATATAAAAACCATCTATGTTTACTTTCCAGTAACAATAACTAGTAGGATGAGAATTAGAACAATGAGAGCTTAAGTGCTTAGTAAAAACATCAAAACTATTTTGTTCTTTACCCCACCAAAAATGACAAAAATAGAGAGTTGTTTGAAAAAAATTCATCGTAAACTCAAAATCGAAATTTTTGCCCACTTTAAGTATTTGATATCCATAATCGTCTTCTTTAGATGCACAATGAAACCATAGAGGTATATTGTTATTCGGAAGAGCATTAATAATATTAATCTGGAATTGAAAACTGAGATCAATCGTAGTTGCTATTGCTGGACGGATATTGACGATATATAAGGCGGTGAGTAAAATGCAAAAGTTTTTCATCAAATTCATTGCAGTTTTTATTTTTTGTAATAATCTTTTTTTACTTTACCGAGATTTTATAGAGATATATAATTAAATGGTTTTGCCTTTTTTAAAATTTAGATAAGATCATAACTTAATGCTACAAAAGAATTAAATTCAGGATTTGCAAACTTTTAATTACAAAGTTAATATCGTTCTTATCTTAACAAACTGCTATGAATTTTATGTTTAATTTTTCTTTTATTTTTCCCTTTTGATTTTGTAACTAGTTAAAATATAACCATTTAAACATAAAACACACACACAAAAAACATATTATTTCTATTATTTGAAGATTGAATATGTTGGACCACATATTTTTTCCTTTCACTTTTACTTGTTACATTTTGTTTCTCTAGAGTCAAATTATATGAACGTTAACCAACATTACAACGTATACTTTACATCTTATTAATATATGGTCTATGAGAAGATTTGCAACTTATAGCATTTTTCATATAATTTTAAAATATGAAATTAGCCTACTTTAATTTAACTTAAAAAATTAATTAAATTAACTCTCTTGAAATAAAGCATGACAAGTAAAAATGAACTAAGAAAATATACTACAAGAACCAAAAAGCAAAGTTTATTAATAATTAGGGACCAAAAGTAATATTATCCCATATTAATTAATATGGATATTACTCTCACTCCTACAAATTCCAATATTCATAATTCCAATCATGCATAAATTCTAGTTGATCAAGATGAGGACCAGCAAAAAAACCATCTTCTTGTACTTTCCAATAACCATCTTCTATTATCAGAGGACCTAGAACAAATATAAAGCAAGTGCCTGTCAAAAACATCAATTACATTTTGTTTTTTATCCCACCAAAAATGACAGAAGTAGAGTGTGGTCTGTAAAATATTCATAGAAAATTGAAAATAAAAATTATAGTCCACTTTAAGAATATGATATCCAAATTTTTTGTTTCTAGACACACAATAATACCATAAAGGTATATCACTATTCTGTAGAGCATTAATAATATGAAGTTCGAGAAGGTGCAATCAACTGACGATATTGATATATATATATATATAAAGTGATGAGTAAAATGGACAAGTTTTTCATCAAATTGATTGTAAATTCCTTTGTAACAATTTTTCTCTACTTTAGCTAGTTTATATAGGGATGAATAATTAAATGATATTTCTGCCTTTATTAAAATTTAGATTACATCAAATCAATTCTCTCTATATATAGTCATTTATTATATAGTGAGAAAATTTCATTAAAGTCATTTTTGAATTTTTTTTAAAGTAAAATTATCAAATTACACACTCTATATTTTTAATTATTTTTTACTATTTATAAAAATTTCAAAAATCCCTCTTCTGATACATAGGAATGACGTTGATACATCGCGATTTGATACACAAGTCATTTTCATGATACATCGCTAGTTGATACAAACCAAACACATAATGTATCAGTAAAACATAAGTTTTAATGTAATTTTTGTTGTGTTCATGATATATTAGATGTTGTAAGTTGATTCATAAGTATTATTGATATTACAATATTTGGTTTGTATCAACTAGCGATGTATCATAAAAATGTCTTATGTATCAAATCGCGATGTATCAGCATCATTTGTATGTATCAGAAATCTGGAAAAAAAAAGGAATTTGGGTAATTACCAAAAAAATTCGGATAAATTGTAATTGGACTTTTTCACTATGAAATATTGAAAAAATTACCTTTTTTTTATATGGTCACTCAAGTATTGAGAAGGTCCCACTAAAGTTATTTTTTATTTTATTTTTCCTTTTATGATCATCCAATTATCGAGAAGATCCCACAAAAGTCACTTTTGAATTTTCTTCCTTATATAGTCATTCAAGTACTGTGAAAATTTCACTAATTTTTCTTATAGGGTTATCCAAGTATCGAGAAAATTTCACTAATTTTTCTTCCTTATATGGTTATCCTAGTATTGAGAAGATGTAACGATCTGAATCGTCGTTAATCACGATTAAAAAAAATACAAAAACTTTACTTGACTGGGTCCCACCATCCCACCAAAGCGGGATGGTCCAGCCTCAGCGGTGCCGCCAAAGCGGGATATGGCCTCCAGAGCAGGAGGTCATGAGACAGAACTTAATTCGCGAATTTCTTATTTTTCCCCATTTCTTCCAAGTGAAAGTTAAAGGCGAGAGTTTTTGCAAAACCCTCCAAAAAGGCTGCTCTTGACCTGTGGAGAAGAGGGGAGGGAATCTCAGCATTAGAAAGGCTTCAACCGGTGATTCAATCCGGTCTTGCCTGTAGGACAGCTGGAACCAATGACTTCAGCAACATTATCTCCCCAAGGTTGCTTGACGCCAAGGTAGGCTAGGCTTCTCTTTTCTAAGTAGTAAATCTATACCTATTTTGTAGTATAGAAGGAAACTTAATGAGAAATCATATAATTAAACTGTGGTCATGGGTCATGGGTAGAGATTCAATTGTGTTAGAGTCTAATTTTAATGTGACCTGATAAAAATGAGTTCTAATGATTTGAGAAGTGTGTTAGGTATGATATTGCTGCATAGAGACGGTTATTTTATAATGGGCATAGTATTGTGTACAGGAATATAAAAAAAACTAAGTAGGGATTGATGATAAACCTTAAGGGTTTGGTAGTGTTGGTGTTGGTTTGGTTCTGAGAGTTGTCTTAATGTGTATAATTGTGTTACTTATGACATGCCTAAATGTGTACCGATAGAGGAAATAAGTTAGTTCTTATATTAACGATTATTCGTTGACTTATTTGTGATAAACTTGTTCTGTTGATATAATGTGATCTATTGTTGGCATTTTATGGTTGATTTGTATAACTAGATCGGGTGTCGACATATATATGGATCAGTTATCATGTTCTGATACATATTTGAATCGGGTATCATGCTCCGATACGATTCTTAGATCGGGTGTCACGTTCCGACATAAATATGACTGGATTGGATCCCCTGAGAGGGCCAAATATGTGTATGTGTGAATTCTCCTATGAGAGGACCTGATGATATCTGTAATTCCATGTAATATAAAGTTA